>NC_073356.2:4580000-5780000 GCF_027580225.2 Misgurnus anguillicaudatus | reverse complement strand
CTCGTACCTTTTTGCTTACATATATAACAATATATTTCTTCAGCACCTGAGAGAGCACCATGAGTGTTTTAATAAAAGTAGCCTATTACCAGTGTTGGGTGTAACTAGTTACTTAG
Organism: Misgurnus anguillicaudatus; assembly: GCF_027580225.2. Classification (NCBI taxonomy): domain Eukaryota; kingdom Metazoa; phylum Chordata; class Actinopteri; order Cypriniformes; family Cobitidae; genus Misgurnus; species Misgurnus anguillicaudatus. The sequence goes on along the minus strand of NC_073356.2, from coordinate 5,779,884 downwards.
TAATTAGTTACTGTAATTTAATTACTTTTCCCTTTAAAAAGTAAAGTAAGGGATTACTTTAATTTTTCAAGTAATTTAATTACAGTTACTTCTGATTTAGTCTCAGCCTCAAACGTCACGCCCACAGATTGTTGGCTAAACGTCTGATGTTTTTCGTACACTTTTCTGGAAACCTTGTGGTAATGTCAAAGTCGTCTTTGATTGGTTGTCTCCTGGATTTCCAGGAGATGCGAGTGTCGCGATTAGTTTCGGTCCTTGGAAAACAAAGCTCTGACGTTCCATTGAGGAAGAGAATCAGTCGTGTTCACGTGGATAATAATGACCAGTTATCATGATCAGCTAAACATTGGATTCTCAAAAATATGCAAAGTTCGTGGCATAGACTCTCCAAGACGTCCAAGAGTTTGCTTGACGCAGCTAGTGGAGTCAAAAAGGTTGGTTCTCCTGAATTGCTTGTAGGTGTTAAAAAGTGGAGAGATATGCTTCAAACAGATGTTTAATGGGAGCGTCTTATTGGTGTGGCTGTTGATGAAGTACACAACGTTGTTCTATGGTGAGTAATGTTGTTTATTTAGATGCTATTCGGTTGCGGCTGGTTATTTCAATAACTGACTTGTTGCCAGCCGGCTCATTATTGTGGGGAGTCCGAAACGTGACGCTAGATGAAACAAACTGTGATTGGTTGTTTGACATGCCGGTCAAACAGCTCGTGGGCAAGCTTTCTCCAGAAAAAGCAGCGAAAAACACCAGACCTTCAGTATTGAAGGTCTGGCTACGCGACACTACTTCTGATGTAATTGAAATAAATATTGTGAATGGAGTGTAGAACAATTATGTATAATACAATAGTGGATTTAACACCAAATTTAAAGTCTAACATTAAAATACATGTTTTTATGTATCCTTCTCACTTTAAATACTTTGGTGAGTTAAATTGTCCGAGAAAGACGCGAAAACATACAGCACTACAAGTTTCATTTATTTCATTATAAAATCAAGACATCCTGAACACCGTGCAGCAAAAACACGGTGGTCGTCCTGGGCACAGAGAATGAGCGATGTTAGAATAGAAGAGGAACGATGAAGTCCGACAGCAGTATGTAATAAAAACTTCTAGAACCAGTGATGTCACGAGAAACACACTTATATTAAAGAAGAAAAAAAATGTTTATTTATTGTTAGAAGTGCTTTGTTGAGCGCTTTTTCCTTTGTCATGACTCAATTTCTTTGTCAACTTCTTTCTTCCTTTGCTCGGGCTTGACAGTGCACGCAGTGGCGCGTCTGCTCCTTAACATACAGTGCTTCATAAAAGCATTGTTGCAAGTTTCTTACGACTAATGAATAATGTAATTACATTTTGTGCTGGAACAGAAAATCAGATTAATATCCATTTAGCCAAGATGCATTTATGTTGTCGAATGTAACTGGAACAGTTTCAACAAGTCTGATAGCTATCTGAGGTGTATAAAGGTCCTATAAAAAAAGTTCATTGTTAAATAATGCGAAATCAATATAGTAACAAGGACATTATGAATGTAACTTTTGCAATGGCAAGAAATTGGCAAAGTAATTCGGAAAAAAAACATGTTCGGAATTCGACCTTCGGCTGAGTGTTTCATTTATTCACCTTCAGCCAAGAATTTTCTTTTCTGTGCATCCCTAACAATTACAAAATAAAAACATACCTGAATGAATGTCCTGTTCAAGTCGTGCTTGTGTAAGGCCTTTATAGTGAAGGATACTGAAATAAGTTAGGTTCTACTCTTACGTCTCAAGATCTTAGCCAGTATGAGCACCCTTATGTACGATAAAACATGAGCAAGATAAAGATAGTGCATCCCACAATGCAATGCGTTCAACTTGACCTTCCATTTACAGTGTGATGAATAAACCAAATGCATTAGTTGGCTTTTTATTCAGTAAGACTTACTTGTGTCATTTTTATTTTTAAAATGATAACAGGTTTCACAATTAAACTTGAGGTCATGTAACAACAATACTTAGTAATATTACTCTGTTTGAAATGTATAATGTTTGAAATATATAAGGCTTGGCAGTATACAGTGTATATACAGTATACAATATGTCATACATACACTATTCCACTGATAATGTTAAAGACACACTGCCCTCCTCTGATCCAAAGAGGTACTGCATTGTTAATCACCTCAAATTTCAGAAGAGTTCATATTTTGTTCAGCAATACTCTGAGGGTTTGATTGCTTATTAATTTATAATGTCTCTGATCATATGGTTTCTCTCCGCATAGACCGGCAGGATTTGGAGGAGCCCTTTAAGGTGGACCAGCTCCAGGAACCTTTACTGGAGGCACTAAAAATCTATGTGAGGAAGCGCAGACCCAGTAAACCACACATGTTCCCCAAGACACTCATGAAGATCACAGACCTGCGCAGTATCAGTGCTAAAGGTCTGTATGATTCATATAAGTTGAATCTACGCTAAGCTTAACTAATATGTTATTGACTCTGCAGGGGCAGAAAGAGCAAAAAAGCCACTTTTCTTTTTAACATTAGTTCACGATGATGATACAGATACACTCACCTAGAGGATTATTAGGAACACCTGTTCAATTTCTCATTAATGCAATAATCTAATCAACCAATCATATGGCAGTTGCTTCAATGTATTTAGGGGTGTGGTCCTGGTCAAGACAATCTCCTGAACTCCAAACTGAATGTCAGAATGGGAAAGAAAGGTGATTTAAGCATATTTGAGCGTGGCATGGTTGTTGGTGCCAGACGGGCCGGTCTGAGTATTTCACAATCTGCTCAGTTTCAGGAATTTCACGCACAACCATTTCTAGGGTTTACAAAGAATGGTGTGAAAAGGGAAAAACATCCAGTATGTGGCAGTCCTGTGGGCGAAAATGCCTTGTTGATGCTAGAGGTCAGAGGAGAATGGGCCGACTGATTCAAGCTGATAGAAGAGCAACTTTGACTGAAATAACCACTCGTTACATCCAAGGTATGCTGCAAAGCATTTGTGAAGCCACAACACGCACAACCTTGAGGCGGATGGGCTACAACAACAGAAGACCCCACCGGGTACCATCATCTCCACTACAAATAGGAAAAAGATGCTACAATTTACACAAGCTCACCAAAATTGGACAGTTGAAGACTGGAAAAATGTTGCCTGGTCTGATGAGTCTCCATTTCTGTTGAGACATTTAGATGGTAGAGTCAGAATTTGGCGTAAACAGAATGAGAACATTGATCCATCATGCCTTGTTACCACTGTGCAGGCTGCTGGTGGTGGTGTAATGGTGTGGGGGATGTTTTCTGGCACACCTTAGTGCCAATAGGGCATTGTTTAAATTCCACGGCCTACCTGAGCATTGTTTCTAACCATGTCCATCCCTTTATCACCACCATGTACCCATCCTCTGATGGCTACTTCCAGCAGGAAGAAATCCAGCAGTGTTATTTGCACTTGTACTGAGTGATAATTGTTTCATATACATCTTGTAAAATAATACAATCTTAAATCAAAAATCATTCTAAATATTTATCAGCGCTGTCTCAAGGTCACTTTGTCCACTACGGAAGCGCGATATGAACAGACAGATGGATGGCATCAAATATCCATTGGATAACTGCAGAACACTGTAAATAACCAAAAATTTTCCTTAATTAATGTGCATTTTTATCATCAAGTGTGTCAAAGTGTGGAAATACAGCCATCACGCTCCTGGACAACCGTTTCTCTCTATGATTATAATAGTCCTAAATATTATGTGAAAACCTGCATGAAAAAACATGCGTTCGCCTATTATATTAAAATAAATATTTACTCTCACGTGTACTCTCTCACTAAATTAATGCAAGTCTGATAGGTAAAAGGAAATTACTATTTATGTTTTTAAATTTAAATGATTCATTTTTCACATGTCTGCTTTTTGTAGGCTATAGCAAAGGAGAATGCTCGTGCTGCTGGAGAACACTCCGCATATATCAGACGCATGCACTGAAGAAGCAGAAAACACATATCTATTTATTTTAGTAATACCTCTCATTTATGCTGTGATTTTGGCAAGGTGTCACAGCATATAATTGCTGTAAAAATATATAAATGCTGCGGTGACTCCTCTGTGTAATGCTGCGTCCTTTCAATGCTCGAGGATTCCGACAATGGCTTGTGTTTATTGGCTGGGCGCATTTAGCTTACGAACTAACAATTGGATGCCAGTCTCATTAATATGAGGATCAGCATTCAGGAGGTGATTTGCATTGACTATTTATGGTAAAAATGGGCGTGTAGGCCTATAGGGCGGGATGTGAGGCAGATTCACGTACGCACATTTTCAGGTGATCTATGATGACCAAAATATTAGAAACTTTAATAAACAGACTGGCACGGAGGATATACACACAAAACTAACATTTACAAGACGAGAAATGACCAGGACATAGGGAGAACAAAGGGCTTAAATACACAGGGAAGATTACAGGGAACAGGTGAAAACAATTAAACAAATGGTGAACAGGTGAGCCGGAGCTGAGCAGACAGAGAGCCATCGGGAAGCAGAGACTCCGGAGGGTCAAGGTGGAGCTGGTGGCTCGGGCAGCTGATGGGGGATCCGGAAGAGTGTGGTGGAGCCTGAGCGACTCAGCACAAAGTTGAAGCTGGAGTAAAGGAGGAGCCCAACAGAGCCGGTGGGGCGCAGCGACAAGTCACAGATGGAGGAGTGGAGTCCTGAGGTACAGTAAGGGCAGGATGACGACTGACCAAGACGGAGCCTGAGGGACGAGGGAGCCAAGTGGAGCCAAGGTGATGAAGGGCCATAGTGGAGACGAGGGAGCCAAGAGCCAAAGATGGAGCCGCTGGGTCGAAGGATCAAGATTGAGTCAGGGTCTCGATTATTGGAGGCAGAGACAAAGGATGCTCAAGCCCTGAGGTAGCTGGCACCTGGAGACCCCAAAGAACCCCTGACCCAACAGCAGTGGCTTGCTAAGGGGGAGTCAAGGAAACTCTAGCGGACAGCAGACCCATGGCTAATAATGTAATTGTAGTGTATAGAGGAGGAGGGAGGCTGGGAGGGACCAGTGGAGGCGAAAAGGAACTGGGTGGGACCAGTGGAGGAGAAGAAGAGCTGGGCGGAACCAGCGGAGGCAAAGAGGACCTGGGCGGGACCAGTGGAGGCAATGAGGAGCTGGGTGGGACAGGCGGAGGTGAAGAGGAGCTGGGCAGGACCAGCGAAGGTGAAGTGGAGCTAAGTGGGACCAGTGAAAGTTGCAGAGAGCAAAACTGGGCCTTTCGTCTTCCTCAGCTGTGTACGACGATCCACAGGATACCACCACCCACTCCATGTATGTGGCAAAACTCCCTCAAGGCTGCCCGGACCCAATGCCTCATTTTTGTAGCTCCAGATATCCTTGTCTTCCTGAAACACACTTATTTTGTACAAAGCTCAATTAACTGAAAAGCACTGTGTCCTTGATTGGCAGGCTAATCTGTACATTGTGATTGGCCTGAATAGCTCTGAGGTCAGCCGGAAATGTGACGCTTCTTACCATGTTTGTAAGATTAGCTCACAATGCAATGTTAACAGGAGTTAACTTTTCTGTATAGGCTGGAAGCCGGAGGAATTATGATAATGTTAGTCCACGTTAATTGGCCCAGGATATAAACTGTTGCCTACAATATGTGTGTTTGTAGTAGTACAAGAAAAGAGATTTATGTTGGAAACGATAACTCGCGTCATCATTTACTTTGGGGTTTGGACTTTTTGCATAACGTTAACATGTAGTAATACACACTTACACACCAAAAAAAATTTTTAATCGTGAATCGGACCATAGGTGCTCTTTAAAGCAACACTATGTAGTTTCCATGTAAAAATGACTTACAGCTCCCCCATGTGGTTGAAAAGCGCAACAGTGGTATCAGACACTCTTCTGCAGGCAGGGGGAGGGGCAAGGCTGTGTGCTCTACCCTCCACCGCCACTTTCATAGTGTGCTTGTAGCAGCTAGGAGGCTGCTCAGGTTGCAGCAACAGTACATTTTGTCCAGTTAAATGTTGTTCTATCACTGAAATAATTTTAGAGACATTATTTAAATATAAAAAACGACATAGTGTTGCTTTAAATGATGAACTAAAGTCCAGATTGTGACATATAAGGAAGCACCTGAGTATGTGCTAAACCACATTGTTTAAATAAGGCATGTTTAGTAGTGTAAGGAATGGCAACGTATGCTATGAATAAGTCACTCACAGTTAAATAAACAAGGCTGTAACAATGACTGTTTCCTCTAGGTGCAGAGCGTGTGATTTCTCTAAAGATGGAGATTCCTGGATCAATGCCTCCTCTGATTCAGGAGATGCTGGAGAACTCTGAGGGACAACAGGATGGGCAGAACTCCACAGAGCGGAGTGGCCCGGATAAGAGGAAAAGCAGCCCAAGCCCTCCGCCCCTTTTCCAAAGCCCACGGACGGCACCGATGCGGCTTCCTCTAGTGAGAAACCCTAAAACCATCCCTTCAGACTGTCAGAGATTACTTTGCACAGTACAGGTGAACTGGAGGTGTGCCTCTTAAGCCTTCAGTGTTTTTCTAAATGATTTATTTGACCCTTTATCCTGCTTTGAGAACAAATAATGACCTACTGGTTTTAACAGCTGTAACAAATGTGAAGCTCCTCAGGTCCCCTGTATGGATTTCTTCATGTGCATGATAAGCTCTTACTTTAAATAAGTGATTTTTGCTGTTGCTGTGTACATTGTACATAATATCATCATGCAGTCATATCTTTGTTTTTATGACATATTTGGAAGTGCTTTTGCATCGTCTTTGAAACTGCAATACATTCAATTTAAACTTACTGATACACGTATATAAATGCTACTATTTAGATTTTCTTGCATAGAGGCATGGAAGTCTTAATATTTCACATTTGTTTGTATATTTAATGCTGAGATTGCACTCTATTCTTTTTTGTTTTTAATATATGGTTTTAGGCCTTTACATGGAAGAAGACTTTAGACTGTAACCAACCAATCATGTAGTAGATTAACTCTTAAATCTGGATTTTGTTTCACAGCAACAAATCCAAACACTTAATCAGTGTCACTGTAGAAAAAAACTCTTGTTTTACAGTTTTATTCATTTAAAGAATTAACTATAACTATTATTTAAAATGAAAACGTCATGTAAATCCATGTTTTTTAAATAAGAATGTCAAGCAGTGAAACTGTTCCTTTTGTTTAAATAAGAAATACTTGTCATGGTCTGATGTGTGTTTTCAGATGATTCCAGTGCAGTGGATAGTGGAAGTCTTATTTAAGTCTTTTGGAACGGTTAAGGTTCATTTCATCACTCTAAACGCACATGGATTCAGGGTCAAATTACCATAATCGTCTACTGTATATCAATTACATGAGTGTCTTTTTTTGCAGTAAATCAACGGGTCATTGCAGTGATTTGCATCATGCCTAAAAACCCACACGGCGAGCAGATTGTACATTAACGTCTGTGTTCATTCGGTAGGGAACCTGGTTATTATTACGTGGATCATTTTTGGGACATTTTCTGACAGGGTGATATGACAGCCTTTACTGTAGCTATGATCAGTAAGCTGTGGCTCTTAACCAAAGAGCTTTATTTAAATTGATTGTGAGTTTGTAAAATACCTCATAATGAAATGCAAGTGTTTCTGGGTTACAATCATTGGCAGATTTATGACTAGAGTCAATGCAAAGCATCTTTATATATAATATAAAGGCTTTGGCATGGGTCGCCCTGTAAACTCGTTTTTCTGCATCAAGACAATTTGTTTTCTTTTCTCTCACTGCACTTAAACCGAACTCTTCAGGGGACAAGAGACATGTAACTTAATATTACTTAACATCAATTTCTGTCCTTATTTGACCTTTCTTTTGCCTTCTAAGGGTGAATGATTGACATGTTTTTCTCTGTTCCCTTTTAGTCGGTCACTCCGATGTCACGGCAAACTCTTTGGGAACTCGCTTAGAGAGACCAATCTGCTTGGTGTGTCTAAAAAAGAGGCAATGAATATTGGCATGCAGTATTTCCATCTGCGAGTATAAATTGAGCAGCAGGTGCAATGCATCTTCTCTTTGGCATCGGGGCAGAGTGCCTCTGCTTAGTAGAACTGTGTGTGCTGGGAGCTTTTTCTCTGCTGTCTTAAAGACATCTTTGGCGTAAAGGTGTTACAGTAATTGTCTCTGCCTGATTTTAACATCAAGTGTGCGGTGGCCATTTCCCCTGTCTGCCTCATTGAACGCAAAGACAGCTTTCCCTAAAAGGGCTTGTATGGGCTGATTTGAGTCTTTTTAAAGACTTTTTCTCCCATGTTCACGGGTGCATCAGCAACTTTTTAAAGATGTCTTTCCAACCATGTGTTTCGGTATGTGCAGACGGTATTTCGCTCCCACGGATGGTAATGATTGCTGTCTCATGTATTTGGGTATTCAGCACGCTGAGGCGGCTTTCGTGGATAGTCATGTTCCCAATGCGGAAAGATGCCCATAGCGGATCTGAGAATGCGACTCCCAGGCCAGCCTCTTCCAACAGTTCTTTGCCGCCCAGAAGCAGACTGTGGTGATTAGTCACATCCTGCCCCTACGGAAAGCTTCTACATCCTCCCATCCGCAGCGGCGCAGTTTGCTCCTCGCCGAGGGCGTCCTCCGGTGGCCTCCCCCGAACCTCCTGCACCAATTCCTCCACTGGAGAAGGGTAGATGGAGAATCTTGTGTTTCCTTTTGTTTCTGTTCTGCTGGCACCCACTCCACCAAAAAAGAGCAGGTTCTCTATTCCTTCTCCAGGTCTCCAGAGGACGCAGGGTGTTATGGACGGCGCAGAGTCGACCCATCATCCCTTCCCTCTGTCGCCAGCAGACATGCCTGGACATCCAGAGAATCCAGCCATGATCCAGCAGTCCAACTATGGCCTATGCCACACACACCGACCTCTCCCCCTCCTATGCACATACAAGGCACATGGCAACCAGCACCCTTGCTTCGCTTGGCTGCCCCACTGTGGGTTCATCTGTGGTGCCCCTAGTCCCACTAGCACAATTCCTGGGAGCCTGGTTAGAGCTATCCAGCCCGTTGCGAGTGCTCATCCACACCATCAGACTCGGCTATGCAATTCAGTTCACCCAGCGTCCCCATAAGTTTGCCAGCATCCACTTCTCTTTAGCTGCAGATGCTAACATCTTGCGCATGGAGTTAGCCGACATGAGGTCTGGGTTTTACAGCCCTTACTTCATAGTTCCCACGAAAGGTGGTGGGTTACGATGGATCTTGGATCTGCGTAGTCTGAATCGCGCACTACACAAGATGCTGTTCAAGTCGCTTTCACAGAAATGTTTATTCCAATGTGTCCATCACCAAGATTGGTTAGCAGCCATTGACCTGAAGGATGCATACTTTAATGTCTCAATTCTCCCCCAACACAGTATTACATTTCAGGCTGTCCCTTTCCCCCCACATCTTCGCAGAGGCTGCCCTCCACATCCAGGCAGTCCAGCTTATATGGAGATATGGAGACATTTTGGGACAGCACAGATAGACTTGTTTGCATCCACAGAAACTTCCCACTGCACCTGTTCTCTGACCAAGGGAATTCTCGGCACAGATGTGCTGGCACACAGCAAATATGCGTTTCCCCCAGTGAGCCTGCTTGCACAGATGCTGTCCAAAGTCAGAGAAGTCGGGGAGCGCATCCTACTAGTGGCTCCTTACTGGCCCATCAGGATGTGGTTCACAAAACTTGTACTCCTCGTGACAGCCCTATGGTGCCCCCTCCCTGAGAAAGAATATCTTTTCTCTGGGAAATCCCCCAGGGAGGGGCATCATATGGCACCCAGTCCAGACTTGTGGAATCTCCACGTGTAGTCTATGGACAGGATGGTTCTAAGTGGCTCACCCCAGGAGGTATCGAACACAATCCCTTTGGCATGAGCACCATCTACGAGACACGCTTCTCTGCGTGACCCCAGAAGATGCCCGGTCAGTATCCTGCTCTCTTTTTTAGCAGCAATGGTTGGAGAGGAGGCTGTCCCCCTCCACCTGGTCGTCAGGTTCCTTAGAGAGGCGAGGAGATTAAATCCAATTTGTCCTCCCTCTATACCCTCTCGGGACTTGTCCATGGTGCTGAAGTCTCTCAAGGGTACCTCTTTGCATTCAGCGCATATCAAGTTTCTGCCTATGAAAACTCTGATCCTGCTTGCACTGGCCTCGATAAAGAGGGTAGGGGACCTGCATGCATTTTCAAGAGCAGAGCAGTGGGCCTCCAGGAATAACGTTGAGAACCACTGGTCTAAGTGTTACTGAGTGGGTTATATCGGACAGCAGTGACCAGCCTTCTCAGCATAGGACCCTGTCCCGTCTACTCTAAAACAAGGGGCAGGAGGCCTATGCAGGGCACTGGAAGGGGCAGCACTCCATGGAGCTTTGGTAGGGATCCCAATTCGTTGCTCACCGATGTGACGTCCTGTTGCCACGGTTGCTGTACCATTCCCGAGGTGGCCGGAGCTCTCAGGCTCGGCCCCTCAGTGAAAAGTACTAATGCATTGCACCTGCTGCTCAATTATACTCGCCCGGTGGGGGAGTTATTCATTGGCTCTTTTTGGTCTCTCTAAGCGGGTTCCCAATTCGCCGGTCACCGACGTGATGTCTCCGTTCCCTTCCTTCAGGGAACGAGGGTTACATCAGTTCTTTCACAACCTTTATAACTAAATATATTTACAAGAAATTTTAGCATTCTTGTTCAGTGTCTTTTCTATGTAATGCAAGGGAATTGAGATTTGAAAATTAAGACAAAAAGCACTTTTGCTTTTAGATATCAATATAACTTGGCACTCTTTGATATGAGAAAAAAGGCTGTGAAAATAAATCTGCACTGTATTTTTTGATCTTCTACTTTTCCACTTTAAGGTCCTGGAAATTGTGGCACCGATTTTTACTGTTTACCACCCAAGGCCTATCCCATTTTTTATTTCATTTTATCATTTTTTTTAATGAAAGATCAAAAGTATAGACAAAGCAACATAAAGGCTGCTAATAATTCTAATCAGAACTGTATCCATGTGAATGTCATTTAAAGGCGAAGTCCACAATGTTTGAAAGCCAATGTTGATATTTGAAATCCCCTAAACAAACACGCCCCTACCCCAATAGAATCTGGACCTTCTGTTGATAGACCCGCCCCACACATATGCAACCCGGCAAGGATGTTGGTTAGTAGACACGCTCCTTACTGCTATTGGCTATAAGTGTGTTTTGGTAGTCGGCCCGTCTCCTTTTCCAAAGCGTTTTTCAAACATCGTGGACTCCGCCTTTAAGAAATGGTCGATTTTCAGAAAACAAAATAAAATGTTGTGTACCTTTTTGCCCTTTTTGGAGCATGACAGCTGTGTTCACTGGATGCTTTTATTTAATGGAAAACATCAGCATGAACATCTCATATTGTGTTCTACTTTGGGTTCCACTTAAAAAAGGGTTGTAATTGCCATTTTTGGATGAACTTATATGACCTTCACACAAGTGGAAAAGGTGAATGTTTGTTTAAGTATATGATATGCAGAACTTATCTTTCTGGCTCTCAGACCTTCATCACATGTATTTTAGGAAGGAGTTCTGTATCCATATTTTGTCTTTCACAATGAAAGCTTTTTGTTTTTGCTGATGCTGCGGTGAAATGAAGCAGCTCATGAATGTCTTTTTAAACGTGACCCATTATAGTTCTATTATAGTATGCATACAATCAGTTCTATAAGTTATGGAACCATTATCCATTGGCATTAAGAAAGTCTTAGTTCACAAAAAAATCATCAATTATCATCATTTGCAGTACCACAAATCAGTATGACATTCTCTTGTAGAACACAAAAGGAGAATTTTTCATAATTTTACTGGTTGCAATGGCAAATGCATGAAATAGAGCAATTTATATTTTACATTTACATTCATGCATTTGGCTGTCGTTTTATCCAAAGTGACTTACATGCTGATAAAATACTGTATATCTTGTTAAAGACTGTGTTCCTGGGATCAAATCCATGACCTGATTGCATTGCTTACAAACTGCATTACCAACTGAGCTATAGGCACACGATATTTAAAAAATTTTGTTTTTCATATGTTCAAACTTGCTTTTGAAAATCTTACTTGGAAACAAGGGTCATCTAGAATGATCTTGTATAGTCAACTCTGTACATCTTGCCTTTATTGTTGTGCTGAATGTGATGATGTTTTATGTTTGTAATTAATGTCACAGCACAGACACAACAGTGTGCTGATATATCTTTATTTACTAATAATGTTGTTCCTGTTGCCATACTGTCCTGCTGGTTTAAAACGCTGCACAGGATAATATCAATCAATCCAATTCATCTGTTTACAGTTTTTTTGCAGACGCTAGGACACATTTCTCAATGCTTAGGTCACTTTTGCTAAACTCTTCAGTTCTCCTAACCAACTTTCAGCTTGGCAAAGTGGTTCATTTCATATCTCGTTCTTCATATTCAACATATGGTTCAGTGGTTTATGTAGGTTGTCTACAAACCAGAAGGTTGGTGGTTCAATCCCCGGCTCCATTGGATCAAGTGTTGAGGTGTCCTGAGCAAGACACCTAACCCCAGCTGCTCCCGATGAGCTGGCTGGCGCCTTGCATGGCTGACACCGCTGTTGGTGTATGAGTTGTTGTGCCTGAATTAGAAAAGAATTCATGAAATTTGAGTGCATTTTGTGCCAAAGCAATGATAATTGATCCTCAGTTTAGCCCACATTGACTTCTGTTGTGCTCACTGTGTGAGGAGTTTTGCAGAGGTGACCTGGGTGTTGAGAAGTGTGTCCTAGCGTCTGTAAAAAACTGTATTAGAAAAACAGTTTTGAACCTAATCAAACAGCAGGGTGAGCAAAATCCAACAAATATCCAAAAGTCTGTCAGAGAAGAGATTTGTCAACTCTTTCTTTTTATATCAAAGCTTTTCTGAATTGCTAAAACACATTTCTTGAAATTTACACAAACCACAAAATTCAAGCCACACTGTCAAAACCTGGGACTTGACTTGCTAAATCAAACAATTGTTTCGAAATTATATTATCTTTACACAAGGGTTTCCTGAATGTCCTGACTATGGAGGCCACTGAGAACCTGCTTACTGCACTGCAGATTGAACATGTAGTCCTGCTTCCCTTATATTCATTTTATAAACCAGAACATTGTTGCTCTAATTTCATTTGAAATTATCGTTCTTCTTTCTTTTTTTCTGCTTCGTATTGTGGAAATCACACAATGCCATTTGTATTTGACCTGGCTTTATATCCTGATTACTGATTAGGTTCAACACATTACTGATTGGACACATGTCTGCTAACTTTTGAATGGTTGTGTGTTAGTTGTGTTTAACTTTTGGGGCCTGTGTTGTGCCATTCTGGGTTGAAGTGCACGACACTGCTAAATGTGTTTTGGGAATGAGAATGTGTTTACAGTTTTACAAAAATAGGTATTTCAGATTTGTACATTGTGTCTTAAACACGCGAGGAGTGTATAAAATTTAGCAAACTGTAATTCAATCAATAAAGCCGTTTTTACATTTTTGTTTAGAAATTGGGGTTTAGTGTAATCAATTCAGAAAAACTCTCAGTTGTCAAAAGCATAAATAATTGCAACAGTAATTTCGCTCTTTGTTAACTTGATGGATTACTCCTTTAACATTTAAAAAGCATTATTTCTAATTAAAAAATATAAGTTCAGAAAACGCTAGTCAGGAAACGGCAACCTTTTTTTTCAAATAACCTTTTACAGTGTTTTATAATTCTGTCATGCTCTTAGGTGTGCAATCTGCTTGTTAATGAATTTACGGACCCGAAGGGTTCAAATAGTGATAATTTAAGAACATTTTATGGCATAACCCTGATTGTGTCATTTCTGAACATGTGTTTGTACATTTCTCTTTTGCTTCTGTCTTGTACAATAACAGTACTTTTTTCATGTAACTAACTTTACCAACAAACCTTTTGGCAAAACAATTACAAACGTATTTATTTTAAAATAAAGATGTGTGAAGGTATTTGGACATTTAATTTTTTTAATATCTTGTCTATTTCATGTATATAAATCGCTGTATTAACCCTTTATAAGACCCCATATTCCTGTATACGTTAAAGTTCTGCAGGGGTAAAAATGACCCCAGAGATTAAAAGAGTGATTATAAACAATATATACATTTTTAATGATACAAATAATATAATCTATACATTAATGCTGTGTTTTGGGAGATATGAAGTACTTTTGTACCTGTTTACCACTAAATTCCTCAACTACACCATTAGCTTGCCTGTAAAATATTAAATTTTTGTGAACAATTCACATAAATTATGATCTAAATCTGATTTAAATTGTTTTTAGATATTGATCTAGATGTTGTGTTGAATTCAGCTATCAGGGGTCTCATTTATAAAACTGTGCATAGGATCCTTACTAAAAGTAAGAAAAAGAATTATGTATGTTTTGACAAATAGGTTATTTGTTATCTTTGATTTATATTGATCAGTGTTTGCTTGTCTTCATCTGCCTGCTGCTTGTTTGTCATAATAAGCAGTTGGCCTGTATATTTGTGTTATTATTTATTAGGCCCACTTTGTGAAGCGACCTTGGGTTCTTGAAAGGCGCTATAAAAAATAAACATATTATTATTATTGAAAGTCTACGTACCCACAAAAGTGACAAAAATGGCATACACCAAAAATATTAATACTTGTAAAACAAAGCAATGTTCCCTTTATAAGTCCCAGATCACCTGCAAGTGTGCGTACATGAATCATCCTCAGATCCCACCCTGCAAGTCCATTTTGCCATTAAGTATGTTTTTTATAGATCACAACCTTTGCGTGGAAACTGGCGTATGCACGTTTCGAGCCCCATTTTGTGCGTACGCACACTTTATAAATGAGACCCCAGGGGTCTCATTTATAAAACTGTGCATGGGATCCTTACTAAAAGTCTATGTAAGCACAAAAGCAAAAAATGGCATACGGAAAAAAATATTAATACTTATAAAACAAAGCATTGTTCCCTTTATAAATCACAGATCACCGGCAAGTGTGCGTACATGAATCATCTTCAGATCCCACCCTGCAAGCCCATTCTCCCATTAAGTTTGTTTTTTTATAAATCACAACCTTTGCATAGGAACTGGCACGCTTTATAAATGAGACTCTAGGTCAAGGATGGGCAACTTCGGTCCTGGAGGTCCATTGTCCTGCAGAGTTTAGCTCCAACCATAATTAAACACACCTGAAGCAGCCAATTAAGGTCTTACTAGGCATACTAGAAACTTTTTTGGCAGGTGTGCTGAGGCAAGTTGGAGCTAAACTCTGCAGGACACCGGCCCTCCAGGACCAAAGTTGCCCATCCCTGCTCTACGTGTTTAGAAAAAAACAAAAGAATTACAGGTCAGGAAATAAATCATTTCGACCAGCAGATGCCCATAGACACCTATTCATTTCACTGGATGTGGCCAAATGCTCATATCACTACTTTAGTGATACTTTTTGTGAATTTCTGTATATATAACCATTAGAAATGACATTAAAAATAAATATTATTTCTAATAGTAGAATTTTTTATGCATTTTGAAATGTCTGTTTTTACAAAATGGCACAGAAATTTGACTGAATGTAAGTGTGTGTCTGCGCGCGTGCATGTGTGTGTACGTTTTATTGTGACTTTGTGTGTGTGGTGGCCTGTGTGTGTGCATGCGTGTATGTGTGCACGCACCTGTTTGAGCCCATCAATTTACATCTTTGTTTTGCATCTGTTGCTGTTTTTTGACAAATTCTGTAAAAATGCTCTCTGTGGCAGTAATACCTTTGTGTGTTTGTGTATGTCTGTTTGTGTGATTGAGCATGTCTTTTCTATATTGCATTTGTGCTCTAGTACCAGGCCTACTTTTCTGTGTTGAAATTTTTTGATTTATTCTGGATGCATTGAGTTTTTTGACAAATAAAAAGAATTTTTTTTTTTTTTGCATTTCCCATTCATTTTTAATTGGGGTCATTTTTACCCCAAATGGACTATTTAAGTAAAATTTTTGCGCCTCTTTAGAATTACCGAATTTTAACAGATAATCTGGAAAAGTCACAAAATCGTATTCCACTGAGATGAAGGGAACCATGTTTTTAAACTAAAGAAAAGTGGCTTGGGGTAAGATTGACCCCAAAGGTCTTATTAAGGTAACCACAAATAAAATCTGAAATGTTACATTTTTGTAACAAATCATTTTTTATATCCATTACTCAAAACTTAAATATTTCAGATTTAATAAATAAGCACCATTTTCTACTACTAAACGTATTCTGACAGATTAAAAAATTGGATGTGGTATTTCTGGGAACAAAGTTCCCTCTAGCAAAGTAATTTTGAAGAACAGCATTTCTCTTCACAGTTCTTTTGCTCATCAAATGAAACCTAGGCTATACAGGGCCATGCTGTGGTTTAAATATAACCTTACCTAGACATGGTAAGCAAGTGATTTTTCTACCACACTAGTCTAAAGTTGCTAAACAAATGTTTCAGAGACCACAAGTAATTTACATTTCATGTTTATTTCCAAGTCGTCTCAAAAAGGTAAATCACCTCTAGTTTAAGATCATTAAAAGGTGCTGAAGCACAGTGGCCTAAACATCTAAAAGCTGCTCAAGACAGATACATTTCAATGATAAAAAAACTGTAAATGTATCATAACAATAATACCAACAATAATAATAACAATAAGAAAAAGAGTAAAACAGCTACACAGTAGAAAGAATTGAACATCACAATAAAAAAAATAATAATAAAATGGAGAGGAAATGTACAAAAGTTCTGCTGGGCAGAGGACAGGTAACTTCAACAAGCATGTTTCTGGGGCCTTATTTATAAAATGCTGCGTAGAAACAGTCTTAAATTACGATCATTTCTCAAAAGCGTGTACGTGTGATTCATAGAACGAACGCACCGAAGACGCGTGTACGCCTCACTTTCAGATGTAAAACTTTTAATCGCAAATGATCTTGAAATTGTGCGCAGCTTGCCGAATTAATGTCATTGACATATAAAAGAGCACCCGTCAATGTTTAAATCCTTTTCCAGGAGCAATAATATCTTGTATTTTCAAAAACCTGCAGCAATCAGACAAACAATCAGGCCTTGACGTTGCGCTAAGCACTTTTCCACGCCAAAGACCGTTTTACAAATCGTTGCTGTGGGTTTTTGCTCTACGATTAAATCTGTCCGTACGCAGGCTTTATAAATGAGGCCCCTGGACTGAGTGTGCGAAGGTGTTTTCTAGTCAAACATGTCATCGTCTTCGTCATTATCAGATTCATCAAAGTATTTAACCTCCTTCTTAGCTCGACCAGACCGATCTCTGCTCGAGTCTAATCGGGAGAAGCTGTTCGTGCCTGCATCGACATCTTCATCGTCAGATGCTTTCTTCATTTTCTAGAAGACAGTAACAAACAACATAAGCGTAACTATTACGTAACATAAACAAGGTCTGATGATTCATTATTAGAGGATGTACCACTTACCCTGCTTGTGGTAGGTTTTCCTGTCTTCTTCACTGGATTAAAAGTATCCTCTTCTGAGCTGGACTGTTTCCTCTTCCTGCCACGTCCTTTGCTGGCTGCCTTTGGGGTTGCTGGTGCTTTTTTAGCAGTTGCTTCTGAGTCTGAGTCCCAGGTGGCTGGATTGGGCCTTTTGGCTTTTGCTGAAGTTTTCTTTTGTTTAGGTGCTGCATCTGTAGGTTTCTTAGCTGATGGTACGAAAAATACGTATTAATGAGCAAATTGAACATGGCAGACTTTATATAGATACCAAGAGCATCCGTTCAAGTTAAACTTGATTCACTGATTGTAAGTTGTGTGAGTCGAATGCCCCAAGTGGACGTGCAGGGATGTACCTTTCTTAGGTGATGGTTTCTCAAATGCAGAACTGCTGGAATATGATGAGAAGACTGGAGCCCGGTCATCGTCGCTGTCTGACTTCACTTCTGATCAACAAATGAACTCATTATAAACAACATATACTAACCATACCTGAATAGCATGTTCTTAGAAATGTTGTAAACCAGGTGTTTCCAACCCTGCTCCTAGTGAGCTACCGTCCTGCAGACGTCAGCTCCAACACACCTGTCTGTAATTATCAAGCAACCCTGAACACCTTGATTAGCTGCTTCAGCTGTGTTTGATTGGGGCTGTAACTAAAATATGCAGGACGGTAGCTCATGAGGAGCAGGGTTGGAGACCCCTGTTGTAAACATACACACACGCACCGTCACCGCTGCTCTTGTCAGCATAGGCAGTTTTAGATGAGAACACACTCTTTGTTGGTTTCTTCACTGGTGAAGCAGTCCTAAAAAGCAGATTATTCGAGATTATTATTTGCAGTGGTGTTTCTTAATACTTAATAAATGCATTAAAGAGAATTTGAAGGTAATGTGTTTAAAGCAGTACTCCAGCGAATAATGAAAATTACCCCATGATTGACTTACCTTCAAGCCATCCGAGATACATATGAGCATCCTCTTTCAAATGAACACAATCAAAGTCATAATAAAACATGTCCTTGCTCTTCCAAGCCCTACAACGCTAATAAACAGGAATCAGGGAACAACATCAGACTCCAAAGCCCAAACAGTGCATCCAATCTTCATAAACGTAATCTGCATGGCTCCAGGGGGTTAATAAAGAACTTCTGAGGGTGATCAGTGCCATTTTGTTAGAAAAATATCCATATTTAAAACTTTACAAATGGAAATAACTAGCTTCCAGTAACGACACCATCTCCTCTGCATTCATGAGAGATTTTTAGCGTAGTGAGCCATACACTGCAAAGTCTTTTTTAGTACAAATTCTTAAAGGGGCAGATGAAACCAAAATTGAGTTGTTTGGAAAGAACACACAACGCTATGTGTGGAGAACAAAAGGCACAACACACCAACATCAAAACCTCTTCCCAACTGTGAAATATGGTGGAGGGGCCATCATGGTTTGGGGCTGCTTTGCTGCCTCAGGCCCTTGACGGATTACTGTCATCGATGGAAAAATGAATTCCAAAGTTTATCAAGACATTTTGCAGGAAAACTTAAGACCATCTGTCCCCCAACTGAAGCTTAACAGAGGATGGACGATGCAACAGTACAACAACCCAAAGCATAGAAGTAAATCAACAACAGAATGGCTTCAACAGAAGAAAATACGCCTTCTGGAGTGACCCAGTCAGAGTCCTGACCTCAACCCGATTGAGATGCTGTGACATGACCTCAAGAGAGCGATTCACACCAGACATCCCAAGAATATTGCTGAACTGAAACACTTTTGTGAAGAGGAATGGTCCAAAATTTCTCCTGACTGTTGTGCAGGTCTGATCTGCAACTATAGGAAACGTTTGGTTGAGGTTATTGCTGCCAAAGGAGGGTCAACCAGTTATTAAACCCAAAGGTTCACATACTTTTTCCACCCTGCACTATGAATGTTTACATTTTGTGTTCAATAAAAACATGAAAACGTATAATGTTTGTGCGGTATTAGTTTAAGCAGACTGTGTTTCTCTATTGTTGTGACTTAGATGAAGATCAGAACACATTTTATGACCAATTTATGAAGAAATCCAAGAAAGCCCAAAGGGTTTACATACTTTTTCTTTCAACTGTATGTGCAAAAATGTGCTGTTTTGGGGTGTGTCCTTTAAAATGCAAATGAGCTGATAAAATTCAAACACTGATCACAATAATGGTGGTTTGTTGCAATTAAAACTCAATAGTGCTTTTCTCTGCACTAAATGGCAGTGCTGTGATTGGATAGTGCAGATTAAGGGGCAGTATTATTATAATAAGAGCTTCTTATGACATCATAAGAAGAGCCAAATTTCAACTACCTATTTTTTCATGTGCTTGAAGAGAATGGTTTACCAAAACTAAGTTACTGGGTTGATCTTTTTTTTACATTTTCTAGGTTGATAGAAGCACTGGGGACCCAATCATAGCACTCAAACATGGAAAAAGTCAAATTTTCATGCCATGGCCCCTTTAAATCAAGATGTATTTTCTTGATGAGCAAAATTACCTAAGAAAATAAGTCAAGTTTTTAGAATTTGTGCTTAAAACAAGCCAAAAATCTGCCAATAGGGTAACGAGGTAATTTTGTATTTCATTTTTCGTGAATTAAGTATTTTTCAATGGGGTTTTGCTTGTTTTATGCATAAATTCACTTAAATTTGATTTTTTTGTCTCTACAAACTAGACACCTATTTCTTAGGTAATTATGCTCATCAAGAAAATGCATCTTGATTTAAGAATCTTTAGATATTTGTACTAAAAACAAGAAAAAAATACCCAGTAAGAAAGTCATTTTTGCTGTGTACAGTCTTGTTTTCTGTAAAAATATCTAAAAATTCCTAAATTAAGATGCTTTTTCTTGATGAGCAAAATGACCCAAGAAAATAAGTCTAGTTTTTAGACCAAAAATATCAAATCTTGAACATTTTTCTTAAACACTAAATTCAAGAAAAATTCAAAACAAATTTGCTTACCTCATTGGCAGATTTTTTTGCTTGTTTTATGCACAAAATCACTTAAATGTGACATTTATTAATCTGTTTCATGCAAAAATTCACTTAAATTAGATTTTTTTTTGTGTGTGTCTACAAACTAGACACCTATTTCTTAGGTAATTTTGCTTATCAAGAAAATGCATCCCGATTTAAGAATCTTTAGATATTTGTAGTAAAAACAAGACAAAAATACTCAGTAAGAAAGTCATTTTTGCAGTGTAGGTACGCTGTGTAGTGATGTAGTGGTGTAGTGACAAACGCAAAGGGCACAAAGCAAAACAATGCAAGTCACAAGTTAAAACAGGATTTCGATATGACACAAGAGGATATTGAGTTATCTCTATCTGTACCTCAAACGACTCACAATGCATGGTTCTTGTGAGAGTCTGCTCTTACCGCATTGTACACTATGCTACATTCTGGTGAATGCGTATTGGATGCTAGTTATTATAGTTTATGTAGCCGTGTTGATTACGTCTACGAAGGATGAATGCACTTTTTTGGGCTTTATAGTCAACTTGTTCCCTGGTTTCTGTTTACCACCGTTATAAAACGTGGACATAAGGACTTTTTTAATATAACTTTGTTTGTTTTTTATCTGAAAGAAGATGGGCATATATATCTCGGTTGGCTTGATGTTGAGTAAATCATGGGGGAATAGTCTTTAAATATTTGATATATGCATATATACGTCAAAAAAACAAATAAAGATGCACATACGGAGTTAATGTTGTTTTTGGAGGGAATATATCATCATCATCATCATCATCACCATCATCTTCATCAACATTATTGTTTTGCTCTGTGGGAGTTGGTCTGTATGATTGAACCGGAGAGCTTGGAGCATCATTTTCTTGTTCCTCATCATCATCTGCATCTTCCTCCTCAGAGAAGTCAAATGTGTACTTGGCCTTCACCGCTGAAAGATTTCAACACAACACACACGATTTCAGGATATTTCATGATTACATAATTTTTAGGACATATTTATAGATAAACTCCCACACACCTGATGCTCTCCTGGATGTGGTATCTCTGGGAATGACAGGTTCATTTACATCCAGCTCAATGTCAGATTTTTCTTCATCACTTTCATTATCGTCTGACCATGGGTTCCTCTTTTTCACTTTCTTAGCTGGACCTTTAACACCAGCAGGCTTTCTTTGTCTTGGAGCACCTGAAAAGACCAACAGAACACCTATAGCTGCTTTTGGACTGCTTAATCCCAGTACTTATTTATAGGAACGAGTACTTGAGCGGTTACCCAAGAACGGGCTGAACAGAAATCATACAGACAATAATGTGCCCCCAATATCTTTATAATACACAATTACCTGCACACTGTTGTCACGACAGAAAGACAATATACACAGTACTGGATTATAGCTGAAAGAGGAGAAATTGATGCAAAATAAAGACTAAACTTACCAGCTGTTTGTAAAATGTGAATGAGTGTCTGTTCTGATTTTGACGCAATGCTCATGCATCTGTGTACGCGTACAAGTCAAATAAACTATGCTTTGCAAAGCTGTGCATTAGACCGTGAACATACGTTTGCATACACATGCGGTCCCGATACTAAAATCGTTCACCAAAAAGTGGGTAGCTTCATAAATAAGTACTATGAAAAGGTTCCCGCTGTGCGAATGGGGCTTCTGTCACGGACAGGTTGACATTTGTGTGATATATAATAATGTAATGTTAATGCTAAAGAGTTTCACAGTAAACTGATGTTTTTGATGTGACTGTTCCTACCAGGTTCCTTGTTCTCTCTCTTCACACGCGGGGCTTTGGGTTTTGCTACTGGGTTGGGCAGGCCAGATGGTGAAATTAGGGAATTTTCTGTGGTTCCTCCGTTTGAGCCAAGCGCGCTGTCCTCATCAAACTCCAACTTCACAGCTGGATCCACTTCAGCCTGACACAAACACACAAACATTAACAGATATAAAGACATTACATTCACCGTCTCTAAAAGTCCTCGAATAATTCACACAAGGATGAAGTTAAACCCACAAACAAACACACTAACACTTACCCCCTTCTTTTTCTTGGTGAGTTTCTTGGAAGCGTCAGCTTTCATGGCCTGTGTGACCTGTGGCTCTATCCTGCGGCCGTACGGAGAGGGTTGAGTTTCCTCCAAATGCATTTTCTTTACTTTGGGTTTGCCCACCTTCCCCTTCACTAGCTTCACAGCATTTCCAGAGTTCGCGCTCTCCCTCTCCTGCTCCTCCAGACGCTGAAAAACAAAGATGGATATCTCTCACATGTGTCATTATCTTAAAACCCTCTCTTCCGTGTTTTTTAGGAAACTCACGTCCAGCTCCTCTATGAAGACGGCAAGATCTTCTCTCCAAAGATCCTCTGAATTCTTTCTCTGAAGTTCATTCAATTCTCCTTTCTGTATGACACATTAAAAAGCACACACTCACAGTTAATACTGTATCCTGCTGTAATCGTCAATCGTCTTTAGTGGCTTGGACTATAACTATATATTTATTGAAAATGAATGTGAATAACGCAAAAAGTGACAACTATATTGATGTACCTTAAGGTCTCTCTGTCTGAGAAGCTCATCCACCTTCTCCTTGGTCAAACACCACAGTGGCATGTTCAAAATGTAGTTAAAATTAGGCCCGGAGGATGATCCAGAGTCCACTGAGCTGTCACTGTCATTACCGCCACCATCCTCATCCTCCAATGACTGAGATCATTTGCCCGACCAATCAGAAAGAGATGAACAGTAAGCGAGTGGTACAACTTTGAACAACCAAAATCTTTTTTACCATTAAAAGTCTACAAATGGTTAATTAATAGTCTGCTACCCAACCTTTTTTCAAGTGTAACGTGTGTGTTTGTAATAAATGAAAAAGATTAAGTATGTAAGTACAGCCCTGATCTAAAATATGAGGTAAATATGAACAAAGAAGGCTGTCAACAAATTTGTGTTGCTCCTCCAGGGATGCATTACGACTAATCGCAATTTATCTATAGTTCAAGTTCAAGTTCAGTTTATTTGTTAAGCGCTTTAAAAAAGATTGAGACCTACCAAAGTCCTTATAGGCATACAGTAAAGACATAATAGTAAGACATAGAACTTAAAACTAGGGATGCACCGATAGGATTTTTTGGGACCGATACCGATTTAAACAGACAACTTCTGGGCGATACCAATATACACTTGTATACAATACTATACAGTTGGTCTATTAGCTAGTTTATTTCTGTATCAAATTATTTTTACTGAACATGGATTGGATCTAATTAACATTCAACTGACCAACATAATAAGAGAGGCACAAATTAAGCTAAAACAAATATAATGTATAGGGCACGCCAGAACCTAAAATCATTTTAATTGAACAACAGACATGTGAATCATTGCCTTTATGCGGTAAATTAAAGCAACACTAAAGAGTTTTTGCTTTTTGCTCCCCCTACAGGTTAGAAGCGTTATTGTCCTTTACCACTGTTGTAAATACTGCAGCATAGCTGGCTCTGATTGGATTGTAGGTCTGCCGTAAAGAAAGTTTTTGTAGTTTTCAATCGAACTACAGGACCGCGACCTGACGGTTGGAAACTTCTTTAGTGCGGTTTTGGCCAATAGAGGGCTGCAAAGCGAATGTGAAAGTGACGTTCACCCTGTTTCGAGTGGATGAACGACTGAAACTTTTTGGGAAACGTTATTTTATGGTAAAAAAAAACTCTTTAGTGTTGCTTTAATAAACAATCGGTATAGGCCTTTCTCGTGCCATTGCCGATGGTTTCAAATTCATAAAAAATCGGCCGATAAATATCGGTGGCCGATACATCGGTGAATCACTACTTAAAACACATGACAACTCAAATTAAAAGGCAAGATATCCATGCCTAGTAAAATAATACAATAATAAAACATAGAAATATAAAAAACAGAATAATATAGCAGAATAAAAGTTTTTGTTTACATCATATATGTGTGTGAACTGTGTATAATAATTATGCATATATAAATATGCACACATGCATGTATAATTTAAAGATTTTTTTATATATATTAAGTATTTATATATAATATAAATTATGCATAAATATACAAATGTATATACACATGTAAACATTTCTTAAATATATACATGCATGCATGTGTGTGCATTTATCTATACAAAGTTATTATACACAGTTCACACACACATATATGATGTAAACACAAACTTTAATTCTGCATTCCTACCTCCTATTGATCTTTCGTTCAAAAATCTAATGTAAACAAATGAAAATCCCAAGTTGCAGGGAGTCTTTTACCACAATTACCTTCTCCTGGGCTTTATTCCATGCCGCGACAGGGTCCGATTCATATCCCTTCTGCACAAGCATTCGGATCAAATCTCTCTTTGACTTGTTCTCTGTAAAAATAATGTAAACCATTAAAACATACAGAAAGACAAACATTGTAATGTTTGAAAATGGCTTCACTAGTTTAAGTCAGGGTTCCCACACCTTAGATAACTTCGAATTTAAGGACCTTTTAAGGACTTTCCAGGTCCAATACCCTCAAATTCAAGGACCAAATGTGGGGACACATTTCAAGTGAGAGCAAGGTTACATCGTGTTACTTTATAAGATACATTGTTACAGTTCCCTTTCGAGGGAACTCGCGCTGCGTCACTGCAGTAACACTTTGGGGACGCCTCCAAGGGTAAGTGCGTCTGAATGTGTATATCAAATTCAACCAATGGTGAGGCTTAACGACAAAGACAGGGTGACACAGGAGCTAGGAAGTATATCGCTATTTGAAATATTACCAAAGACGGCGTTACAGGGACGCAGGAAGTCTGGCAAGGGAGACCCAGCGTCTCGTTCCCTTCTCAGGGAACAATAGTTACATACGTAACTAGAGATCGACCGATATATCTGTTTTCCGATATTTTCCCCAATATTTGAGCATTTTCCGATGATCGGATATCGGGTTTGTGATATCGGATTGACCGATAAACGAGAGAATTGAGAATTGCGCGCTGGACGCATCTGAGGAGAAGAGCTCACAGCAGCAGCAGCGTGCACAGCAGATATGACGGCGGAGTGACGCGACTTCATTAAAAGGACTTTGAGTATACTTACTTTGCATCTGAGGCATTTAAAACACATCTTCTTTGTGCATTAATGTATGTTATGTTAAATAAGTTGATATATTAAAAGCAATGTGTGCAGTTTGTCCAAGAATAGAGACGAACTCACAAAAAACACGTGCTGTTCACTTACCGGGGTTGAAGGCTGAAGCTTTTAACAAGATTTACCCTAAGTTATATTAAAATTTACCAGATAAACATTATTTTGCTAAAATATCTATATAAATGTCTGTGGATATTAATTAATTATTTATTACCTCCGCAAGCGGTCACAGTTTGATACAGTTAATGCGTGATACAGTAAATGCATAGATAACAGCGCTGTCAACAGCCATTTCATAAGCTATAACAACAAAATATTAATTATTCTGACATCAAATAACATTACCAGTTAAGAAATTCAGTGATATATAAGCCGTTTTGTTTGTTACTTTCCTGAATGTAGTATTTCAGTCAGTGATATTATTTGTAAAACCTCTTTGCCAACTACTTGTTGGACTGCTGAAGGCTACATGTTGCTGGTCAAAACAACCATATTATTCCAAAAAAGGCACTTAATCCACCTGTTTTACTCTATAAACTATGTATAACAAGCAGCCAACTCCGCTATAGTTTTCTCTCTTTCCCGCTGCCAACCGCTGCCGAACTTTGGATCAGTCCATTTCTGACGAAATGATAGGGGTGTTTGGAATGGTCCATGTATTGGGAATATAGTTTCTACATTATTCATTAAATTAATATTATTCTTCACTCTTTCAGACCCCTCTATTTATTACTTTGTATGCAAAGAGGGAGTAATTGTGATGATGATTATTATTATAAAGGTTTGTTCAGTTCAGTAGTGTAGTAGTAATTATTATGTCAAAAACAGAAGTATAACAGTAAATAAAAATCGGTTTAGCATATCGGTTATCGGGCACATAAGCATCCAAATATTTGTTATTGGCATCGGTTTAAAAAAATGAGTATCGGTCGATCTCTATACGTAACCCGAGACGTTTTCATGTGTCAAACACAACTATGCAAAAAAGCATTTTTGTATAAATCAACATCCGCATACAGAATATATAAGCATTTAAAGCAAACAGTTTAGCACGTGTGCTTAAAAAGTCTAGAATTTTTTAGGGATGCATTGGTTGACCGGCCAGAGATCAGAACCGGCCATTTTTTGCGCAATCGGCAACCGGCCGGTTTTTGTATTTTTTCGGCCGATTTTTCCAAAAGTGCACCCGCGTGAAAAGACTACATTTTTATCATTCGCAAACATGTCTTTTGTATAAAAGCATTTCGAAAATCTGTGCGCAGGACATTAAGATTGCAAGCTGCAATGTCTGTAAACAGGGTTCTTGCAGGTTTCAGCAAGTTAAATTTAAGACCTTTTTAAGACCTTTTAAGACAATTATGAGTAAAATTTAAGACCTACACGACACATTACTAGAAGCATTCAAATTATCTCAGAAATTCTTAAAACGTTCTATTTTTATTGATTCAGTTATAGAAAAATATAAAATGAACGCAGTTTTAAAACAGATAATCAAAATACATGGAAATACATTATGCTTAACTCTATTAGACCGCGATTGTTGGCGCCGACAAATTTTACCCATAGCCCTTTAGGAAGAGACTTCTGACAATGGAAGCCCAAAAATGGCTCATAGTGAGCCATTGAAATACATTGAGTTAGAGGCAAAGAGCTGTGATTTTTCTTAATTAATAGTCAAGAAATGCATTGATTTACAATATTTATACATCACACTAATATGTGTAAGTAGTATTTTTATAAAATTCTATCAACAATGTTTTTTGACAAATAAAATTCACTTATATTAGATCAGTTAGTATGGTCAGCTGCTGGTTTGTGCCTAGTTTTACACTGCCTCATACAACTAAGCTTTAAAATGCATCACACTCTGTAGTACGTAAGCTTATAGGGGAGGTTTCCCAGACATGGATAAGAGCTTTCCAAACTTGAAAACAATTGCACTGACATATCTTAAAATACATCAAAATGCACACAAGTAATGGTTTTAGTAAGGCATGTTTATTAAAACTAGTTATATGTCATAATTAAACTAAGGCCTAGTCCTGTTTTAAGCTAATCCCTGCCCGGGAAACCACCCCATAATGTTTAATGTACAGCTGGCTGTGTGATGTGTATATATCTTGTGCCTGTTTATAAATATACAAAGAACAAAAGATCACTTTCAATTATTATTAATCCCTAAAAGCATTAATATATGCATTTTATTAATACAAGTTATTAATAAATTAATGTATTGCATTTAATTGAATACAGAATCACAGAGCCAAAAAAACACTTCACCCATACGTTTTATGCATAAATATGCACTATATACTGCCATCAGGTTTAATAGCCTCTCTAATTACACAATAACGGATGAATCTGCATTAAGAAAATGAAATTTACCATTAAAAGGCTGTTTGATGTGTTGCTAACGTTATCCACTAAGACCGTTTCTCAATCCGAAGGCTGTAGCCTCCGAAGGGTCGCATTTCTTATTTCAGAAACGGTCTTATTTCAGAATATAACTTTGAAATTAACTTTAAAATATTGATTATTATTCTTAGTTTATCGTTAATTGTTGTAATATGCTTATGACTTGCGAATGTAATGCTCAGTTAACTTAAATAAACCAGGCGATGCCGTATGCAGCAGCCTGCCTATGCGAAAGCGCTCTGATCTACCGCTGTTCATTTAACCGTAACTCCTGAAGCATTTGCGCAATAAAAAAGTTTGAATTGTTCCTAAAAGAAAACAATTGCACTTTTTTGAAATATATGGTTTATTACGGTACTTTCTTGCTTTCCGTCTGTCAATCGCTGATGTTTGTGGAGAGCTGAAGGGAAAGCGTGTTAGGTTCAAGTGCATCGCAGCAAAGAGCAATATTAAGGTCTAAAATATAAAACTGTGTAACACTAAAGTTGACACGCTGTTGGTGACTCGTGACTCGACGGCCCGACTGTTTAAGTTGATTTTCAATAAAGCAGCATTGATTTTTGTTCGCTTCTGTGTCCTCTATGTTTCAGAACCTGGCAAATGCTCAGGTAAGCCACGGGCTTATAAATTACCCCGAAAAAGATTTTTGACTATACAGAACTAAGTTTAAGGATTGTTTCTCGCCAAACCCACAGTAAACAGTCAGATCACAACACCTGAAATATAGCTTATGGCACGATTTGCGTGGATTATGACAAAGGGCGGAACGTTTCTTTTTAGAGACCCACCATCATACACTTTCTGCCTCCGCCACTGAATTAAGTTAGTTCTTCAGCGTTTTAAATTACTATTTTATTTTCTGCGGACAACGCTTTTTGGGAATGAAAATAGGTAAGAAATTTAAGACTTGGGTAAATTAAATTTAAGACCTGGGATAAAAATCTGGGTGTTTTTAAGACTTTTTAAGGCCTTAAATTTAACATTCTGAATTTTAGACTTTTTAAGACTTTTTAAGACCCCGCGGGAACCCTGTGTAAAGGACAAGTTAATCGCGGAGATTAACAACAGTACATTCGCAGGGCTCTCAAGTCTCACGCATTCACTGTGTGATACACGCATTTCAGTCAGTTTACACACTCACACCTTGTATTTCTAAGAGACTGATAACTTTTCCTGCTATATACAATTAATGGACGAGGCGCAGGGAAGTTATCTGTCGAGTTTAGCTGTCTCGAGTTTTTCTCACGCTCCTCTGATGTCAATCACGTGGATGTGCGGCGCGTGCACGCACAGAGTGAAAGCTAGAAGAGCAAGATCCGATAAATGCTGTAAATAACGCAGGTTTCTTGAATATAGCGAAATACGTGTTAAATTATGCTTGATTTATTAAAAAACTCTCCAACTGCTTTGCGATCAGAAGCTTTAGCTTACCTGAAACTAACGTAGAGGCTTACTGAAATTAATGAAAGGAGCAGAGATGTATTTCATTATTATTGCCATGTAGTACTGAGCATTTAACCTTATCTCTCTCTTAAACACAGCTAAAAATACACGCTGATGGCAAGTGCTCCAATCCTACTGTAAATAATACAGATTTCATTTTAATTTTGATACATTTGTATTTTTTAATATGTAGAGCAATTTATTTAATTTGGATACATTTGTTTGTCTTTTATCAGACTTACCAATTGTTATAATTTATATTTGTGCTGGTCAGTTATGAATAAAGGTTACATTGAACTGCTAGCAAAAACTTGAGAATTTGGTGGGGCAGAGGGGCTCCACCCCTAACAGATGTTATCTCACTCCAAACTTTTAAATAAAACCTGAGAGCCCTGTATTCACCACAACAAACTTGGTAAGACATTTAAGTTCATCACCTGATAGAACACAATAAGTATCAAAAGTCTGTTGATAATGCAAAACAAGCAAGACCTTCAACCATCCATGTCATGGTCTCATTTAACCACTTATGTCTGTATTGAATGTAGCCTACTGCAGTTTCTGCTGTTAATTTTAGATGGTTACAGTTATTGTTTTCAATATCCAAACCAAGTTTAGCCTGTTAAATACCAAATAAGCATATTGTTTATGTATACTTTCATTCTTTCTTGTTTGTTGCTTGATAAGAAAAATAATTGGAAATCGGATCGCAATTGGCCAATTTGCTTGTTAAGAAAATCGGTATAAAAACCGGCCATGAAAAATCAAGATCGTGCATCCCTAGAATTTTTATAATATTATCCTACACTACACAGGAAATAATATGGATTTTTTTTTTCAGAAAACTTCTTGCATAAAATAGATTTAAGCACTTTCAATGACCTGTATCTATGTATGTATATTTTCAAAAACTTCCCAGGGCCTTCCCCATTTTCACAAACTTTCAAGGATTTTAAGGACCCGTGGGAACCCTGTTAAGTGCATAAATACTATTTTAATACTTATAAATACTTATCAACAACCAGAAACACAAGAAAGGGACACAGATTATTTCAGGAAGAGCCTTTAAAAAAAGCATCTTAAAAAAAAAAAAATCTTACCGATTGAAATTTTCCCTTCAATCTTTTCCAGCACAAATCGAGCCTGGTTAGAGAGTTTGGCTGATTCAGCACCCAGACTTCCTATCAGCCAGTCTTTCCTTAGCTTATAATAGTGCAGGCGTAGTTCAAAAAACTCCTTCAAGATGTCCTGCACGGAGTCATAGCGCTTCAGACAGCCCATGTGATCAAACAGCACCTGCAGACACACAGACAAAAATTGGACTTAAATCTATGCTATAAAAGTACTTAAATGTCTTAAATTCGGATTTTAAAATGTGGAACACAAATCTGTAATTTATATCACAGATTGCAGGACTAAGCAGTGCCTTATTTAATGACAGGCTATCTCTTTCAGACCAACTATGATGGAGAGTGTCAATAAAAATTTATTAAACGAGAACACAACACATACCATGGAGTTGCATGTGAGAGAAGACTGCAGTTTGAAGACCTTGTGAAGACCGGCTGCCTCGGCCTGTGCCAACTTCTCCTCTGTCATACGCACCACAAACTTTACTGTGCTGTCGGTGTGATACTCTTTATAGTCAGAGATCAAAGGAGGTGTTTTGTCTGTTCCTTGAAGCATGGGCTCTAGAACAGACTCCTTATATGCCTGACAGAGACGAAAAAACATCATCAGTACAACAATAGAGCAGTAACAAAACCTTATAGTGAAGAAAGGTCCTGACTATAGAATCTCCATAGATTACCTGAGTCCAGGTACGAACAGGAAGTTCGGTAATCTCAATTGTGTTTTTGTCCAGGACGGACACTTCCCCACTGACCAAATACTGGTTTTGTCCCAGTTCATGAATAATGCCTTTAAAGTTCTTGTAGCTAGGCAGCTGAGGAAAAGACAGAGATGCACAGAATAAGTAAGGCCGTAACGAATTGTTAGACACATTACATTTCATAATAAGTTTTAATGTATGTAATTAATGTATGTAATTCTCTTTACAGACATACAATATTAGGCTTGTTCAAAAAAGTATAAATGTGTCAAAGACTTTACAATGGGCAGGGGTTCCTGGTGGTTAAGCATACGGTTGATGTTGTTGACAATCTCTCGTGGGTCATAGTTGGGGATCTTGCAGGCCCAGCCAGTCCCGATGCCCTCGGCTCCGTTCACCAGCACCATAGGTATTATGGGAATGTACCACTCTGGCTCCACCTTTTGGTTGTCATCATACAAGAACTTCAGCAGACTGGAGTCCACAGCGGGAAACAGCAGTTTGGCCAGTGGACTAAGAGAAGATTAAAACAAATAAAGATGTTGTGAAGCCCTTAGAACTATAATATATCTTTAGAAAAGGATGCACTAGTATACTTGCTTTCATCACTAATGACAACAAAGCAACCAAGTCTTACCTGAGCATAGTGAAAATGTAACGTGGGCTGGCAGCATCTTTACCACCATTGATACGGGTACCAAACTGACCAAGCGGCTGAAGAATATTGATGTTGTTGCTGCCCACAAAGTTCTGGGCTAGATTCACGATGGTCATCATCAGAGCTTGCTGCAGATAACATAACATCTCTTTAAAAACAATTCTGTAATTTTCCCAATTTTAGTAACAATATCATGTGTTTTTCCGAAAGAAACATATATTTTGCTTGAAAACATCAAAGCTCAAAATAAAATTTTTTTGCTCTGTGTAAACTTTTTACTGCCACCAAACCAAAAGATAAATACTTTACTATTACATCACTGCAAACTAAAAGTTTATAAGGCTTAATAAGAGCTATAATACTTACGCCCTCCTGCTATTTAAACAAAAACGTCACAAAAGCCACATCTGGAGGTCATAAATGCTTAAAAATGACTTGTGCTTTTCACTGTGTTAAAATTCCATAAGTTTATAGTGTTTATCATTGTGTCTTTGGCTAAATTCAATGTATCCCAGTGTATTGTCTAAATCTGTAAAGCTTTATGAAAAATATCAGGAGATTGCAAAAAGTATTAACAGGGGTGCTGCAGGGTTTTATCCTGGGTCCTTTCGTCTTCATCATCTAAACAACATATTTCTTTACCTTCTGCCATGTTTGAATTTCTACTCAGACTAATTAATCTGTCATGTTGCATCATGTTTTTATCAGTTATGGACCCAATACGATATCTCCGCACAATTACATTTTTTGCACTATTGTAATATTGTAAACAAATGTAATGAAATGGTTGCTACAAACTTCGCCATGATGGTATGC
Source organism: Misgurnus anguillicaudatus (assembly GCF_027580225.2). Lineage (NCBI taxonomy): Eukaryota > Metazoa > Chordata > Actinopteri > Cypriniformes > Cobitidae > Misgurnus > Misgurnus anguillicaudatus. The sequence continues at coordinate 5,746,990 of NC_073356.2, read as the reverse complement.
AGACATCTCAGCCACGGATCCGGCCAGCTGGGCCACCTTAACTTCCCTCTTGTCATTTCTCTTCATACAAGTGAACAAGACCTTCCTCTGACCTGGCTTCAGACCTGCACAAGATCAAGAATAAAAGACACTTTACATAAACTACACACATTAGGGATGTGCATCGATGCATTGCGTTCCCATTAAAAAGACCTGTCTAAAATCGATTCTAAATCGTAAGGCTCTGATTCAGTGTTTCATGCACAGCTTGTGCGTGTACTACGGCTCCGTGTTCAGTAGGAAGTCCTTATCAATCTAAAATCACTTCGAGTTTGAGTTTAACGTGCATTTGAAAAAGTAACACTCGTCAAACACAATCATTCAAAATATTCTCTATTATCATGAAAATACCAGAACAGTGATATAAATATGCCTCTAGATATTTCCTGGAATAGTGTTTGTAATGATACTTCTTCTGTGGCACTAATATAGTTTCTGCACGAAAGCGGCCTCTGGCTTTTGAATGTGGCGACATTTCACTGTAATTCATTCAAATTCATTCATTGAGAAAACGCGCATTTCCCTGATTAATTGTCACAACCCGTTAACTTACTATCCTTTGAGTTTAAGGCTAATTCACACTGATCCGACAAACACCAGAATTCTAGTTTAGTTTGTCAGTGTTCTTCTGTGTTTGCTGGGGTTTGCTTTGTCGGATGAGTGTGAATTAGCCGTTAAACATTATCAGGACTGCATTAGCTTTAGCTTTGGTTTTCGAGTAGTTTTGTTCATGTTCGTTTTTAGAGAAGTTTGTTGCTGCAACTTCAGAGCAAAAGGATGTAGATGCAGAACTGAAGATACACACCATCAACAAGTGAAGGAATGGATCTCTCGTTGTCTGAGTTTGAGAAAAGAATCAGTTCTTTGTTGATGAAGTCATTGTAGGAAAGGTGTTGTGTCATGGTGCCATACAGGTATTGCTGTGAAAAAAATGACCAATGTGAATAAAAGATTTAAAATACCCATAAAAGAAGTTAGTACATTTGTAAATTACAAATCTACCCAAGTATATTGTTCACAATGTATACAGAGAATTATTGTTTGGGAAGTTAATGTCAAAATTCTGATTAACATTTTCTATTATGCATTGAAAAGGACCTTTCATCCAAAGCAACATATAGTAAATTCAACGTGCATTTTATCAGTGTGTCCAGAATACATTTTCTTTGTGTTTGTGTACCTCTGGCAGTCCGTGCATTCTCCTCTGCCGTCTGTCCTCCATGAAATTAGTCAGCCACTCTTTCCTGTCATCTGTCTTCTTCTTGCTGAACGCCTGAGCACAGGCCACACATTAGTTTAACCAGCTGTCTAATCATTTCAATAAAAGCTTTAGCTTTGATTAAGTCTTTTATTTGTAATGTAAAGAACATTCTGTGAAAATATAAGCTTGATATCTTTATTATTGACTGTGTAAGGTCATGCCACAGACTAAAAATCAATCTCCCATCTACATAATATGATTATAAGACTTTAGACTGAATTGCATAGACAAAGTCATCTTAATAAATTAAATGTTGTATATAAAAACAAAATACAATGTGTGTCAATTTAAGCCTACTGCTGTACGGAAACAGAGAGGAAGCTTAAAACTAACCAGCGTAATGGCAGCATCATCTTCAGTGCCATTGTACTTGAACATAATTCGATGCCTCTCCATGTCGGCAAAATACTCCTTTGCTTCTTTGCTTGTGCTGGTACCCAAACCTTAAATATATTATACAAACATACAGTTGTAGATGCCAGTTATAAGACACAGTATCTTTCAAATCAGGAAGCCAAACAACACAAACCTTTGTAGTACTTTATGTGCCACGTTTTATAATTTTCAGTATGTTTCTTCCATTCTTCGAACTCTGGGATGCTGTAAAACGCCACCTGTTGCTTGTTCTTATTGGCCTGCAAAGGGAGTGATATGTAAATAACATTGTAACAAATGTGACTGATGACATGTAGCTTACCAGATGTGACAAAATATAATGTATCTGGACTCAAATACCTTTGTTATTATTGGTTAACTGCATTGGTTTATATTAGCTTTCGCATTAAGCAATGTTGAACATTACTGTAATATGTTATCTAGTGATTGTTGTGATTTTTTTTAAGTTTTAATAATTCACATTCCCTTCCACCTTAGCAGACAGCAAACCGTAAGAAAGTCTAGGCTGTATCTTAGGCTGATGCCTCTGTGGTGACATGTAATGTTTGCTTAAATAAAGGGCAAAAATGCTGAAAAAGCAGAACGGCAATACGTTTGCCAAACGAGTATTCTTCGCCTGTAAACAAAACATCTGGATGGCTTGTGTGTTAAATGTGTTAATTAAGAGTGTTGTACCTTAACAATGGGTGTGATGAACTCCTCCAGGAAGGTGTGCTTGAGCAAAGACGGCCAGTTGTGATGGAAGAAGTTAATGAGTAGACCCTTGATGTGAGAGCCATCTTGATCCTGAGTACGAATAATGAAATTATGTTCAATAAAATAAACAACATCTCTGCATCCTGACTAAATAAATAACATATAATAAATAGATGAATCAGATTATGGTACCTGATCGGTCATGATCATAATTTTTCCGTAGCGTAAACTCTTCAGAGACTCTGGATCTTCATAGCTCTTCTTGTACTGAAGACCTACAATCTTAATGATGTTGTTGATTTCTGCATTCTCCATGATCTAGGATCAAAACATGGATCAAAATATCTTCTTTAAACAGCAATATAAGTGAATCTCATTTTCGTTTTTTCTAAGAATAAATGTATTCTGAAGTCTTCATTATTCTTCATAATGTGAACAAACAATTATTGCAGTGCAATAATTTTTACATTTACCCACACAATATTTAAAGGCATTACAACAAATATTATCATGATGTATAAAAATATAATTTTATTCATTACAGTAAGGAAAATAGACATTTATGCATTACAATTATGATAATTTGGGCATTATGTCATGAAAACGTCACACCAGAAGATTTTTAATGGTCTTACAATAATTTCTTTCGATTTTGATCTCACCTGTTTGTGTGTGGCCTCCCTCACATTGAGAATCTTTCCCCTGAGAGGAAACACTCCATATCGATCTCGCCCAATCACTCCTAAACCAGATACAGCCAGAGACTTGGCCGAATCTCCTTCAGTCAGGATTAGGGTACAATCAGAAGAGTGCTTACCACCTACATAACACAGAGCAAGAGTTATGGCACTGCTAAATCGAGCATTTGAAAAAGTACAAGTCAAACATGAGCCATTTTCAACAAGGCATGTGGGAACATTAAAAACCCCAAAATACTGCTATAAAGATCTCATGATAACATGTAAGACGTGGAACAGCTGATGAGAGCAGAAGTGTCATGGACTTACCAGCATCATTGGCGTCATCCAGTTTAGGGATTCCTTTAATCTTGCTGTGTTTGACAGAGGAACATTTCTTGTTTAGCTGTGTCTGAGCCTTAAACTTTACCCAGTTCAGTATGCTCTCCACAATCCCACAGTTTGTGGCCTGTAAAATTTACCAAAACCAGTGTTTTTATTTTAAAAACCAAAAGCATTTGATAGCCATGATGGATTGGGATACTTTTCTGTTTTATTTAATAACTGCGAAATAGCGGTTACATTAGAGTATGTATGAGAGATTTCAACATGCTTACAGCTCTGACGAATTTCTCAGAGAGAACACATTTGGAGCCAAAGCTTTTGGTCTGAAGGGTCATGTTTTCCTTGGTCTGGGAATCAAAAGTTGGGTTTTCGATCAGGGCGTTCACAAATACCCACACATGGTTTTTAACCTGAAAATGAAAAAGACAAGTTGCAAGTTTAAATACAAACCGTATTTAAAAAAGTATTATATACACCTTAGATCTCTAAATTCGAGGGATGAGAATAAGGATTTTTTTCAACAAATATTGACTTGATGTGTAAACAGATATTATATTAGAGAGGCAATTGCAGGGGATTCCTGAGTTGATGAAAAACAATTAATTATAAATAACTGTAAAAAAAAAATGTACCAGTAAAAGAAATTTACTAGATGAAGGTCTAATAAATAAGGAATAATTGACAACGGGCCATTGAAATATAAGAAAATAATGCACACCCAAGGTGGTAATGCGACACGACGCGAAGAGAATGTGCATTATTTTCAAATAATTCAAAGGACTGGAGTCAATTATTCCTTTTATACCATGGTTACCACAAACATCACTCTGGTGCCTACTTTTAAGACAAAGTTAGGTGTGTGGTTATCGAAAATTATTACACGGCTCTCTGGAATGCTTGATTCTGATTGGTCAGTTGAGACATTTGCAGGTTCGTTCTTTTCAAATAATAACCGCTCCAAAGTAATAACGCATAGCCGGTACTACTTGTATGTTTGAAATCCCTCCGCGCCAACAAAGATTACTGTTTGGCGCCATCTTGTGACAAACACTGGACAACCGCAATTAAGAATGGACAATTTTGACATTAATTTTTAACATGTAAGGAAAAAACAAAACAGTTAATAGAAGAACGAACAACGACAAGACACAGAGAGCTTACTGAGACTGAACTTGACAAAATAGAGCATGACAGCTACGAAGCCAACACACAAAAAAAATACAGAATGGGCATTAAAACTTCTCAAAGACTGGCTAAAAGAGAAAAAAATGGACACAGACAAATATGAAGTAGTGGATCTTAATAAGGTATTACGATCATTTTATGCATCTGTGCAAAGTTTCGCGGAAGGATAAAAATGTTAATTTAAAACAAATATGCCAATAAAATGGCAAAATTCATATTCATGTCCAGTTTTTTTTCTTATGTGGCAAGTAGCCGTGTAATAAGCGGGATAATGTAGAGGCAGCCTGTAGTTATCGCGAAATAAGCCCCTTCAGTGTGATACAAGACCCTCCGCTTCGCGTCGTGTCCTGATCACACTGTCGGGGCTTATTTCACGATAACTACCGGCTGCCTCTACATTATCCCTTACATAATGCATACCCATGGAACATTTCTCAACCAATCAACAGACCCGTGGTATAAGTAAGGAATAATTGACGACGGGCCATTGAATTATAAGAAAACAATAACAATAACCATGTAAAATACTATTGACAAAAAACTTTCCAAACAAAAAGTTAAACTTGCAAATGTGCAATTAAATTATTAAAATATTTACTTAAAATCTAAGAGGGTAGTAAAGGGGTCAAGGGTTCGCTGACAAAAACGTTTGTATTAGAGGAATGTGGTGATAAGTCAAAGCTCACCTGGAATGGTTTCACTGAGACTCCAGCTTTGTTCTTCTTCTTGACGACTTCAATCAGTTTTGCCACTATTTGGTCCACAACATAGTCAACATGTCTTCCACCCTGAGATAGCAACAAAAATAATATAAATATTTGAATGACAGATAATGCAACACTTAGTATGAACACTAAGTTCCGCCTTCCAAAAAATCATCAATTGAAACTTACAAAAACTTACAATTGACTGGAGAAGGGGCTCTATACTAAGATTTAATCTAAGATATAGTGACGTTTCAGAGCCCCTAAGTGTCATGTTTTTAAAACTGCGTGGTGACAAATCTAGTGACGTTTTGGAAAAACTTTAGCTACTGTCAGCAGTACTGCCCCGCAAATGCAAGGTCTTAATGTCCTACTGTAGGAAAACCTATCAATGCATCGACTCAAAAAGAATTTTGCATAAATGAGTACAAAACAGCATTTTTAAATAGCAGCCAATTATCTGTATATTGTTTGCTTCTTTCGGTCAAAATTACATTTGACTGTTTTATCATATGAACATCAACATAACTTGTCAGTAAATATACTAGTTATTATTAATATAACGTTCGTGAATGAATCGTTCTTTTTGAACAAATCTTTTAGGTGAACGAATTGTTCTCTTTCACGCAATCCATTGACTCATACTTCTCGTTCACTGAAATCTCCCTCCCTTTTTGTACAATGAGACGCAGGCTTCTTTCTGCCTTTAAACGGTGACAAAAGCACAAGCCAATGGCGTTTAAATAGACCATTTTGCCAAATGTAAACAACACTGGTCCAGAAGCACTTCCTGTTTCAGTTTTTAGCGCTACGTAAACGTTGGGCTAAAAACAACCAACAGAACATATATAGCTGAATCAAAAGGTTAAACAAACATCTTTAAGATAAAGGTGAAATACAGAAAACAGTTACAAACTGAAACAGGAAGTGTTTCTAGACCAGTGTTGTTTACACCTTGCAAATGGTCTATATGAGCTGTGACATGTGCTGAAATGTGGGCTCAATGTGCAGCCTTCACTGAACAAGTCGCTGTTTTGAGTCTAAATGAGAGATCACATTTTGAATCACAATGAGAGATCACAATTTAATAACTGGTATCTAGTTAGTAAATGAAATAAGTGAATTTCTCATTTCGTCTACTGAATGAGATGAATGAAAGGAAGTCACGTACAGAAAGCAGGTGCAATGCAAACAATCTAATAAAAATGAATAATTTGGTTTAATTTTAGTTTGTTTAAATTAAAGTTTTAGTTTTAATTCAAGTTGATTTGTATTAACCTTAATAAAAATTATTTCAATATCAAGGTAATTACTATGGTTTTACTACAGATATATTGGCACCAATGTTTACTGCATAAATATTATGAATCTGACTTTAAAAAAACTACAAACCAATAAAATAATCACTTTTTGTAAAGTAGCACCCAAAAACTGGACAAAAATAAAACAATACTAAATATTCTTCATTTATTTCTATGCAACAATCAATGTTAACAACTTTTTTTATCAGTAGCAGCCGATGACTTATTTTTCTTTTTGCCGTTTAGCGCGATCTTGTGATTTTGTTTCATATACATTACACTCTGTCTCTGGACAGGGTTCCCACACCTAGGTTAACTTCAAATTCAAGAACTTTTCAAGGACTTTCCAGGTCCAATACACTCAAATTCAAGGACTTGATGTGGGGACACACTTCAAGTGAGAGCAAGGTTACATTATGTTACCTTTCAAGATACATTGTTACAGTTCCCTTTCGAGGGAACTCACGCTGCGTCACTGCGGTGACACTTTGGGGACGCCTCCAGGGGTAAGTGAGTCTGAATGTGCATATCAAATTTAACCAATGGTGAAGCTTAACGACAAAGAAAGTACAGGAGCCAGGAAGTACATTGCTATTTAAAATATTGCCAAAGACGTTGCTGTAAAATATTGCTGTTACAGAAACACAGAAAGTATGGCAAGAGAGAGGCAGTGTCTCGTTCCCTTCTCAGGGAACAACAATTACATACGTAACCCAAGACGTTTTTATGTGTCAAACACAACTATGGAAAAAGGCATTTGGGTATGAATCAATAATGCTTAAAAGGCTAGAAATTTTATTATATTATCCTACACTACACAGGGAATAATATGGATTTTTTCCCCTAGAAAACTTATTGCATAAAATAGATTCAAGCTCTTTCAATGATTTGTATCTATTGTTTCAATAACTTCCCAGGGCCTTGAATTTTTCCCCCGTTTCAAAAACTTGCAAGGATTTCAAGGACACGTGGGAACCCTGTCTGGAGAGTATGAGGCCTTTTGTGGCTTATTGAAACAGAATAAATAAAAGTGCATTTCAGAAACCTTGGTGGTGGCAATGCTGTTGACAAAGCTGATCTGCTGAAATCCCTTCTCGCTCATGGTGAGACAAACTTCCCAGCGCTCATTCACAGTTTCATTCACCACCTTCAGAGCGACCCCTGTCTCGTCCAGTTTATCCTTCACATACAGGTCCACGTAACTCCGGAACCCATTTACCTGCAGTGACAAACAAACAGATGATCTGTGTTTACAAGTCAATATAAAAACACAACATTAGAAGTCGATAAAAAAATTTTGGTGACTTGAACAGAATTGCAGATGACTTACGGGTAGTTTCTTTCCATTGAGCATGACTTTAACACCCCTGCAGGAGCCGGCAACATCATACGCCCTGCGGGTTAGCAGAGCCAAGATGTCCTTGTCCAGTTTCTCCATTTTAAATTTGGCCAGGTCAGGTTGGAATGTAACACATGTGAAATCTTCACCGTCAAAAAACTTAATCTTTGCATCATTAGTCTTTGCCATGTTCTCTTGCCATGTCTGTGAGAGAAAGACATGTGTTCAAAGTAAAGTCTCCTAACAGATCTTTCATGTTCCTAATTGCTGTTCAGCAAAATGCCTGTACCTGTTTGAAGCTGCGTTTGTACTCTTTGCAGGCCGTCTCCACTGTAAACTTTGTGCTGAATATGTTGCAGAGTTTAGCACCATATCCATTTCTCCCACCTGGAGGTATAAGGTTAAAGAGTAAAGTCTGGGTGTGCAGTATGTATATACTCTCAAAATAACAAAACAGAAATGCTGTGTGTCAATTTATACATGCATAGCAAGACCTCTGAGTTCAGCAAGACAGTGGTGATTTTTGCAGCTAAAAGTTTTAAAACTAGCCTGAAGGAGGAAAAATGTGTTATTGCCTTCTTACTCTATATAGCCCAGTGGCGCATTCCAAGAGCTGTGGCACTAATCACCATTTAACAGATTTGGCTAAGGCTTGGGCAATAAAACGATCACAATAAAACTCCAAAATGATTGCAATAAAATGTATGTTGATAACAATGAAAAACTGGACATTTTTACTTGATATAGATAAAATAAAACAGCATATCACACAGTAGAAATATTCAAAGTAATCAGTCAGCTGTGGTATATTTAACTATAGACCGGTTCATCGGGCGCACGTGCGGTGATGCGATAAGCGTCTGGTCCGAACTTTACTTCCGGTTTCTGTTTGTTTAATGGTCTGACTAGCTGCTGAAACTGAACTCTTAAACAAATACCTTGTCGAAAATTACAAATGTTTTCGGTTCCTATGTAATCTACGTGTTGTTTATTTTGCTTGTTATATGAATAAACTACTTTAAAAGGACTTTGTTGTTATTTATTCTTCGCGGAGTTTACAGGAAGTTACGTGATGACCACGAAAGCCGCTTGTTTTTGTTGTTACTGCTGAAACCATCAATAGGGTGGTATATATACTAGGGCTGCACGATTCGGAGAAAAAAATCTAATTGCGATTTTTCTGATCAAAATTGCGATTCGCGATTTAAAGTGCGATTCATTAGTATATAATAAAAGAGGTACATCCAGGTTTGTTGTGGTGGTTTTAAAAGCACCAAAGAAAGATGCTGTGCTACTGTTTATTTAAAACCTCTTAAACATTGTACCAAGTTGTCTGCAGGACTTTGCTATTCTGCAGACAAACTTTTTTTTAATCTAAGAACATTAAAAAAATACAATTTAAATTTTTTTTTTTTTGAAAGTTTTATTTAAAATAACATATAGGCCAATGTATTTTGGCTGTCACTACAACAATGCATCTGACAAGCAAATGTTTAGTTTTTCTTTTAATCATAAGACTATACTCATCTTGTTTTACTTTAAGGCATCTGTAATAAATGTAAATATATTAGTTATTAGAATCTATGATTTAACATAAGCAAAAAATACAAATAAAACACTGCACAGTCCTCACTGTAGGATTTTAAATGTGGAGCTGCAGAAGCTTGTTCAGTTAAGAGTAAGGAGTGATTTTAATTTTTGGTGTGTAATAAACATTTCTGACACAGAAAGCACCGGGTTACTGTCACTTTAAGACACAAGACAGCTTTAAAACTGCTCTGCTTCAATATACTGATAAACATCCAGCTGTTTATGTTCACTTAGGGCGCACTCACACTATCCAAACCAAACCGCGTTCGGGCGCGTTTGACCCCCAAAGCCTGGTTTGTTTGACAAGCGTGATCGCTCTGTTCCGCGCCCGGGCGCGGATTGGTTAATCGCGCCACGGCCGGGTTGCAGAGGTGGGCCGGAGCGCGGTTCACTTGGGCTCAGGCGCGGAAGGCTGTGGTGTGAGCGCATTCGCGCCTGAGCGCGATTCAAAAGGTAAAGACGTCAGCTGTGCGATCACTCACCTTCATCTGCCGCCGTAAAAACCTTTTGATGCGCGCAGCGGGGTTACGTGAATGTCCGAGCTGCACACGTGACAGATCAACTAAGCAATATGATGACATGTGAGAGGGCTGTCTGTAATCGCGCACCAAACGACTCCGGGTAAAAAACACAGGCTTATCATTACGGTGGGTTCCAGTGTTAAGGGAGAGCTTTACTTCCTACTTTTTTCAAAACAAACGCATCTTAATGACGAAAGCGCGCCCGGACTCGGATCGATAAAAAGTACAGTGTGAGTGCGTGCACCATGGGGGAGAAGGGAGGGGTGACAATCGCGCTGGGGCATGGTTTGGTTTGGTTTGGATAATGTGAGTGCGCCCTTAGACAAGAAAGAAAACTTAAGTTTAGTGATCACGCGTGTGCTGACTGGTCTCTGTGTGCGCGCTTCATGAACCCTCATGCCTGTAAATATTCAAAGCGGTGCAGATGTGTGCGCGTGCAAGAAAGTATAATGTACCTGTTTCGTCTGCTGTGTTCCGGGCTTTAATGAAACCTGCTTATAGTCTGATGAGGCGCTTGTCATTGTTTGCGATGCATGACAAGAAACGGACGTATATACACCTTTCTTTAAGTCCAACATTACACAAAAGGGAAATGTTTTCGCGCATTTCTTTCCTTTCATTTGCCGGTTAATGAGTTATAATGCGTTTTTAAAATGACTGAATCCAAAATCTGCCAACTTCATGACATTCCGCGTTGTGCAGTTAATTCCATTTGTATGCATTTCGCGATTCTGTCCGTGTTTTCCGCATCGCGGAAATCATATGGCCGTACACTTTGTTGAGGAGTTGAACGGCTGCTCGCGCTCATGTTTTCCAAATGGTGTGATGACGTGTAGTCAGCACCTCAGTGTTCATGCACTCTATTGGTCTAAACTGCATGAAGCGAACTGTCAAAAACTGCGTACTAGATGATTGTTATATTTAATAGTTTTGAATCGAAATAATCGCATTTCTTGCGATTCGAAAATCGCATCCATTCACATCGCGATTTCGGTTTAAAAAACGATTAATCGTGCAGCCCTAATATATATCGTTACTGTGAAATTGTGAAAACAGGTAAAAACAGGTTTTTAGTCATACCGCCCACCCTTAGCTCCCACTAAATGAGAACAAGTACACTAGGGCTCCAAAACTTTGTGCTTGGACCCCTAAAAATACAAATGATATCTATAACCAACATGATCTCACAAAGTTCTGTGGGATAGTCACAGAATTTTTTGCTCATTTTTCCGTGGCATTCTCACGGATTTCCGCATATTTCTTTTCCGTGGCATTCTCACGGATTGGTTACTCAACTACTTTTTCCTATTTTCAAACCATTGTCGCTTCGGTTTAGGGTTAAGGGCTATTTATAGTCGTGCGTAGGTCCTACGGCGTAGCCGCGACCGCGTAGGTTCCGCATCGGTTTTCATTTATACTTTTGCGTCGTCGTCCAGTAACCACGCGTGTAACCACAGTAGCAGCAGCAGAAGTCACAGAAGAAGAAGCTAAACAAGTTAACCCACAAACGAAAAAGAAACAGCAACTTGTTGTGTATAATTTGAGAAGACCAGCAATGATGAAAGTAAATAAACAGCGACTTTTGATGCAGTTTGAGTTAAATCACTACTCAACTTGGCTAATCTTTGTTTTCACCGTCACAAACGGAAATACCTATGACGCAGTTTTTTTTACCTGACGGGAGGGGTTCTGGTGGACCAATCACAGCACTTGCGGTCCGCGTAGATCTGACGCGCTGTTAAAAATTTTGTGAGGTGCGCGTCAGGCTACTTAGAGCTACGCACAGGCTACGGACCTACGCACGACTATAAATTGCCCTTTAGATTTGGTGTTTGCGTTAGTTTGTCACTGTAAGTATTGGTTTATAAAAAAAATTCTGATGTATTCTTTTATATTTTCTAAACTTTAATCAATTGTCGCCTGGAGTTGGGGTTAGAGTTGGGTTTGAGTAGGGATGTAATTTTATGTAAATCTAACCCTAAACCGAAGCGACAATGGTAAGAAAATAGGACAAAACGGTTGAGTAACCAAACCGTGAGAATGCCACGGAAAAGAAAGTCCGTGGCAGGGCCACGGAAATATGCGGAGATCCGTGAGAATGCCACGGAAAATTGAGCAAAAAATTCTGTAACTAGAAAAATTCACGGAAATTCGTGAGATCAGGTTGCTATAACAATTTGCCCAATGTCAGTGATGGGCAGTAACGCGTTAGAAGTATTGCGATACTGTAATCAGATAACTTTTTTACGAGTAAAGTAAGGGATTACAATTGGAAAAAAGTAATTACATTACTGTTACTTCCCTGTAAGCAGGCTGCGTTACTGCGTTATTTAACCTTGATTTTGTCTCGTGTTGTGAGTCGAGTGACAATGACGTATGAACGCCGCGCCGTCAGTCAGTGTAGTGTTGAACATGAAGAGACAACAAAGCGCAGAAGAGAACAATCCTGCAGCGTTTAATGCTCGGAAGTACCGACATTACTTTGAGTTTAACTCAGTTAATGGTGACAAAAACATCAGCGTCCACTGTACACTCTGCGTAGGAATAAAACTTTTATCTACAGCAAAAAATTTAACCTCAAATCTGAGCAAACACTTAGCAAGCCAGTGCAGGAATGTGAAACTTACTGGAAAAAAAAACCCTGAACCCCCGCTGACATGAGCACTGCAGCTCCATCTCATATACAGTGTTATGACGTAAATAGTCTTCAGATTGTAGATTATATTCTATTACAAGACGTTCCTGTGAAATCTGATGAAAACAACAGACTATATATCTATATTTCATGGATTATACGCATTTGTGGACAAAAATGGTCATTGGATGTATTCTATTAGACTGTTTTCATAAGTTATTCACACTTCTGTAACAGACTGGATTCGACTCGTGATCGTTATATCAACACAAAGGTAAGAAGTCCCGTTTATATTTTGCATGTTATCTGGACTTCTGTCACAAAATACTACATTTATGATGCTAGAGCATCTGTATCTCAAAACAGAGACCATACACTGATGCTAAACCCGTAGACCTTTTAAACAATGTATAGTAATTAGGGGTGGCACGGTTCACAAAACCCTCGGCTCGGTTTGTATCACGGTTTTATGGTCACGGTTCTCGGTTCAGTACGGTTCTTGTTGTTATTTTTTCTTTTAATTTTAACACTCCAGAAATGTATTATCTTGTTAATGTATTAATTATCCATAATTTAGGATACAGTATTAAGAAAGTTATATCATGTAATCATGCACAAACTGAATTTGACTTTAAGCACATTATTGGGACCATCCCTGAGGAAAGCCAGGTGAGATTTTGATACTGCAAGAGGGAAGACATTGATGATTTCAACATGCTTTTCGTTTATTTGGCAAAAAGAGAATGTGTATTGCCATCTACATTAACTTTATGTGCATTTTTAGCACACAAAGATAACTTGCATTTATCAAAATGCCAACTTCAGTGTAGCTCTTAGATTTATCACTGAGAGGTTGCTTAAATACTGAAGAGAGTATATGTGGACGAGAGAGAAACATAACTTTAACACCTGTAATATTTAAATCCGTCTCTTTTGTCCACTTTTGACTACTTCTGTCCTGATTACTTTGAGGGGCAATTTATGAAATAAGATCGCGCAACTTTCACACGCTAGCAAAATGAAACTACGCGGAAATCAGTCACTTTAGTTTTATCAATGAAAGGCTAAAAATAGCGCTGAATACAAAACAACGTAAAAAGTGTTCAGTACCTCAGATTAGATAAATGGTCGGAGAGAAGGCGGTCTCCTGTGGCTGTTCGAACACATTCAACCCATAGACTCCAGTTCTATCTATTGTTTTATTTCCGCTGTCATCATAGGTAACATGAAGAAAAAATGTTTCCACACACCAAACTTATACGACGCTGGCGCATCCTCCAACTCCGGGCAGTCTTCCTTTTATCTCCCACTTGCCATTTCTACACGTAACATAACCTGCAGTACTACACTGTCACCTCTTCTTTCGCGCGAAAGAGGGAAACACACTATCTGAGGTCACATACAGGGCATGAGGCTACATTGCGCATGCCATGAACCGTTGAACCGTGTGACGCACGCGCGCTCCGAACCAAGACAAGCGAACCGAACGGTTCAGATTTTTTTCAAGAACCGTGCCACCACTAATAGTAATGTTAATATTATTAATGTTTGTAAACAGTAGGCTATATAGATGTTGTTAGCAGCGTTAAAAAAACAACGTCATCACGCCCATGAATTAGTGCGTGTCGAGAGGTTAAAATTTTTTTCATTTGATTCAATTTTAGATAATGGAATATACAGAAAGAAAAGAATTAGGCTAAAAGGTCTGTTGTTCTATAGCATATTCAGGTCGTGCATCATGTTTTTGAAAATAAGTAATCAGTAAAGTAACTGGATTACTTTCTTGGAGAAGTAATCAGTATAAGTAACGAATTACTTTTTTCCAAGTAACTTGACCAACACTGCCCAATGTATATGATGCCTTTCCGAGATTTGCAGAAAATATACACTTGTTTTACATACCTGTGACTTTCTTTTCATTGTCATCATAGTTGCTGGAGGTGAGAAGGTGTCCAAAGATCAGTGCAGGCACAAACATCTTCTCATCTTTGTGTTCCACCACAGGAATTCCCTTCCCGTTATTCCACACAGATATGGTGTTGGAATCTCTGTTTAAATGAGGAAAACTTTAAGTCTATCACGACCCAGACAGACATGCATAAAAATCCAGCCCATTACTAGACATAAAAATTTCGTTCTATTCATTGTGATTTAGATCTTCTGTAATGAAAATGAGGTGAAGCTGCACATGATCATGAGATTCGAATAAACTCTCCATGCTGTTACAGGAATCAGTAATGTTATTGACTGCAACACTGTTAACTGTTAATACTAATGTTTATCTAGCACATAAGATCATGTTGACTGTTGTAAGAGGATGTTTACACCTGGTATTAAAATACGTTTGGTCAATCGAATCACAAGTGGACGACACTTAGGGCTGTGCCGGTTTCAGAATTGGTGATGACGGTTGTGACGTGAGTCAAATGTGACGGTTCGTCACATAACCGTCTGGGGGGGGGGGGTTTGCTTGTTTAAATGCTCGTGGATTGACGCGAAAGTGTCATTTTACCATAAAATCATGAATGTGATGCCAAGTGTGTTTTAAACAGTAATGACTTTGAGAAATTTAACAGAAAGCAATTAAATATTTAAAAAACACTCTCTGTCCAGCATATATGAATCCTCTATCTATCATTACCTTAATAATCTTCAGAGAAACAGATTTGTGCCACGGGCTTTTAATGTCTATAATTGTGTCTATATCTGTCATTACGCGGACCAGAACAGCACGAAAACAATGTGGATTAAAAAGCGTCTTGAAGAGGTTTTGCTCATAAATGCATGTAAAATAAAGTAATGTGAACTTGAGATTGTTACCGTTATTATTAAACTGCGCCATATGCGCTGCAAACGCAGCCGCTGTAAAAGCACAATGGCCACGCGCGGCAAACGCTCTCCGCATACGCGCTGCTCCGTGCTCATGCTTGCGATGTGAAACCAGCATTTGAATAAACTAGACAGTGATTAGCTACTTGCTCTACGTTTATTTACAATTAACAGCAAGACAACTAGCAGTGAATGTGCTTTCAGGAGAGTTAGTAGATGGGAGGATTTGAACTTGAAAAGCGGGGCGGAGCTTTTCCGCGGTTAAAACATCTTATGGTCGTTCATGTTTATTTGATTCTATAAATTAAATAGAAGGAAGAGATGATTTGAAAGGTGAGACTTTGTTTAATATGTTTAATCTCAAAAGTAACCAAAAAGTGCCCTGGGTAGGGTTGCACCAGTCGTTCGAAAGTTCTTACTTAAACTGGGACGTAAAGTCCAAACTAGAGGCTTAGTAACTACTAGCTAGTTTATAACTAACTCTTTACTTAATTCGGTTGCACCGTTTGTTCTTAAGGCAGAACGTAGCTAGTAGGTCGTAAGCTCTCCGTAAAGTATTGCGTTGTCGCATAGAATGACGTCTATTTTTTTTTATCCAATCACAAGCCTTATAATGGGTAAACAGGAAATAGTCTGAACAGTACGTATATTCAAACTCATTCTTGTCTCGCCTAAACTGAAAGTTAAAAGCAAACTTTATCTAACTCAAAACATTACACTTTTAATTGAAAATATCTATCCCACACATGGAGGAGAAAATAAACAGGAAGAAATTTTAAATCTTATTTTAATTGATGGATACACAGAAAATTAAACAGCTCTTGAAAACTCGTTGACGAGCTTGCGGCTCTTCATAATTAATACGAGCTCATCGATGTAATATAATCTGTCTGACATCTTATTCCAAGCATTATTCATGGACAGGGGCTTCCGTAAATATTTAGTTACAACGTATTGTTACGTTTAAACTAAGTTTAATGGTGCAACGCAAAAACATTTAGTAGTGCGTAAGTTGTAACTTAGTGCCCATTTACGTCGTAACTAGGCTACGTTGTAACTTACGCACAGCTGGTGCAACCGGCCCCTGGTCTCTCCTGTATGTCAGCGCGTTGTCAGTGTCTGCTCCGCTCTGTATTTTTCATTGCGTGACATGATAACATGGTGGGGCGTGTAACACAGACTGTTGACAATTGTTTTTAATTCGTATTTAAACATTCTTTATGATATATATTTTTTAATATTTTAATAACACGGTTTTGTCGGTTTTAGAGTTCTAATGACGGTGTTCAACTATAACCGTCGGTCTCACGGTTATATAACAACCGTCACACCCCTAACGACACTAAATGCATGTGGTTGAATATGTCTGAGCAGCTACAAAGGCTGCCTGCTCTCCGTCTATTGAACTAATGTAATGTACCGAGCACAATGTTTTTACATCGTAGCTTACTTTTACCACAAACCCAGTGATCTTTAGGCTTTCATTGATAAATCTGCTGCTCTCTCGACCTCTTTTATTTTTGTTTTATTTTGAAAGCGTGTTAAAGTTGCGTGAAGCTTATATCATCAATTGCTTAGAAATATTAGGACAAGTACATATACTTGTACAAAACGTTGTGCAGCATGTTTACTAACAGCATAAGCAGCAGACTCTGACATGATATTGGTGCGTGTCTATTTAAACCCGTAATTTCTCCCACTTGTGTTTAAACAAAAGCAGAGGGACTTGCCCAAAGACCACCCCGTCAAATCAAGACAGAAGCAGTCGAAAGTTGACAAAAGAGATGGATTTAAACACTAGTTGTAAATGTGAATGTGTCTCTCTTGTCCACTTGTCATCCGATCAACCAAACGCATCTTAATACCAGGTATAAACAACTCCTAATTAAGCAGATAAGAATGAAGATGTTATGGAAGCACTCACGGGTCAAGGTTAATTTTGATGGTGGTCATGTTCTTGTCTCTTTGTTTGTTATCAGCTGCATTGACTGTTGAAAAAGAAAATGAATTGTTACAGCATGAAAGATTTTGAAAATTAGCATTCAGACCTCTTAGCTTACTGAAAAAAATATAGCAAAGCTTTAAATGCTTGTGTTTCTACAAGGTTTGTGAAAGAAACCCCAAATTTTGTTAGGGTAGCAGTTTAGTCTTTTATCTGTGTGTAAAATTTCATAACTTAGACATACTGTAAGTTTCTTCTTAGGAAATGGCCAGTAATAAACTATGAATAATAAAACCAGAAACATTGTTTTAATAAAGTAAATTGTAAAACGTATAAAGGTTAGATTTTAGTTGCTCAATTTTCATGTTGACTAAGTTTGGTAAAAAAAACTTCTGTGAAGTGAAATAAACTACTCATTCTCACAAAATTATGTACCTATAGTCACAGAAATTTTTTTTTTCGTGATACTGTTACAAATTTCCGCATTTTTTCGTGATCGTATCACGAATTTCTGTTTATGTGTCATTGTCACGTATTGGTTACTCAACTGTATTTTCGTATTTTCAAACCATTTTTGCTTCAGTTTAGGCTTAGATTTGGTGTTTGCATTAAGATGTCTTTTGAAGCATTGGTTTATACAATTTTTTCTAATTATTTATATTTTCTAAATTTTAAAACATTGTCGCCTGGCGTTTGGGTTGAAGTTGGTCTTGGGTAAGGATGTCATTTTATGTAAATCTAACTAGTGATAGACCGATATATCGCCCGGCCGATATACCGGGGCAATTTTGCGAGTTTTATACGTGGCTGCTGTGTTCGCCGTTTTTTTCCGGCATTATTTAAAGACAGAGTGCTGGAAGCCGTAAGCAACAGCAGGTCGATCATGTGACTAAAAACAACCAACCTTTCCATGACAACATAAAAAGCTCGGCCTAACAGCTGATCATAGCTGGACAGCAGGTTTTTATTTCTCATCTCTATATATATTTGTAGTAGTAAAGTGCTAGAAATCAAGATCCTTTGCTGATAGTTCCTCATCATTGTGGAGAGTGCAGTTCATGGTTCCATAGCACCCTCACCTGCTTTTACTATTTGTTAAATATAGTTTTATTTAAGTTCAATAAATGTTACTTTTTAAAATTGAGACTTGTAACATTTGGCATCATCATGTCATTTTTATGATGTAAATTGAGTGAGCAAAAGCAGTATCTGCTCCAAATATCGGCTCAAGAAAATCGGCAGGCTGTATCGGTCATCGGCCGAGGAAACAGAAATCGATATCGGCAATAAAAAAAAATCCATATCGGTCGATCCCTAAATCTAACCCTAAACCGAAGCGAAAATGGTAAGAAATTAGGACAAAATAGTTGAGTAACCAATACGTGACAATGACACATAAACAGAAATTCGTGATACGGTCATGAAAAAACGTGGAAATTCAAAGAATCAAAAATTACGTGACTAGGTACGTAATTTCGTGTGACTGGGCTGGAAATAAAACATTTGCCAGACAAAGTATGAAGCACATGTTAGAGAGTGAAAGAGAAGAAATAATCTTACCAAGAATCTCATCAAAGATTTTATACAGTCCAGGGACGTAAGTTATTTCCCTCAAGTTCATTCCGATGTCCTCATCAAAAACCCACATTTGCTGAAGAACACACATAAACATTTAGTATTATTTACAGAAGCTATGTCACTTGAGACAATTGAATAAAACTAAAACAAAACAATGAAACAAATACATCAGCAAAACAAGTACTACAGACAAATAACTCATTTATATCCTGCATTGATTTTCATGACAGGTTGGTCTATATCACAGAAACGATCTCTAAAAAAACATTAGTGTCATAATGTGTGTGTGCCATCTTACCTGAGTGACAGGTTCCACAGAACCGATGTAAGTGTCTGGACGGAGGAGGATGTGTTCAAGTTGAGTCTTCTTCTGATAGATCCTCTCCACTGACATCTTCTTTGAACTTTCTTTCTTCACCGCCTCACTCTTTCCGGAATCTCCTCGGCCATTCACCTCCTCTTTCTTCGAACCATTGTTCTTGTCAAAAAGGGTCTGTTGTTAGATACATTTATGCAACTTTGTTAAACTTATACACAACTATCAAACCACTCACAAGTCTGCTGATGTGGTATTCTGTGTTTATATTTAATATTCAGATTATTCTTTGGAATCACACGACAGAAAATGTTAAATGGTGAATTAATGATTTATTCATAGTTGGTAAAGTATTTAAAATGAATTTACTAAACTTTACAACTATTTTAAGTACAAAAATAATGTGCAATTAAAAAAACTTCAGAAAATACTCTTATGTAAAGCATACGCATTTCTCACAATGCAATAAACAGAATGTTAAACTTTATGCTTCAATGTTTGAATAAATAACACAACATAGCTAATACAAAAATTGACGTTTGTGTTCTTTTAAGTTGGCCAAAGATGTCAATCTAGGACTCTTCACATGTTTTCTATTTCTGTGAATTGCCATTTCTCACTTTAAAATATAACTTCATTTAACATTACCTAATAGGTAACATGTTATGTTAGTTAGCAATAGGCCTATATATTTTTAGTATTTATTACACCTTTTAAATATTATTTAATACCTATACAACTGCTGCTTATTATTACTTGTTCATGTTTTCCACTGTGCTTAAGCGGTAAATATTTGAAAATAATATGCACTAACAATAATAGATGCTTTATAAGCATTTATATTTTTCATTGTTAGTTCATTTTAATTATTTAGTTAGATTTGTACATGTTAATTGTGCATTTTATTTGACAACACAGTATGCTGTTAACATCTGCACATTTGTCTGTAATGATTAGTATTTCATCTGCACAGCTCTGGGATCAGTAGTAACATCAACAAACCCCCCTATTTCTCAGCAGCATTTTCTCCTTTGTTGTGGCTTAAGTAATTTTTGAAGGTTTAACTAGTTGTACGTTTCAGTGTTGAATAAAATAAACCCACGGCCTCTCTGTATAAACATCCCAATAGTTTAAGTTTGACTCAACAAAGATGAAAAAGTAAGTTAACAATTTAGGAGTCATTCACAATTGAGTGAATCAATAGAAAATAACTTTCTTCACGCCGTGCTTCACAAATCATACACAAAGAGGGTGAGTAAATTTGCTTTATTTAAAATAGATAAATAAAGAGTTATATAATGGGATGTAACGTTATTCTTTCCTAAAGCAGAGTAAATGAATGAATGCAGACGCAGTCTATGAGCTCATGTCTGGATGAATCTCACTGTTAAAACGCTACAGCGCAGTGTGTGTACTAACAATCACACTCGTAATGCTTATGTGTGTGTAATAACGCATGAATTATCACATTAAAATTCAAGTTATGACTTACCACCCAGGTTAAACCCCCGCTTCCCGCTGCACCGTTAGACATTTTCTATTGTTTAAGTCTGCCCAGAAAAACAATCAGAAATCGTCCATATGTGATCTGCAAATCCCTCAAACACCCGCCACCATCCGGCCTGCTGCGGTTCCTTTGTCCTTTGTTTATTTACTGCTGTAATAAAGCCGAGCTTCTGACACCGACTCTCATGCAAGCAATGTGCGGCTTTAGTCTCAGTGATTGTCGGCTATTGTTAAAATCGATCACCGCCGCCCGTTCAAGGCCTAGAATCTTTCACTAGCTCTTAAATATTAAATAATGTTAAAATGGCTTAATTAAATTCTAATAAAGGAAAAAAATAAGTTAATACGTTATACAAACAAATAAACTTAATTTCGTCGTGTGCGAAGTACAATTAATGCCACATAAAAAAGGAATTTAATTCAATAACGCACAGCCGCGGCGTCAGTCCGGCTGCACTATCTGCACGGAGACACGCCCCCACAGCTCCACCCGACCAATAAGAATATAAGGCACCGGCGTGTCAACCAATAATAATGTGATCGACGTCGTGCGACGTCATGCCCTTTAAATTTTTGAAGAAAATAAATATTTGTGTCAAAAAAAGAAACATTTGTGACAAAATATTCATGTCTACGTGCACTCTTTCTTAACTTTCCTTACTTTACGATCTGTTGCGAACCAAGAGCACATGCAATACATGGTCATATGGTAAATCTTTGTGGAAAAAATATCATTGTAGTAACGTTATATGAAAATATAATAAGATCGAACACATTCTAAATTACAATGTTGGTGTTGGTTGGAGTTTATTGCAAGATACCATCCTCGGTGTTTAAAAATAAATAATACACAATGTTAAATTACCAGAATGAAACTGAAAGCTTTTTGATTCTAAATAGCACTAAAAGTGGTACAATGTAATTAGGGGAACCATTTTTAGTGCTAAACCGCACCTGTGTAAAACCTGTGTAGCACCTGTGTAGAACCATATGTTGTATGTTAACCCATAAGTGGTGCTATAGTCATGCCTTACAGCTTTAGCACCATTATGTTCTACAGAGGTGCTATAGGTGATATGTAGTGCTAAAATGGTTCCCCTATGATTACAACCTTTTAGAACTATTTAACATCAATGTTTTAGAGTGTACAGGTATTCATTTATATAATATTTCAGTAACAATTTACAATAAGGTATTTGTTAACGACTAGTAAATATAATCCATTACTAACATGTTATTTTTATGGCATTTATTAAACTTTTTTTCATTTACTAATATATTATTAAAATCAAACATTTAAACTGTTTACCTTACCTTAGTTAATGTACCATCAACTAACATGAATATTAAAGGGATACTTCACCGATTTAGCATTCAGCTTTGTATCTGTAGAAACCCGGCAGTATTACTGAATGACCATGTTTCCCTCCCTCATTTCCCCCTGAGAGGAGAGATATCTGCATTTTGGTTCTGCAAAAAAGTCCTCCGATGATGTAATATGACGATTTTTGCATCATCGGAGGACTTTTTTGCAGAACCAAAATGCAGATATCTCTCCTCTCAGGGGGAAATGATGGAGGGAAACATGGTCATTCAGTAATACTGCCGGGTTTCTACAGATACAAAGCTGAATGCTAAATCGGTGAAGTATCCCTTTAATAACTATCTTATTGACATTACCTACAACAAGATTTAATAAATACTGAAAAACTATATTGTTCATTGTTTGGTTATGTTATTTAATGCATCTACTAATTTTAACTAATACAACTGTAGAGTTTTACCAATATTTGATATTTCTTACATTCTGTAGCAAACTGACTTTTGTCTTATTTTATTATTCTTCTCTCTATGCTTATATCTGGATATGCACATGTCATTCAAAAATAACGCAAAATCTAAAAAATTCTTGCCGCATGAATTTTTTTAGTTAATAATACAGTGAACTTGTTCCAAAATAGGACTGAATCATTGGCTGATTCAGTGTTAAAATGATTATACCATATCTGTTCTAATAGTTAATTACACTTAACTTTTAAAAGTAAGCGATTTCCTAACAATAGCCCAGCAAACACAGAAAACAGTCTCAACGACAACGAAGAACAAATGCTGAGTTTTCTGTAGCTCCAATTTAGTAGAAGTTGATGAAACTTAGCATGCTTCTTCAGCTATTCCTGGTGTCATGTGAAAAGTGAAAGTAAAGTTAAGTGAAAGGTTATATTTTCACTGAATGTTCTTTTACATTAGGCCTTTTCACACTGCACCTAATCCTGAGTTATCTTCATTCTAAACCCCACTTTTAAAGATTCAATTTGTAAAATCCACCGCTAGAGGGCGCACAATCAAAACAATAACAATGGTGTAGATTAATGATGCTCTGAAGCAGTGTGGAATGATGGGATTTGTTGACTTTAACTCAACCACTGATGGTCATCAATCAGACAAGAACGAGAAATCATGTGAACCGGTGAGGTAATTAAGTTTGCGTTTGATGACACCGTTTTATTTCATATGTAAGGTTTCATGTAATGTTCAAAACGAAAGTCATAGATGTTACGGTATTACTTAGGGTGGCCATTCATGCCAGTTTCGCCGGACACGTCCCGGCCAGGATATCGGGTGCGAAATAGTAATAGTAATCAGCTGGACAAAGTATATAACACTGGCCTAGTGGTTTTTTGAATATTTAACTGCAAATATCTTACAAATTGTTAAGGGTCATTTGTAATTTACAGGCAGGGTTATCCCTGAAATTAGCCTGTTGGCTAAATGTCTGATGTTTATCATACAATTTTCTGGAAACCCTGTGGGAATGTCGAAGTCATCTTTGATTGGTTGAAAGATGCGAGTGTCGCGATTAGTTTCGGCCCATGGAAAACAAAGCTCTGACATTCCATTGAGGAAGATAATCAGTCGTTGTAACGTCCATACCGCCACGCCGCCAGAGGGAGCCCTCGCCGGAGTACTAACTTGGCGCCGCCCTCTGCTTCTCTGACTGTTTCCTGTTTGTCCCTATTTAAGTTTCAAGCTAGCTTAGGGCTAGCGCGAAGTATTGCCAGCTTACCCCTGCATACCGAGCGTTTACTGTGTATTATTCTGACTGCCTGTTGTTGTGACCATCTGCCTGTTTATCTGTTTCTCTGCCTTTGGATCTACCCTTTGTTTTGTTTGCCTGGTTTGGACTGCCTATCTGTGTTTGATCTGCCTGCCTGTACATTGATTACTCTTCTGCCTAACGTCTTGGATTTGTTTGCCAGATTGGTTTGTTTTAATAAACACCGCAAAATGGATCCCTGTATTCCTGAGCAATCCTTACAGAATACTTCGCCCACCATCGATCCAGCGGATGTCGCCAATCTGAGGGCTGCGTATGAACATCAAAGCAGCCTCCTGCAGGGTTATCAAGAGCAGCTCACGCGTCTTCAGTCCGTCAATGAACATCTCACCTGTTACCTTCAAGCCTGGCCATCCACATCTGAAAAACGAGTGTGTGTATCGGAACCGGAGAAGTTTGACGGTACTGCTGAACACGTGAGGGGTTTCCTTCGTCAACTGGATATTTATTTCCAGGATCATGTGAGTGAAAATCTATCTGATGTTGCTATGTGCTCTAAACTGTTTTCATTGCTGACTGGCAAAGCGGTCGAGTGGGCAGCCGCTGTTTGGGACACGGATCAGCGTATTCGCACTTCTTACCCTTACTTCAGTCAACAACTGCGAGAAGTATTTGAATATCCAGCTGGGGGAAGAAGTGCTTCGTCGCAGATCATTCACTTGGCTCAGAATCATCGTCCTGTCGCTGAATACGCCATTGAGTTTCGCACACTTGCTGCACAAAGCGGTTGGAATGAAAAATCGCTTAAGGACGTTTTTCAAAACAGTCTGGATAAGGAACTCCAAGCAGAGCTGGCATGTAAAGGTGAGAACCTGAAATTTTCTGATTTTGTAACTCTGGCAGTCCATATTGATAACCTAATGAGAAATGTACCATCTAAATTGAAGCCGAAAACCTCAGCTAGGCCCGGGAATACATCCTGTATTGCAAGGCATACTCATGCTGAATCTAACGATACAGTAGAATCTATGCAGATGGGATTCGCACCTCTCACTATGGAGGAACGGCAGCGCAGACGTACATTCAATTTATGTTTCTATTGTGGAAAACCAGGCCATCGCATTGATCACTGTCCAGCTAAGAAGCCTCGTTACACCAGCACGGTAAACCACTTACTTAACCTCCCTTCTTGTTATGATATGTGTTCACAACCCGTAACCATCACCCACAATAAGGAAACCATGTCATTCACGGCATTAATTGACTCAGGCTCTGCTTTAAACTTTATTCATGAAGATGTGATTTCCAAATTTCTCATTCCTGTAATACCATGTCAACCCCCATTGAGCATTTCTGCAGTGAATAACGTTCCCATTGGCAAGGGCATTTCTCACCAGACTGTTCCTCTCACCCTACAAGTGGGCTCTCTGCACCTCGAGACAATCACCTTGTATGTTATCTCTTCACCTCGCTATGACGTCATATTGGGACATCCATGGCTTGTGGCACATAACCCTGAAATCAACTGGAGGACTGGAGAGATTTTACAATGGTCATCACGATGTCTGAAAAACTGCATTGAACCCTTGAAGCCTAAACCCTGTCTGTCTACTCACATTGAAAGCCCGATTGGTAAGAGTGTACAAATTCCTGATGTTTATTCTGAATTTTCCGAAGTATTTAGCAAGGCTAAAGCGACAGAGTTACCACCCCATAGACCCTGGGACTGTGCGATTGAGTTGTTACCCAATGCTATGCCTCCTAAGTGTAAGATTTATCCCCTTTCACAACCTGAGACCCGTGCTATGGAGGATTACATATCAGAAGCACTCCAAAATGGCTTTATCAGAACATCCACATCCCCTGCTGCAGCTGGCTTCTTCTTCGTGGAAAAGAAGGATGGTGGCCTGAGACCCTGCATTGATTATAGAGGTTTGAACAATATTACTGTCAAATTTCCATATCCTTTACCTCTTGTACCCTCAGCGCTAGAACAACTCCGAGAAGCAAAAATTTACACCAAACTGGACCTACGCAGTGCCTACAATCTGGTCCGTATCCGTGAAGGTGATGAGTGGAAGACTGCATTCCACACCACTAGAGGGCACTATGAATACCTCGTGATGCCATATGGTCTATCTAACTCTCCCGCCGTCTTCCAATCATTCATTAATGAAGTTTTCCGTGATCTCCTGAACCAATGTGTCATTGTCTACATTGACGATATTCTGATTTATTCCAATAGTATGGAGGACCATATCTGTCACGTCAAGGAAGTCCTGTCTCGCCTTCTCCACAATAAACTGTATGTGAAAGCCGAGAAATGTGAATTCCATGTCTCTACTACAAACTTCCTGGGCTACAACATCAGTTCACAGGGTGTAGAGATGGACACCAAAAAAGTCAAGGCAGTCACAGAATGGCCACACCCCCATACTGTTAAAGACCTACAACGATTCCTGGGATTCGCAAACTTCTATCGCCGTTTCATCCGTAACTACAGTATGGTAGCAGCTCCCTTGACAACGCTCCTTAAAGGCAAACCCAAGAAACTCCCATGGAACCTGCAAGCTGAACATGCCTTTCTGAAGTTAAAGAACTGTTTTACCTCTGCCCCGATCCTGAAGCATCCTGACCCTGAGAAACAATTTATTGTGGAAGTAGACGCATCAGACACAGGTATTGGAGCTGTTTTATCCCAACGCCATGGTCCTGCTAACAAAGTGTATCCCTGTGCCTACCTTTCTAGAAAACTCACCCCAGCCGAAAGGAACTATGATGTAGGAAACAAAGAGCTACTAGCCATCAAGGCAGCCCTGGAGGAATGGAGGCATTGGCTAGAGGGTGCTAAGCATCATTTCGTCATTCTGACCGACCACAAAAATCTTGAGTATGTCAAGGGAGCCCAGAGATTAAATGCACGCCAGGCAAGATGGGCCCTGTTCTTCACTCGCTTCAACTTCTCAATCACTTATAGACCCAGACACAAAAATGGAAAAGCTGATGCCCTGTCCCGTTATCACGATCCCACACCATCTGACCGCTCACCTGTTCCCATCATACCCCCCACTCACATCATTGCTCCCATAGCATGGGATATTATGCAAGAAATCACCCAAGAGCACCAGAACGATCCTGTCCCACCTGAATGCCCTCCTGATAAGACCTACATTCCCCTTACTCTACGGCCCCGAATCATGCAATGGGTTCATACCTCACTCAGTTCAGGTCACCCAGGTATCACCCGCACCACTGCACTAGTCAAGACCTCATTTTGGTGGCCCACACTGAACCATGATGTTGCTCAATTTGTAAAATCTTGTAGAGTATGTGCCCAGTCCAAGACACCCAAAGAATTACCCTCCGGTCTCCTGAAACCCTTGCCCATACCACAACGCCCCTGGTCCCATCTCAGTATTGACTTTGTCACCGATTTGCCCCGCTCCGACAATTTCACCGCCATCCTGGTAATCATCGATCGCTTCTCCAAATCCTGCCGTCTAGTACCCCTCAAGGGTTTACCCACAGCCATGGAAACCGCTGAAGCTATGTTTCACCATGTGTTCAGAAACTTTGGAATACCCGAAGATATTGTCTCAGACCGTGGAACCCAGTTCACCTCCCAGGTTTGGAAAGCATTTTGCAATAATTTGGATATTAATGTAAGCTTAACATCTGGTTATCATCCCCAGTCAAATGGCCAAGTAGAAAGACTAAATCAGGAGATTGGGCGCTACTTGAGATCCTACTGTACCCGTGAACAACACCGCTGGTCTGAATTCCTGCCATGGGCCGAGTACGCACAGAACTCATTGAGACATTCTTCCACCAATCTCACCCCCTTCCAGTGCGTACTCGGCTATCAACCCCCCATGTTCCCTTGGTCAGGAGAGCCTTCAGATGTTCCTGCGGTTGATGATTGGATGAGGAGGAGTGGAGAAGTCTGGGAAAGCGCTCATGTAAGGCTCCAGAGGGCAATCCGCAACCAGGAGTTCCACGCCAACCGTCACAGACGTCCTCATCCCCCATACCAGCCTGGTCAGAGGGTCTGGCTCTCCACCCGGGATTTGAAACTCCAGCTCCCGTCTAAGAAACTAAGTCCGAGGTACGTAGGACCTTTCAGAATAATTAGACAAATCAATGATGTTACATACCAGTTAGAGCTGCCTGTTAATTATCGTATTTCTCCCTCTTTTCATGTTTCCCTGCTGAAACCTTACCATGCGGAGTACGACCCCAACGCCGAACCTCCTGAGCCACCTCCTCCTCTCGACGTTGCTGGGGAACCGGCATACGCCGTGAGAGAGTTGTTGGACTCGAGGCGGCGCGGGGGTCGTCTCCAGTATCTGGTCGATTGGGAGGGCTATGGCCCTGAGGAAAGGTCCTGGGTAGCCTCGGACGACATTCTGGACCCAAATCTCATCGAGGAGTTTCATTGAGCCAGACCTGACCGTCCTGCACCACGCCCCAGAGGGAGGCCCCGTAGAGCGCCAGGAGGCGCTCCTAGAGAGGGGGATTCTGTAACGTCCATACCGCCACGCCGCCAGAGGGAGCCCTCGCCGGAGTACTAACTTGGCGCCGCCCTCTGCTTCTCTGACTGTTTCCTGTTTGTCCCTATTTAAGTTTCAAGCTAGCTTAGGGCTAGCGCGAAGTATTGCCAGCTTACCCCTGCATACCGAGCGTTTACTGTGTATTATTCTGACTGCCTGTTGTTGTGACCATCTGCCTGTTTATCTGTTTCTCTGCCTTTGGATCTACCCTTTGTTTTGTTTGC
Source organism: Misgurnus anguillicaudatus (assembly GCF_027580225.2). Lineage (NCBI taxonomy): Eukaryota > Metazoa > Chordata > Actinopteri > Cypriniformes > Cobitidae > Misgurnus > Misgurnus anguillicaudatus. The sequence goes on along the minus strand of NC_073356.2, from coordinate 5,718,301 downwards.
CTGGTTTGGACTGCCTATCTGTGTTTGATCTGCCTGCCTGTACATTGATTACTCTTCTGCCTAACGTCTTGGATTTGTTTGCCAGATTGGTTTGTTTTAATAAACACCGCAAAATGGATCCCTGTATTCCTGAGCAATCCTTACAGTCGTGTTCACGTGGATAATAATGACCAGTTATCATGATCAGCTAAACATTGGATTCTCAAAAATATGCAAAGTTTGCAGGCATAGACTCTCTACAAGACATCCAAGAGTTTTGCTTGAGGCAGTTAGTGGATTCAAAAAGTTTGGTTCTCCTGAATTGCTTGTATGTGTTAAGAAGTGGAGAGATATGCTTGAAACAGATGTTTACCGGGAGTGTCTCATGAGGGTCATTCTATGAAAATGGTGGCTTTCCTGTCCCAGCCCCAGCCACCAGGAAAAATACTTAAAATTGTCAGATAATGACACAAAAAATATGTTTTTTTTTGTTTTAATTGAGTTTTTTTATTATAAAAAAAAACTCAATGTAAGACAGCTATATTGCAAACCATTTTTATATATATTGTAGAACACGGTCAGTACCATGAAATTGGCTTGTCCCTCGGGTCAGGAGTCGTGGTTTAGTGACATATTTATTCTTCCACTTTAAATGTCATAATACAAAGGGAAGTAGTACAGTTATTTAGTGGACTACTTAAAAAACTAAAATATCAACTAAATATTATAAAAAAGGAAATACCTGTCCTTCAATTTCATGTCACTGGTGTTACAATTTATAAAAACCATCACTTTGAAAAAAAATCAACATCCTTGCCAACTTCTTCCTAGGTCAAACATTCATTGTAGGCATGGCTGTTTTGAAAAGCACATAGTGAGTGTGCACTCTCTCCTCATCTTTTAGCAATTTGATAAATAATTTGATAATTTCATGCGAGGACTTAAGATGTGTCACTGGTGTTCTACAATTTATAGTAAGGGGAAAGGAAATTTTATTAATAGCATTTTTCAAATTGCATGATTAAGTGATTTATTTACAATTTAAAAAGTGTGGTTTGAGCTACTGTGGCCGCAATCTTAGATATGCCATTGTGTCTGCAGATTTGTCACTGGTGTTATCGTCACTGGTGTTACTGTTGCTGCTGGTAACACCAGTGACATGACGATAACACCAGTGACAATCAATAACACCAGAACTTTTTATCAACATAAGGTTTAATAAAAGCCTCAAAAATTATACTAATGAAGACTTGTTAGCATTTCATTACTGTTTTAATATTGTAAACACATAATATTGCTTTCCTTTTGTCATTGGTTTCACTTTGCGTCACTGGTGTTACATTGCGTCACTGGTGTTACCGCATGGCATATTGGTTTTCTGGCATCAGAGTTTCCCAGTTTCATAGAATATGGTTTTTGTATCTACCTAACTGTTGCTGCATTCATTAATAAGCATTTTAAGGATATCATCATTCAATTTTGATCACTCAACCTCAATTATTTCTACAGTTACAACAAAAAACACAATGGTAGAAATAGAAAAAGGTCACACAATAGAACTTTACGCATGCCTGTTTAAAGTAAATTATTACTAATCAAGACAATTTCTTAATATTACATTAACTTTTTCTGACTTTTATTATGTATGCAAATTAAATGGTCAAATTACATTCTGGGAAGCCTGAATTGTCATCTAACTTGCCCTTTGGCCTACTAATCATCCCTCATACTAATTGGCTATATCACTCTGTCTCCTCTCCACTAATAAGCTGGTGTGTGGTGGGCGTTCTGGCGCAATATGGCTGCCGTCGCATCATCCAGGTGGATGCTGCACATTGGTGGTGGTTGAGGAGATTCCCCCATTCATATGTAAAGTGCTTTGAGCACTGAGAAAAGCGCTATATAAATGTAACAAATTATTATAATTATTATTATCTAAAATATAGGTAACACCAGTGCCAAAAAAGCAGCACAAGCATTTTTTAATGTAATGTAGTAAAAATATAAAAATACATTAAGCTGTCATTTAAGTTGATTTATAATGTTAAGAGGTTAACTATTATCTGACTATAAGTTTTGGTATAAAAAAGGAATTAAAATTTTAAAAAGTTGTTAGTTCAAAAAAGCCACCATTTTCATAGAATGACCTATTAGTGTGGCTGTTGATGAAGATTACTGAAGATAAATAAACTATGTGGACTGTGTTTGTGGAAACAACTTCTTTGATGACTTTGTCTTAAAAATCTTAATTCGGTGAGTGAAACTTTGAAGCAGGCCAATGTTCATAGTGTAGCATTAGTAATCATTTTAGGCGTGGTCATTTTTATGGAGTTTGTAGAAATTGTTAAACAATTTAGTCAGTTCATCTAGAGATTGTAGAAGTAGAAGCTTGGCCCTTCCTCTAAATATCTGTAAGAATTGTTAAAGAACAAGTTAGTCCATTTATCCAGAAACTATAGAAGCTACAGAAATAGTTTGGGACTGATATTGCTGCAAGGTTAGATTCTACCAATGTTAGAAAAAGATGGTCTAGAACGTCTCGGTTACGTATATGTAACCCTCGTTCCCTGAAGGAGGGAACGGAGACGTCACGTCGTGACCAACGAATTGGGAACTCGCTTAGAGAGACCAATCTGCTTCGTATACTACTAAAACGCCAATGAACTTGGCATTCAGATATTTGCATAATGCTGGCGCCGCCCCACGCCAGGTGCGTATATAAGCAGCAGGTGCAAATATGGAAATTAGCTTCATTTCGCTGAGAAAGCCGGAAAGTGTGACCGGCTGATAAACAGCAGGGAGCAGCCCTGTGGCGACGGGACGTGACGTCTCCGTTCCCTCCTTCAGGGAACGAGGGTTACATACGTAACCGAGACGTTCCCTTTCAGTCGGTCACTACGACGTCACATCGTGAACGACGAATTGGGAATCCCTACCAAAACGCCACTGAGGGCTGACCTCTTCCAGTGTCTGCGTAAAGCCCTTCGGTTCCACTTAAGGAGAAGGAGAATTAGGTTTTAAGGCAGAAGGCCGGGCACTAGATGTTCCTTTAACCCCACAGTAGTGCCACCGACTGGGAAGCGCCCTATCTGAGCGGTATAGGAACGCTGCAGAAGCCGTTAAGGGCTATAGGGCTATAGGTGGGCGAAAGTCAACCGTAGTTGAGGAATAAGACAGCCTTAGCTGTGTAAGCAAAGGGAAACTGAGGGAAACGTGGGATAGTAGGATTAACCCCACGGAAAATACTCACAAAGGAACCCGGCTGGACGCAATGTGGAGCCCGAGCCAGACACGTAGGTTTGCGAGGATACAGCTTGTGAAAGGGTGACAGCCAATGCTCCGCAACATAGGCTGCCAAGGCAGCGGAGGAAGAACAATTCAAACCATTACGCATTTTTGCTCTGAAGGCCTTCCATACTGACACTGCTATGGAGCATCAGTCGAAGGCTGCAAGCCGACTTGCGAGTCTGCTCTCCGTGCTCTCCCTGGTGAGGAAAAAACACGAGAGGATACAGGCTCGATACGAACACTGTAAAATCTAATAAACGTATTAGGTGTCGCCAGTGTTGAGTAAGTTACTCAAAAAAAGTAATTAATTACTAGTTACTAATTACATCTTTAATCATGTAATTAGATTACTTTACAAATACTCTCTCCAAAAAGTATTTAATTACTTATTACTAATTACTTTCGAAATCCTATTTAGTACATTATACAAGGAAAGGCTTGAAATGGCTTGAAGAAATAATATATAAAAGTACATCAATTATTCTGGTCCCACTTAATTCTCCCTATAAACTAACTATTAACAACTTTTGCCTCAATATACTCCATATACTACTGCATATTAATACCAAAGAAGTTGTTCATTTTAAGTATTGGTAGAAATGGGGAGGGTTAAGGATATAGAATAAGGTTTTGCAGAATCAGGCATTAATATGTGTTATTAAGTTTTTATAAACAGCCAACATCTAATTATTAATAATGCTAATAATTAACCAGTTAATTGTGACAATTGTAAACTAAAACCATGCTAAATCCACTATTGTATTATAGTATGCATAATTGTTTTACAGTCCATACACAGTATTTAGTTACATCAGAAGTAACTGTAATTAGATTACAAGAAAAATAAAAGTAATCCCTTACTTTACTTTTTCAAGGAAAAAGTAATTAAATTACAGTAACTAATTACTTAGTAACTAGTTACACCCAACATTGGGTGTCGCCCAACCAGCAGCTCTGCAGATGTCTGTTAGCGAGGAACCACAAGCGAGAGCCCAAGATGAAGCAACACTCCGTGTGGAGTGCGCTCTCAATTAAAGGGGCAAGAAATACCCTGCAGATTATAAGCCAGGGCGATAGTATCAACTATCCAATGAGACATCCTCTGCTTAGTGACAGCTTTCCCTTTCTGCTGACCACCATAACAAACAAAGAGCTGGTCTGAGGTCCTGAGGCTTTGCGTGGGAACCACGTAGAGTCGCAGTGCGCGTACGGGGCACAACAAAGCCATGGTTGGGTCTGTCTCCTCCGGGGGCAGCGCTTGCAAGCTCATCACCTGATCTCTGAAGGGAGTGGTGGGAACTTTGGGCACGTAGCCTGGTCTGGGTCTCAGTGTTACGCTCGAGACAGCAGGACCAAACTGAAGGCACGAATCGTCAACAGAGAATGCATGTAAATCTCCTACTCTCTTCACGGAAGCTAATGCTAGCAGGGTCAGAGTTTTCATTGACAAAAACTTCAGACTCGCAGACTGCAAAGGCTCGAACGGGGGTCCCTGTAGGGCTTTCAGCACCATGGACAGGTCCCAGGGAGGAATAGAGGGAGGGCGTGAGGGGTTTAGCCTGCGAGCGCCTCTTAAAATCTAATAACCAAATCATGCTGGCCAACTGATCTGCCGTTGATAAGTGAGTGATGAGCAATAGCGGCGATATCAACTTTAATGGCGGAGGGTGACAGCCTACCATTTAACCTATATTGAAGATATAAAAGCACAATGTTAATGGGGCATTCTATGGGGTCCTTGCTTTGCGAAAAGCACTAGGTGACAAAAAGGTTTCATTTAAGCGTGTAAGCCCGTCTTGTAGACGGTGCTCGTGCCGCGTTGATGGTGTTAGATACCGCTTGCGATAAATCACCTAAACCTTGTGCGCGCTCAACGACCATACATGGAGCTCCCACAGGTCGGGGCGCGGGTGCCATAATATGCCCCCTCCTTGAGAAAGAAGGTCCAAAAACCACCGTAACGGCTGATAACGCAACAGTCGCAATGTTGTCGTTGCCGGCTAATACATCCTTCCCTCGCATCTCCATAGCGGAGCGTACAAGTCCCAAATATACAGCCCAACGCTCTTGTAAAACACGCCAATAAATCGTACATGCAAACCAAGGATTCTCCACCTGACCCTCTACCGGGGGAAGGAGCGAATCACCGTCTCCTGAAGAGTGATCCTCTGCCATTTCGGGTCGCCCGTCTCTGGCCACTCAAACTCCCAATTTTCACGGGAAGCGGCTAAGCGGGCGGAGCGAGCTGCTGACGACCTGTTCCCCTGCGCTGCCGAGATGGGGTCCGAGGAGGGGAACGGAGGAGGCCGTCGCAGGAAGCCGATGGCGAGAGGCAGACTGAGGAGCCGGCGTTGGTGGACCAAGGGCAGCTCTCTTCCGCCGGGGCACGACCTAGGAGATCGCCTTAGTCTGCGCAGCGGAGCTGTACGACTCCCCGGGCTCGCCGAAGAGGCCGGTCTGTGAGACAGGAGCATTCAGGGAGTTGTTCTCGTCTGCGCCCATAATGTCAGCCAGACACAGCCAAAGGTGACGATCTTGAACCACTGTGGTGGACATTGCACGACTGAAGGTCGCAGCCTCCCCCGTAAATCTCTAAAGTCTTTGCTTGGTGAACCTGCAGCACATTATTGCGTGCAGGGCTGAAGCGGGAGGGAAGGGTTGGGTGGTCCCTCCAGGAACGCAGCTGCATCGCAACCCCCCGCTCCACTGAAGGGGTCCACTCCCCGCCCTTAGCGGCTCCGTTGGTGAGGGGTGAAAGCTGAACGGCCGAGACGGCCGCCAATCATTTCAGCTCTTCGTGCTGTCGGGAAAGAAAGGCACAGGAGGTGAGGACCAAGAGGCCCGAGCAGCTCCAAAGTGTACCAATCATGTGGGTGGGACGGTTCGGGCAGAGAGGGGTTAACCCCTCCAACTCTACTGTTTCCGCCGCTCGAGTGGGCACGGCCGCCATCTCCGGGACGACTCTGCCTCGGAGGGAAAAAATGGGCACCCCTCTGATGCTGCAGAAGTGACGGGACCAGAAGGAGGTCCAATGGATTCGGCAGAAATCGTAGAACATGACTCTGCAGTCTCCACCGGAGCCTCAACCGGCTGAGGATGAGAAGGCCGGTAGGTGGAGGACGCATCCTCCGTCCTACTCAGCGTAGTGATGCGAAGAGCGTCCTGCGAGCGCTTGACAGCTGCACCATGGCGGCGTCAGCACTGCAAAGGCGCGGACATCGTTCCCATAGAAACGACAGTCATCTCCGCAATCCAAGAGGGTTATGCTCTCACAGAGAGAACAAAAACTCTCCACGAACGCAGCCTCGGAGTGCTCGATGCCCAAGCACGAAGACAGCGCTCGTGACCATCACTGGAGCCCTTATACTTCTCGCATCCAAGATCGCACAGACGAAAAGCTATCCTGAAAAGGATGCTGATCTTCGAATTTACGAGAGAGTGGCTGTCTTTAAAAAGACACAGAGCTCTCACGTATCACCCTTTTAGGGAAATCACTCTTTAGGTGCTCAGCTGATGATGCGCACAGGGAGAGGCAACGCACACACTAAACTCAAAACAAAAAAGATGCAGAGCAGTGGAATACTGCGAGCGTCCGCTGTGTTAGTACTGCTTGTCATTCAACTTCAGCAATCATTCCCAGAAGAGCAAGTAGCTTCTCAGTAACAGATAATGCCGGCTTTCGAAGCGAAAAAGCTAATTTCCTGCTTTACACACATTTTGCAATTCACAATGGCACTTTTTAAATGCACTGAACACGGTTCTCTGCACAAGATACAACAATCTGACATAAAGTCACATGTTTGCCTTTTCAAAACACTACCATTTAAAATGACACTACACGAGCTAAATGGCCAATATATGTGCCACCTGCCCAAACACCTGAATGGTTAATTGTTAACACTTCAATCAGGATGTAAGCACTAGAAAAGACCACAGGTATGTCATTGGCCACAGAGCCATTATAGATGTTCCTGGCTAACGTGGTGGGAACATCACAATGAGTGCCGCCATCTCCAATATGGATGGTGTCCTTCACCGTCATGCCAACCTTGATACAACACAGCCCATATTCTCACATTTCTAGAAAGACTCCACAACATTCTCATACCATCAGAGTGTATGAATGATGCAGACCAAAGAAACCGGTATGTTGTAGTATGGCACAACGTGAGCTTTCATCGTGTAGCTCCAGTCCAAAACTGGTTTGCTGACTACCAAACATTTATCGTGCAATACCTCCCACCATACTTGCCAGTTTTGAACCCCATAGAAGAGTTATATGGAAGGTATATGACCACCAGCCCTTTGTGCGCTTGCCTCTTTTGCAGACTATGGAAGAGACATATGATGAGATTGATGTTGGTGCAATTTAGGGATGGACAAGGCTCTCAAGGTGCTTCTTCCCTCGATCTCTGGCAAGAGAATATATTGCCTGTGATGTGGACGAGGCGTTATGACTTGCTTGGTGAAAAATAAAAAAATTCAACAGCATGTGTGTGTATCTGCAAATATTTTTGTGCATGTGAACAATCTAATACATATTTTAGTATTATGGCAAAGCATACTAAAGAAAAGTGCACTTTTCATTATGCCTAACTGTGTGTTGTTGGTTAGACAAAAATCTGGAAATATGAATGAAGTGTGTTCCAATTTGTGTCAAAGTTTGATTTTGATAATGTTATATGTAGTTTCGGTTGAAGTGCTTCATTTTGCAGGATATATGTGGTATTTTGCTATTTGGGTGTGTGGTTTTGTAAATTGTGTTATGTTTTTTGATAAAACCAGACTAGTTTGCAAAATTGTGTGTTAGCAATTGGAAAAAACTGTAAACAGTGATCTCACAAATTTTTCGCTAATTTTTCCGTGGCCCTGCCATGGACTGTTTTTCTTCGTGACATTCTCACGGATTGGTTACTCAACTGTTTTGTCCTATTTTCTTACCATTGTCGCTTCTGTTTTGGGTTAGATTTACATAAAATGACATCCTTACACAAACCCAACTCCAACCCAGGCAACAATTGTTTAAAGTTTAGAAAATATAAAAGAATAAAGCAGAAAAAATAGTATAAACCAATACTTAAAGTGACATACTAACGCAAACACCAAATCTAACCCTAAACCGAAGCGACAATGGCTTGAAAATAGGAAAAAGCAGTTGAGTAACCAATCCATGAAAATGCCACGGAAAAATGCGGAGATCCGTGAGAATGTCACAAAAAATGTTGTAACTATCCCTTTGTGCTTGTTAACTTGCCCTTCGTCTCCCTCCTCCTCTTTCACCACATCCTCCTCCTCTTCCTACTTCTTCACCAAGTCATCTCCCTTCTCCTTCACCATGTCCTCTTCCTCCTCCTTCATCACGTCCTCCTCCTCACTCCCTCCTCTGCCTCCTCTTTCTCTCCCTCCTCCTCCTCGACCTATTCCTTAATTTCTTTGTGTATATTGTTCAAAGTGAACTGATTCAGGCCCTTTTATCTATTGAAGGATCTTGATGTGTGTTAAATTTTGACTCTTAGTGTTTTCACCTTGGTAATTGTTTGCTAATTGAGCCTAAGCTGTGCTGACTTAAGTGAACCATATTGAATGCTAGTGCTTTCCATATGACCAGATGGTGTAAGAAGTGAGAAATTTGTGTGTAGAGTTTTAAAGTAAAAGTTCACCAAATTTGACACATGTGTTAAAGCAGGGGAGTAGTGTTTATAGTTCAGCAAAATGATTGTGCGTCTCGAAAAATTGCGCTATGGTTTTGAAATTTTAGTTCAAAAGCCTGGTTATAGTGAATCAGCACTTGAGAAAAACTGTAATTTAATCAATGCATTAAGTGTGAAAAACGGTATAGCCAGCAATTCTTACTCCAGTTCAGTAAATATGCTGATACAACATTTTATCAACGCATACCAAGCTATCTGCAATTTTCACAATACATGAGTACTCAATCAAAAAGGAAACGGAGAAGAGGAAAGAAAGGTGGGATTCGCCAGAGACTAAAAACATTGGGAAGTAAATTATCCCTGTCCACAACTTTATTAATGAATGCTCAGTCCCTGAAGGGTAAAATGAATGAATTAACAGCAAATATACGCTACTTGCATGAATATAGAAATGCTTGTGTGCTAGCAATCACAGAGACATGGCTGATTGTGTATGTCAGTGCTGTACGTGTGCATGTGAAATGCAAGCAACAAAATTTCCCTAAGGGAACAATAAAGTAAAATAATAATAAAGTAAATTTACTGTCATGTCCTGCTTTAGGGAAGCACCCTTGGTGGCAAAAAGAGTTTCAATTCTTTTAACTCCAACAGAGTAGTTAGTGTAGATCATCATTCAGGTGGCATAATTAAGGGTAGAGTCCAGGCATCCGTGAGAAAGGTTTACGAAGTTGAGGTGAGTGTTGACCCTCTTCCACAACTACTGGCATCAGATCCAGGAAACCCTCACCTGACCAGCGCTAACACCTGTCACCTGCTTGTGTCAAGTTTCTGCAAGCAAATGTGCAGACATTCATATATGCACAAGACCATTTACTCATTTTATTTCATGTAGAATTGGTGTTTGTAAATTTGTAAGAAAAGAGCACACTTTAAGTATCTTGTTGATATTTGGTTTGAACTGGTATGGAATGTGGTCCAAAATTTGAAACACTTTCAGTCACTCCACGTGTATCCTAGCTCTTGAGATTTGTCTGTTATGGCTCACTACCTCATGTGTGAACTGTCCATTCACAAGGAAAGATGGGATGTTCAGGGAAACTCCTTCTGGCAAAATGTCCCGAATTGTGAAACCATGTCGCCTGGTTGTAAATGTTGGAGAAGTCCACAGTCAGACGTTATTGCCTTGTCTGAGGCACTCCCACCATACAAGTCACTGACAAAGGTAATAACACCATTTGGATGCAACAACACTTAAAGCCTGAAGTGTGGTTTGTCCCTTGTTCTGGCTGTACATGTGACACTACATGTCAAGCCATTCTGTGTTAGAGACGGAAACATTGTGCAGTCAAGCACCATCCTACAGTTAGGAAAGGGCTGGAAGCAGTCTGGCAGTGATGTTTGATTCTTGGCTGTGGAGGGAATGTTGTTCTCAAGCCGACCGACATTCAAAACATCATACAGGGCACTAATGATGGTAATGAAGATGTTGTTTACTGTGGCTGTAAAGTTAAACCTTGTTGCAAGGTCTACGTGGCCGCAATTAAGTTTAAGCTTCATTTAAGGTCAGAAGCAATTGATTAACTAGGGGCATCATTTGAACAGTCCAATCAGAATGATATTGTAAGTCGAATTTAGAAAGAAGAGTTTCCAAAAACAGGACAGTGGCAGCATCAGGCAATCCAGTTAAATAATGAACTCTCTTAGGGTTTGAAGAAATTAGACTGAAGGAAAATTGTTTTTTCAATTTGTCATTATCTTCCTTCAGCATGGCATTCTCAACCTCAAGTGCCACAAGGCTTGATGAAGTACTAGGGGTATCTGTAGTTACCATGTCAGCATCTGTTCCCTCATCCTCACTGCTGCTAGGGACCATTTCTTTCTTCCCTTTGGGAAGACGGCAGAGGTTGTAAGGGAATTGGAAAGTCCTCCCCTCGTTCCAAGCAAATCGCGATGGCCCAGCAGCTTTTCCATTAGGAAAATGCCAACTGCACACTCCGGAGTTGCAGTTTGGTGAGAAGTTTTCACGCCTATAACAATAATAATAATAGTTAATTTAAACATTTAATTAATTAATTAAATATCATTACTTATTATGTCATGTGAACACACTACAATAACAGTAAAGCAGTCATTGGTAATCATTACTGTCTAAAGTTTATAAAGTTTTGTTTCTGGTACTGTACACTGAAATTTGTGTCTGTGTTTATTTAGCTTGTTATTCTGTTAGTTTTTGCTTGCTCTGTGTACGTACACTGAGAGCAATGTAAGACCAGTCAAATATGTAAACAAACCTGGCCATTAACATGATTCTGATCTTATATCTCGGGCTCTCTCCAACAATGCTCAAAGTAAATACGTATTTACTCGTATTTACGATAACACATGAAGACAGCAATAGACACATCTTTAGGTTTGTCCATAATGCTAACATTAGCACCTATTGGCGCCAAAAGTTTTTTCATTCGTGTAAGATTTATAACTTACCTTATAAACTGCAGCCATTTCCTTTTCTCCTTCTCGTCACAGGGAAAGCGGTAAAATGACAGATGAATGTCACTTGTTTTTTTGTTTTTTTTTAACTCTGATCTATTCAAACAACATAGTACACAGCACTGTGGCATTGCCAGCAGCCATATCACCATGTAGCCCAAGACAACTTGCCCACTGAAGCTAAGTAGGGTTGAGTCTGGTCAGTACTTGGATGGGAGACCTCCTGGGAAAACCAGGTTGCTGCTGGTAGAGGTGTTAGTGAGACCAGCAGGGGGTGCTCACCCTGTGGTCTGTGTGGGTCCTAACACCCCAGTATAGTTATGGGGACACTATACTGTCAAAAAGCACTGTCTTTCGGATCCTGACTCTCTGTGGTTGTTAAAAATCCCAGGATGTCATTTGAAAAAAGTAGAGGTGTGCCTCGGCATCCTGGCCAAACTTGCCCATTGGCCTACTAATCAACCACATATATACTAATTGGCTATATCACTTGGTCTCCTCTCCAGTAACAAGCTGGTTTGTGGTGGGTATTCTGGTGCAATATGGCTGCTGTTGCATCATCTAGGTGGATGTTGCACATTGGTGGTGGTTGAGGAGATTCCCCCATTCACATGTAAAGGTCTGCAGAAAAGCGCTATATAAATGTAACAAATTATTATTATTAAATAAACCAGCTAGAGGACCCAACTTTGGACCCGGAAATAGTAGTTGTCATCTGAGACAACGTAGGGACGAAACATAGACTATAGAACAGTTTGTCCAAAAAACAGCAGTCAAAAAACGGAAAACGGAAGGTCCCGTACGGGAAAAATAAATTAGGCTCAAAATAATGGACATCCTGACTAATACGGGACAGTTGGCAACCCTACACTGTAAAAAATACTTTGCTGCCTTACAATTTTTTTTAAATTAAGTCATGTCAAATTTACAAGTCATGTCAACAGAGATCAGTTGTCACAACTTATAAAATATAGTTGAGAAAAGTCAACTAAATTTACTCACCTGTAGTTATAACAACTCATCTCGAATCAAGATAAATAATAGTAAGTTGAAATGACTTGTAAATCCGAGTTGATTCAACAAAAATGTTTAAGGCAGCAAAGTATGTTTTACAGTGTAACTGGTTTAAACATTTAAGTCTAGTCCAAGACTAAAATGCTTGTTTGAGCTGTCCTAACTGAAATATTCTTGCACTGACATTTCTTAAAATATATCAATGCCATTGCTTTGTCTCAAGATGCACACCAGTAGTGTTTTTTTTTGTAAGATATGTTTGTAAAAACTACTTAAATCTCATAATATAACTAAGGTCTACTCTTGGATTAATCTAAACCCTGTCCAGAAAACCACCCCTTAAATAAGTTTAAATGTCAAAAAGCTACCTTCAACATTATTTAACATGAATTTAACAAGTTTTAGTGTGATGTTAACATATTTTAGCATTATGTTAGTATGAAGCTACCATGTTTTAGCATGAGACATAATGTATTAACATGTTTTATAATGATGCTAGCATGTTTTAACATGATGTTAACATGTTTTACTATGATACCTGGCTTTCTAAATAGTAATGAACAAAAAACAACATACTGTATAAAACTGGTAGAACATTGTATTATAGCACCTAGGCCATAAGTTTAATTATAGGGAAGGCGCATTCTCTACTAAAATAATAATGTAATAAAATATACAGCCTGAATTTATTATATGTCGCTTTGGTATAAAATTCTAAATTCCAAAATGTAAAAAGATACATTTTCACTTGCAATACTGTAGCTGTACAATAAACAGCTCCTTGCACCAGTTACAATAAAAAAACACAAATGTATTTAATAAAATATCAGTTTTTACTTTGAACATTCATATTAACAGTTTAAACATAAACACATACTCAACGTTCATATCCATCAGTGTTTTGGTTAGACTACAACATTATGAAGTAAAGCACTTGTGTAATTATATGTATTTGTCCTTCTTTACATGTGTTCATTATGTATGTGAACTTATAAAACTTATTGAAACAATTATGATAAAGCTTGAACTATATGCATGTGTGATTGCATGAACAAAGAAATGACATTGAAATGTCGAAAGAATATGAAATTGATTCTCAGGTGCTGTATGGTCATTTCGGACACATTTCAGACTGTTATGTTGCTATCGTGGCATCATAGTTTATACGGTGCTCCAGCTACTGTCATTAGTAAGGTTGCTGTAGATAGTTGCCAATGTCATCATAGTCACTTTCAGAGACAACCTCATTGTCATAGCAGACGGGGGAGTAAAGCGGGGAATCCTCTCTAGTGCTGCCTCCATTATCCAGTTCTGACAATGAGAAGAGAAAGCATTTCTGTATGTATTATATTATTCATCACTAGCATGTAATATTTTGGCTAGGGCTTACAGTTAAAGATTTGCATTATGATATTTTTAAGTCTCAAATGAAATATAAATTTTTAATGTAAATATTTCTTGCTTGTAAACACCATGGTAACGGAAAACAGGAATTTTCAGACTCATTGGGTCAAAAAGGAACGAGCCTAGCCTGCTGGGTTGTAATGCTGGGTTATTTCAACCCATAATGCTGGGTTGTTTTAACCCAATGTTGGGTCAAATATAAACACATTCTGGGTTTTTCAACCCAGCTGCTGGGCTATTCCCTTTGTGACCCAATGCTGGGTTGAAAATAACGATTAATAAATGCTATATTGTTAATGTATTGTTCATTGTTATTTTATGTTAGCTAACTAATGTTAAAGCAGCAATGTGTAACTTTTGCCCCGCTATCGCCTTGTCTGTTTAAAACATAAAATTCAGGTCACATTACTTATCTTTATGTATGTAGTAAATCAGCTTACATTTTCTTGCAAAATCCACCATGACAGCACAAATTATAAATCATTATTATAAGCTTGGTTTTATGAGGACTGACGGTTTGTATACTTGCTAAATAACGAATGTCTGTTTTATTAAAGGTAGGGTAACAGATTTGATCCTGAAACAGTCTCCTCACATCCTGATAGCAATCACTGTGTTAAGTTGTTTAAGGGCGGTTTCACATTTGGTGCGATTGCCTGGTCCGAACCCGAGTTCGATTGCTCCCACCTCACCATGCTCCCCATGGACTGTGTTCATATATTATTTTTGCATCCGAACCGCGGTACGCTTGCATCATCAAGCTGCAGTCGGCGCGTTCTCATGTTGCTTGGCAACCGCTGTAAACGAGAAGACGACAAGCGTGATTGACTAACTGCAAGCAGAGAGATGATTTCTGAATGCCTCCGCAAAAATTGACGTCGGCGGACAGCCCGTTGTCATCAAAACGACTTTAGTATGTTTGCGGCAGACAGACGCAAGTGCATTTCTGTATTATTTCTTTGAAAACAAAACCAAAGGTCAAGAACAAGAACAAAAGTCAAGCAAGCATTCTATGCATTTTGTTGTCAAGGTAAGTGCACGCACACAAACACACACTCTGTTATTTTAGTGGGGACATTCCATATAATACATAATTAACAGCGGTTCACTTCCGCGATTTGGTACGATTGCGGTCACATCAGCAGCGAACCGATCTGGAGTTCACATGAACCGGACCCCAGACCACCCTTTTTAAGCGGACTCGAGTATGTTTCCCGGATGCGCACCCGAGTTCGGAAGACAGCGTTCACATCATCCAAATGTACCGAACTCTGATGTCAATCGAACCCGGGTGCGCACCAAAAGTGCTAATGTGAAAACGCCCCTAAATGTATTTGTAGAAATTTATGTCATCTGTGAAAGGCTTAGGACCAAAAAATGTTCAACCAATCATAGATCTCGGTCCGAACGGACGTTTTCTTTTTTGTCCCTCATACGTAAGTGTAATTTGAATGCCCACCGCGCAGCGAGTCCACGCAGACACCATACGTCAGGCGCGTTCACGTGCGCTCACCTCCTGTCTGTAAACAGCGAGAACAGCAAACTTTTCTGCTGAATTGACAACCTGTACAGGAGCCACAAAACTAGGGATCTTTTATAACAACAACAGCAAAAACTGCCTGGATCAGCAAAGAGCAAAAACCCAAATTAACATCGGTAACTTTACTGCTTTACCACGAGATGCAAACAGCTGCAGGAGGCAAAGGGTCTGAAAGGGTCGTTGCACTGTTTATTTTGGTAAGGTAGGTACCCGATATGTTTGTATTGAGATGGATTCAGATATTCGACTTTGATGAAACATTGTGTTGCTTATGAAATTTGTGTTCGTTTACGGATTAGCGCAACAATATAGTCACTACGTCTACACAACCGAACGTGTGCTTAAACTAATTCTGATGTAAACCAGTTGTTTATGTTGGTTATTTTGGAAGTGTTATTCACTTTGTAGCCTACTGCAAAGTTTTCTCACTGCTGAATGAGACATGAGATGTGACTGTCTGATCTGTGCGTGTTCATGTGTTTTGAAAGAGGTGTGACTTTGGATGGCGATTTGACTTGAGGGTGGGATCGGGATTTCATTGCTAGGTGGCTACCGTTAGCAATTTTCAAAATGTGTTACCCTGCCTTTAACCAAAAATGTTACGGTTTGCAGCTTTAGCAACCTTCTTGTAAAGTGTACAGACCTTTTTGTACGGAAAATACAGATTATGAGTGAATAACAATGTTTCATTGCTTCAAAGCAGCTACTTCGCCCCAATGCAAAATTGTGAAAAGCGCCAAACAAATTGATTTCAAATTAATTGAAAGCATCTAAAGACAGAATTAAAATCTCTGCATAGAAACCCCATGGCAACACAATGAGTGAGCATGCAACTTTGTGTGCCCCTACCTTAATTCATTCATAGCTTTGTGATGTTTCATACCTGCAGTTTTTAGTCCTGTATTCTCATAACATTCAGTAGACTCCAGAGAGCCCATGTCCTTTTCATTTATTCCTGTCTCATAACATTCTTCTGATGAAGTGGATGATGACTCAAATGAGTCCACTGTGTGAAGATTATAATGTGAGACGATTTATAATACTTACTATAGAGCTTAAACAAAGACTTTATTTGTATTAAATTATTGAATGTGTCAGAGTAGTTTTAAATGAAACACGTGGCATAATATACTTTATTAACTTATTTCATTTTTTCTCTTAAAATCCTTTAGTTTAATCATTATTTCTAACCTTCTGATAATTGAATTGTTTGTTTGGTAATGTATTTAAAACCATTTGATATTTAGGCTTCTATTATTCTTTGCATTTCTTTAACATTTGAACACACATTTCTTTCAGAGAAATTTTGTCTTCTGACAAAATTACTTTAATAACATTAAACATTACTTTAACCTTTCCATTTTGAATGTAAATGTTTACATAAACTTGATTTTCTCTACATCAATTAAAAACAATATAAATACTATTATTTTTTTAATAGATATATCTTATGTCCCCAATATAAAATGCTGTTGTTTTGTATGTTCTGTTGTAAAAAAAATCTGTATCTAAATCTTTATCAGTAATTACTTAAAAAGATAGTTTGACCAAAAATCCTTTTTCATGGTAGCACTTTATTTTACAGTATGTGTACTTACCTTGTACATATATGGTAAATAAGTTGTACTTACCGACAAATGTGTGGTACTTACTTTTAGGTATCTACATGGTAATTAATTGGTATCATTACTGTTCTTACCAGTGGTACATACTCGGTAGTTATTATGTAACTCTAGATAAGTACTGGGTAATAACAGATACATACTTATTGTGTAGGTATACTGTAACTAACAAGAAACATTTCTGTACTTACAAATAAATGTACAATATAAGTATTTAGTATTTACAGGCAAGTTAGGGTTAATGACAGGTATTTATAGTGTACATATATGATAACTAATATCAAACACTTCTGTACTTACAAATTGTATATACACAATAAGTGTGTACTAGTGAATGTACCCAGTAGTTAATGCGTGTGATAGTCAATGGTTGGGTTTGCCGGATAGTGACATGTATATGATGCTATATCTTAGATGGTAGGTCCTATGTAATAACTGTGTAAAGAGCAACACTTTATTTTACAGTCCTGTTTCCATGCAGTTACCATAGAGTTTCTAGTGAATGTACCCAGTAGCGGACCGTCCGCGTGCAGCCCAAAATTTGAGACCGCGCGGACAGTGCGCGTACAACCGCGCATGTGCGTGAAAATATTTAGACAGGACACTCCACTACAAACAATTATACAAAGGAAATAGACAGCATTTGCACACACACTATTGTTTTTCTTCTTTAACTTTTACTTCTTCCAAGAACAGAAAGCTGTGGAGCATGTTTGTTACCATAATGTTTGATTTCTGTTCTTTGTTGTCTTGTTGTTTGTACTAAACTGTGTTTGCAATGGTGGCTCAGTTACTTTTCTTCACCTATCCTAATGTTTTAATATACTGTAAATGTCGCCAAATCAGAGCTGCCCTGACGGCCTGTTAGACTAATAATTTGAATAAGAAATCATTTGTATTGCGTATAGTGTCGAACGCGGCCATCCGCGTGTAGCCGGGGGGAGTATGAATTGTGGATCCGTCGGCGCCGCGTCAGTGCCGTTGCTCGCGGCAGAAGTTGAACATTTCTCAACTTTTCACGCGGCAACGCGTGCGTCAGCCAATCAGATCGCCTTATGCAAATTACCTAGACAGAGCCAGCCAATTACGTTTATGGTAGAATGGAGCATGTGTAGCGGCCACTGTGATTGGCTGTTGGCCACGCTTCAGACAATCCTTCCGTTAAGCGTTAACGCTGACGCCCCATGTGAATGCGCCGTAAGAAAAAATAATAAACTGTCGATGATTTATCGGTCATGTCAGAATTCAAATGCACAAACTAGCTAGACAGTTTTAGGGGGCAGGAATGAGTGGTGTGCACATTGTGCAATAGTTTATTTGGAACTGTTCATGTTTTATTTTCTCTTGAAATCGGGACTTCCCCCACAACCTTACGGGCCTGACTGTTGCATCTTCATTCTGATGGTCAGATTTGTCTAATTTTACTAAGATGTGTGTAATTTCCAATAAATATTGCAAAACCACGAAGTGTTAATTTGATCTGGATTGTTTGGTAAATTGTCTGATCATGTGAATCTACGTATATTTTAAAAACAGAAGTGGTTACATTTACAAAAAAACCTGTGGTCAATTAACATGTTCAAGTCTGTTGTAATGACAAAACTTTATAGTCCATTGATTAAGGCTGAATTTAAGTCACAAAAAAATAGTGAAATGATGTGAACAATATATATTTTCAAGGTGGTTCTTGTGAATGCAGTTTGCATAAATTATTGATGTTATAATATTAAGCATATTATTGAGAATTGTTTTATGTAAAGATATATGATAAAGATCATATTTCAATTTGCGCACAGATTTTATATTATATATTTTAAGTCATTAAAGTAAAATGACTACGGAAAAAACGTGTGCAATTAAGCCTGCAAAGAATGTCTATTCACTGATGAAAACTGAAAATAAACATGCTGTCTATCCATAGGTGAAAATATAAAATAAATATGCTGTCTATCCAGAGGTGAAAATATAAAACAAATATGCTGTCTATCCAGAGGTGAAAATATGAAATAAATATGCTGTCTATCCAGAAGTGAAAATATAAAATAAATATGCTGTCTATCCAGAGGTGAAAATATGAAATAAAATTGGTGTTCATCCAGCGGTGAATACGGAAATTAGCGGCGAAACGGAAATGACGTAGGCTGTCTCACTGGTGTCCAGCCACTGGTGTCCAGCCGGAGGTGAGTCTGCAGGGCCGCAGCCGGATGCCATTGGGTTTGCCTCACAGTGACATGTATATGATGCTATATCTTAGGTGGTAGGTCCTATGTAATAACTGTGTAAAAATCAACACTTTATTTCACAGTCCTGTTTCCATGCAGTTACCATGGACGTACTAGTGAATGTACCCAGTTGTTAATGCATACGGTTATTTAATGCTTGGTTTAAGGACAAAGATACTGAGTCTGAGTACCAAAATGGCACATCAATAATGTTTGTTCTTAGTTATCATATACGTATGATATAAGTATAACTTACACTTGCCTGCAGGTACCACACACTTATTGTATACAATTTGTAAGTACACTATTGTTTCTCGTTAGTTACAGTATACATACACCATATGTGCCTTTCATTAACTTGCACTGGCCTACAGGTACCACACACGTATCGTGTATATACAATTTGTAAGCACAGTAGTGTTTGATATTAGTTACCATACATGCACACTATAAATACCTGTCATTTACCCCAACTTGCCTGCAAACACTAAATACTTATATTGTACATTTATTTGTAAGTACAGTAATGTTTCTCGTAAGTTACAGTATACCTACACTACAAGCATGTATCTGTCAATACCCAGTACAGTACTTACCCAGAGCTACACAACAACTACCAAGCATGCGCCACTGGTAAGTACAGCAATGACACCAATTAATTACCATGTAGACACCCAAAAGTAAGCACCACACATCTGTCGTACACAACCCATTTACCATATATGCACAAGGCAAGTACACATACTGCAAAACAAAGTGCAACCTAGATATTTTTGAAAATGTCCTGGATTTTCTCATCTTTATAATAAATGAATATGGGGTCTGCTCCTTTAAGTCAAAAGAATGTGCATCAATCCCTCGCAAAAGTAATCCACATGGCTCCGATGCGATTTTGTAAGAAAAAAATATTTATTATATTTATTATATTAGTAAAATATATATTTAAAACTTTACAAAGGAAAAAAACTAGCTTACGATAACGCCACCATCTTAGACTCCTCGACATTCAAGAGAGAGTATAATCAAAGTGTACGCACTGTTTGTAGTGAACTATGACGAATGCAGAGCGTTGTTTTGCTCCCTGGTCTTTACCTCCACATATTAAAAGTCCGTACACTACTTTACACTACGCTAATACTCTCTCCTAAATGCACAGGAGTGTAAGATGTCGCCATTATCGGAAGCTAGTTATCTTTGTTTATAAAGCTTTAAATATGTACTGTATAATTCTCTTACAAAATCGAATCAATTACCCTTAAAAGGCTTTTATTTATCCTTCGAAGTCGTGTGGACCACCTCTGTAAAGGACCGATGCACACTATTTCGCCTTGGAGGTGCGGAGTGGACCCCATATTCATTTATCGTAAAGATTAGAGAGCCAGGAATTTTTTTTTTAAATATCTTAATTTGTGTTTGTATAAAAAAGGATGGATATATGTAACTCGTTGGCTTCAGGGTGATTAAGTCATGGGGTAATTTCCATTTTTGGCAGAACTATCCCTTTGAGGGTGATTCAATGTTCCGCTTGGAACCTACGCCGTAGTCTATTTGTAGGTTGTGTGTAGCTTGACGCGCACCTCTCCAAAAATGTAACAATATGTCCATACACATGGGCCACAAGTGCTGTAATTGGTCTGCTAGAACACTTTTCGTCGGGTCAAAAAAAAACTATGTTGCATTTCCTCATACGCATTTCCGCTTGCGATGGTAAAAACAAAGATGGGCCAAGTTGAGGAGAAACTGGAACGTAGCCTACAGCACTCAATCCTACGGCATAGGTCCTACGCGGAAGTATAATGGGCCCTTTATCAGTCTAATGTGTAGAAAGTGCCTGTGTTTAAAGTCACAACCAGGCTTACCATTGCAATGTGAAATATTTCTTCATGAAACAAGGTTTTTAACAATATAAAAATGGGTAGATCACGAGTTTATTGTATCCTTAAAGATTATTATATGGTGCAAATTAGCTGTGCACCATGTGCTAGATTCGAGCCAACATTGAATGTGAGTAAGCAGTGGTGGACTTAAGATAGACTAAACAAATTTTATGTTTTTTTATAATTCTATGCTGGTCACTAAATACATTTTAAGATCTTACCCTCCTCAGTCACAACGTTTAGGTTTGTGGCATTTACAGAGGAAGTTTTGCCATCTGCACTATACCGCATTGAATCTGTATTAAACAGAAGAGGGAAGAATGGTTACACATGCCGCGTTTCAGTTTCCATCTGACTCACTTTGAGGATGTCAATATCTACCTCAGATGACCTGCACAGAAATCCATTTAAGTATGGCTTAACAATAATATTCTTCATCAGTATCATTCATAAAACTTAAAAATGACTTACTTCGAAAAGTGGATAACGGAAACGCTGTTTCTGGACTGAAGTCATGTTGTTCATAGTCTGTATCATATGATCCACTTTCAATGCTACTCTGAGGCCAAATATGCTGCTGAGGGATTATAGGAACTTCAAGTAAAGAGAATAATCTTTAAAAATAAATCAATTTCCACAATCAACGCAAAAAAGGGGAAGGCTAAAGACGTTTTTGACAGCAGGAACACAAGATGGCTCTGGTGCACACAGGGATTAAAAAGTTCTCCATGTCTACAATTATATATACAGCTGGAACTTTACTATTATGAAACTACTTTTTACCAGAGGTCCTGGACATCTTATTCAAATATATGGCATCGTGGATTATCAAAACCTGACTTGCTCTGGTAGAAATCTTAGAATGGGTCGTGGCAGTGGCAAACCTTCAGGGCCTTTTTAAATTTTTTAATGTAAGTTGGTCGGTTCATAAATTGGAAGTTGGATCAAAGGGATGACTCCCCAAAGACCCCTCATTCAGAGAGCTATAGCTGCTTTATATACTCTTAGCAGAGCGTGTCGACTGATACAGAAACTGAACAAGACAGAGGTAGTGATAAACGGGATGTGCAAACATGGTCATTTTATTTTGTGGCAGACTGAGAAATAAATGAATGTATGGGAATGTGCAACGACGCTCTCACTTGTATGATGTCACAGCAGTAGGCAGCACAAATATAATAACACGCCTATAATCCCTCCCACTCCAAAGTGGTACTAAACTCGATGGAAAAGCTAACTAAGCCAAAGTAATGGAAAAGTGCCATTTGTAACAAACTGATCCCCCTCAGGGGCCAGACACACAATGTCCACATTTCTGGGCAGGGTTGAAATATCACACCCTCTGCCTGGGTAAGAGGAATCTTCCATGGTTGACCTGCTAGGAGAGCTAGAAGGTCTGAGAACCAATCTCAGGATGGCCAAAATGGGGATATCAGTAAGGAAGGGAATACCTCTCTAGAACACCCAGGAGCAGAGCTATTGGGGGAAAAGCGTATAGGTGTTGCCTCTGCCATGTCTGTAACATAGCATCCAGTCCCAATGGGGCTGGATGGGGCTAAGCTCCCAATGTTTACAAAGTCAGGATCCGCCTCTGGAACCAGAGACATCATATCAAAAGCCAATTCTACAAGCCTTACTCACTACTGCTTGCACCACCGCATTTAATAATTGGTGTTTACCAACAAGGGATGCTATTTGCACTTAGTGTCACTGTTAAAATTAGGTGAAAAAGATTCAAATAACTTATTTTGTGGAATATTGTCGATTGTTATATAATTATTTTTCATAATAAATGTATTATTATAATGTGCCCCCGAAAACTTTGGTCCCACCAATGTTCAAGACATGGTTGTGGCCTTGTGTGAATGTTTTTTTGGCTATTGAAATAATTGAAAAAACATGTGATTTGGAATTATAATGTGGTTAACAAACCTGGAACTACGTCATAAATGTATAACATATTTTGACCAGTCAGAACCAAGTGTTCAACAGTTCCTGTGTATCGTGTATTCCTGAAAGATGCTATGAGTTCAGTCAGGGTTAAACTTGCTCACCTTCAGAATCACTGCAGTTGTTTGTGACTTTGGTGAGATGGACAGAATCTCTGTAGTTATTTTCCTCTGCTTCTTGAATATCCTGAAGGTTTACAAATCTCTGCTGGACCACAATGGCTGAGAGTAACAAGAAACAGATTTGATCTCAGTATGTACTACTTGTCTATAGACGATTTCAGCAGTAACAACATCAACAAAAGTTTTTTGTGGAAGAAGCTTAACTTCCAGGCAATTCTGCAAGGAGTCAATAACAATAGAGTCCTTTTAAGAGTAGTTTATTTCTAAAGCATATCAAAAGCTACATTGAGCTAACGTTACTGTGTAAAATTATTGTATACAATGGTAACTACAGATTGGCTGCCAAACCTCTCTTCACATAGCAGTGATCCATGATCGCAGTCTCTCCTCGTCATTAGGAAACCAAAACATTTATTATTTTCCAGACCATTAAACAAACAGAGACTGGAAGTTAATTTCTGTCCAGACGCGTAACTATGACAACGCGTGTGCGTCTGATGAAAGCATCTATATGCTAAATATGCTAAAGGTTATTGGCATTCCCGAACAGAAATATGCTTAAACATCTTTTATAACATTGACTGCCAAGAAATTTTAAGCATGTCAGGTGTTAAAAAACACATACAAGTTTTATATAGCCATTAAAATCAATATTTTACAAGACTTTACACAAAATTCTTGTCTGAATGTGTAACTTATAAGGTGTTTACTTTACATCATTCTCAATGATTCTCATTAAAAGTACATCAAATACAAATAATATTTTGTCACATTCATATTTTCAATGCGACAACATTTCTGCATTGCAGTCATGGGAATTAAATAGTGGAAAATACGCTTGCTTAATTGTCATGAAAATAATGTTACAACTCACAACATATGTTTATAAATGGCTGGAAAATTGGTCGCTTTCCTCAAGTTTGAAAAGATGCGATTTTGTAAGATTGTTTCCTCTAAAACAATTTAATCTTTATTGGATGGAAAAACTACAATGAATTGTTTGCCCATCATACACCTTGATCTGCCTTATTTTACATCTTTCTGAGGAGGACAGATCCATAGGATTTGGTAGTATTTGTTTAAAAACATCATAATAATAATGCTTCATATTCTTGAAAGGTTACATGGAATTCACCCAGATAAAGATCAGGCTATAACAAAATGTTTCCCATGTGTTCTGGTTAACTAACTGAAAGGGTTTTGTTGTGAATTGTGTTGGTCTGAAGGTTTAAATGCACCTTTCTTCTTTTGATAGTGGTGACACAGGATGATATTTGTGATTACTGCAATCAGAAGCAACAATCCCAAAACAAAACACGCAATAAGTTCTGGAGATGGGAAATTGTTGAATCCTCCTTGTGAATCATCCATTTTCATTGTCACTGCAAAAAAAAGTGATTAAAGAGTGATATCAATTTTCTTTGGTTAAATGAGTCCTATTATGCTCTTTGATGAAGATTTTTTTATTTGGGGTGTACTAGAATAAGTTTTAAGGTGATTAGATAAGGTGATTGCTACATAATGAAATGCATTGTTAGTCATCTCATCATAGAATGGGTTTAGCTGAAACTTTATTAGCAGAAGTGATGAACAGAGGCATAAAAGTGAAAGAAGGCTGAACAAAGTGGTCATACAATCATGGTGGATAAAACTGTGTTTTTTGTTAGTGGTTGGGTCAATGACATTGATACCACAATGATTTATTATTTGATTTTCGCCAGGTAAAGTGGCATTTATTTATTTTTTGTCCTGTGGATTCATCTAGCATCATTCCAGCCTTTTGCAGTAGCATGACTAATGTGTTAGTGTGTTGCTTGTACTATCTATTCTTTTAAATTGATCTTATCTTTATTATATCTTATACGTCAATCCAATGATAATATCTGAATTGGCCCCTTCCCAACTATAGTTGCAGGTTTAAAAAACACTTTTTCCTGCCTTTCAGTCAATTTCTTGCATATTTCCTCCTCATGAACAACTTTTGGTGCACTATAAAAACTCACTGCTTTCTTGGTTCTGAGCATGCAAAACTTCCTGCCCCCATTTTCATTTTGTGTCACAGCAACAGAAGTCCTGATGACGTTATGTGCAAACAAGCTATGAGCGTTTGATATAGCATTTTTTATAGCACTTAAAAATGTTTTCCTTTGAAGAAAATGTTTCTTTTGGAGTTGACTTTGGGCTTGATAACTTTCTCTTTGAAGATCTTTTGAATGCTTAAACAGTAATGTGACACACTAACTTAATAAAGCACAATTGGACTCCTCCAACATCTGCTTTTGGCATAACACATCACCCAGAAATTTATATTTGGTCATTGTATGTACTTCTGTTCAGGGGCGGAGTGGGACCAAAAAATCTACCGGGAAATTTCATATACCACCGGCCCTCCGTGGTAAAAAAAAAAGTCTCGTAGCCTATTTGTAGTAAAACTAGGGTAATACAAATCGTAATCAATTTGCCCAAAAAAAATAATAATTTCATAATAATAAAATCAATAAATCATGGCTAATTTTCCTAAATGAGTAACTATACAAAATTATACCTGTTTGAAAGACGGAGTTGCGCACCTGTCAATCAGCTATTACATAACAGAGCGAGGCCAATTTTATGAGAACATGATTTTCATTTTGGGTTAAACTTAAAGGGAAATGAAACTTCATCATTTACTCACCCAAACTTGTACACATTTCTTTATTTGCTAAACACAAATGAAGATATTTGGAAAATGCAAACAGCCAGATCTGGGGCACCATTAAAGGTCACATATGGTCAAAACTGAAATTTTGTGGCTTTTTTCATGATAACTGAGGTCTAGGGGCTATGTAAGTACCATATAAGTTTCAAAACAGTCATTTAAGAGTCAAATTCACACAGCCTGCTTGAAGTAGCTGTGAGTTAAAACGGTTAGTTTGTACTTCCGTAAAGTTGCTACGTCACCGAGAGACAGTCGCCGCCTTCACTCTCCACCCCTGTCCACCGCCCCACCCCTTTTTTGCCGAACAAACCTCCAAGAAATATCGCACGCACCATGTCGAGAAAACGCTGTTCAATCGATGGATGTCTGGAAACGAAATCAATGCACAGGCTTCCGAAAAACATTAATGTACGAGACCAATGGTTGATGTTTATTTATTCAGAAATTCCGAAACAATTTAGTTTGACTTTAAAACATTTCACAAGTAACTGCTTCAGTGTGGCAGTTCAATGCTGGTTTCTCCAGGAATCTATTCATCAAAGATGTTGCAGTCCTTACTTTATTGGATCCAACCTCAAATCCACAACCAGTAAGTAAACACATTTTAAATAGGGCTACACGATAACTTGCACGTGATTGTCACGCGCATCTCGTTGATTAGTAGTAAAGCGGCATCACCTGCTCTTAGAACCGGCTGACGCTTCTGAAAGCAGCTGATGGTGATTTACTACTAATCAATGAACCGGCTTTACTGAAGAGGCCCTTACTTTAAAGTTACACTATGGAGCCAGAGAAAACTGAAATTATGGCCGTTTCTTAATGTCAAGGATACTTCCTTGGCAGGACTAACTCCTTACAAGTCACTTCCTTCAGAGAATAGGCGAGGATCCTCTTGAGCATTCGGAGAACACGTAAATGGAACAGGTGTGCTTTCGGTGCTGCGCGCATAGGATTGTGGGTGATTTCAGTGCGCGAAGAGCACGAAGGATACACATATGCATCCTTTTCTGTATACAGAATATTTTTCAAATCAAGGACTCAGTCCTTGGCTGAAATTCTGAGGATCCTCGACATTGGAACAGTCCTTCGACGAACGTCGATGACGTAGCATCCTCAAAATTCTGGCTTCTGAGGATCCTTCCTTGACATTGAGAAACGGCTTGTATATTGCAAACAGTTATGCAATGCTAACGTGATGCTAACGTGTTGCTAACTAGATGCTTACGTGTTGTTTTGTAACGTTAAAGTATTTGGTAGCCACCAGTTTTGATAAAATATCTGTTGGAAATCAGACGTTGTTTGTATTTTTAAGTTACAGACACCAGCCTTGTTTGTGTCTGTTTGTTTATTGAGTTAAACATGGTATGGTTAAAATCTCTTAGTCTCTGGGTTTGTCTTAATCAGCTCCCTTGTTCAGTAGTCAGGGCACTGATCAGGGAGTCGGCCATTATAAGGGCTGTCTCAATCGCAAAATCCTTCCACTACCACAATTCAACGCAAAAAACAGTGAGCATCAATGGTCCCTATGTTCCCTTACCGGAAATTACGTGACCTTTTTGAAGCTCACCAACCGAAAATCACGTGATCCAACTCAATAAAGTTTATGAAACGTTTGTTTTAGTTTTAAATATAAACACACATCGCTGCACAGCAAGGAACCAAAATCTACTCAATATTTAAAATAATAATATTTATTTAAAATTGTAAAAAAATATATATTTAAAATTAAGTAATTATTTTCCCCCATTTTTATGCACGGATATGTAAGAGAATAATGATAGCGTTTTCCACAATGTACTGTTTAAAATTGAGTCAGCGAGTTGGTTTTGCCGTTTGTTGATGAGTAACAGCTGTGAGTGATCACAACGCACTTAAGCAGCCACGTGACAGAAAAATAAGGGAACAGTGTCCCAATGTCAAGTGAGCTAGGGTCCTTACCAGTGCCCGAACCTGTGTATACTGATTCACGACCTCGGGAGCTAGGGAACGAATTGAGACACAGGGTCTGTGTCTGTTGGTTTACTAACCTAACATTTAGTGTCCAGAAACTAACACTTACTGTAATTCCATGGGTAACTTTATTTCAACTGCGTATTTTACTCATAAAACAACAGGCCTTTCAGAAGATAGGCTCATAATTATTACTTATTACAGGCCAAAATGAACTGTTTTTAGCAGAGCTCCTGAAAGTGGGGCTGTAAAATATATAGAGATTGTTTTTGGTACTTAAACAGCAAATACTGTATATATTCTTAAGGGCATCATAACTTAAAATAAAACTCTAGAAAGCTTAGAAATATGTGACCTTTAACTTTCATAGTGGTAAAAAATAATACTATGGAATTCAATGTTTCTCCAGTTCTGTTTCATTACAAAAATATCCTCATTTGTGTTCAGCAAAACCAAGAAATGTATGCAAGTTTGGACCAACTTGAAGGTGAGTAAATGATAATAGAATTTTCATTTTTGAGAGAACATCTCTTTAACACAGTCTACAGTTTATTCAAATTTAGTCTAATGTAAACTCTTTAACATTTGTCAAGTAATAATAACTACTTGCAAAAAAACAATTCAGAGAACGGCTAATTTGTCATTATTGGCTGATTTTGAGATCACCTGTGCTCGCTGGTGCTGATGTTGACACTGGACTGGGAACAGGCATACCTCTTGAGTCTACAAAAAAGAAAAATCTTAGAAAAAGGATCTAAGGTACTTTCGCACCTGCCAAACAGAGCAAATAACAAGCAACAATGTTATATCTGCCATTCTTAAAGCAATAGTTCACCCAAAAATGAAAACTCTTATCATCATTTTCTCATCCTCATGTTGTTCTAAACTTGTATGAGTTTTTTTATTTTGATGAACCAAAAATTAAGATATTCTGAAAAATGATGGTAAGCACAATGATTGTAACCATTGACTTCCATAGGAAAAACAAATACGATGGAATTCAATGGGTACCATCAACTGTGTGCTTACAACCATTTATCAAAATATCTTCTTTTTTTGTTCATCAAAATATAAAACTCATACAAGTTTAGAACAACATGAGGGGGAGTAAATTCTCACCAAAATGCGTACAAATGACACGCAGTGTGATTATCGTAAAATAGATACGCCAAATTTCGCTTTTGCGTGCATATGATACGCCTAGGGTTGCCAACTTTCTCACTTTGAAAAACAGGACAAAATGTGGCCTGTTGCAGCAGTGCGCATATGGTTTTGTATACAGTGTATTTAAGCCATTTGTCAAAATGATAGCAAATCTCCTAATTAAATATTAATTTATAACTCTTATGCCCTGGGAACATACATGGAAGGTTTATTAATAGTTTTTTATTTTACAGCAGGTAGCCTACTTTAACACAGTAAGGCTACTTTTGAACCATTAAGTTAACTTTACCTGTCTAAAACGAAACACTTGTGACTCCCGCACTAAAGGTTAATAAAACGTTATCCCCTTAAAGGCGGAGTCCACGATGTTTAAAAGCCAATGTTGATATTTGAAATCACCCAAACAAACACGCCCCTACCCCAATAGAATCTGGACCTTCTGTTGATAGACCCGCCCCACACATACGCAACCCGGCATTTGATTTGATTTGATTGGCTATAAGTGTGTTTTGGTAGTCGGCCCGTCTCCTTTTCCAATGCGTTTTTCAAACATCGTGGACTCCGCCTTTAATTTTAATCTTGTGACAAACTAATGTAACATAGATTCTATAAGGTGGTCTTACAGGGTCAACATCAAAAACATACATTAAAACACACTTACAGTATGTGAATCAGAAGCGCCAAAATGTCCTAGTAAAGTTGAAAATGATAAAATCCTTCAGATTGATGCGTTTTAGGTTGGTCTGGATCAGCGATCTCTTCAGAATTGAGACCAAACTTTGTAACTATGCCGATCTTATACAAACAGCTAAGTAACCGACTATATAAAAAAAGCAAACATAAAATCGTATTATTTGACCCTCTTAAACGTGTTCTGAATGTGCTGGGGATCTGTGATTGGATAAAAAGTGTTGTGATCAGCACTACTGCTGCTTGTGGCACCGCAAGGACTGACAGTGGATGACATCAAAGTACCGCGAGAGCATTTCGATAGTGGCTTCTGTAGGATTTCTCGAATCCCTCTCGCGGGATTTTGATGTTATCTGACTGTCGTTGTGGCACCACATGAAGTCAAAGCCTGTTGTATCAGTCACTGGTAAGATTATGGTAGCAGTCAAAAAACAGGACACTGGACGTCCCGTACAGGACAAATAAATTAGGCTCAACATCCGTGACGTCCCGGCTTATATGGGACAGTTGGCAACCCTAGATACGCCAGTCCTTCCCGTTCACTTATATGGCACATCGTGTCGTGACGTTCAACTTATTGGTTTCTCATTTGTTTTCTGTTTTTTTTTTACCAGTGTTGCTTGGGTTTTGGGTAAGAACAAGCTTTTGTAAGATAAAATAACATCCTAACCCAAACCCCCTGTTGACAAAAACAATAAAACCATTATAGAAAATTCTAATGGTTTCCATTAAAATACCAATAGGAACCATTAGCTTTTACCATTAAAACCACTACACTATAGTGTGTTTTGGGCCATATTCCATTAGAACCAATACATATTCCATTAGAACCAATACATAGAACCAATACATACCATTAGAGACCAACAAAAACCAATACACTGTAGGGTGTTTTGGGCCATATTCCATTAGAACCAATAAAATTACCAATAAAACCATTCGAATTTTCTGTAATGGTTTTATTGTTTTTTTCAGCAGGGCCCCGATTCTAACCCCAACTTCAAGCGACCATGATTTAAAAATAGACAAAACATATATATTAAATTACATCATAAAGCAAAACCCAAATCTAACCCTAAACCCAAGCGAAAATGGTTTAAAAAACAGAAAACAAATGAGAAACCAATAAATAAAAGGACACGATACGATGCGCAATATAAGTGAAAGGGAAAGACTGGTGTATCATATGCACGCAAAAGCGAAATTTGGCGTATCTATTGCACGATAATCACACTGCGTGTCATTTGTACGCATTTTGGTGTGCCGCAAACGCAATGCTGTACCACTGAGCTATACAGGAACATAATAAATGACAGAAAATGCACCAGCTTGTGAAAAAATGCTACAAACAAGGCAGATGTGAGGACGCCCTAAAGTTTAAGAATAATTCTTTATCTACTGTGACAGTTCAGAAATTAAATAGAGAATAGACTTGGGGTTATTCAGAATAAACATGTTAATTATTCATTCTTATCAAGGCACATACTGTATTTACGATTATTATTTTCTATCAGAAATCAAAAGCAAAAAAGCATATTATGGCAAGTTTAAAAAAGTAACTTTACTTACTGTTACAAATCAACCCAGCAGCCTTTGAATCCTTGCATAACAATGGGTGGTTACTCAATTCACGACAGTCCCACAAGCTTTTGGTACCACGATTACAAAAAAAATACCAGTGTGTTTCATTGTTATGTGTGAAAGGAGGATCAAAGGCTGTGAACTGTTTGAACGCCCCGCAACTCAGCATTTCACAGGCCATTGCAGCTTCATCCTTATGCCAGCATGTGTCACACACTGTCCCCCATGTGCCATTGCGGTGGAATTCAACTCTCCCAGAGCAACGGTCCAGACCTCCCGTCAGTCTTAGAGACTTGTACTCTTCATTAGTCGAGTGATGCACGGAGAAAATGCACATGCAAAGACAATTCACAAAATAATTTCAATTCATACAAATCATCTAATCTTACAGTCACTGAGAGAGAGAGAGATTCTAAACATATTGAGTGTTATCATTATTGTTTTTAGTAATGTTCAACATCTTTTTTTCCAAAAATGTGTTACGGGGATTCACTACCCAAATATAAAAATACTGCCTAAAACATCAGTGCATCTAATGACACGTACCTGAGCACACCACACCTGCATCCTCTTTATGTCCACAGTCGTGTCCTTGAGAAACTGCCGGACATTCCCACAAGCTCCTCTCGTTTCCAGTGCAGTTTAGTTCATCCAGGTGTATGGGGCCTCTTCCCTGACCATACGGCACACCTTCTCCACTGACAGACACAGCGTACCCACAGCCCAGCTGTGCACACACCACACCTGCATCTTTTTCATCCCAGCCATCATCACACACTGTGCCCCAGGATCCCCGCCATACCTCTACACGACCCCCACAGCGGTGACCACCCCCAACCAATCGGACAGCAGCATTGCCTGAGGAGTCAGTCGGGACATTTCATCATTTAAACAATTCAGGCATGTTAAAGGAACACGCCCACATTTTGGGAATTAAGCTTATTCACCGTATCCCCCAGAGTTAGATAAGTCCATACATACCTCTCTCATCTCCGTGCGTGCTGTAACTCTGTCTGACGCAGCCCCCGCTAGCTTAGCTTAGCACAAAGACTGGAAATGCATGGCTCCAGCTAGTATACTGCTCCCAATAAGTGACAAAATAACGCGATCATTTTCCTATTTATGTGTTGTGATTTGTATAGTCAAACCGTGTACAAATAACAAGGTGATATGAGACACAGCGATCTTTTAACAGTATACATACTGAGAACTATATTCTCTGAAGACGAAGCACTGCCGCATGGGCGGAGTGATCTGCTCGCAGCACACGAGAAGCCCCTGGTGAGGAGCAGAGAATTCGGTCAGAGTTGTGCAAATCACTCCGCCCATGCGGCAGTGCTTCGTCTTCAGAGAATATAGTTCTCAGTATGTATACTGTTAAAAGATCGCTGTGTCTCATATCACCTTGTTATTTGTACACGGTTTGACTATACAAATCACAACACATAAATAGGAAAATGATCGCGTTATTTTGTCACTTATTGGGAGCAGTATACTAGCTGGAGCCATGCATTTCCAGTCTTTGTGCTAAGCTAAGCTAGCGGGGGCTGCGTCAGACAGAGTTACAGCACGCACGGAGATGAGAGAGGTATGTATGGACTTATCTAACTCTGGGGGATACGGTGAATAAGCTAAATTCCCAAAATGTGGGCGTGTTCCTTTAAGATTTGATTTTATTTAAAACAATGCTCTGGACATGTGATCTTTTCATCACAGAGCTAATGCATTTTTTACATGTTTCCAATTCACCACCACAGCAACAAAATATTTAAATAAATACTGTCTTAAAATGCATGATTGACTTACCACATTGAAGTTCAGAAAGCAGTGAGCAGTTAGCGCTTTTAATCTTAGTGCAGTTCTTTAAATGATAGTCGTGATAAACACAGTTTGTTAAACAGGTCTCGCTGAAACCCACACTGCTCTTTTTGAGATTGTAGAGCTCTCCACAGCCCAGCTGATGGCATATGTCATTGGATAAACTGTGAAGCGCATCTTCAGTTACATACACTGGTGAGTTTTTGCCTGGAGATTTGATAGTCCAGGAACATGAACGAGTCTGAGTCAGATATGGTGAACCTAAGGTGAAATAGAAAAAAAAACATACAAATCACAAAAACAAAAGGATAAATATGTCATCAGCAATTCAGCATACACGGTAAAAATAATGTTAGGTTATTTTCAACCCATGGTTGGGTCAAAATGGACTAAGGGACTAATCACACCAAACGCACTTTAAACGCACTTTAAAACTTTGGAAACGCAAGGCACGACGCACTGTATTTTTTTAAAAGTAAGGACCGCCTCTCCCCTCATTCGATTGGACAATGTAAAGACGCGAATGACGTCGGGGGCTTCTCCGCTCAGGCATCAAAATCGCGTCTACCGTGCCTAGTTTGCCGCTTGAACAGTTTGAATGCATTTGCGCATGTAGAGCGAAGTAGACGCGTGGGAAAAGCAAGCATTTGATGCGCGTCAGAGGCAAACTCCGCTTCTTGTGGGAGGGGCAAGTGCCATGCGGTTTTCTGTTTGCAAGATGACTGATGTTGATTGTGCATTTTTTCGAGAGAGTTACCGGTTTGTATTTGGTCACCTTCCTATAGTGGGAAAATAAACGGTGCGGGTTGATAAACGTCACGTGACTCAAAAGTGAAATGTGTATTACAACTTACCAGGTTGCACTGACACTCTTCCAAGTGAGGTCCTTTATATTCCTGTCTCTATAGAAATAAGAACTTGTGTCGTATAGTGCCGGACGACTGCTTTGGACAATATCAAGCATTCCTTCAGGTTGAATGAGTGACTCCAAGTGGGGCTGCCGCCACAGCAGCAAGCAGGCTGCTGATTGGTTAACGCGGCGCGAAATTCTGCCAAAGTTAAAATTGTTCAACTCGGGTGTCAGCCGGCAATTCGCGCCTCAAGACCTCCAGATGCGCGTCAACGCGTCTTCACATTGACTTAACATTGACATCACTCGCGCTTCACGCCTCTACAGCGGCTGGTTTAAACGCAGGCTCCTTCAAAAGCGCGTGCTGCGGCTGGCAGCAAAAACCGCAAGGCACTCGGCACGCATAAACAGCACGCAAACGCTCCCTGCCCATAGAATATCATTTAAAAAAGGCGTCTTCAACTGGCATAAACGCTTTTGGTGTGATGAGCCCCTTACACAGCCGTTGAGTTAAATTTACCCAAAAGAATATTTATATGTTCAACCCAAAAACGGGTTAAAACAACCCAGCATAAGTTAAATTACCACGTAACAGGCGCAGGTGCTCTGTTGAAAATAAACCAGCATTTAAAGGTGACATAGAATGATTGAACAGAGTATTTATCCTTGTTCTGTGATGTGACATGTAGACAATTTTTTTTTGTTTGGGTCTGTAATGCCTTAGAAGCTTCCTAAAACCTCTCTCAGATAGCTCTATTAGGGTGGGGGATTTTAAACAAGTGGTTTTGCACCTATTTGGCTCCCCCTACTGGCTTAACTTGCAATCTCATTACTAATTGGCTGACTTTGCTGCCACTCAAAAAATGTAGCCAATTATTTTAAAGTCGAGGGGCAGTTAGATGCCTGTGATGTCATAAGCATCAGTTTTTCAGATTGGGCTGTTTTCTGGCTGACATTTCTAAAAGAGGAATTTCTATGAGACTGAGATGTTCAGCATGTTTAGCACTTTTTGTATGTTTGTGAATGTGGGTGGACTACCATTATTCAACAAAGACAAGGTAAAAAAAAATTTCATTCTCTGTCCTCTTTAGAGTGTACTCAACTAGAAAGACTATTTTATATTTAATCCCTGTTAGTGTAGTTACACAAAAGAAATATTAAAATACAAAAAAAAATTTCCTTTTGAAAATAATCAGAATATCAGTCTATACATGCAGTTATTTTAATTATTGTTTATTAAAGTTTGTTATTAGGTTAAAAATAAGAATATCAGGCTTTCAACATCAATGTGTAGTAGTTTATCCTAATCTTGTTACATCCTGCCAGTCTAAACTTTTTTATTCTCGTTATTCTGTAAGTTCAGCAGTAATCTTTCCAAATTATAACCCATATAAAATAGGTACCTGTCTTTTTCATTTCACTCTCACAAAATTCATAGTAAAAAGCATAGTAGGATCGTCAATAGATTTCGTTTGATGTTCTTACCACAAACAACCTCAATGAGGGTCTTGCAGACATTTCCCACACTTTCACTGCAGCTGAGTTTTGAGTTATTGTACAAACAGCCTGTGAGACAGGTACTGTTATATACATCATCAGCTGCTGTGATGTTAAACACATCCCCACATCCCAGGGACAGACAGATGTCAGAGGACAGCCTGCTAATGTCATCCCTCACTATAAGTGTTGTCCTGTTTTCAGAGCTGCTCAGCGTCCAGGAGCACCATCCAGAATGCTCATTTAATGCAGACACAACTAAGATGACGAAGACATAAGACATAAAATCATTTTAAATGATAGATTCAAAATTACATGTTTAAAAGATGTTTTTTGCATACAGAGGTGGAAAGTAGTGAATTGTGTATTTGTACTGTTTTAAAGTGTTTTTCTTTGGCAAAGCTTCATTTCATTCCAAAACATAATATCATACTTTTTACTCTATAAAACGTTTCCATTTTTTTTACATTTTAATACTTCAATCATTTCAAAGTCCAGCAGTTTCTTACACTTTTACTTACTTTAAGTATTATATTAAATTAAATATGAAATTCAAATGAAACTTAAAAAATACTACTTTTTGATTGCCTTTTGCTTTTACGTTTATGTGTTTTAACTAAAGCGACTTACAAAATGGAAAATCAGCAGACTTGTAACATTTCAACACAACAAACCATGTATTTACAATGAACATATCTGTAATGTCCTTGCAATATTCAGCTAGAAACAACAGCATGCAGATAAACATCTGCATAGTTTTTGGTGGGACACCTGTTACTGTGCATTACAATGGAAGTGTGCACTTTGCGTGGTTTGTATAATGAGTGCATCACGCCGCTGCAGTGCTGCCACATCCTGTTACTTAGAAGTTCAAAATGTGAAAATATCCTTTATGTGAAAAGAGGTTTTCTGTTAGATTCAAATGTTTATGTATACGCCATACATTTTCCTTTTAAATAGGGTTTGAAATCCAGTTTAGTAAAAGAAAAAGCTTACATTTTACATTGACTGTAACATTTGGATCCTTTGCAGAGATTACGCCGTTATATCCTGAAAAACAAAGACAATAACTAATTATTTAACTGTTTTCTAGACTGCTTTTAATGGTACTATTAACATTGCATGTTTTACATTTCATTAAACACTGTGCTGGACATGACTTTGTTGTCACCGATATATTTGTTCCTATACTGATATATAAGATTTGTTTTTAATTTAGTCCTGCCCTAAAGAAGTTATTTCACATGAGAAAAGTTTATAGAAAGTTTGCAACACAGAATAATAGAATTTAAAATAAAAAAAAATAACCCACACTGTAATTCCATATAAATTACAATGTTATTGCAGCTGGGCTCCCGGCAATTTACCGTAGATTTAAATGTATGTTATTTACTGGCAAGAGTTTGTTCAAAGTTAAATAAATTTGAAATATAAACAATTCTTTATCTTTACAGAATAAAACTATACAATAACAGCCTGATGCAAAGCATTCTGGGAACCAGAAATCATCATCAACCTTTTTCTGTTTTTGCTTCCCAGAATGTTTTGCTTGATGCTGTTTTTTTAGTTTTACTCTGTAAAGACAAAGACTTGTAAGTGTTTAATGTTCATTTAACTTTGAACAAAATGTTGCCAGTAAATAACATACATTTAAATCTACGGTGAGTTACCGGCAACCCAGCTGCAATAACACTTTAATTTCTACAGAATTTTTTTACATTGCAAGTTTACATAACAATCTGTTACCTAGACCAGTGGTTTTCAAACTGGGGGCCCCAGTTTTATGAGATTTTATGAAATACATTAATTTATCATGAATTCTGTGTAATTAAACCTAAAAAACTAACCAAAAGCACTACTTTTTTGTATAATTTAATGGTTTTAGTTTTAGAACAGTTTTTGTCACAAATTTTCTTTGGGGGGGGCCGCGAAGGAATGTGCCGTACACAAGGGGGGCCGCACGCTGAAAAAGTTTGGGAACCACTGACCTAGACAATCAATGAAAGTATATATATTTTGTGATGGTTGTTTAAAGGTTTCTTGTTTGTCCTGAGCCATTAAACTGTCCACTGATCTTCAGAAAAATCATACACAGCAAGCATATATGAAGAGTTTCGTTGCCAAACAAGATAACTTACCAGGTTGCCAAAATAAGATAATTTTTCAGAAATCCTGTTTTTTTGGTTGTGCATTCCAATTAATATCAATTCAACTGCAGTTGGTTTGTTTTGATTTTAACCTTCATAACTTAAAACAT
The DNA here is from genome assembly GCF_027580225.2 of Misgurnus anguillicaudatus. Lineage (NCBI taxonomy): Eukaryota > Metazoa > Chordata > Actinopteri > Cypriniformes > Cobitidae > Misgurnus > Misgurnus anguillicaudatus. The sequence goes on along the minus strand of NC_073356.2, from coordinate 5,680,637 downwards.
ACAACTAAGTAGCACCATAAAACAAAATAATAACATGATAACATAATAATAAACATGTTTTGACCAAAATGTTAAAAACGGAGGTATCTTGTTTTGCAACGAAACCTTCATATATATATATATATATATATATATATATATATATATAATATATATATATATATATTATACACACACATACACATACAACTTTCAGTGACCATGTTTCACAAAAACATTCAAGTGAATTAAACTTTTGAATGGTAGTGTATAGTGCACTGACAAAATTATAACAAGAGTTGACAACATATAAAGGTAGATGCTAACTAACAAGTTGTTATATTAAATGTACAAAAATGTCTGAATTTAGAAATGTTTCGAAACATGAGTTTGAAACCAAAGATAAAGAACAAACATTTGTGGATTTGTTCTTTTGATTTAAAACCGATTGTTTCTTAGATATAACCCAGGGATGTGACAAAACCTTGACCCCTTATTTAATAAATATTTCTGAAATGATTTGTTATTTCTATTTCGAAAAATTAACTTAGTAGTTGATGTACATAAAACAGTACATGTACATTCATTTATAAATATGTTTAATATAACATGTTATACATTTATATTTTAAGACTGACATTACTACAACATCCACTGGTACCGAAATAATTAAACTAAATTAATCATTTGTCTGTTTTGTTGCATATTATTAATTAGATAAAAGTAACTTAAAAACTAGTTTGCAAATGATTGTATTACCCAGCCAGAGAGAAAAACAGATGATTTGCAGGATTCTCATGATCTTCAGTTGCTCCATTCCTCCGGAGCTGAATGTGGTTTGTGTTCAGCGATTCAGCATCTAACAGTCAAATAAAGGAAGTGCTGCTTTTTAAACTAATGTGTGATGATTTCTTAATCTGAAGAACGTTGGTATTTAAATCATGATGCAAATGTTGGACATTAAGTAAAGCAAACTTAGAAATAAACTTAATAAAGTCAACTTAGTTATGAATACAGTAACTATGTTTTAAAATTAGAAACTACAATCTTTATGTTATAATAGACAAACAAACATAATGAAACTACACCAGCATACATCCAGGCAAGGGTTAATATAGCCACATTTTTCTGTAGTTTAAAGTTTCTGTAGTGATTTTAAGTTAGTGTCACAGATGTTATAAATGTATATGAAATGTATAGGCTAATACTGTTTGTTGGTTTATTGTTATTATTATTTGCCGTATGAATAGATATGTGTTTTATAATTGTTTTTTTTTTTTTAATAAACCATAATTCCTGATCTTAATTTGACATCTTATTGTAACAACATCATTATCATGATGATCCAGTATTATCAATGTCCTTTCAATGTACATCAATTTCTTAGTGAGACTATAATAAGTGGTACCTAATTTCCAAACTAATTTTCTTGATTCTGCAGAAAAATATGTAAATAATTAACATGAGTAAAGGATGAGCAAACACCAATGAAATGCAGACAGTGGGTAAAGCCATCCAGGCCCTTGTAATAGAGCATTTATAACAGGTTTTAAATGTAGTTACATTTTATTTGTATAATTATATAAATAAATGATGTTACCCTTATGCAATGGTGTTGAGGGGGCTAAGCCTCTAAACTGTTTGATCAGAAAAGTTTCACTTCACATATTAAATAAATTTGATTAGTATCAATACTAATGTGTTTCCCAGCACAACATTTTATCTGCCTGTGGTAAATAGCCGCATATTTCACTCGTAGTTTAATCCACCAAAACAGGTGTGGGTGACGGCACACTGGCTCAGTAGCACTGTTGCCTCGTGTGGAGTTTGCATGTTCTCCCTATATCAGCATAGGTTTACTCTGATTTCCTCCCACAGGCCAAAAACATGCAGGTTAGGTGAACTGGAGATATCAAATTGCAACCTCCGCTAACCTGTGTGTGGATCAACTTGTGTATAGATTAACCGGTTCTCAACATGAATATGATATAATATAGATTAATAAAGATAATGGATGTCATGAGGAATAAAGAAAGAAAGAAAGAAAAACAGGTGTCAAATGAAGCTAGTCATTATGTGTCGGGTTGTTAAATAGTGCAGTGCTGTTTCGACCAGCAGGTGGCACTGTTGTCAACAAACAGCTAATTCAGTAGGCTTTAATGCTGGTGAATTGGTTTCCATTCACCAGATAACACTTCATTAGTAAAAACACATTACCAGTAGAGACCATTAGACTTTCCTTTAAAACCAACCCCTTACAAAAATTAACCATGGTTTAACTACAGGTAAAACCAAAAACACATGGTTAGTGTAGTTAAACTATGGTTTTGCTTATAGTAACCAATACACAAAAAACCACGGTTACTACACTTTTACCACAATAAAACCATTGTTAGTTTCATAAGGGACGGTCACTTAAAGACACGCTGGTGCTTTTCAAAACTTAAGGATGCTTAATTCAAGATAAAAATCTCCACTTTTTGGCTGTTATTGATTTAAGGGATTTTAGTATTTTGGTTTTCAAGATAATAGGCGTCTTAAGGTGCATTCACATGTGAATGCAAAGCAAAAAGTGAAGTGAATAACGGAGCCAGAGGGGTGTCTGAGGTGGTAGAGTTTATACACTTTATATATAATTACAAAATATAAAAATATTAAATTCTAAAATATAAGTGTTACTCAACCAATAAGGGGACTTAGGTAGGCTACATAAAGCCAATATTTTATTACACCCAACAGGTTGTTTCCCATTCCATTCGGACCATGTAATTTCAGTGAATGTCCAACATACAGTGCATTCAGAAAGTTCAGACCTGTTGAACCACCCTAACCCCTCCCATAGACCTCTTTGCACATGCACATAAAATACAACTTAACAATATATCATTATAAAATCTTTTAAGTCTTTAAGATGACAAATGCCTGTGCTGAGGGCTTTTAGAAGGCCAAGTGTAGATGCCCCTTTTTTTGTCAAGCAGTTAGCTAACTGCTCCTTAGTAGCTGACCACAAGATCTGCTGAACAGTTCCAGAGTTTATAAGCTCCTTCATGCTGCTGATTTCTAGGCGCAGTCTCTTTTCAGTGACAGACTTTGTAGATTTGAGAGCATCAAGAAGAGAATGATTGTCTGTTATACACACAATGGGCAAGTTGTTGCATGTGCAGCTGCCAGTGGTAATCTCAGAGTAGAGTGTAGCGAGGAAAACTGCACTGTCAATCCCATCTGCAAGTGCCAAAGTCTCTCCTGCTAAGGTACTCCGTACAACTCTCCTAATGCGTTTTGACTGCCAGGAGTGCCAGGATCCATTTCCTCTTAAGCATGATGAAATGTCCACCACGAAAACCATAGTTTTCTGCACAATACAGGGTCTGAACAGTTGCATGTTTTGTGTTAGATGCCAAGATGGATATGTCACACATTATGTCAGGTCTGCTTTGCCTTGTAACCCATAATATTTGTCCAATCTTTGATTTTAGCATGTCCATCTCAACATCTGTCAAACTTCACGCTTGTGTTGCTCTGGTGGAGTCCACTAGAATGGGTTAAACATTTTTAAGAACGTTCCTTGTACGTGCATTTCATCCTTGTTATTCCAATATAGCTAAAACTGTCATGCTCGTCCAACTTGAAAGGCATCTTTCAATTGAAGAATGATAGTTGTGGAGAATGCATCTGTAAAGAACTCCAGCAGTTGTTTCTTTTAATGTGCAGACCCATCTTGTTGATATGCACTTCTGCCCTTCATCTTCCACTCCTTCAAAAGGTGCTAAGTTCTGTATTTTTGCAGCCATGAAGAGATCATCATGTACTATTAATACATCATCCTCATTGTAGTCAGTGCTGAACTTAGCATGTTCGGACGGAAACGCTTGAACACTGTCCATCTGTTCAAGATTGACTGATCCAGTTGTGCCAGCAATTTCCTCAGGCTCACTGTACTGCCAAATTATGTAAATTCACTGAGCTCAATCGTTTGCTGTCATCACTTCCTCATTTTTACTTTTAGTGTCACTGAGATCTGCTGCTGGTGTTACTGTGGGGCACTAACTGGTAGGGGCCATAATAATGGACATTGTGTCATCTATTTTTAGTAAGTCACTCTGTGTCAGCCCACTTGTGTAATCCTCAAGCCATTTTTCTCCACACACTGTTCTTGTGCAGGCTGTGTCAATCACAGCTGATCCTAAAGCCTCCACCATGAAGATTTCTGCATTAGACAAGGATTCATTTGAAAACAGAGTGATATTACATTCTTCAACTTCATCTTTTATTCCTTCATCTTTTGTTAATCTTACATGTTCTTTTTTGTTTGGACAATCCTTTGCCCAATGATAAGTGCTTTGACAAATTGCACATTTTGTTCTCCTTCCATATTTATTAAAGGGGTTTGTGCCCACGGTTTGGGGTTGTTGTCTGGTGTTTGACTTATTCCCCCGTTTTCCTGAGTATCTTGTGTATCTTGCGCTGCAGTGCACTGCCACCCTCTCGTTGTGAAATAACCATATCTCCCAAAATTCTTTTCAAGGCTGATTTCATATCAGTGAAAGAGATGCTGGGGAAAACTGTAAAAATAAAGTCTTCAACATAGATGTTGGCTCTGTCCCAAATGGCACACTTCATGTGGCCTTTCGGTCTTGCGGCCTTAAATTGCACATGCTTGCTTAGTCTTCGAGTCCATAGGGTGTTCCATTTGTCATTTCTATGCTCTGAAGTGTGCTCATCAGCGCCCCTTTGAACCCTTGATGCAGACTTCGGTGAAGCCCGCACTGCAGCAGGCTTCAGGCACTCTTCCACCCAGAAGTCCTTGTGAAAGAGCAGTCAGACCATTCAGATAACACAAGGGAGGAGTTCACACTGATGGGCACCTTCTCTTCCTATTTCTGCCGTAACACTCGAGTCTGTCCCAAAATACGACTCCGGTGGGCCCTCGTGAACTTGTGTCAAGGGTCCCTAAGGTCTGCACTACATGATGTCATCAAAGTGTGGACTCTGAGGAGGTCAACAAGTCCGGAGTGTGCCATTTGGGACAGGGCCTTTATATAGATGCCGTATCACATGACGTGCTGGAACCTAATCCGCCATATTGGTTGAGTCTACTCACGCTACTTTAGCACCAGAGTCAATAGGAGTCCATGAAGAGCAAGCAACTATGCCTGTATTTTGTGCAGCTTATGGTTGCAATAATGGCACAGTATTGATACCAGATCGCATGGGATTACCTTTCACAAGTAAGATTGAAAAATAATATTGGTTATTTTACCATTTATAACATTATGTCATTGTAACTTACGTGTAACCAAACTGTGTAAAAATCTGATAAAAATTCAAGGAGTTTTGATTATTGTGTTTGGGGATACACCTTCCTCAGTAGAAATAAATGCAGGGAGGGGGGATTGGGGACCCATCCAAGGTGGCGGCTGCGCTGATACCTCATCCAATAGGCAGCGTCAGTCTATGAGGCGTTTACGTATATAATGATCCTGTCCCAAATAGCACACTAAAGACTTGTGGACTTCCACACTTTGATGACATCAGGTAGTGCAGACCTTCACCGAAGACCGCATCAAGGGTGCAAAGGGGGCACTACTGAGCACACTTCGGAACGTAAAAATGACAGATCGGACAAACTACGGACTCATAGACTAAGCGAGCATGCCAATTTAAGGTGCCATGAGACCGAAAGCCCACATGAAGTCCGCCATTTGGTACAGGGCTATTGTCTATGGTTTTCAACTCCTCCCTTGACTGCAAGCGGCAAACCCCGTTTAATTAAAACTATTTTTTGTCTTTATAAAGCATTTCATGAAGTTTACTGAGTTGTCTCACATGATTTTCAGTTGGAGAGCTTCAGAAAAACCCTGACTACTGAACAAGGGAGCTGATTGAGACACAGCCACAGTATGCGATTTCAGATGCAGCCCATATGATCATGGGTGTATCCACCTAAGTTAACATGATGTGCCGGTGTCGCACATGACGTTGCACATTTTCAATGACACACAGCATGTCCTTACATGGGAATATCCGACCTTTCCGCTTATATTGCGGACGCGAATAAATGTTTCAAATGAATATTCGATCTATTTCCACATATGAATGAGGCCTGAAACTGATCTGAGAATATCGGACTCTTATGTGCTTTTTCCTGCTTACACGTCCATGGGTCATATACAATCTGTGCCACTTGAGGGGAAAAATTGGAATTGAGTCATTTCATACAGGCAGTGTAAATGTGGCCTAACCGCTCTAATCCCTTTAATAGTGCTCTTCGCACATGCACAAAAGATAAAACATAATCTTCTGCGCATGTGTGATTATTAAAACATACAACAAGACCCCCTTCACTGTTTTTCAATTTTATGTTGCAGCCTTCCACTACAATCATTTAAAAAAAAATAATTCAATAACCTTCCCCAAGTACACCATAATGGCAAATCACTTAATCACTTTTTCAAAACAAAAAAATCCCTCCTAATTCTTGCTCCTTGTACAGTATGTATGGTTCATGGTATATACATGTACACTTTATTTACACATTTCACCTTTTCCAAAAGCATTCATTTGCATATGTATGATAATTTCATAAACAACTGTGAAATATGACAATTAGTTTGAACACTGAAAATGATGTTTGAATGCATTTAAAGACATAAGATGACACACATTTTAATTTGAATCAGGTAAAAAAATATTTATTTTTTGAAGTTCTAGAAGTAAAGTTTAGCCATGGCCTGCAGGAATCTTTTCTTCCTTTTTTGAGCTGCAAGCTGCAAGACTTCCTCTGGATTACTGGAGTTGAGCTCTGTCTGTCCAATGGCTTTAATCTGTTAAAATGCGTTAAACATCATTAGTATCGTGGACATGAAATAAACACTTAAGGCAAACTCACACTACTGGACCGTGAGATTACTTGATTGCTGTGGTCCTTACACTATACACAAGATCTGTCGTCTTACTATGTATACTATGACAAAAAGGTTCTCACATAAATTAACATGAAAACTTGGCCAACATTTCTGTTTATACCTTTATACCAATGATACGCGATATGCGGTTATATCTGCAAATAATTTGTGGTTGAGTTTATTATTTAAAATAATACATTATCATGTGATTAAATGTGTTTCTGAGGTTGTCACACTACAGAAAAATGTGTTATTAATCACCCAACCAAGCCAAGTAACTAAAATAAGTTATCAAATTCTTGGAAAAACATTCAGGATTCCCTGCTGTTTCATTTTGCAATTCAGTACTACATGGTTTACAGTCTTTTTGGAGTGTTTCAGCAATACATTTCTAACATTTATAATGTGTTTAGAAACAATTTTCAATATTGACTTTAAAGAGACTTTGTCTGCAACAACATCAAAATCTGACCAAAAGTCATGTACTGAAAGCTTGCCTTTTATTTAGCTGTTTTCTTTGTGTAATGTTGTTACATTTAAAAATTAATTGGCTTAATTTTGTTCAATTAATTTAGTTAGGCGAGCTAGTTCAGTTAACTAGATGTCCAAATCTATAAAATTGTTTTTAAGTGACAATAACTGCATGACACAGTTTTGCGGCGATTTCTACATGTGTAATAGACATCTTAATGAAGCTCAAATGTGTCTTGCAGCGTGATTCTTGAATGATACTCAAACACAGCTTACCGCAACTTGTCGTTTGTCGCTCTCTCCTCGTTTGTGATGAATGGCTGAGGGCAAAGGTTATGGATTAACTAACCAAAAAGTCAAAAACTCTTTCACTTCGACATATGACGACATACTGTATTAGACTAGTTTCTGACGTATAACTAGTAGGGATGCATATCAATTAATCGCGATTAATCTATAGCAGAATAAAAGTTTTTGTTTACATCATATATGTGTGTGTACTGTATATAATAACTTTGTATAGTTAAATGCACACACATGCATGTATATATTTAAGCAATGTTTACATGTTTACATATACATTTGTATATTTATGTATAATTTATATTATATATAAATATAAATACTTAATATATAAATATATTTTTTCTTAAAATTATACATGCATGTGTGCATATTTATATATACATAATTATTATACACAGTTCACACACATATATGATGTAAACAAAAACTTTTATTCTGCTATAGATTAATCGCGATTAATTGATATGCATCCCTAATAACTAGAAATGAGGTAAAGAGTATCCATAAAGATTTCCAAACACTCATCATCATAATACTGAATAACTGTTACAAGATCTCCAAAATGCTTGGGGCAAAATACCTACAACGTTACATTAAAATATGTGTACAAGTTGACCATAGGGAAACAAAGAGTGATGACATTAAATACGATTTGATTGATTTAACCGAAATTAATAAATAAAGTATTTTGATGACATTATTCTTAAAAACATCATCACTTTAGGGACACCTGGGTAGGTATTCAAAAAAAAAAAGTTGCCAGCCAGCCCCAGCATTTTTTATGATTTTCACAAAAGTTTAATGCCTCCAGAAAAGTATACACTAAATATGCGTAGGTTTCTTAAAAAATACAAAATTTGAGATGATTGCATTTTTGTAAAGGACTTTTGTTAGAGATCAGATTCAGAGCGATTTCAAAAACAAACAAAGAGATTTTACTGTGTTTGGATCAGTGGATGCTTCAGTGTTTTATCATTTGTGTAAGAGGGCCACCTAGTGATAATAGCGGAAATATCTATTGCCGTAAAACCTTGTCTTTGCCGGTGATTTTTTTCTCGTAATTGACGGGATAACTCATCAATGGCGGGGAAAGAGTTAAACATCTTTTTGTTAGATTTTTTTTTTGGCGAAGCATCTAATATGGTTAAGACTTTGCACAGGATTGTTATTTGCTTCCGTCTTAGTCAACACTGAGGTCCACAAGTACAATAATGTTAAAAACAAACAAAAACATAAGATACATTTACAATGACTGGAGTTAACTTTTTTCTAAAGGATACATGTAAGATATTCCAGAATGGTCACATCCCAGATGTAGTCATAGAAAGAGTCCATGGAGTCATGACTGTTGGATTGAACAATAAAACCAAAACTTAAAACTTGACCAATTTTTCAGGTAAGTATCTACACAACATGCTGCACGAGTTCACCTGCTCTGCTCTTGAAGGGCTTTGAATGCCGTCATGTAATCGACTTCTCTCAGGAACTGGCAGAGAACAGCCACCTGCAGACAATGACTGCATGAGTTTATCAACAATCATCTCTTATGGGATTTGTGACAAAGATGCAGTGCGGTACCTGAGTGTGACAGTTCAACAGCGAGCAACACTTGATCATTCTCTTTAAAACCTGTATGCAAGATTTCAGATCAATAACATGTCATCAGATAAATCAACAGAGAAGTGTGTTAACTGCAGGTTATTTTAGACTTTCGCACCTGGTCCGTGTAAACATCCGGTGGGACGGGTTTAGTAAAGTAATCGGAGCACACTGCCCCAGCCTGTAGGTAATAATGCATTGCTGCAGAATACTGGTTGGTGACTGTTAAACAAAAATTAACACATTAACACTTAAAAACTGCTGCTGTAAGAGTTCACATTTTTAAAAGTTGTCATGTAATTAAATTTTTCCTCTCTAAAAACATTAATTGAATTATATGAATAAGTGTTAAAGCAAACCCTGTTTTTCTGTTTTATATTTACATGCTTTTACATTCATTAGATTTTGATATTTTGGTGTTCAATTAATATAACTTGGTTTAAGTTTGAGAGCACAAATTTAGCAACTGTTAAATGTTTTATACCTGCGTTGTTAAACTTGTTTATGCATTGCTCTCATCTTGTGTAAAGAGGCTTATAATAGTGCGTCCATTTTCCAATGTTGTAAGAAATAACACAAGTCTACTACCCACCAAAGTAAATGTCGGCCTGTGTGCAGAGCCAAGACTGATTGTTGGGGTTCAGGCTGAGTGCGTAGTTCACCAACTCCTTTAATGTGACAACCACAGCTTCAACGTCCACAGACTGTAAACTGCAAATCCAATAAAATCATCATCATTACACCATCAGACTCAAACACTGTACCATCAAAAAACATCATTCTTATTATTATTAATCAGTCTTTACATAGACAGGTATATCGTAAAACATAGCACCGTACTTGGCCAGAGACGAAGGCCATATGGAGAGATGTTCAGCGGTCACCTCATTCACTATATCATCCTGGAAAAATACATAATATGCATAAATAATGTGCAAATAATTTACATAATGAATACATTCCTGTCTAAAACCTCATCGCTGATGTGATGTTACAATAGCCTATAACAAATAATTGTTGTAAGCGGTGTATTACCCGTACGATACTATGAAGTCTCACAAACAAAGAAATGAGTGTCGTCAGAACCAGTGGCTCCTAAAACGGAAAAACAAAAAGCAGAAAAATTTTACATAATTTTATCTAATTTAATAAAGCAATAAGCCCCAAGAAGCAGTGGGTTACCAGTGCATTTTATAACAGTTAAAGGCGGAGTCCATGATGTTTGAAAGCCAATGTTGATATTTGAAATCACCTAAACAAACACGCCCCTACCCCAATAGAATCTGGACCTTCTGTTGATAGACCCACCTCACACATACGCAACCCAGCATTTGATTTGATTTGATTGGCTATAAGTGTGTTTTGGTAGTCGGCCTGTCTCCTTTTCCAAACCGTTTTTCAAACATCGTGGACTCCGCTTTAAGGGGCGTTGTTAGGCACGACGTGAAGCGGAATGCCTAAAACCCCCTTAGCTGTTATAAAATGCACTGTAACCCCACTGCTTTGCGGGGCTTATTGCTTTTATAAAACGGTTACTTCATATGCATAACGTTAGCAGGATTTTATAAAATAAAACACAAATAAGTTGTAATTATATTAGTACAAATACTCTTCCGCCAAACAAAGTAGTTCCTCAGAATCAAGTGTGGCTGCAACAGAGCGCAGTTCACAAACAACACAGACGCAGCAAAGACACAATTAAATAATTTAAGACTGTGGTGTTTTTCTTTTTATAAATCAACATTAATCTAAAATATACATTAATATTTATATTGTGCAACTGTTGAAGTGATATGCTTGGAAGCATGCTTAACCTTAACTCTTTCCCCGTCAGCGTTTTTTTTAAGTTGCCACCCAGTTTTAGTTTAATGGCTTCCAGAAAAATGATCTTCTTTAAATAAACATAAAATATATCAAATGAAAGAACAGATGCTCCGCTTTAAAAAAAGTTTCATCCTACCTTCATTTGTTCTCTTATCACCTCTCAAATTTCAGGAGATAATTCCATTTTTGTGAAGAACTTTTGTAAGAGATCAGATTCAGAGCCCGATCAAAACTTACACTGTGTTTTCAGTGTTGAGTGAATGCGTCAGTGTTTAAGTTGCGTAAGATCGCTACCCAGTGGATAGCGGAAATATGAATTTGAGGTTGAAACTCCTCAGGGAACGTTTTCTTTATTGACGAGATGACCAAATAATATTTATTGACATTTATCTGGATATCGCCATTAATTGTGCAATTGTAGACACATTAAAAATATGATTAAAGAATGTGGTGTTTATTTTCATAAATCAGTACGCAGCAACCGTGGCACAGGTATACTTATGTAATGCGATCTGAACCGTGGGGTTTACCGGGGTATTTTATCACGGCTTAGAACGCCAATTAGAATGAGCCGTTTTATAATAATGCTTTATGTATATAAAAATAAATAAAAACAATTTTACATAACAACTTAAGTGAATATGAGTGTTTTGGATTTGCTAGTATAATCTCTTTTGCTTCATGGCATCAGACTCTCAAGCTGATGTCTCCACAAAACTTAGACATTAAGTTAAAAAAAAAGTTAAAAATGTATGTGTCCAAAATTGATTTGTGAACAGATAAATAAGATTGTTTATTCTTCATGTTACTTGTTGGATTTGCATTTTTCTTTCGAGTTTAAATTTCAATTTGCCTTGAGACTTGGATACAACAGTGAATGTAGAAAATTGTCCCACTTACCCGTAGTTTTTTCATAAAAGTCATGAATTTGCTCCTTAAATAAAAAAGAACATAGAAAGAATATAACAATGCATAAAAATGTGCAGGAACTGCAGCATTAACAAGCACAGTATCATTTTAGTATGAAGTTAAATGACAAAGCTCATAGGGTCATGTAGAGCTGTAAGGTCTCACCGGGGCAGTATGCCGAGTGAAGACTCCCTTTGTTTCAGAAGACTGACTCTGCCATCATTGCTGCGTTTGTGCTGGCTGGAAACACTACAGATCTGCACCACAACTTCCCAGAGCTCTTTAGCCGTCCGTCTGCTCTCTTTAGGGCCCGGCAGCTCCTTACAGGTGGATGCTATCAGCTGCCCCAGCTGCACCAGTGACAGTACAGAGAAATGTTATTTATGACAATCTGAGATTAAAGAGGTAAAGGTTATGCTGGCGTTTCATACAGGTTGGGTACAGACACCTTGACATATGGGTTGTTGTTGACCAGTGACTGTGGAACCTGCAGGGTCAGATACTCGTTCTCTCTCCAGTTCAGCATAAAAACCACACACTCCTCACCAACAATCTGACGCATTGGAATATCTGACAAAATCAACATTTTGATGACATATTACAAACAAAACAAAAAAACAGTATATCTCCTTATATCACTAACAACTACGGCCATCAACAGTGTTCATACTGCTACACACATGGGTAGCTGAGATGTAATTTACTCACGCAGAGACAAAGGTAATAAAAATGTTTATCATTTGACTGGACAGCAAAAAACACAGATTGTGCCCATGTAGTAGAAATATATATATATAAGAGTAGAACGACTATTTAAATACACTGCCATTATCTTTATTAAATTTAACTTCAAATGTTAACAAAAATATTTTAAAATGGGCAAACCCAATGAGATGAATCTTTCCAATTGTTTTATTTAGAACCCCAAACATTTCTAAGCTTGCAAGTAAGAAAACAGGGCTTGAGCTCTTACTATTAACTAAATTTGTAAAATTTAAGTCAACTATTTAATATTTAGGGGTCAAGCATCCGTATTTGCTGTATACTGCTGTATTTTTCTGCCGTAAAACTGATTGTGCAGACCAAACGATAAGGCCTAGAGACTTGAAACTAAATGTGGGGACACATTTCAAGTGAGAGCAAGGTTACATCGTGTTACCTTTTAAGATAAATTGTTACAGTGTCCTTTCGAGGGAACTCGCGCTGCGTCACTGCGGTGACACTTTGGGGATGCCTCCAGGAGTAAGTGCGTCTGAATGTGTATATCAAATTCAACCAATGGTGAGGCTTAACAACAAAGACAGGGTGATGCGGGACCCAAGAAGTATATCGCTATCTGAAATATTGCCAAAGACGGCATTACAGGGACGCAGGAAGTATGGCAAGAAAGACGCAGCGCGAGTTCCCTTCTCCAGGAACAAAGGGTACATCTGTAACCAGAGACGTTTTCATGTGTCAAACACAACTATGGAAAAAAAGTCTAGAATTTTTATGATATTATACTACACTACACAGGGAATAATATGTTTTTTTCAGAAAACTTGTTGCATAAAATAGATTCAAGCACTTTCAATGACTTGTATCTATGTATGTATTTTTTCAAAAACTTCCCAGGGCCTTGAATTTTTCCCCCAGATGAACATACTTTCAAGGATTTCAAGGACCCGTGGGAACCCTGAATTTGTCAAAATATTAGTTAGAAAAAACTTGACAGTTCAAAGTATAAACACACACCATGTATCCTCATCTCCAGGTATCCTCGTACCCTGCTGACCAGATCGGGTGGAGGTCTCTCCATGTTGCCATCGGCAGTACCCGCCTCATGCGCTCTGATCTCCAGTAAGAGCATCTCATTGAGCATCACCTGACGCAGCTTAGGAGAAAACTCTGTTACCACCTCCAGACATGCTGTGAACAGCTGCCGAGCGTGAACAAAATCCTGTCGCACACAACGAAACAAAGGCTCCATCAAATAACAACCACAGAAAATCCACCAAAACCATGTAATAATAAGACTTACAACCTTTTCATGATTTAACATTATTTCGAGATCAGGAGCTGTATTTTTAAAAACATCAAAGGAATATTATTTGTATTACATGAAACAATATGTAAATATTATAAACATTTATAAATATATCATCAGATATAACAATATAACTTGCATTAAAATACCAATTGTCACTGTTGCAAAAAGCATTTTGGAAAACTTGGCTGTCAGAAGTCTGCAAAAGTCACATCCTGACATGATATGAACTGTAATTATTGTACGTCATTGATGTTGATCCTGTCTGGATACATACCTTTACATCGATGCAGTGCAGCCCCTTTGCCATTAAGATGTACAGCAGGTCTCGAGTCAGGTTATCTTTTATTGCTAGTATTACATTTACATAATCAGCTGGAACCTCCCACTAAGGAAAACACAAAATAAAATGGATAAATACATACAAACACTTTATCTTAGTTTAAAGTACACAGTCAACAATTATTAAGACTAATAAGACACATTTTTCCAAAAAAGTGTAAAAAACTATTATCAAACTAAAACTATTTAAATATAACATTCAACCATCCCAATTAGTCCCCCAAAAGTAATACAGGGCTCAACTGCTGAGTTTAAGGTGACCAATTTAACATAGAGCAATATGTGGCACATAAATTACACATTTCACAAATGACAGTAAGTGACCTCTAGGGCGCACTCACACTATCCAAACCAAACCCCTCCCGAGTGTTTTCGACCCCCAAAGCCTGGTTCATTTGACTAGTGTGCCTCATGCATATGGGCATCTAATTTGGAAAATAACTTGAGTAATGCAATTACTTAAAACAGTGTTTCCCAATCCTGGTCCTCGAGCACCCCCTCCCAGAAAAATTTAGGCTATGTTTACACGTACATGGTTATTTGGAAAACGGAGACATTTACCTTCGTTTGCACCCTTCGTTTACACGTAAACGTAGATTTCGCCTCTGAAACCGATTCTTTCTAAAAACTCCGGCCAAAGTGGATATTTTGAAAACCTTCGTTTGCACGCTTGCATGTAAACTGAGACAAACGAATCTCGCGAGAGCGAGTTGAGAAATCACACGTAGAGGTCTAATTTCGAATCAGTCTCGCGGTACTTTGACGTCATCGAACACCTACTGCTACAACTCCTCCCTCCAACACAAAGAACCAGTCCGCGTCACCACTAGCGCCGCCGGTGAGTGGCTTACGTTGGCTTGAGCTTCTCTTGACGGCATATATGCACGGGTACATGTAAATGAACACTTTTCTGAAAACTGACATGTGTGCACAATATTATTTTTGAAACCGGAGAGGTTGAAATGTCCGTTAATGAAAATATCCGCCCACGGATAAACGTAGCCTTAGATGTCTCTTTATTTAACACACGTGATTTAACTCATCAGCTTGTTAGGGAGACATGTTTACCATTTTGGAAGAAGGCTCGTAAGTTGAATCAGGTGTTTTAAATAAGGAGACATCTAAAACTTTTTTTGAAGGGTGCGCTTGAGGACCAGGATTGGGAAACACTGACTTAAATTATGAAGTTGATGCACACTTGAAAGATTGACTGCATTAATTTATTTTGTAATTTATTGCAGTAAAATTTGTGACATTTTACCTTACTGCTGACCCTCCAGAAGGGTCGCTCGGCCATCCCGTGAAGCTCAATAACAATTTGTCTGATCTGTCGAGCATCGAGTGAGAGAATGAGTTGTTGTTCAAGCTGACCGATGTTGACGCTGGCAGTCGCTGTCCAGAGCAAAACACAAACAACAATAACCAGTTAAATGACATTTCCCCCTAAGGCATTTGATTATAATTCACACTGTCAGATTAAATATAAATCAAAGACATACTGGGAATATCATAGAAGGAAGGGAGAGGTTTGGCGTTGAGGTTGACTGTGGCTGAGCTCCTCCTCATCTGCTCCATAAGGAGCCGCTTCTCCTCGTCCCCGAGAAGCTCTGTGAGAAGCTGATGAGACGACACCATGAGAGCCAGAGAAACATCCTCCAGACTTTCACAAACATTCCTGCAAATACAAACAAGGACATTAAATCTACAATGAAAAACTGCTGGCGAAACTTTGTAATTATACTTACTTGATGAAGAAAGCCATTTTCTTTTTGATTGTTTCAGACGTGTTATGTACAGACCGCGCACACACCTGCAGACACAACACAACTGTGAGTACTGACAGCGACAGGATTTTGTTTCAAGAGAAAACACTGTAAAGAAATATTATTTGTTCTGACTAATAACAAATGATTTATTTAACATTTGTGTCTTTTATTTTATTGATATTGCCACTGTTTATTAATGAAAAATAAACCACTTCAGTTGATATTTACATTTAGGCATGTGGCAGAAGTTTTATCTAAAGTGATTTTCTAAGGAAATCAGTATGTGTTTTTCCTGGGTCCAAGTAACGCCCACAACTTTTTGCGCTACTAACACATAGCTCTACACCTTCAACACTGAGCTATACAAGAGTCAACATAGAATGAGTAAAGAGGTTCACCAGTACCGCATGATAAAATGACTGTAATACACAGCAATGAGTGGGTGCTTGGTCTGTACCTCCAGCAGGAAGTTGATGTCATTTTTGCTGGGTTTCAGAAGCAGCTGATGAAATGACACACTGAGAATTCGACCTTCCAGCGAGTCTCTCACTGCGTTACACACACACAGTTTATGACACACCTCCTCCACAACCCTGTCCCTGACACAAAACACACAAAGTTATTTTCATTTATTTTTCACAAACTTTAAAAATTCCCATAATGGAAAACTGGCTTTGAAGCTTCTTCTCCAGTAAAAACAGTGCACCTTAAAAGGTACCCTGACTATGAAGACTTGTATGCTTGTAACTATAAAAATTAAAGGTATAGCGGAAGATTTCCGTTTTCCGGGCGGATCATCAAGACTATTGGTCATCCCAGATGTCAATCATTCTGATTATATGTTGACGTATAACTGTCGTACGTGCTCGCCTCTAGGTTCGCTTGCTGCACATGCGCACTTTCACGTGTATGTGTGTTGTTCTACGGTTTCAAACATTCATTGAAGCTCGCGTTCTCACTGTGTTTTTTTTCGAAATGTCTGAGGGTCGCAAGAAAAAGTGTCTACGAATTGTATGACAAGAAGAGAAAGGACTATAAAGAAAGAAACAAGACCAGAGTGTTTATGGGAGACTATTTCACACGCTGGCGTGAGCTAATAGGACAGGTTGGGCTTCCCACGCGAAGTTTCTACTGGAAAGGTACATTTTGTCATGCTATTTGGAGAAATCCATTTAAAATCACTGCTAGTAAAAGTTGATGTAAGCTATGATTAGCGATGCTAGCCCTGGCACAAGTCACGAACCGCACAGACACGGTAAACATGCCGACAGAAACTTGTAAACAGAGAGAAGAGAAGAATTGAGCTCCTGCATGCTCTCTCTCTGTCTCGTGCACGCGTTTAACAGGCGGTCCCTCTCGGGAGTGTTGCGTGTGCATTTTTTAAAAAATATCAAGGGCCGGTTCTTTTAAATAATTCGGGAAAAATCTTCCGCTATACCTTTAATTTAAAGAAAAACATTAAATATTAAAACATTACTTAAAAAACCCAACATGTAATAATTTTAACCTTTGGAGGCCGCCATTATGTTTTGCGTTCTGAAATGGATGACGTGTAAAGATTGTTGTGAAATATTACTAGTTTACTATAATAAATACTATGGTACATACTATAGTTTTTCATGTGAGAATATTTTATATTCTTACCTCTCAGATCACCTTTATTTTGATCTTGTTTCATTAGTATATTTTCTGTATTATTCTTCAATTAAGTTACTCACTGTGAAAGTGCTGAACAGAAGACCTGATGCTGTATTTTTAATGCAGACCAAATACTGCCACCTGCTGTCTGTGCGTGTTTATAACTCTGAACTTCTGTTTTAACTCATTTTATAATCTACTGATTAAAGACTTGTTTATCATGTTTACCTTGCTGTAGCCTTAATAGAATGTGTTTTATTGCAACCATTTGATGTCATGTGTAATGAAAAACACAATGGCAGCCTCCAATTAGTAAGATTTTTTCAAGTTTATTAAATGTCACATTCTTCCTGATCCCATTTTTCAAACTTTAGTTAGTGTGTAATGTTGCTGTAAGTGCATAAATAATATCTGCAAAATGATAAAGCTTAAAGTTCACTGCCAGGCGATATATTTTCTTGAACAGAATTCACTACAGCCCTCTACATTCTACTTTAATGACGTCAGTATAAGAGTTTTTGACTAAACTCCGTCCACAGGACTAGGTCAGTAGCCATATAAGGTCAAACGGCTCTGGCTAAACTGCTGTCGAATCACAACACACTAAACAAACTACACAATCAGAACTTGTTATGCATTTCTGAAGGAGGGACTTCATAGAACAAGGAAGACATCAGCCCGTTTATAGGACAGTGAAAACAGCAATATAAAGATAAGTTAATTGTGTAAAAATACCGTGTTTTTTACACGTGAAACATGAACACATGTTATATTGCACACTGTAAACACAAGTAAAGCTTCAAAAACCCAGAAAGAACGGGACCTTTAAAACTATGACATGTGTACTGTTTTTATTTTTACGTTTAAACCATACGTGTTTATAAAAGCATCAATTAGCGTCTCACCCTTGTTGAAGTTTGTGCAGTAGCTCCAGATGAACAGAATGTCTGAAGCTGTTGGGTAGATTTAGTGTGACATTGTCCCTAATAAAAGCCTCAATTATTGCCTGTATGACAGAGACATAAATAAAATATGTATGATTTAGAATTTTGGAAAGGAGTTAAAATGTTATAAGATTTTCAGTAGCTCTGTGTGTTCAAGTGTCATTTGAAAAGATCATTCCTCTAGCATTCAGTTCTCTGCTTGTCTACATTGCTGTTAAAGGTCTGGTCACCAATGCCCAACAACCGAAGTGTCCCTGTTGGTCCAGGTCAATACATTCCCAATCTGCCTTTACGAAAATTAACCATGTTTTTTGTAGTAAAAAATTATTAAGCATGTTTTTTTTGGTGTATTGATTATTATTAGTTATAACACAGGGTTGTTGAATGCTTTATTCTGATTGGTTGAGAAATGTTTCATGGGTGTTGATTACTTTTTTGTGAACTGCACACCGAACCTGTCAAATAGAGACAGAGCGCAGCGTGTCATAACCTGAAAACCACGCCCAACGGGGGGGAAAACAATCCAACCGTCTCCATTGACTTTGTATTGTGAGAGGCCACCTCCTTGTAGAGCCCTGCACGGGCCAAAAATTCCAGCCCTAACCCGGCCCTGGCCCGAAGTGTTCAAGCCCTACCCGACCCTAGCCCGACAAGGCCTGCAATTTTTTCAGCCCGAACCCGACCTGACCCGAGACCAATATCAATCACTTTTAAGCTCTCTCTGACGCGCGCGCTCTTTGATGCGCGCTCTCTCTCTCGGATGCGTAATAAGAGGTGAAGTATAGCTTTAGCCTACAGATTAGAAATGCTTATTGCTTTAATGTAGGGAGTTAATAGTTCATTGTTCACAGTTCATCTTTATGATCTTATAGTCCATTTGAACATTTTTGTACGAACTGACTGTATTCTTCAGAAAAACACTAAATAACTTATCTTCCCTTAACTGTCACTGTTCAGTGTGCAATTAATAAATAAAAATTAGTATGACGTTAATTTTTAAAAGTGTGCGAGGTCCGTGCACGTCCTCCGCTATAGCAAAAAGCGCAATTGGCTAAACAAGCATTAAATATTAATATGACGTTGATTTTTTTGTGTTTATTCATTTATATTCACAAAACTTATCAACAAAACATCGATTAAAATTAAGAGACAAATAATATGAAACGAAATTCATTTTAAAGTAGCAAGAAAAACTTAAATTAAACTCGAAAATAATATCTGACCCATTACAATTCTCCCTTCAAATTGACCTTTACAACGCGTATGGCGTTTAAAATTACGGTCTATCTTTCGTAATAAGCTAAATAAATTTAAACAAAACAACAACAACATTACAACAATATTCAAACCTAACAATACTCAAACATAAATATAAAACAGACATTTTCTATAAGGATACATGCTAAAACAATCTGATATAGCGTTTATAATAGCTGGTTGGTATAGATGTTTACTATTTTTGTCAAAACCTCCGTTGCAAACCTCCATTTACCTGAATAAAAATAATTTTTACTTTGAAAATGATGCGCTGTCACTGACAGCGCCTGTCACATTAACATGAGCTGTTCGTTTACATAAGACTCCATCTACGTTCATTTACACAGCAGCGCAACGTCTTGAGTTCTCAAACTAAAACAAGGTCTGCAGCTTTTGCGAACGAATCCGTTTATGAGGGTCGAAAACGGTGGTGTGTAAATGAAAGGAGTAAACGTAGCAAAAGTAACGTTTAAAGGATAAACCCATTAATGTAAGCCTCAGATGCGCGCTGTCTCTGCTACACACGCAAACACACACACAATGAGGAGAGACGTTAAAATAAGCCCGACCCGAGCCCGGTCTGTAAAAAAAAAGAACGGCCCGAGCCCGGCCCAAATGGGCTTAGCCTGTCGGGCCCCGTCGGGCCCCGACGGGCTTGCAGGGCTCTACCTCCTTGTCATTTCTGGCTTATAACAAAAAACTGAATAATGCCTAAAAGCTGCTGTGTGACAAGGTGTACAGCTAACAAGCCAAAAAAAAACAGAAATAAGTTTTAATAAGCTGTCAAGCCGTAAAACTCAGCCTTTAAAGAGAAAAAAGTGCATCATCGACTACCTTCCCCCCTAGTGGACGCAGTTCTACTAATATGAGTACTATGAAAAGCTGCCTGTTTATAAAAGTTTATAAAAACTTATTTACAGATTAAACTTAAAAACAGAATAATACCTAAAAGCTGCTGTGTGACAAGGTGTACAGCTAACAAGCAAAAAAGTTTTTATAAGCTGTCAACCTCAAAAAACGAGCGTTTAAAGACACAAAAGTGGAAACAGGCAACTTTGACACTATTAGATGGAAAATCTAACTGAGAATTTGATTGTAAAGTCTAGAAGGGAGTTTTGTTGAACTGGTCCTAATGTAGAGAGTCTTGCCTACTGCAAATATGGAAAAAAAACAGCAGCTAAATTTCAAGTTTCTATGAGGGCTTAATCTATCAAAGTGCATTAACCCTCTCAGCACAGTGTTGCCCTCGGGCAACAAACTACCTTTCTGAGCCTCACACCGCCCCTTTAATTATTTTTTTTAAATATATATATGTATAATATCACCTGACAAGTCTCTCCAATGAAATGAGGGGCTGAAGTGGTTGTGACCTTTTGTTTGGGGGTGGAGCAGTACTTGTTGAAAGCAAAGCCACATGGGATGCAGTGCCACCAATTGGCAGGATAAATATCACTTTTTAACATGTTTAAATTGAAATAATTTTACAGAAAAAATATGTGTATGTGCGCAGTATATAAAGAAGTATGTTTGATTGTCTGAAGACTTTCTTTGTTTTTATTTTCATACTTAGACCAGGGCAACGTTGTGCTATAAGGGTACTAAAACACCAAGGTTTTTTATCTGATAAGATATATGCATTAGAAAGTTTAACTCTAACAAACATCAATCACAAATGATTCCACTTAATCACAAACATGACTAATTCGTTTTATGGGCAACATTGTGCAGTTAGACCACTTTTTAACAGGCAATATCATGCCAAAATGATGCATAACACACACACACACACACACACACACACACGCAAGCACGCACGCACAAAGACACGCACACACAAAGACACGCACACACAAAGACACGCACACACAAAGACACGCACACACGCACACTTTTGTTGGTTTATATGTTTATATGAAAATGTGGAAAACATTTACCCATGCAGTGTTAGTTACAATTAGAAGTGGGCATGTTTGGCTGGAATCATTTGTGATTGATGTTTTTTCCCTAATGCATATATTGCTTATAATATGCATATAATGCATATATTTATCATATACAGGGTTCCAACACCTTGATTAAAGTCAAATTCAAGGACCTTTCAAGGACTTTCCAGGTCCAATACCCTCAAATTCAGAGACTAAATGTGGGGACACATTTCAAGTGAGAGCAAGGTTATATCGTGTTACCTTTTTCGTGTTACAGTTCCCTTTCGAGGGAACTCGCGCTGCGTCACTGCGGTGACACTTTGGGGACGCCTCCAAGGGTAAGTGTGTCTGAATGTGTATATCAAATTCAACCAATGGTGAAGCTTAACGACAAAGACAGGGTGACGCGGGGGCCAGGAAGTATATAGCTATCTGAAATATTGTCAAAGACGGCGTTACAGGGACTCAGGAAGTATGGCAAAAGAGAGACGCAACGTCTTATTCCCTTCTCAGGGAACAACAGTTACATATGTAACCCGAGACGTTTTCATGTGTCAAGCACATACCACAAAGCATTTTGGTATGTATCAACATTAGCATACAGAAGATATAAGCATTTAAAGCGAACAGTTTAGCACGTGTGCTTAAAAGTCTAGAATTTGTATGATATTATCCTACACTACACAGGGAATAATATGGATTTTTTTCCAGAAAACTTCTTGCATAAAATAGAATCAAGCACTTTCAATGACCTGTATCTATGTATGTATATTTTTAAAAACTTCCCAGGGCCTTGAATTTTTTCCCCCAGATTCACAAACTATCAAGGATTTCAAGGACCCGTGGGAACCCTGCATATAAAAAACCTTGTTGTTTTTGTACCATTGTAGCACAATGTTGCCCCGAGGCAACAAAATCAATTCTAAGACAGGGGTGGTGGGGGGATAAATTGTATGATGGATATTTTATCAGTGACCCGCAAGCTCCCAAAAAGTGAGGTGAAATATTTGTTTCCCCAAAAAATAAAAAGTCATGCCATAGAGGGTAAAGATTTTCCGCTGACCTCATAGTTTTCATTCCTCATGAAAGAGCTGATCTGGCCATATGGGCTGAGCTGAGCCTCGCTGGGGTCTGAGGTTCCGATCAGAGTCCTGCAGGCGCTCCAGTAACCTGCCAACCGCTGCTCATCCAAATGACAGAGAGACAGACGATCCAACTGACAAACACAAGAAACCTGTTATGGTTCACCCAATTACCTGTTTTATTTGATCATATACAATGCATGGATCGATGTCACGCTGTACTCAAATGCTGCCGCTCTGTCAGTGGGCATAACCGCAGTCCCTCTTGCCGACGGTGACGTCATGTGCATACCAGAGATGTATAAAGTACTAGGGACCCAGACTTGAGTAAAAGTACAAGTGCTCTATCAAAAAAGTGACTTAAGTAGAAGTTGAAGTGCTCTTTAAGCACAGCACTTAAGTGGAAGTACTAAAGTATTAAACATGTTTTGTACTTAAGTATTGCAAGTAGTTTTTTTAAAAATATACTACTCAAGTACTGAAAGTAAAAGTACAAGTATTGTGTAATGTAGTTATTAAAGAAAACAGTCAAAAGTTTGAATATAATATTGTTTATATTATTTCAAATGTTTAAAGGGATACTTCACCGATTTAGCATTCAGCTTTGTATCTGTAGAAACCCGGCAGTATTACTGAATGACCATGTTTCCCTCCCTCATTTCCCCCTGAGAGGAGAGATATCTGCATTTTGGTTCTGCAAAAAAGTCCTCCGATGATGTAATATGACGATTTTTGCATCATCGGAGGACTTTTTTGCAGAACCAAAATGCAGATATCTCTCCTCTCAGGGGGAAATGATGGAGGGAAACATGGTCATTCAGTAATACTGCCGGGTTTCTACAGATACAAAGCTGAATGCTAAATCGGTGAAGTATCCCTTTAAGCTAAAGGACACTCACAATTCCTTTGGCTGTAGCAGGAGTACAAAGACAGGACTGTTCAGATAATTTAGATTAATTTAACTGATATGGCGATAGAGAATTCAGAATTAATAAAATATTAGTCGATATAATGGTAATAGGTACAGTAAAGGTACAAGGTGTTTCAATGAATTTAGGTTTCCTTCTTTCGCGCACACTCGCCCTTTCTCGCGCACTTTGGTTCTCTCTTTGCTTCATATTTGTCCACAACCCCGGCTCATATTTGGGAGTGAGAGGGAGGGAGGGGTCCGCCCTTCACTATCTCTGATTGGTTTAGACCACCATGTGTGTGTGTTTCACCGCTCCGGCAGTGATAATGTGGGTTTGGAAAGATTCGTTACATTTGAGTGTAACGAGTAACTATGCAGCACATAACAAATATATCGAAGTAAAAGTATTAAACTCATCGAAAATATGTACTGAAGTAAAAGTGGAAGTAGGAGAAAAAAATAATACTTCAGTAGAGTACAGATACTGTCTTTTAGTACTTAAGTACAGTAGTGAAGTAGTTCTACTTCGTTACTATACATCTCTGGTGCATACCCTCTATAGACTGTTTCATCGGGTGCACGTGCAATGGTCTGACTAGTTGCTGAAACTGAACTCTTAAACAAATACCTCGTCGAAAATAATGAAAATGTTTTGGGTTCCAATGTACCGTAATCTACGTGTTGTTTATTTAGCTTGTTATATAAATAAACTACTTTAAAAGGACTTTATTGTTATTTATTCTTTGCAGAGTTTTCCGGAAGTTACGTGATGACCACGAAAGCCGCGTGTTTATGTTGTTACTGCTGAAACCGTCTCTAAATCATTTCGATTTATAGATAAAACAAAGGTGCTTACTCCTTTTTTATGATATGCCTGTATAATGTGATGTTTGAAGCTCTCTCAGATTAGTTAAGATAGTATGTCTTTATTTTTATTGGTTGATAAGGGACTAATCAGCAAACAAGTATTATTTTTAATATAAAAGCATCTATTTTATTGGTTTACACGGCACCATGACTGCATAATGAGAGTACTGATTCTTTATGTGGAAAATGTCTCACCTTTGCAAGTAATTCTCGAGTTTTTCTGAAGTGCTCTCTGGCTTTCTCATATGCTGAATGATCCGAACAGCCTTGTTGAAAGTAAATGCCTGCTAAATCAAAATGCACCTGACACAGACATAGTTTACAATATAGACGCGTTTTCTTGTAACATACAAAAGCAGCAGTCTAAAGACTAAAGCTAAAGCAGAGTTAACTAGTTAAAAATGTGTTATTCTCTCTATAGGTCATGTGACACACCTGACACTGCAGGTCATCGGTGCTAATCCTCAACCCTGCAGTCGACGACTCTGTCTCTCCGTTGGCCGAACTCGGATCAGCTGCCAGCAGGTCCAGGGTTCGAAGCGTGTGGATGTAGAAATCTTTTTTGATGTTCAAAGCTCTTTCTAACACCATGATAGAGTCTGCTGCTTGTTCTCTGAGCTAAGAAACAAAGCGTTAATTTACAGGTAAACACCAAGCTAATATTAAAGAAGGTTTATGAGCAAACAGATGTGGGGAACCATTTACGTCTATAGTTTTTTATTTTTCTATTGAAGTTTCCCAGATCTGCTTCGTTACAAACATTCTTCAAAATATCTTCCTTCGTGTTTAGCAGAACAAAAACAATACATACAGGTTTGTAAAAACTTAAAGTAGCCAAATGATCCAGTTTTCCACGTCCATTTACAACCCTAGGATTTGTCTCCAGAATCAAATAGTCTATTATTACCTTATTTGAAATGGTCATGAATAATAATGTTGAGCTCTGCTTTGATTGGCTGTTTCTCGGAGCAGCTCATTTCAGTAGCTCTGTGTGTGTGCAAACAGACCTTGGGCCCTATTTTAATGATCTAAGCACATTGTCTAAAGCGCACAGTCTAAACAGGCGTGTCCGATGCCACTTTTGCTAATTTAACGACGGGAAAAATGGTTTGTGCGCGGAGCGCACCGTTGAAAAGCGTTGTTCATATTCTCCTAATGAGTAATGGGTGTGTTTTGGGCATAACGTGCAATAAACCAATGAGAGTCTCATCTCTCATCCCCTTTAAAAGCAAAAGCAAAGCATTTATTTACTTACCAGGCTGCAGGTGAAGCAGCTCTTTGCGCCTTCTAACGTCTCATAATTAGTCCTCATTTATGTCTAAGAGACTCAATAATAATCTTTTACATTCAATCCTTTAATCTTTCATATTTAAAAGCATGTTTGTGCTGCTGCGCATTCATGTACTTTGTGATAAACAAACCCGCGTTGTCCTCCCGTTTAGCGCATATTACTAATGCGCTCTTTAAATAACATAAAACACATTGCGCCATTGACTTTAGACTTTAGAGCAGGATTTGTTGGTCAATGGCGTAGTCTATTTTAGTTGCCTCAAAATAGCAACGTGCCAACAATGCGCCTGAACACACCTCGTTCTCAGACCAGAACGCCCATGGGCGCAAAAGGGGGCGCAAATGCATTTGCTATTTAAACAACGTGGCGCTAAACGTGAAAATTAGGGTGGAAACTAGCGAAAGACACTTGCGTCGCGCATTGCGATGCATTGCGCCGGGTGTAAGATAGAGCCCTAAGAATTTACAAACGTTAACGTTAATGTTGTGTAACGTCACAGTTGGTGTTATGTTGAGATTGGTCTGTTAGTGGTCTTTTACATAAGAAAGAGGAAACAATAGTGTTTGAGATTTACAATAGGTCATCATTACCATGTACAGGACTCTTATTATTCATCTATGCCTACATAAATACACTTTTACATTCCATGGCACCTTTAAGGGCAGAGGTGGAAAAAGTACTAAAATATTGTACTCAAGTAAAAGTAAAGTTACTTTAATAATATTTTACTTAAGTAAAAGTAAATCTACTCAAGTAAAAGTAAAAAGTAAGTCATTTTAACTTTACTCAGAGTAAAAGTTACTTTTTTTACAGCGGGGAGAGGTGGAGGATTCTAGTATAGTTCAAAAACGACAAGGGAATATACATCTCAAACTAGTTATTTTTAATTGTAGGAACATCTTTACAATTAAAGTGCAATAACAAAAAGTTAATAAAATAAAAAGCTTTTTTAAAGTAAGAAACATTTATGGAATTGTTTAATGATTTTTACAGGTGAGTTATGCACTTTTGAAGGTGGTCAGCAGCTAGTAAATACAATCACTATAGTAAGGTTGTAATTGATGTATTGCTGGTAACATACATTATTTTATTAAACTATATATATAGTTTAAATGAGCATATAATGAGATGAGTGCCATGTCTATATACATTTGACACGTTTATTATCTACTTACTTCCCTGACCTGGGACCTGATGACCTTTATTCTTCTCTCTCTCTCTCTCTCTCTCTCTCTCTCTCTGCAATGTCTAATGACCTGAGCATTCTAGATGACGTTTTGAAGTTGTGTTTGAATTGACACGAAGCTGCTATACCTCCGAAGATAATGCGCATGGTATTAAAAACGCGTTGTGCAATTTCGTACTTAAGAGCATGAATCCTACCTTTCATAGAAATGAAACACTCGCTTTGCGTCAGTGGAAAGTGGCCACTTAAATATGACCAGGGGTTTCTTTCATAAGATTTGAACTGAGGCGGGTCTGCATTAGCGCGCGCCTGTCTCGTCCGTCTCCATGGTTCTTTTTGCGCGTTCCCCAGGGCCCCGCCCATTTACATCCGTTGCGCGTCTTTATCACCTTGCTTTTTAAAATATTTTTTTACTCAGTAACGGATATGATTTAAAATGTAGCAAAGTACAATACTTTAAATAAAACATACTTAAGTAAAAGTAAAAGTACAGATTTTAAAAACTACTCAAAAAAGTAAAAATACACAAAAAAACTACTCAATTACAGTAACGTGAGTAAATGTAATTCGTTACTTTCCACCTCTGTTTAAGGGTAAATTATTTTACAAACAGATACCAGTCATACCACACTCAGTATGTTGTCTGTGAGTTCCTTTTCCTGCTGGACCAGGTTCATCCTATAAGACACACAAAAAACATCACTAAAACACACTGTCCAATTATGCATGTTTTGTGACGGCAAAAAAAAAATTCTTACATGTTTAGCTGATGTGGTCCAGGTTTAGTCTGTTTGTCAGGAAAACTGCTTAACACAATGGTTCGAATAGCCCTTTTAAGACAAGAAGGCATTGAAAGTTAAAAAAAGTTTTAGTTCAGTACTTTATGTTCACTAACAACTAACAACTGGCAGTATTGATGCCGCACTTTCGAAACTGTAAAAGTAATTCTCTTCCATTTGATCATTTGCTAAACGAAATAGTTTACAATTGCATATATATGTTAGAAACAAACGATTATTTAAATACAAGCCCAAAGATCAGAAACTTCATGAGCAGGCCTGATATAACAACAAACAGGAAGTATGGCAAGGGAGACGCAGCGTCTCATTCCCTTCTGAGGGAACAACAGTTACATATGTAACCAGAGACGTCAAACACAATTATGCAAAAAAGCATTTTGGTAATAATCAACATTCGCATACAGAAGATACAAGCATTTAAAGTAAACAGTTTAGCACGTGTGCTTAAAAGTCTAGAAATTTTATGATATATCCTACACTACACAGGGAATAATATGGATTTATTCCAGAAATTGTCTTGCATAAAATAGATTCAAGAACTTTCAATGACCTGTATCTATGTATGTATATTTTCAAAAACTTCCCAGGGCCTTGAATCCCCCCCAGATCTACAAACTTTCAAGGATTTCAATGACCTGTGGGAACCCCGTGTAAACTATGTATTACTGGATTGTGAAGTTACACCATTTTTTTCTACATTTCTGTGTTCATGGTTATTTAGGTGGGGTTAAAACGGTCGCTCAATGACGCACTGAAGCCACCGAACTTGGCCACGCCCCTTCCATAATTGCGACCATCCATTCAGGTTGTAGCTGTGTCTACGTGTGGCTTTAGCACTGAAAGCAGACATGCCCAGCCCCCAAGGGTTGAGAATGCTGCTTATTTTTCCTAGATTTTGACTATTTATTTTATTTAGTTGGCGGTTTGTTATCATTCATATTTGGCTGGGTGGTTAATAACCCATTTTTCTCTGGTATGACAAACTCAGAACACATATTTAATATCACTTTACACAGACTATAAATACATAATGATTAGAATTTAATCAAAATTAAACCTAGTTCAGACAAAGGGTTTACATGTTATAACAATTAACATAAAAATACACAGAGAAATTATAGTTAAGTCCAAAACTATACACTAATACATTATGTAATGTTTAACATCACTAAAATAATATATATTTTTAAGTTTATCATTTCATTTTACTGAGTAATTTGTTAATTTGTAATTATAAAGCCAATTCATTAGTGACCACATAAAATTAAGCGTCACACTGACCATCTGTTGTAGATGAGAACAGCCATTGCTGTGGTGGGCGGCAGGCCTTGTAGATCCAGATCCACATGTTTAACTCCAGGAGGAACACGGCTAGCACACAGTAGCTCATTAAGTAACATGTTTAGTACAGGGATGGTCAGACTGCAAACACACATTTAAGCAGAAAGACATAAACAATTATTACAATTGTATACACAATCTGTTGTACTGCAACTGGCTGTAATGCTGCACATAATAGAGCAAATACTCAGATCTTCGCTTGAGGATTAATTATATTCAGCAGTGTTAGGCTCTCGGAAAGAAATCAAAGTGAGGCTTGTCAGTTCACTAGTTGGGTGTTTACTTACCCAAGTCAAAAAAGGCCACTCCTACATCTCAATAATAATCTATTTTCTAGGCTGGCTTGAGTTCTCAATTCTGCAAGCCTTAGTATGAGCAATGCAAGTAGTGATTCTTTATATGAAATAATAATAATTAATTATCATAGCTAATTGATTACTTAGATCAAATCTTCTAACTAAGAAGTGTGGATATGCAGCGAATCACATTAACCTTTACACACCCTTTCTCTAGAATGTTCAAGTCCCATTTTAGGTGAGCTGCCACTTTGAGGGCCAAGAGTTTGAGTGTACGGTTCCTACGGTTGTCTACCGGTGGCTGGACCTGGTTCTGTTCATTCACAGATGGTTTAGAGGCTTGCTCAAGAAACTGAATAATCAGCTGAACAGGAGATGGATCTGAAAAAACACAATACAGTGTAAGATTTCAGAAAATCACCATTATAAATAGAAAGTCTTTACTGCTTTATTGCTCACCCTTACAATGGTAAAACGTTTTAATTATCAGCCCAGATCTGCCCTATAAATTTAGCATTTATTGTAATGGTCCGGCTACAATCTTATATACATCACTGTTTTAAATTTGTAGGTTTGCGGTGCATCTAAGGATGATGATATCATTGCTCTATGCTTTTACACTGCTGTTCATGGTATTAATGCAGATTCCTTATGTGGTGCCAAATTTCTGCTCTTATAAATGTTTTTCTCCTTTTAAGGGCCATTTTATTGTCAGATGGAAAGGCGTGTCTAGTATGATGCCTGTTATTTGTCATGTTAATTGACTAAATGTTTGAAAGAAAATTAGATTATAATCTATTTATGAGTAAAATTGCATAAAAACACAATGTTTCCTATTCTATACACTGCATATAAATATTTTCCCATGTTCTGTTGTTTCTTTTCTTCGTCTTTTATGTAAAGCTGCTTTGAAACAATGCACCATTTTAAAAGGCATTTTATGAATACATTTGACTTGACTTTCTGAGAATAAATGTGAAGCTATCGGATACCTGGATGAGGCCCCTGTAAGTGCTGCTCCAGTAATGATGGATCAAGCAGAAACTCAAACCAGGAGGTCTGTGGTGGTGTGCAGGGTCGACTGCCGCTCACTGCAACCCGGTCTGCAGCCTCGGCACTCATTCTCACCTGTCCAAAAACAGAAAATAAGGCTCTGAAAACAGCCGATGCGCAGCAGCCCAGATAACTGTTCATGTATGTATGCTGGACTTGTGGCCCATCTATGTAAACATTTTACTGTGTTATTTAACTGTGTGATGCATGTAGTAATACATGTTCAGAATCTAATGAGCTGCAAACTTAAAGATTATTCTGCGTATTTTTTCTACTACAATGTATTGACATACTTCTGCATAATAGCCTAAATGACCCGTTTGCCTATAGATCAGGTGTAAAGTATCCTGTTTTGTGAAGTACATCATGTTGTTAAGTCAATGCCACAGAGTTAATGGCATGAAGGGTACATCACCTCATGAAGTTTTAAACATATTCCCCTCATGTATTGCTGCACCATGTCTAAGCAATTGCATGCAAACAGGCAGGCAATGTCGTTTTATCAACCGATCATAACATTGGTGCCAATATTATGTTTGATTTGCTTTATTCATAAAACGCAATTATGTACGCGTCTGTTCGGATGGTCAGTTCATTGATAGTCTTTGATTAGCATTGTCCTATTAAAAGTTATAAATACATTATACACTGACCTGTTTTGGGACTTCCAGGTTTATAATACGACAGAAATCAGAAACAGTTTATTTTAAAGCAAATGCTGTAATGCTCCTAACAAAGAGCGTCAGTATAAGTTATGTGCTGTTACGAAGCCATTGATCGGCTTCTTCAACGGAGAAAAACAACAGCGCCTCTTCCCTCCTTCCGTTTCAATAGCGCCACCCAAAGAACAGGCGACGCACTGCCAGTGTTGCCAGATCGTAAATATCCAAGGATCGTACCAGAAGCTCACAATTATGGTATTTTTAAGAAAATTATCGTACAATTATAGTAATTCAAATGTGCGAAACACAGCCATTATAGAGAGAGAGAGAGAGTTATTCTCCACGATGATTGGTCGAGAAGACGTGAGAAGAGTTGTGGCTAGAAGGGCTACAGGAACGCCGAAATCTCCCTTTTTTTAACAATGAATATGGTCAATGAAAAAACAAGTGTAATTCATCTTCTATATTACAAAATGAACATAAAGAAGATTTTTTTTTGGTGGCCCCCATTTTAAAAAAATTGCTCAAGTACAATCTTGAATTGGAGTTCCTTAATAATTTTGTTTGATAAAGCTTGTATGAAAAGTTCCATAAGTTTTTAACATCAGAGTTTGGAGCCGAAATCTCCCTGATGAGCGCTGTTTTATCCTAATCCAAAATTAACCCAAAACCAAACATCTCGCGAGATTTAGGCCGTAGCTGTATCCCTTCTAACCAAAACCAAGCAATAAAGACATGCGTAATTCACGTTATCCTCACAAATATAACGGTAGATGTGGGATCCACAGATAGATCACTGATTATAGAAGCCATACTATTGCAATGACCCTTTGAAGTTTCTCAAAAATGTGGAAATTATCGTACATTATGGGATTTTTCCCATTATTGATCGTACATACGTCTGGCAACACGGTCCATTGACTTCATTAGCGCCACCCACAGTACAGGCGACCCGCGCTGCGGCCGAAACCGCATACTTCCATACTATATAGTAGGCAAAGTAGTGCTTCTTGCATACTATATAGTATGGAAGTAGGCGATTTCGGACGCAGCATTGGCCACGCCAATTTGACCTAATTTCCATTCATTAACAAAAAGGGGCTGGCGTCTTCAAGCAGGGCGCAAGTACCGTCACATGACCTAATAAATATTCCACGTGGCCTAATTAAATATTGAAACTCAATTACGCACAAACCATTGGAAGACAGGTGTTGTGAATGATGTATCCACTAATTTAAGGACTGCTGGTTCCTTCCATTGCAATTCCAGTTCCAGTTCCGTTCAGGTGTAGATGCACACATGGCTGCACCGCAAGCAAACGCATTTGTAATTCTGTTTTTATTCTGCTTTGAATTGGGATTTTTACAGAGTTCAAAGCATGTCTCTGATTCAGATTATTTTGCGAGCATGGAAGATTATTATTCTGATAGTGAAGGTGAACATCTACAGTTCGAGGACAGCCCTCAAGGTACTTCGGATGTAATGAAATTTAAGCCAACTGTTGACTGTCTTGATGACTCTATGAGAGTGATTTTGCCCTCTGGTTCACCAAGTCTGGTAAAGATTTTGGGTGAGTGTGATTTCTAAAGTGTATTTGATTTATTTCAATGTTTAATCATGAAGATATTCAAGATTTTTAATTAATATTTGTAGGACATGCGGTACTTGACTCTGTGCTCGAAGCCCCAGAGTACTGTGGATATTCTCTAACACAAGGCCAAGACTACAATGTCCTGCTTGTCAACTATAAAGGTTGCCACGTCACCTTGGAGGTATCTCTTAAAGTTGCAAGAACATTTCAGCTTGAAACACTAAATCCAAACCAAAACTTATTTTCTTATCTGATGGTCAGAATAATGTCTTGCACTATGCTTGTTTTTAAATAGTTTTTATTTTCAATAC
The DNA here is from genome assembly GCF_027580225.2 of Misgurnus anguillicaudatus. Lineage (NCBI taxonomy): Eukaryota > Metazoa > Chordata > Actinopteri > Cypriniformes > Cobitidae > Misgurnus > Misgurnus anguillicaudatus. The sequence goes on along the minus strand of NC_073356.2, from coordinate 5,647,356 downwards.
AGAACTTACTTTTGTTTTTTAGCATGGCCGTTATACTCTGAAGGTTCTCTATCCAAATGAAGCCGGACAGCTGGATGTGGCTACTTTGTCATGTAATGCGAAAATAAATCCTGCAGCTTCCCAAAAAAAGTCCCGTATGCAGTCAGATGAGGCGCCACCCTGTGCCAAAATACCCCCTGCTGCTGAGCCTTTCCCCCAAGAAACACCATCCTTTGATAACATGATACCTTTGAGCAGCAAACCAGGAGGTAAAAGTTCTACAGCCCAAAACGGCACTTTTTTTTTAAGTGATTAACATTTTTGTATTTCTCCATTAATGATTTTAAGGGTTGAGATGCAAAACCCGTTAAGTGCATCTGTCTTTTTTCCCCCAATTGTCACTTTTTTTAAAATCCAATCCTTAATGGATTCTGCCAACAAAGCTGCATTTCTGCATGGCCATGGGATTAAGTGAATGTTAAGCAGTTCATGACCGTATAATGTGTGCAGAAAGCCTTTGGTTAATCTCATTAGGCCTCTCATTTTTAACTGAGGTGGCTTTTAGCGGTTTTTGCATCGCAGCTCCTCATTTGTTGCTTCATTTAGAAATGTCTAGTTGCATTAAGCAAGTTTGTCTTTGTGATTCTTTTGAAGGCTGCAGTGTTTCTTTTGGTCAGAGAGTGATGTGTAACTCCTCAGCAATATCTTCAGATCAATGTCTGGCCAATGGATGCTGCTTTGATGGGATAACCTCTGCCTGCTACTATCCCATGGATGGTATGTTTTTATTCCTCAGTTTTCTCATGTGTGGTTTTACACAATTGCTGAAATTCCCACAATTGATGTATACTGTATGTTGCTTAGTGACGTTTATCTGGAAAAAAATACAATTTTCCCAAATATCATTTAAGCAAAGTTAATTACCCAGCATGGGTTTATTCGCTACCAAATGGTTCTGTCCAATATTTAGTTAACCATGAGTTTAAAACAAACCCAGCATACATTATGCATTTATGTGCAGTTTAGGGTTTATGCTGACTCATTTGGAAGCTAACCTACAACTTGCTTAAACTAGTTTGTAGCTTTGGTGTTTTTAGACCTGAGACAGTACTTTTGAGTTAAATTGAGACATTTTAAAGCAATAGCTCACCCAAAAATGAAAATTCTCACAAGTATGCACGTTACAAACCCAGTGGTGTAGTGCAGGGTATATATGGGTATACCCACTTTATTTGATGGCATGGGGTATACCCACTTTAACTTTAATTTAAAAACATGGTGGCATAGAGTACCCACTTCTCCAGGCATCACTACACCAATATACAAACCTGTACAGTCGATCACGAATCTCTTTAGAAACAGATCATGAGCTCCATTTACTTGCATGGTAGAAAGAATACTAAAGTCAATAGGGCTCATGAATGGCTTTGTTACAAACATTCCTCGATCTTTCTTGGTGTTTACCAGAATAGAGATTTACTCGCACTCAAATTGTTACAAACCTGTATAAATGTTTTTCCTGGGCCTTTAAGTAGCTTTTATTGTGTGCATGCATTTATATCCTGCTCCTGTTTAGTGGTGTTTAATTTGGGTTTGTGTAACTAGTTGTCTAAAAATTGACATTGTGCCAGTATATGGTAAAAAATGTTAGACTTGAAGTTAAAATGGTTAAAATATTCTTCTCTTTTCAGAATGCACAGCTGACATGAATTTTGTATTTACCGTAAACAATGATTTTGCAAACATCCCAGTAAACCCCATGAGTTTGTTGGTTGCTGGAAATGCTGGTTGCAAGCCTGTTATTTCCAACAATGATTTCGCAGTCTTCAAATTTTCGGTCACTGAGTGTGGAACACGTTCTTTCGTAAGTATTCGGTTGTGGCGTCTGTGTACAGTCACTTACTGTAATCAAGTTACTATACTTAGGCCGCATGCTGTTTCTTCATCAGGTCATAGGCGATACAATAATTTATCTGGCTGAGGTACAGAGCATCGTAAGAGTCCGCAACCTGAAGTATGGCATGATCTCCAGGGATAATCCCATCAGGTTTTGTGAACTGGGTTCATTGAAAATAGTGCAGCCTTTTACTGCTTTGTACTGTATTGTCTGTCAATATTGGCTTGATTACTTCTTGAAAACATCAGTAACATGATTAGTTTTGAAACTCAAACTGTTACCTTTGTCCTCTTTAGACTTGTAGTTGAATGCCGTTACCCGAAGGATTCTTCCACTTCTGTGCTGACCAGACCCGTGCTTGCCAGTGCAGGATACATGGTTATGAGTCCAAGTCTTCCTCCATACCTGCTGTCTGAAGGATTGTTTGGCGTTCAGCTTTTGATTGCTGAGGGTAAAGCTCAAAAGCTATGTCACTGCTAGCCTTTATAGACACCATCTGTAATCGAACATCAGTAGAGATCTTTTAACTAACAATTTTGCTGTTCACTTTCCTGCAGATGTGTCTTTCACGAAGTTTTACCCACGGTGTCATCAGCCTTTGAGTGTTCTGTTGGGGAAATCCGTTTATCTGGAGTTGCGTCTGAAGTCTCCCAAACCTGAAGCTACTCTCCTTGTGCATTACTGTGTGGCTTACCCACGATCTGCTAGGAGTGCCCTCGTCCTGCTTTTTGATGGGTGAGAACATGCAGTGTAGATGATATACATAATGTTTTGGCACCGGAGATCAATCACGTGTCTCAGTCTCTAAATTAAATTGCATTTAAATGCAAACCTCTTGAGTTTGTTACAAAATCCAAAGCACAGCACAGGTGGAAGGTTTTTAAGGAAACTGAAAGATCTTATGAGAAATTTGATACACTGGCTTGTTTGAAAGCAGTATAAATATCAATAGTCTTTTTTTTTCAGTTAAAACTGCTGATGTAATTTCCCAATAAGTGTCCTATCAAATTAGTTGGCCCAATCCTGTTATGTTTACTTGTACTGTAAAGCTGCTATAAGAATTACATCGAACTTTCAGCTATTTCATGAGATTTTACAGTTCATTTAAAAGTGACTTGGACTCTTAAGCAGTGAATGTTTAAGATTGTAATAGTTTCTTATCTCAGACATGGCATTTATTTTTCAGATGCCCTAATCCTCTTGATACTGACAACACCGCGCTCCTTTATACGAAAGACCTGCCCCAGAGTCGGCACAGGCGTCGGTTTGAGATTAAAGCTTTCCAGTTCATTGATGTGGCCACCAATAAGTATCTAAATGAGGAGGTAACAAAATGAACACCCATGAGCATGTCAGTCCAGTGTCTGTCTGAATCACCTACTGATTGCATTATTTCTCAAACAGATTTACTTCATGTGCTCCACTGAAGTGTGTATGCCCAACGGATCACCTTGTGCAGAAACCTGTTTTGATGGAAAGGTTAGTTTTGTTATGAAATCCAAAAACATTCATGGATACAATTGCTTAACTCTGTCCTTATCCTTGTTTTTTTTTTCTTTAGTCTCCATGAATAAGGACTTGATGGACCAATGACATCGGAAGTGTGATAATCTGTGTTGTACTGCCTAACAAATAAATTTTATCTTTTCTTTGCAATATTGGACTTTGAGTTTTTGGACTGTGAGCCTTGGTTATTCACAAATGTAATTAGCTAGTGTAACTTATCAACACTGTAAAAAGCGCTACAGTATATACATTTGACTTGATGAACAGTTACTATCTAGTAAATTTAATCCACCAGTTCAAGTCAAATATATTGGAGCGCTTTCAGTGTTGCACTGTTTCCAAGCGGCTTTACATGAAGGAAAACCACAAACTATTAAATATTCAGCATAGAGTAGAATATAGTGATTGTTTTTTGTCCTTTAATAGATTAATGTAATAAAATGTGTACTTTGACTATTGTTTTGGTCAAGTAATATAAATAGCAGGTCACATTAAACGACATGCCTTTCCATTTTACATGGTCCTTAAGAGAAAAATTATAAGAGCAGGAGATTGACAGAGTTTAAAATGCTACTTCAAAAAAGCATAGAGAAATTATATCAACATTAAGTGGACCACACACCTAAAGTGATTTAATGAAACAGCCAGATAGTAGTCGCAGCATTACAAGTGTAATTCTCAGAATTTACAAAACCATAAATTAATGTCTGCAGTCTACTATATTGTTTATGTGCTTATAAGCTGATAGATCTAGAGGCAGTTTCCCGAACAAGGTTTGGATTAATCCAGGACTAGGCCTTGGCTATATTAGGAAAATTAAGTCTTTTTTTCAAACAAACCTTACAAACGGCTCAAATGTGCATTTTAGTCTGGGACTAGGATAAGCCCTGTCCTGTGTAACTGCCCATTAATCCAGTACTCTAGGGGGTGGTTTCCCAGACAGGGATTATCTAAAGCCAGGACTAGGCCTTAATTTAATTAGGAATATAACTAGTTTTAACAAACATGCCATACTAAAAACATTACTTGTGTGCATTTTTAGGCAAAACAAAGAGCACTGAATTTTAAAGGGCCATTTCACAGATGGGAACATTAATCTTTATAGAAAGTGGGTCATATTTGTAGTCAAAATGTAACATAAATGTAGAATTTTGTGCCTATTTGACTGAGAAAAGACAAAACGTGACTTTAGAGCACATTTGTATGAAAAAGTACAACTGCCACTATGCACCACAATGCACTACTTTGCAAGCCACTCCCATTAATCGGAACACGCCTCAGATATGATATTGTGTACATAAATGCCACGTTAGTAAAACAAAGAAAATAGCCACCACTGTGTCTGACAGACTTACTTTTAAATCATGACTTACTTTTAAATGTGATGTTACATTGTGTCACAGACAATAACACTCTGGCCTGGTGTGTAGCAAAGTCTTATTCAAACAGTAACGTGCGGTTTCAGCTCCGCAGTACAAATGTCTTTTCAAGTACTTAAAAAAGCGTATGCATTTTAAATGTTTATTTAGTTTTACCAATTTTCTTTTTGTCTCTTGGTTACTGTAATTACATCCGTGTTATATCGGCTCACTGCTCTCAAAATATAGACATATAAAACACCACTCAGATATCCTATTGTGTACATAAATATCACCTTAGTATAACAAAGACAACAGAAACACTCACTTTAGTCAGACGTCCGTTTATCCCTGCATCCTGCACACAAACGCGTCCCCTGCGCAATATCTCCACAGACGCGCTGCCTCAGCTCTGTGCTTGTAAGCCGAAACACGTCTTTGAAATAAGCACGCATCCAGAAACATTCACAAAACAAACGTTTATATCCTTATATGATGGAAAAATGTTAAACCGAAAGCACACAGCGAGAGTCCGTCCAAGCTCATATACTCCGCAGCGCGTCTGCTTGTAACCCGAAACACGTCTGTGAAATAAACATGTCCAAACGCGCGCAAAGTAGCTCTCTTACCTAGAAACCTTCCCCAAACAAACGTCCATATCCTTATCTGATGCAGAAGTGTTATAAAGCAAGCACACAGCGAGATACAGGCAGTAGTCTGTCCAAGCTTCTCTACGCAGCAGAGGCCGATGGTTGCGGCGTCTTCCCCGTGCTCCTCTACTCAGCCGAAGCCCAGGCTCCGGCCTACTCCTCGGGCTTCTGTTCCTCCATCTGCCTTAGATCTTTGCTGTATTGTGGCTAATAAAGGTGCAATGAACAGCGGATTAGAGCATCACGCTTGCGAATTCAACCTCTTCCATATCATATAAATTACCTTCAGCTATAATTGCAACAAGTCTGGCTCGCTCACAACTTCTGTTTAGCTTAGCTTAGCATAAAGATGGCGGCTGATCGTTTTTTTCCCGTCTGTATTCATATATTTTCGTAAGTCCCACCCACTGAGATGTAATAGGTCTGTAGCGTCAGTGGGTCCCACCCATAGCCCCCACCTTGGAAAAATGAGGAATGAGTATCTGTAGTCTTTCACACTCAACAGAGATACAGGATTTCCTTCTTTCAATGACGCAAAATGACGATTTTTACATCATTGAAAGAAGGAAGTGCCTCACTGAAATCAGTATTTCTCTCGTCTCAGGAGAAACTGAGGGAATGATGCACAACCATTCAAAAACATGACTGGGGTTCTAACTATACAAAGCTTAATGCAAATGGGTGAAGTTTCCCTTTAAGATATAATGTTGTTTACAGTTTGGACAGCTCTTACATTTATTTTAGTCTAGGACTAGTCTAATCTCTGTCCGGGAATCTGCCCCTTTATCTGTCTTCCAGGACTCTAGATTGCTCTTAGTGAGGCAAATGACTTCAACCATTACAATTTTAATTGAGCACAAGGCCCAGACACAGAAATGGGTGGGAAGAAAAGATACAATAAAATGAGCTCAGAAAAATCTTTGATTATCAATGCTGCAGCCTGACTTTGTCTGACTAGTATATATGTATATGTATATATATGTGTGTGTGTGTATGTATATGTGTATATGTATATGTGTATATGTGTATGTGTATATGTATCGTCGCGATTTCTGTGATCGGTGGTCCTATGTCGTACAGTGAGAGAGGTTCAAAGACGGCCGTTTTCCCGGTCTTGCGTCCAAAGATATCACCGCACAGTGTGTTTGCTGCTACGACCTGTGTACTGGTATTTGTTTACCACGAGCGCATGCTGTTGACGTTGCGCTACGTGTGACGCAGCCGCCGAAGCGTCTGTGTCATCATCGTACAGTCTACATGCCTTTCGTGCCCCAGTTTAAACAATCCATGTCGCACAGTGTGATAAGGTAATGATCTTATAAGAGGGCAAAAATCCTGCAGTGTATTCCGGGCTTACGGCATAGGACCACCGATAAAGAGCCACGATCACAGAAATTGCGACGATTGTTTCACGATGGCAATCTTTCGTCTGGGACAGCCAATAATTGTGCAGTGTATCTTGGGCTTTAGTTTAATTAGGATATATAACTAGTTTGAAAAAAAAAACATGCTTTACTACAAAGTTACTTGTGTGCATTTTTAGGGCAAACAAAGGGCACTGATGTATTTTAAGATGTGTCCGTGCAAGTTGTTTCAGTTTGGACAGCTCTTACATTTATTTTAGTCTAGGTCTAGTCTAATCCCTGTCTGGGAACTGCCCCATGTGTAATTTTAACACATTGTGTCATTCTGTGTTAAAATAAAACAAAAGTTGTTTTAAAAGTAAAACAAAATGTGTTGTTTCAATAATAACACAGAGATTATTGTGTGGATTCTGGGACAATTCGTTTGGTGTGTTCTCCCAAAACTTACACTGATGTGTTGTTTTTAACACATCTGTATTTACCAAAAAATAACTTGCTTTCTGAATTGTTGACTTCCAATCCGCAGGGCTCAACATAAAGGACTGCCCGGTGGCCCCGGGGCCAGTGTGAGAGACGCTCAGGTCAGTAAAAAGTATTGTCACTTGCCCGATCGGGCCAGTGCTTAACCCTCAGTCACTAAAATATATTTTCTGCATGTGGCCGTCAAGGCCGTAGCCAGGATTTTTCTAATACCGAGGACAATCCCTATTTTTTTTTTAAATTATTTATATTTTTTCCATATTACAGAATAACAATAAACATGTTCAAACTACGACATGGCACAAATGTAACTGTGTCTGTGAGATTTTTGTTGGTGACTAAAAGCATCCAAAATAAATCAATGGTTACATTTCATCATCTGAAGTGTAATTCACCCTTTGCCTAAAAACTGCAAAACTGTGTCATTTTTTTTCAAGAAGCTTCTTAAATATTTAATTTAGGATGAATTTTTTAAGAGTATAGAAGGGGTTTATAGTATGGGCTCTTATTTCCTGCTTTTTCTTCAATATTCAGTGTAAAATACATTTTTTTGTTTTCTAATAACAAAAATTTATCTGTTTGGCACAGCTATATTTTTGTCTACGAAAGTAATTTCAAGCATTTAACCATAAGCCTTCAGATTAAATGATTTTTAAGATCATAGTTAACATTTTAGTCAAGTGACCTTAAACTTTTGAACAGTAGTGTAGGTTTGAATCTCATTGGTACCTGTATTGCATTTCATATTGTAGGCTATTTGCTGCATAACCATTAACTCTCCCCTTCCCTCCTTCTCTTTGTCTGCTCATCTTTTGCTGGCTTTCCAAATGATAATTTAGTTTGTTGCAGCCTTTTCATTTTTATTTGCTTTATTAGATCAGAATTACAGACCTGGAGAGACTCTTTCTTCTTACTCAGCATAAGTTGCACGTTAAACATTCTTGCCTTTCTTGCATACTATTCTTGTATAAAAGCAGTGATTATCATACTTAGTGTTTGCGACTGCTACCTTCGAGTTTGTTGTACTTGCCATCATTCTGTCGTTGCGGGTGTCAGGGGCTCTGGTGGACTCCACGTGAGGACCGGGCTGCCTGTGAGTGTCTAGCAGAAGCACCCACTGCTCGTTGAGTGGAAACAATGATACATGCTCTCGCGTCAGTCTCCAACCACGACAGAAAAGATCGCTAGATTTGTCCTTTTTTGCTTTTTTAAGTCGCTAAAGGGGTTTAAAAATTGCTAAATCTAGGGACAAAGTTATCATCAAGTTGGCAACACGGCACTGCTCGGACTGTGCATGTTTATACAGTGTATGCACTAAGCCTGCTTCTGGTTGGCTAACGATGGAAATTCAGCCAGTAATTGTTGGTTATGTGGTTGTCCCACCCCCTTTAACATACACAGGCCAATCATCAGCAGTTGAAGAGAAAAACATTGCCTGTCTGACAGTCTACTCACTTCACTGAGATTAACGCGCAGCATTTTAATGTCAGTAACAGTAACGGCAGAAATGTATTTGATTACTCGTTACTGAAAAAAATAACACAGTTAGTAACGAAGTTTATATGCCATCACTGCACGTGATGTGCGTATATGCAAGGATAATTGTGTCGTCAGCTTTTTTCACATCAAAATGAAACGAAACTTCAAGAAAAACTACCGAGGACATGACCTCGGTGTCCTCAATGGTAGCTACGGCCATGGTGGCCGGTTGTCTGTTTGTATTCTTATACAATGTTACAATCGAGACACATTTTAAGCGTACGTTAACTTCTCGCTACACTAAAGGTACAACACTAAAGAAATTATGCAATGTTTTGCAGTTTGCCATCAGTTTCAAGGTAAAGCAGAGAAGTTAGGAGCTTTTTTGTTGGAACAAGCAACTAACGTAAAGGGTTGCCGATAACCCTTCATCTGGTCCACTGACCTTAATAGCGAGACATATGAATGAAGACAATTTTAAGCGCATGGAAAGACATATCAACACAGCAAATTAATAACATTGTTTTATTAATATTAGCTCATTATCTTCCATAATTAGAGGGCGCTGTCTTAACGTCTTTTGGCTCTAATTATGCTTACACCTGTGAACCGTGTTACAATACTAAACAAAAAGCACAACATACTGTAAGATGCCTCAGTGTAGTTAATACTGCATTATGCACGCTATAATGTTTAAATTGGGTTAAAGTGTCCCCAAAATTGACAACTGGTCTCTTACGATTTGTCTGAGTAAATTCAGCTGAGCTTAAATTCATAGATGTAATGTGTGAAAGAGTGAATATACGTCAGGGCAATAAAAAACACTTAAAACAGTTTTCAGTTTATGCATTTTGGCATTTGTAATATCAGTGCCATTATTTTGACTTAAGATCCACATCCTTATGCTTTTTTAAGGTATGTTTGCAAAAACTACTCAAATGTCCTTATATAACTAAGGTCTAGTCTTGGCTCGGTTTGTTAAAACACTACACAGTTAACACAACCATACACCAAAGTAGCATAACACTTCAGATCATTTGCAAAATGGAACACTTTTGTCAAAACTATATGTGACTTTATAAAAACAATATTTTGTTACCATACGAAAAACACACACATTTTATAAGACTTCAATCTTTTTGAACCAGTTACACACTGCTGTTGCTAACCTTAAACACTTTTAGCAAGTCTAATTCTCAGTGATTAGAGAACTGCAAATGAAGTACAAAGAGAGTGCAACTATACAATAGTTTACCAAACACTACACAAGACCAGAGGGCTATTTCATAAAACTCGCTTGAAAAAGCGAGGATTAAAGTTACAAACTCGACTTGAATTAACCTAACAAATGAGGCGAGGCTAAAGCGGTTTCAAAAAAGGCAAATGAAGCTTACGCAATCCAACTAATGTGATCCAGATTTCCCTAGTCAAGATAATTGCACGTGCACGCTATTCTTGAGCAGCCCTAGAGGTCGAGCGTGGATCAAATCAATCAAAGTTAAAGAGAAAGCGGTAATTTTTGATAAAAATTTATGAAAATGTACTACTGACTGAAAATTATAATACTGCTGCAATAAACAAACCCATTAAATAGTTGGAAAGTCCTTATGGATTAAATCCTTGCATGCAGAAACTAAATTTAAATATATTGTCTTATTTTAAAGTGATCACATGAAAGCATGAAACACTGTTAGAAATGATGGCCTAGTGGTTAGTGCTCTCAGTAGCGCATATGGGGATCTGGGTTGACGATCCCCGTCAATGCTTATGTGGCTAATGCTTTGCTAATTTTTATATACTGTACTTTTTAAAAATAACACAAATCTTAACTTTTAAAAGACAATTTGTAGTTTACTAAGTAACCTATATAATACATATTTAGCAGATGAATGATTTTAATACATTTAGAGTAACTTTAAATGTAACTTAAACATTTTTTTTATTTGGGGGTACATTTCAAAAGCAGCAACTTGAGTGGACAATAAAGTAACAGGTGAAAATAAAATATAAATATATTGTTCATAAGAAGTGTAGTTGATTTAAGCATAATCATATGCTAGAAGAAGTGTCTAATCTCATAATGTTAGGTGCCAAAGATGTTGACTGGCAATGAGGAGAGCACTGGCATCCATCAGCAGCACAGCTTTACTCCTGCAGATGAACTGTTCTTGAAAGAAAAAAATGGGGTCACTGAGATCATGGTGGGTGAACAGCATATGCATTTCTGAATTTACAGTAGTACAAGAAATGATTGTGTAAAATCATATATGTTACACATATTCTTGACCAATCATTATTACTTGACATGTTACTCAAAACATTTTTGATGGCAAATTATGTGTGCGTTATAGAGCCACAAGTCATCATGTTAAACCCTGGGAGTATGAGAGATTTTAAACCACTGGTTTATTATCACACTGTTAAAAAAATCAGCTGTAGTTATGCAGCTGTTTGCCAGTAACTTATGTAGATTTAAAGGTTTATTATTTACTGGCAACAGTTTGTTCAAAGTTAAATCAAAATTAAACATTAACAAGTCTATGATTTTACAGCATAAAACTATAAAATAACAGCCTCATGCAAAGCATTTTGTGAACCAGAAATCCTCATCAACCTTTTTCTGTTGTTTCCTTCATATTTTGGTTCCCAGAATGCTTTGCATGATGCTGTTATTTGATGGTTTTATTCTGTAAATAAAAAGACTTGTTAATGTTTAATGTTCATTTAACTTTGAACAAACTGTTGCCAGTAAATAACATATAAATCTACAGTAATTTACTGGCAAACAGCTGACAGTAATACTGTAAGTTCTACATAATTTTTTAACAGTGTAGTGTTAGGTGTTGATAGATAAACAGAGTTTCATGAATGGTTACAGGTTGAGGATCAGTTGAAGAAAAGGCTGAGGTATAAGCACATTATACTGTAAGTCTACAGTACAAGCCTTGTGAGCTGAAAAATTATTGTATGCAGGACACTAACAATCTTCTCTGTGATAAAAAGAAGAATTTTAACTCATTACAACAAAATGCCAAGAGCATACCATCACATAATTATATTGTATTCCTTCAGCCATGCAGACACCATAATTTTTTTTTTAATTTCAAGAAAAATGTAACAACTAGAGAAAGATACAAATACTGTAGATCTTTAAAATAATGTGCATTTTTATGCACACCAAGCATAAAAAAATTAAATGACTGTAGTTGACTTTTGTTTGTTGTATATTTAAATTAAATTTCCTCTTTGTGTGACAGACAATCTGAAAAAATAAATAAATAAATAAATAAATAAATAAATAAATATATATATATATATATATATATATATATATATATATATATATATATATATATATATATATATATATATATGTAAGCAATAAGGTACGAGAGGCTGTGCTGTTTCGTGAATAAGTAACGGCTGAAGGGCGTTGTTAGGCACAACGCGAAGCGGAGTGCCTGCAACCCCTTCAGCCGTTACTTATTCACGATACAGCACTTGCCTCGAGTACCTTATTGCTTTTATAAAACGGTTACCACACAATATTAAAGTAAAAAAAATATTAGTGCAACTTTCATGAAGTTAAATCAATAAAAGCATTCATTCCGCTAGAAAAAATAGTCCTTGACTGCGAACAACAACATGAAAGCTCAAATAAAAACAACAAACTGTTCTCAGACTTTGTCTCATTATATGTTTATGTGTTGCTAAGGGTGTTGCTAAGGGCGCAGTGATATTAAATAGAACCGTTGGGTGAAGCGGTCATAGCAGTGTTTTATTGTGAATAAAGCACACCTATTGACCAATCAGAATCAAGGATTGGAACTAACCGTTTTATATATATATATATATATATATATATATATATATATATATATATATATATATATATATATATATATATGTGTATATATATATATATATATATAAAATCAATACGTTGCAATTATATGAATTTAGATACATCTTAAATTTTTTAATAAACTACTATCCTTATATTGAGGTAGTTAAGATTATCATTTATATTCAACATTTGATTGGCCTATATACCATATTATGAAACACATGTCTATATTTTATTAATTATTATTGTAACAAAATGTATCAAATTTAATATATAAGTTTATTTTCTTCAATTGTTAGATTAATAATTGTTAATAAAGTCAAATAAAATGTCAAATAGTCAGCTGTAATATCATTGCATTTACATTTCAGTGTTAGTGGAAGTCTAGTTTAAGCAACAACTGAGGCTTAGCCTGACAGTTAGCCTGCTCCGGACCAGGCTAGTTTCAAGCATAAGTTTCCAGAGTAACCGGGGTTGAGCTAGTTCAAGTTTGTTTTATGAAACGAAATCCACCGGCAATAAGTCAGACTTAACAAAATAAGCCTGGCTTATTCTGTAATCTAGTTTTATGAAACAGCCCTCATGCTGCAGACTGAGGAAAATATAATTGATTTCTCTCCATATACCAAAATCAGTCAACATGGAGAATCACAACAAACATGTCCCAGTTTTCATGCTACTACAGTAGTGTGCATAACACTGTTAGCTCAGCAAACAACAGACAAACATAAAATACTGACAATATTGACAATATTGTAAAGAAAATATTACGGTCATCCCTGCTGGAAAAAACAGCAAACCAGCATATGTTGTGTTCCAGTTCCCATGCTGGTTTGGTAATGGTTTAGCTGGTGGCCATCAGGATACCAGCATCCCATGCTGGTCATACCAGCAAGACCAGCATATGATGTTTTGGTTCCATCAACATCACAAGCAATATCCTCATAAGCAAGACTTCGCGGGAAGAACCGTCTTGAATGTTGCATCCATCCTTAAACAGCTTAAACCTTTCACCGCCGATAGGGTTTAGAAACTGAGAGTATGGTGGAAGGTATAGTACTGTCAACTGTGGATGGTGTTTAAACCAGTTCTGGACCAAAGCAGAGCGGTGGAATGACACATTGTCCCAGATGACAGTATATTGTATCTGGTGCATTTCATACCTGCTGTGACAATGTGGTGCAATCGGTCCAAAAATGCGAGAATGTCAGGTGTGTTCTACGTGCCCATTTTGGCAGGATGGAGGAGAACCGCATGCTGTGAAATGGCAGCGCGAAGGGTGATGTTACTTTCACGTTGCCCCGTCAGAGCGTTGAGAATTTATACAACCCACTCCGCCACATACCGCAAGTCAGATCAGCTGTTTGTGAGCTTTGCGGATCATTCTTTAGGTATGCCGGACACTAAACAGCAGCTATCTAAATGGATTGTCGAAGCCATCGCACTGGCTTACGCCTCCCTCAATGAGCAATGTCCTGTTGGTGTTAGCGTCCACTATATGCGAGGTATGGCTTCATCATGGGCTTGGTCTACAGGGGTTATGTGCTTACCGGTGCGTTTTAAACCCCACCGTATGCGCGTTAACATTCTATATTATGCTTACACTTTTGCTTATTAAAGCTGTGAATACACTGGATATATGGCCACATGCAATGTCTCCGGTAAGGCACCTCAGTCTGTTGTGTATGCACGGCGTGATGGAATTACGTGTCCCCATAGCATCAGCAACTGACGCAATGCGAAGTGAACCGTATTGAAAGGGAACGATGGGGTTGCTCACGTGGCCCTGGTTCCCTGAAATAACGGGAACAGGTATTGCATAGCTGGCCGTGCTACAAACGCCTAAGCAGTGAGCTTTATTTGGCTACGTGCTTCAGGCGAATGAAAGTGAGCTCATGGCGCTCTCTCCCAGACTATAAATGGCATAGCCTCACCCCTGTTGCGGGCTCGAACGGCATAGGTCTATAATTTTTACAGACGTAACCAATAGGCTTCAATCGCGGAGTAAACAGGAGTTTCCCCCATAGCGTCAGCAACTGACACAGTGCTCGTTCCCGTTGTTTCGGGGAACCAGGGTTGCGTGAGTGGCCTTGTCACTTCCTGATTTTTTTTGTAAATTTACCCAAGCCTGGTGGGTTCAATTCAAGTTGAGTTTATTTCTATATCACGTTTTACAATTTTTTATTCTTGCAAAGCAGGTTTACAGTAAATGCATGATAGTAAAGATGATACAGCAAATACAACAACCAAATATCACAAAAAGATGTAGCATACCGCAAAATAACTTTCTTTAGTCTTTAGGTTTGTGTCAAAATCTTCATATACAATATATAGCAATACTCACATTCTTACAGGGAAAAGAGTTAAAATGAATTACATCATTGTTCTTAATTTTCCTTAGATTGAAAGTATGTCCCAAGCAAAAAGGCTACATGACTCCACAACGTATGAAATCCCCGGTGGAGGATATCATGCAAATAATTAATGTTATTAATATTGTTACTTTTGACAAAATTATGCTCATAATAAGTCAGAATTTTTCACACCATGTTCTTTTTTACAATTAAATGACTGTTAATATAGTAACTATATATTTTATATATGTTGTATGATTACTGTATATTGTAATATAATATTGTAATATAATTGTTTCATCGGTCATATGCTATGTTGTAATACCGACAGTTATTTTTATTGAAAAGTTGAATACCAACTAGAGGCATCATGCTTATTCAAACTGAGGGGGCATGTGCCCCCTTGGTTATTTTTGAGCCAAATGGATTTTCCATGCAACCTCAAATCCAAACTAAGCGTCAATTAATCTGTTATTTGACTTTTAATCTGTTTCATATGCACAATACTATCAATTTTATGCTGCATCCTTGTCACTTTTATGAGATTTTCGCCGTTTTGATGGTGTTACATTACTTTATTCTGGCGGCAGGCGCCACAGACAGCGCAGTCGCAGACAGTGCAGTCACAGACGTCGTCTGAGCACGCTATTATTATTTTTATTTATTTACGTTTATGGGACAGATACAAAGAAGAGACATAAATACACTGTAAACAGTCATTTGATGTATGTATCATAGTGTTTTTAGCCGAAGCTAGTTTACAACACTTGTCCCTAGAGGGGCTTTTAGTTAAAAAAGAAGGGGAAAAGAGAGAGAGAGAAAAAAAGAAATACAGACAAACCTTATTAAAAGTGAAGTAAGAACCAGTTTAAATTAAATACAAAAAGAGCAGTATAAAAACTAAATATTAGAGCAATTTTGTTCCTGAATTAGCCACAATTTAGTATGTTTTTTAAAAGTGAAAAATGTTGGAATACATTTCAAGTGGCCTGGCAGAGAATTCCATAATTTCACCCCTTTTATTGAAAAGGCAGTTTGGGCAAATGATGTTCCTACGGTAAGGGATAATGCAATTGCCATTTAATGCTGCTCAGGTGGATCTAGTACAATTTTGCAATTTTGTTATTAGTTTGCAAAGAGGTGGGGGAGCAGTGTTATTAAGGCATTTAAAAAACTTATTTAATAAGATGCAAAGAGATAAAATTAGCAAAACTTAAAACCTTATATTTGCTCAAGATTTTGCAATGATGGTACCTTATTCTCTTATTGTCCAGGATTTTCAAAGCTCGATTATAAAGACACTCTATAGAATTAACTGATGACTGGTCAGCTTGGGACCATGTAGTCAAGCCATATGATATATGTGAAAAAATCATAGAGTTTATAAAAATAAAAGCACAATCAAGAGTCAAGCAATTTCGTATCATCCTAAAATAGCCCAAGTTTGCCCTAATGGTTTTACTAATTTTCTTGATATGACTTTTAAAATTCAGTTGATAGTCTATAATTATTCCCAGGTACTTTACTTCAGATACTTGCTCAACAAGCTCCCCGTTAATTTGTACATTCAATAGTTGTGTTACAGGTCGTTTTTTAATGGAAAAGCAGACAGAGTTTGTTTTTTTTAGCATTTAAAACTAAACAAGATGAGGCCAGCCAAGATGATACGGGGCCAGCCAAGATGAGGCCAGCCAAGATGAAAGTTCGCTCACGGGCTCTTTGCTGTTGCTGCATTTGGCTGAGGAATTAAAATGTGTAAGAAAGAACATTTCCAAACCCCAGTACGGTAATGTGCAGTTAACCTCCTCTGTGTAGAAAATGCATGTGACAGTCTCAACGTTATATAAGTAGATTTCTAGATTCATCCTGGTACAACGCCAAAGTTCGCCAGATTTCACGGGGACGCGGATCAATTACACATGTTCACATATGAGGTAAAATTTGATGCAATTGCGTTCCTATAATAATTTTATCTACACATTTTTTTAAATAATTATTGAACATTAAAATCAATCACGTGGCTATAGCTTATGTCATTTTCGTTGTATATACTTTATGGATTTAAAATCACATTAATTATAGGATAATGCAGTTGTTGTGCAAAATGCATTAATGACACAATTAAACAAGTAATTTATTAAAACTTAAATAAATAAAACATGCCGTTTCAGATGTAAATATGATACCAATATGTGACATTATTCTGATTAAATAGTATTTGATATGAAAGTTAGTCAACACTTTTATTTTGGATGTTTTTGCATGAAAGCAGGGGTTCAGATAGTTAGAAATGTAAGTGCCATGGAAAAGACTGAAAGCTCTATAATACTTCGTTTGATGTCTGTGTATGCACAAATTTCTGTGAGTTGTGCACACTGTGCCCCCTTAAAAAAATTGGCGTATGACGCCCCCGATACAAACGGCTGTAACTAAAATGAAAACAACTGTAATCACAATGCAGATCACAACACCATTAGCCGGGGATTCACGGCAGTCACTGCATTTTCCATCTGCAAAAAAAAAATGCAAAAACTTTGTCTGTGATGCATGCAACTGCTAAAAAGTGTAACATTTCTAAACTGACATTTAATTTCATTAAGTTATAATCATGTGTCATCCCATATATTTTCTTTAACCACTTAACTGTCACTGTTCCTGAGGAACACCTAGGTTTACTTCAATATTTTGGATGTAAATGTTTATTGAATCATGACAAACTATATATTTTTAAAAAGCCTCTAGAATACATATTTCAGCAGTGTTTTATAAAATAAATTATGTAGGGAGAGTAATTGATTAATTCTTGAAGAGAGTGTGCGTCAAAACATTTATGTCCTGCTAAATGTCACTGTCCCACCGGTGGGATGCCTACAATTACTTAAGTGTTTTGCATATGAATTCTTATCCAATCATGACAAACTGTATATCAATGGAAAGCTCTAAGAGTCTAGATTTCATTTGTCATCATCATTTTGGGAATATATTGACATAGTGTGAGTCTTTTTACTCAAGCGGGCCACATTGTTTTTACATATTTATAACACTAATACCCTATCCTAAACCTAAAAATCTTGACAAACTATATATCTTTGGAAAGCTCTAAGAGTGTAGTTTTCATATTTCATCACAATTTTTGGAAAATTATGACGTAGTCAGAGTCAGTTTCTAAAACGTAACGGGCCACAGGTGGACCCAATTTGTTTTTACATATGTATAGCACTAATACCCTGTTCTAAACCTAAAAAATCTTGTCAAACTATTTATCTTTGGAAAGCTCTTAGAGTGTAGTTTTCATATTTCATCAAAATTTTGGGAAAGAAATGACATAGTGAGAGTCAATTTCTAAAAGGTCACAGGCCAACATGTAGGCCCAATTTGTTTTTACATATTCTAACACTAAACCCCCTACTCTAAACCTAAAAAATCTTGATAAACTATATATCACTGGAAATCTCTCAGAATGTAATTTTCTTATTTCTGTCATGACTCTAGTTTGATTGATTGTTATTTTGGTTTCTCTGTGTTTTCGTGTTTTGTTTTGAATGCTTCACATGTGCGCGTCTCTATCACGGGTGTCATTAGTGTGATCTTCTTCACCTGCGTCATTCACAGCTGTTGTTCATTTGTTGCCCAATCGGTTTAGTATATATTCCCTGTGTGTTTAGTGTGTCGTTGCAAGTTCGTTTTACATGTTCCTGCCCGCTAGCTCTGCTAGTTTTTGTCTTGTCGTGTTGTCAGAGTGTTTTGCTAATTATCGTTTGTGCCTTCTGCTGTCCTAGCCCCTTCTGAGTTCCCAGTTCTTCATCTGCCCGCCCGTGTTTTGAAAACTCAACATTGCTGTTTGTATGCTGGAATATCACAAGTCTCAGTCCAGCAACTCATCTGCTGTGACACAGCCGAGTTTGACTTTGCTACATTGGAATATCATTTTCGCGCTGTCCAGTCCTGTAAGCGCTGTCCAGCGATTGTCCTGCTGATACTTTCCACTAACATTATTCCCTCCCTCTGCAACAGCTCCGGACTGTTTGCTGTTTTTGAGCTGTCTAGCGAGTCTTCTGTGGACCGGTGGCCGTGGTCCAGTTCGGCTAGTTAAATCTCCATGGCGTTTAAATTACCCTGCCTTCCTCCGTCCCTGTGGCTCCCGTGACGCGGCCCTCATGGGAGTGGTCTATGTAGTCTGCCCCGTATCGGGGCCCCCCATGCCTTCATCCCGTACATTAATAGCCGGGGAACTAATTTTGGCTGATTGACATTTGGTGGCTGAGAGACTTACCCATTGTGAATTATTAATAAACATCTCTGCTTTGGGATCCCTGTATTTTGTATTTTCTGACAGAACAAACTTGCCATTGAGATGGATCCTGCGGAGGTTGACGCACTTCGATTGGCGCTCGCTTACCAGGGGTCTTTGTTAGGTCAACATTCTGCCCATCTCTCCTCCATGTCTAAGGAAGTCGAGGATTTAACCTCCCGAGTGGCTGACCTCTCCTCACGTTTCGACCAGGTCCGTCTAGAAGTCACTCTTCCCAGTCAGTCGTTCGAGAGGGAACCCCATGCCACAGCCCCACCACCATCTGATGGTAATCCCACCTCTTGTCGAGCGTTCTTCTCATAATGCTCCTTGGTTTTAGCTCTCCAGCCGCGCCGCTTTTCCTCTGAGCGCACCCGGGTTGCAAATGTTATCACTTTGCTGGTTGGTAAAGCGTGTGAATGGGCTACGGCTGTGTGGGATGCTTGTGACCCTTGCTGTCGGAGATGGAGAAACTTTTCGACTGATCTGTGCGTGGAGACGCTGCAGCCGCTCGATTGGCTCATTTAGTTCAAGGAAAGCTTTCTGTTACCAATTATTGAATTTAAGACCTTAGCGGCTGCCTGTCAGTTCGGGAGTCCGGGTGGGCGCCACTTCTAAGCTCTCCTCAGGTTCCAGTACCCATCTTCATGTCACGTTGTCCTTCGCTGGCTGTCGTCACTCGTCCACTGCCCTTCTCGATTTTGGTGCGGAAGGCAACTTTATTGATGAGGCTCTGGTTCGCGCCTGGGGTGTCCCGGTTGTCCCTCTCCAGTTCCCCTTGGATGTCTGGTCCCTTAGAGGACAGCAGATGGCGCAGATTACACATTGCACTTCTCCTGTGAGTCTGTCTGTGTCTGGTAATCATCGTGAAGAGATTGTGTTGTACATCCTTCATGCCTCTCTATCACCTATTATTTTATGGCATGTATGGTTAGCGCAACACAATCCTCACGTTGATTGGCAACGTAATGTCATTTTGTCATGGTCCCAGTCATGTCATGTGTCTTGTCTTGGGTCTGCTGTTTCTGGTTCTGTTCTCTCTCATCCTCAGGTTTCGGCGGTCGATCTAACTGGAGTCCCGGCGGAGTATGCCGACATCGGTCAGGTGTTCAGTAAAGCCCGGGCCACCTCCCTTCCTCACCACCGTCCATATGATTGTTTTATCAAACTCCTCCCAGGCACTTCTCCGCCTAAAGGTAGACTTTATTCTTTGTCTGGTCCTGAGAGAGAGGCTATGGACCGTTATATTAAGTATGCCCTTAGTGCCGGTCTCATCCGTCCCTCATCCGGGGTTTTTCTTTGTTAAAAAGAAGGACGGCTCCCTCCATCCCTGTATTGATTATAGGGGCTTAAATGACATTACTGTTAAGAATAGGTACCCTCTTCCTTTAATGTCTTCTGCTTTTGAGCTTTTGCAGGGAGCACGGTTCTTCACCAAGTTAGATCTGCGCAACGCCTATCATTTTCTGCGCATAAGAGAGGGCGATGAATGTGTGGCCGTGGTCCAGTTCGGCTAGTTAAATCTCCACGGCGTTTAAATTACCCTGCCTTCCCCTGTCCCTGTGGCTCCCGTGACGCAGCGCTCACGGGAGCGGTCTACGTACCCTGCACCGTATCGGGGCCCCCCATGCCTTCATCCCGTGCATTGATAGCCGGGGAACTACTGTAATTTTGGCTGATTGACATTTGGTGGCTGAGAGACTTACCCATTGTGAATTATTAATAAACATCTCTGCTTTGGGATCCCTATGTTTTGTATTTCCTGACAATTTCAAGGTCATCTGATGATAGAAATAATGTAGTGACAGTTTTTAGTTACATGACCCCACCCCCCATAGGAATGCATATTAATTTTATATAATCATAATATCCTGGTATAAATCTACAGAAATGTTGACAAACTATATATCATTGGAAAGCTCTAAGAATGTAGTTTCCATATTTCAAAACGTTTTATGAGTAATAATAATGCAGTGACAGTATTTTATTAATTTGTGACAAGAGAGTGCAGCAAACCGTTGACATCTAGTGGCCGTTGTTGGTAAAACCACTAAAAGTGTTACACAAACCTCATTTTTGTGATCTTAACTTAAAATTTGGATCACAACTGCTTGAGACATATGGCCTCATGTTTACATTATTACTTTTGTGAAACATTTTCATTTTTATAATTTTATTTATCAAATTAATGATGAAATCAATTCTTTCAGCTTACCCCATTTGATGATTATTGGTTCATCTAGGGTGATGTGTGACACAAAACAATCATAATCTGCTTTTTCATTTTCTGCAATTTCCACACTCTTTCGCAGCTGATATGTTCCATCATGATTTGGTCTGACTCCTGTGGATTCAATCTCATTATCAGGCAGAGATGTGCGATATTTCCTAATGACCAAAGTCACATCTTTGGGGTAGAAGCCAGTGGCCATGCAGGTGAGTTTCAAGTTGTTTTTGTTACCGGTAGCCCTTTTTGCAACCACATGAACTTCTGGTGGAGCTGAGAAAAAGGGAAGCAGTTCATGAATCGGGTACAGCACTATAAAAGCCGTAGATCAGGGGTTTCCAAACTTTTCATTCACGTAGACCATGTAGACATGTATAACCCTTCTCATGCCCCATGAAAATATTCTTAATGGAAATATGGGGGAAAACACAGTTGTTTTATTTTTAAGTGTCCTGTTAAACTATAAATGAACTGTATGTTTAATTGCAACACCAGATGTGAGGAAAAATATCGAAACCATAACAGTGAAAGCGTTTACATGGACAGTCTTAGGTCGATTATGCTCAATAAACTGATAACGTGGGGTCATGTAAACACGTAAAATGGTTTTGTTTTATCGGGGAAAGCCCGTCACTGACGTCACTGCCTGCAAGAAACCTGACAAATCTCCAAGTCCCATGTAAACACAGTTCCCTGTCGAGAACGTTCTCTCGACATTGCATCAGTAGCTGACGCTATGGGATTGATCCATCAATCACGATTACCCTGAAGCCTTATTGCACAACGCCAGTGCAGTTGGAACTTGCGCTGGCCAATGACGCTCAAGACGGCAAAGGAAGCATGGTCTCCTTACAATAATAGCAGCCTGAGCGAATATCCCTACAACAAGATATCTGTTGAGTACGCTGATAAGACGAACGTCCCTTTTAGCGATCCAGATGTCACGAATGTGCTCACGGTGCGGAGGTCCCATCGACCCGCCCGATTCGCACAAGCTGTGTATAATATGCCACGCCCCAGGGCAGCTCCCATCCTCATATGAACACGCATGGCGCACCATCCTCGCTTTCAAACACCACCACGACACACGGGCCGCAGAGAGAGCGGGGACTGAAAGAGTTAATGCCTGGTCTCAGCGAGCCGCACAACAGCCCGTTGTCTATTGTGGTGTCAGCCGCCTTCCAGCCATCCTCTCTTGTGTCCGTAACACACACGCTGCACAGAGCGGAGAGGTATCTCTTAGTCTCGTTTGGTCCCTCGCCCCCCGAGCAGCGATCCAACGAGCAACGCGCACCCCCCACGAGGACCAAGCTACCCGTCATGCACGGGACACACGGCACCACCGAGCGGTTCAATCATCCAGTCATCTAAACGCTATCACTGCGCTTCGATGCGTGGCATGCCATTCCCAATATATCGGACTGGATGCTGAACATTATTCAGAAAGGACACTCTACAGTTTCGCTCAGACCCCCCGTTTCAACGGCGTGATAGCGTCAACGGTCCGTGCTCAGGACGAGTCGATATTGTATCAGGAAATCTGCAATCTCCTCACCAAACGAGCAATAAAGTCAGTTCCGATTCAAGAGAGAGAGAGATTTTTACAGCCGGTACTTTGTCATCCCGAAAAAAGACAACGGTCTCAGACCGATCTTGGATTTGAGACTAATCAACAAAGCATTACACAAACATGCTTTCAAATGACTACACTGAAACAGATCCTCGCCCACATTCGGCCCGGGGACTGGTTTATTTTAGTGGACCTAAAGGATGCTTATTTTCCCATTCAGATCGCCCCGCACCACAGGCGCTTTCTGAGATTTGCATTCAAGGATGCTGCATACTAGTTCACGGTCCTCCTGTTTGGCCTGGCTCTCGCCCTGCACACATTCATGAAATGTGTAGACACAGCGCTGTCCCCGCTGAGAGTAAGCAGCATTCGCATCCTGAATTATGAAATTATTTGGACGATTGGCTGATCTTAGTACAATCCAGAGAGGTGCTCATCCACAGCCACAGAGACGCAGTACTTTCGCATTTAGACAGCCTCGGTCTAGGTGTGAATTTGCAGAAGAGCGCTCTATCTCCAACGCAGGAGATCACGTTTTAAGGTGTGCGTCTCAACTCGGTCTCAATGAAGGCTTTCTTATCAGAAGAGCGCAAAAGATATGTGACGTCTGCTCTGAATGTATTCAGCAGACATGGGGACTTGTGACTTGGTGACTTGGACTCGAGTCGACTCGAGTCGCTATTTTTGTGACTTGTGACTTGACTTGACAAAAAATAAAATACTTGAGACTTGACTCGGACTTGGAAGTTAAAGACTCGGGACTTGACTTGACTTGAGACACGATGACTTGAATGACTTGAGTGTTAATCACATCATGTTTTCAGTTTGAATATAAAATATATAAATAATTTTAAAAAATAAAGTTGACGCAGCTGGAGCCCAGGCTAAGAATGGCGTTGTCATGACTGAATCACGACACTATTATCAGCTCTCGTACCTTACGCACGCCACGCCCACTTAGATCAGATATCAACATCTCAGCCGGAGGGGCACCGAGGGTCATCGCTTTCGGCTTCAACAAGATGTCAAAAGATGAACAGTGCATTGCAAGACATGCAACATTAAAATCACGGGCAGCCACGTGACAACCTCCAATTTTGTCCGTCATTTGAAGAGCCATAGTAAGTGCTTGTCATTTTTTTAATGTCTGGTTAGTTGGTAGATAGCTAATGTAATAATCGCTAAAGTAGCCATTAACCCTCATCAATGATGAGTCATTATTCCGTGTTGGGGACAAATGTGGGCAAAATCATTTAGATTTTTTTTAAATACTTCCCTTGATCTGAGCGGTATGAGACTTGGCTACTTTTTCTAAGTTTGTAAGCGTCTTTTGCGCGCTTAAGTTCGTTATTTCAAATGTAGGCGCACGAACGGAAGAGACGCGCACGCGGTGCGACGCGCTCGTTTTTCTGGGCGCAGCCTTGAGCATTCAGAGCATTACACAAGTGTGTGTGTGGGAGAGAGAGAGAGTTTGTGTGTGTGTGTGTGTGTGAGAGAGAGAGAGTGTGTGTGTGTGTGTGTGTGTGTGTGTGTGTGTGTGTGTGTGTGTGTGTGTAAACTATGTTTGAGAGAGAGAGAGAGAGAGAGAGAGAGAGAGAGAGAGAGAGGGAGGTGTTCAGAGAGGAGTCTGTTGGATGTTAAGCTGTTATTTGTTTTATGGACTCAATGAGTACGTTTACATGCACAGCATAAGCGGATAACTATCAAAAATCTGCTTATTAAAACTGTTTTCATGGGTTTACATGCAAATCAATAAGCCGGCTATGCAGACAACTGCGTTTACATGGGACTTGCAGAATTATCAGTTTTCTCGCAGGCAGTGAAGTCACCACCTATAGTACACAATAGTCATTCAAAAAGTCATAGGCATATCTGTCTTAAGCTGTACTGTTGTATCTGTTCTCGTGTCTGCAGAACCTGTAAATGTAACATGAGCTGCTATTTTAACAGTTTCTCTGCCAACTGCTTTAGTCGAGCGGAGACTTTTATGCGTTACTTTGCGCTTACTTCCGCGTGTGACGTTTATCTTTCATACGCGGAGACATGCGCACATGGACAAAACCGTGAGAAAGCCGGTTAAGGTGTTTACATGCCACGCGAAAGCGGCGTAATGAGCAAAAAACTACCTGTGCCGATCGGTTTTTGCTTACGCCGTTTATGGGCTTTCCCCGATTAAAGAAAACCGGTTTACGCGTTTACATGACCCCACGTGTTATCAGTTTACTAAGCATAATCGGTGTAAGACTGTGCATGTAAACGCACTCAATGTTGAAAATTTCAAACATTTCAAACAAGGTTGGCAGAAGTGAAAAATAAATAATTTATGAAGTTACAATTTTGTTTGATTCCATGATGTATTTTACTGAACATGAGTATTTACAATGCAAATCCAAATTATTGTAATTAACTGTTAGTTACTTACTGTATATCTTGTCTTTTCACTTTATTAAGATCAGATTCTGCAGGTAAAATTACAATAATAAGGTGACTTGACTTGGACTTGACTTGACCTACTACAGGACTTGACTTGACTTGACTTGATATAGCCTGTGACTTGACTTGACTTGACTTGCCCAAGACAAAAAATACTTGGGACTTACTTGAGACTTGAAGGTTCAGACTTGAGACTTACTTGAGACTTGCACATGTGTGACTTGGTCCCATCTCTGGTATTCAGCCACGGATGCACGTGCCACTGAAACGGTTTCAGAGACTTTTAGGCTTGATGGCGGCAGCCTCCTCGGTTTGCCCACTCGGCCTGCTGTATATGCCCCCGTTACAGCTATGGTTACGATCCAGAGTGCCCAACAGGGCGTGGATATTGGGACGAGCGCGCATTACAATTATGAACGGATGTATGCGAGCGCTGAGACCCTGGTTCGATCCCAACCTGTTCAGCGGGGGTGCCCCACTTGGGCTGGTTACGAGACGAAAAAGTAGTCACGACGGGTGGTTGATGCTATTTCACTTGCATACTCTAGCCAAGGCGTGGAATGCCCTTTGGATATTAGAGCTCATTCTACGAGAGCTATTGCATCGTCATGGGCCTGGTATAAAGGCGCATCTATTCAGCATTTATGCTTGGCTGCTGGCTGGTCGTGTCAGAACAACTTTGCTAGATTTTATAATCTGGATGTTTCCTCATTGGCTTCCCGAGTGCTTTCGGTAAGCACGCCCTCCACCTCCAGTGCCTGACATACCTGTGGGTTTCTATCAGGTCGTGAGAATACCTTAGCGCCAGACGCTGCTAGCTCGCTGAGTATTTGATTTATTTACTACGAGAATGCCATTTACTGGTTTTTCGGATTATCACTTGCATTCCTGACGCTGGGAATCAACCGCTCGCTGGAAGCTGAGTCATATGAATACTGCATGTGGATTAGTTCCTACAAACTTTATCGCCGGACCACATCCACCCGTTTGCCAAATTAACATGTGACTGCAAGAGTGCTGTGTTCACTGCTGCTAGTCCCGTGATCTAGGCACTTCCACAACTTGTGTGCCGGACGCCGTCCGCTCGCTAGGTATGTTGCTTATTCATTAGCGTTTACTTCTTACCCGCTTAATGTGGTAGTTACGCTAATAGGCTGACTGGCCCTGTTATGGTTTTAGGCTGGTGCTTAGTACAGTATGTCATTATCCGGCTGGTCATTAAGATTGTTGCATGTTGTTTGCTTCGCTATGCTTGGCCTATCTTACCATATGCACGGCGCGGTTCTATACAATCTCCTATAGCGTCAGCTACTGACGCAATGTCGAGATAACGTTCTCGACAGGGAACGTCTCTGTTGCTGTCGTAACCTCGGTTCCCCAAGAGAACGTGAACGAGACATTGCTTTAGCTGCCGTGCTCACGGCTTCGATAGGCTGTATGCTCATTAAGTCGTTTTTATTGAAGATATTCGCTCAGGACGGCTGCTATTATAGTAAGGACACCACGCCTCCTTTGCCGTCTTGAGCGTCATTGGCCAGCACAAGTTCCAACTGCACTGGCATTGTGCATTACGACTTCAGGGTAATCGTGATTGAAGGATCAATCCCATAGCGAGGGTATGATAGTAACCAAGATGTTTTCTGCATAGCCGATTTATTGCTTTGCATGTTTTCTATAATAAGCAGATTTTTGATAGTTATCCACTTATTCTGTGCATGTAAACGCACCCAGTAATAGTAATGTAATAGTAATTATTGGATTAAACCATTTAAGTGCCATTCAGTGCAACAACCATGTGGCTTTGCACAACCTAATTAATCATACTTTGCCACCCACAGTTTGAAACCCGCTGCTGTAGATAAAGGCTGTTTCTCAATTCCAAGAACGCAAAGAACGGACTTGTGTTCTTGTGAATACTGGTCTTGCCAGGCGACCTTGGAAGAATAAACTCAGAAGGTTGCAAGAACACAGAACGCACTTGTGAGAATTGAGATGTGTGTGATCTTCCTCTTGGTCACCTGACCTCCCCAGACTTCAGCGAACATGTCTGCATTCGATGCATTCTCGATATCAAGAACACATCTGGGTATTTTCACGCGTCCTCCCTACTTGTGTTCTTGAGAATTGGAATTTAACTTTGACGGTTAATGATGACGTACAGTGAGAACACAAGGACACAAGATCGCTGAAGAACACATATTGAGAAACAGCCAGGTTTACTCACATTGTTTTTTGAGTTCTCTTTCTCCATATTCTCTGAACTTGTTCAGCCAGTCCACACACTCTTTCTCCAGGTAGCCCTTGGTGTACTGGTTTAAGATGGGCACATTATCCCATTTCCTCTTGGTTGGGACAGCTGCAGGAGCGGGGGCAACCCACTGTGAGGTCTTATCATCAAAGGAAAGGAAGTTTTCACCATCATAGCTGTATTCATCGATTCCTTTGGAGAATGTCACTTCATTTCCCTGTTTTTCAATTTCACAACCATGTCTCCACTGAAGAACATGAACATCTACACAGAGGCAAATCAACATGTTTTTAAGCTAATAATAACAGACATAATAGATATGATATGCATGATAAACTGCATTAAACTTCCTCACCTGATTCATTGTGTTTCATTCGTTCCATCAGAATGTTGACATTCACATTAAACCACTGTTCTTTGCTCTTTCGGGATTGGGTACCTTTCTCCCAGTAATCCTGTGGCAATTTCTCTTTCATCCAACCCTGTTTAGGAATCTTTTTTTGTTCCTTGCTGTTGTAGTAGTCAATCTGTCTGTCATCCAGTAAACCCATAGCTGTGAAATCATAGATGCCTGGCAGATTCACAGGTTTGGATAAAGCTGTGTAGATGTAGTACAGGGAATGCGTCTCTGCAATGTAAAGTAGTGAAATTTATGTAGTCAAAGGTTTTATAAAGAACGATTTATTTTGTACATTTGTATAATCTAAAGAACCTAAAAAATCACTACAAAGAACCTTTTGTGAAACCGAAAAGAGATGTTAAAGATGCTTTAAAGAACTGTTTAGACAAAAAAGTTTCGTCAACGGCATTCTGGAGCTCATTTATTTTACATTATGTACAGTTACTGAAATTACTATTTTTTACAATTTAATCCAGAATATTCTTTGTGTCTGATCATTTATTTGGTTTAATAAAGAATTGTGGTTTGATAGAGATTGTTAAAACAATCCTGTTAAAATGAGATACAGGGCGAGTGTCTAATTTTGTACTGACATCAATCATTATTATGTACAGCAAGGCAGATTAACGGTCCTGTATGCTATATCAGAGTTCAGGAAGCATCCATCTACCCATATGAAAAGTTACTGCGCGCTTTCTACAAATAAAACAAGTAAAACAATAAAAGTTTACTTTCGCTTTAGAAAGAGCGCATATAAATTTGACTTACCTGCTTGAACCGACACTAAAGTTCCGAAATAAAGAAAAATACCAAGCAGAGTAAAACGCTTAGCGATGGCACCCGAGTCCATGATTTAAATGGGTGGGTAACTTTAATAATCTTTAGCCTATATCGACATGTGGTCGAAAAAACAGGAAACTGTTTTCAGGAAATGGCAGACGCGGTATTTGAACCACTAGCCTACTTAATTTTATTGCCATATATTTTACTTTGCATTGCATTTGCCTTCATCAAAACTGGATCTTCATTGTTTATAGTCAATTATCGTCTCCAAGCATAATTGGGCATTTCTTCAACTAGGGGCACTTTAACCCTTGTGAATTTGATTTTAAAAAACTTGCTTAAAAGTCCTGTAACACAGTCTGATAAGTTTAAACAATTTGTCTAGTTTTAAGATCTGTAAGAGGGCAAAATTAGATTACAAGATAAATTGTTAATATTTTACATTTTTTCAGACCTGCAAAGAACAAATGTCATTTCCACCACTCTCAATATACAGTTGTTATTTAAAAGTATAATTACTTATGCCACTCCAAAATTGTTTAAGATAATTTTTGTGAGTAGTTTTACCATTTTTCCACAATGTATAATAATTATATATTTGTCAACAAGATAAATTAACTGCCATAAGAACCAAATGCTGAACAGTTCACCTGTCACACTCTAAAATTTAATATTTGTTTGGGTAAAAGCTTATTAGAAAAAAATAACTTAAAGGGTAACTAAACCCTTAAGCAACTTTTTTTAGTTAATGATCTGTAAGAATGATGCTTTATTAGTGCTGTTCATTGATTTTAGTAAGTTTTTTGACATTTGAATATAAAGTGTTTCAATACTACAATATATGGTGTAAAAACGTCTGAGTGCTGCCCTCTTCAGGTTGAACGATGGCTACTGCAGTTGAATTTTCCTATTGGATGGTGGGTCCAAAAAGTAACTCGTGACGTAAGCAGGTTCAAGCGCACCACGCCCTTGTTATGATCTCACCACACGCTTGGTACGAGCTTAGTTCGTCCCCTCTATCTCTGATGGGATCTGCCCACTTTCTTGCATTTTTCAAATATTGCCAGTGGGTGGAGTCAGGCTCTGACCAGAGGTTTAGTTACGCTTTAAATTGTTATATTGCAGTTTTTACAGACGTTATGACACAATTCTCCATACTTGGGTCACTTTTGCAAAACTCTTCACACAGTGAGCACAACAGAAATCTTTGTGGGCTAAACTGAGATTCAATTATCATTGCTTTGGCACAAAATGCATTCAATGACTACAACTCTCAAATTTCATGAATTATTTTCTCACTCAGACACAACAACTGCCAAAACTTTTCATACATACAGGCCAATTTGCACATGCTTACAAACTGTTTTCAAAACTGTTACCGTTTTTCTCAGTTGCTTAAACACATTTCTTGAAACTATGCCTCATATTCTCAAAACAGTAAACACAATTGCATAACACCTCACCCAATATACAAACATCATATTTTCAGGTGAAGCTCTACACTCAAAACCATTCACTCTTACTGAAAAACCAAACTTTTCCCTCAGACATCACACACAAGCTTTCAAAAACACACACACTAACATAGTATTACACTCTGGTGCAATAAATTCAAAACAATTATGTCCAAAACTGGTAAGTTGCTAGTGGTTCTCCCCCTCAAAAACCTTTTCATATGATCTACTGATATGTCTATCTGTATGGAAGGCAGTTTTATGCATTTCTTTATTCCAGCAGCATAGTCCAACAGTGTATGCACACTAAAGTTACTGTACAGAGCAGTCTTACTGTAAGTACATCTATCTGTTTTCCTCTCTGAAGGTTCTGAAGGTGGAGGCACCAGTGAAGCAACTCAAATTAGGCTTTTCTTGTTTCTCAGCCTCCGTCATAGTCATACCATGGACAAGAACATGGTCAGCTAGAGTGGCTCGAATTTCATCTGAGACTGCTTGTCACCTTGCCCTACGTCTCCCTCCTCCTCTTTCACCAAGTCCTCCTTCTTTACCTTCTCCTCTGCTTCCTTCTCTCCCTCTTCCTCTCCCTCTTTCTCCTCCTTGACCTATTTCTTCACCAAGTCCTCTCCTTCCTCTTTCACCATGTCCTCTTCCTCCTCCTTCACCATGTCCTCTTCTTCCTCCTTCACCATGTCCTCCTCTCCCTCCTCCCTCACCATGTCCTCCTCTTCCTACTCCATCACCAAGTCCTCTCCCTCCTCCTTCACATGTCCTCTTCCTCCTCCTTCACCACGTCCTTCTTCTTTCCCTTCTCCTCTGCTTCCTTCTCTCCCTCTTCCTCTCCCTCCTTCTCCTCCTCAACCTATTTCTTCACCATGTCCTTTCCCTCCTCCTTCACCACATCCTCCTTCCTTTCCTTTCTTCTTCTGCCTCCTCCTCCTCCTCTACCTCTTCCTCTCCCTACTCCTTTTCAACCTAGTTCTTCATCTTGTCCTCTCCCTCCTCCTTCACCATGTCCTCCTCTTCCTCCTCCTTCACCATGTCCTCCTCTTCCTCCTCCTTCATCGTGTCCTCTTCCTCCTCCTTCACCAGGTCCTCCTTCTCTCCCTCCTCCTCCTTCTCTAACTATTTCTTCACCATGTACTCTTCTTCCTCCGTTTCCATGTCCTCTTTCTTTTTCTCCTCCCCTGCCGCCTCCTCTTTCTCCTCCTTCTCCTCGACCTACTCCTTCATTTCTCTGTGGATCCATTGTTCCAAAGCTCAGTGAACTGATTCAGGCCCTTGTATCTATCTATTGAAGGATCTGATTTATGTGTGTTAAATTTTGACTCTTAGTGTTTCCAGCTTGGTAATTGTTTGCTAATTAAGCCTAAGCTGTGCTGACTTGGGTAAACAGTTTTGAATGCTAGTGCTTTCCATATGACCAGATGGTGTAAGCACTGAGAAATGTAGGGATTTGTGTGTAGAGTTTTATAGTAAAAGTTCACCAAATCTGACTCATGTGTTAAAGCAGGGGAGTAGTGTTTATGTTCGGCAAAATGATTGTGATTCTTGAAAAATGACGCTTTGGTTTTGAAATTTTAGTTCAAAAGCCTATTTATAGTGTTTTAGCAATCGAGAAAAACTGTAAACTTATGTTCAAAACAATAACATAATACAAAACTGAATAAAACAGCTATTTGCTACATTTCTACAGTATATTTTAATGAAATATATTTTAAATCTTAAAATTAAAAACAATTGGTCCAATGGAGAAGACAGAGTTGATCAGCATTACTATTGTATATGTAACAGTGGATGGTGTGTATACAAATTCTTGTATTTTGGAATTACTTGGAGTGCAAAAAACTAAAACTAAAATACATAAAATATTGAAGAATTCTGCATCATGTCTGATTCATTCCAGTAACATATATTGCAGTCAATTATAAACAGAGAAAACATTGTATAATGTTACATGTTGTAAGTGTTTTTTAGGTCATTGTTTTGTGGTTGACAAAGTGTGTTTGTCGGTTGTCAACCTTTGCTAGTGTTCCGGAAGAATGAGTTGATTTGAGACCTGAATAAAGTGTATTGGTGGTTGTAGTGCATTTTGAATGTGAAATGAACTGCTTTGCCAAACTGAAAGTTTGTTAGGAGAACTGTGTGAAGTATTTTGCAAAAGTGACCTAGGTGTTGAGAGGTGTGTCATAGCGTTTGTTAAAGACTGTAAGTAGAACATGATCTCATAAATTGTGAGTACATTTTTAATGTGTGATGAGAACTTGAGAAATATTTTCTAAAAACGTGAGTGGTGATGGAAATGACAGGGTGGTGGTGGAAATGACAATGAATTAATGTGAACGTAGAGACACAGTATAGAGATTCTTTTAGAGAAGGATATTTTTGTTTCGTTTTTTTGCAAACACACAATTACAATATTTACAGATATGAAGTAAATTGCAAAATACTAATACAAAGACCAACAAAACATACAGTACAGCCAGTAAGATTTGTGTGTGTGTGTGTGTTATATATATATATATATATATATATATATATATATATATATATATATATATATATATATATATATATATATATATATATATATATATACAGTTGTGTTCAAAATTATTCAACCCCAACTGAAATTGATTGTTTTGGCCGGTTTGACATTGATTTTGATCATTCAGTCATCCTGCTTACAATTACATCAAAGAGGCATGTGTAGGTCAGACAAATATAACATAACATTTATAATGAAATAACCACAAATGTCTTTTCTGTGCTCACATCATTATCAGTTTTATTCAACCCCCAAGTGACATTCAATCTTAGTACTTAGTACAACATCCTTTTACAGTTAAAACAGCTTTTAAACGTGAAGCATAGCTTGACACAAGTGTCTTGCAGCGATCTACGGGTATCTTCGCCCATTCATCATGGGCAAAAGCCTCCAGTTCAGTCACATTCTTAGGCTTGCGCACTGCAACTGCTTTCTTTAAGTCCCACCAGAGGTTCTCAATTGGATTTAAGTATGGTGACTGCGATGGCCACTTCAAAATGTTCCAGCCTTTTTTCTGCAACCATGCTCTAGTGGATTTGGAGGTATGCTTGGGATCATTGTCCTGTTTAAAGGTCCAACGTCTCCCAAGCCTCAGGTTTGTGACGGACTGCAACACATTGTCATCCAATATCTCCTGGTACTGGAGAGAATTCATGGTACCTTGCACACGCTGAAGTTTCCCTGTACCTGCAGAAGCAAAACAGCCCCAAAGCATGATTGACCCCCCACCATGCTTCACAGTAGGCAAGGTGATCTTTTCTTCATAGGCCTTGTTTTTCCTCCTCCAAACATAGCGTTGATCCATGGGCCCAAACAGTTCTAATTTTCCACAGAACACTATCCCAAAACTTCTGTGGTTTGTCCACATGACTTTTGGCATACTGCAGTCGACTCTTCTTATTCTTTGGAGACAGCAAGGGGGTGCGCCTGGGAGTTCTGGCATGGAGGCCTTCAGTGCGCAGGGTGCGCCGTATTGTCTGAGCAGAAACTTCAGTACCCACATCTGACAAATCTTTTCTCAGTTCCTCAGCAGTCACACGGGGACTTTTTTCCACTCTACGCTTCAGATAGCGCACAGCAGTCGCAGTTAGCATCTTTTTTCTGCCACGACCAGGAAGCGTTTCAACAGTGCCCTTTGCCTTGAATTTGCAAATGATGCTTCCTATGGTGTCTCTTGGTATGTTTAACATCTTTGCAATCTTCTTATAGCCATTGCCCTTCCTGTGAAGATTAATCACCTCTTCTCTTGTCTTCCTGGACCATTCTTTTGACTTCACCATGTTTGTAACCACACCAGTAAATGTTTAGAAGGAGTTGAGTATCACAGTCATTTTAAAGCTGCCTAATTGGTGCTTATTAGGCTTTATTGCTGTTCCCTGACATCCATAGGTGTTTTTAATACCTGATTGAAAACACTTCAATGAACCTCTGTTCTTCAGAGTGGTAGTTCTTTAAGGGGTTGAATAATTGTGTCAATGAAGAATTCACAAAAGAAACATTTACTACTATATTACAAAACCAATTGATGTCATTTTAGTTGCATATGGTTCTTTAAGAAGTCATTGTAGGATTTCATTCTGAATACAATTACAAATGTACACTAAATTCCCTAAAACCCTTAACAGCATTGGGGGGTTGAATAATTTTGAACACAACTGTATATATATATATATATATATATATATATATATATATATATATATATATATATATATATATATATATAAACTGTAAATGTAATTGGATGTAAGAGTGGACATTTTTGAACAAAGGATAATAATAATAAAAAATTATATTACAGTTTTTCTCCATTGGTTTGGCTCGTTTCTTGGAACAGAAATTACATTCTCAAAACTCTAAGATCATTTGGCAAAACAGTCTTACAGTTCAGCTTAACACTATAGCTCACTTGCAAAAGCTCATATATTTCCCAAAACTGTCTCAATGCTTTGGCTCATTTTTTGAAACAGACCAGACGTTCTCAACACTCTTGTTGCTTTTGTCATAATAAGTGGATGGTTCGGCACAACACCATGGTTCACCTGCAAAAGCTCATACCTCCCAAAACTGTTCACTTATGTGTCAAAACTAAAAATCCTTCTCATTTAAACAGTCAGTGCCCCCAGAATGCTTCGTCCCTTTGGCATTGTGTAAGCACTGCAAGTCAAAATGTTTAGTCACTATGGCAGGGGACCATTGAAATATCCCTCATGTCCACCTTTCAGTCTTAGCCCAGTACTTCATAAACAATGATTACTGTACTGTTTTTGTCTAGCTAACAGAATACAATTGTGTATAAAATGATTTTAGGGTTAGAGTAGCCTCCAAGGTTTGACACATTGCACAGCCAAGGAAATTTTAACCATTATCATTCACACAGATAAAGTAACTTTCATACATCAGAGTAAAAAGAAAATATATACAGCATAATATACTCTAATATAAACACAAAAAACAATGAAAATTATATTCAACCTACACTGCTGTAAATAATGCTGGAGTTTCAGAACTAACATTTCTTCACTGGTCGCTGTCCTCACCCTCCCTCTCCTGGCCACCGTCCTCACCCTCCTTGCAGTGCTGGGCAAGCTACTTGGAAAATGTAGTGAGCTATGCTACCAGTTACTTCACATTAAATGAAGCTTCACTACACTGAAGCTACCCCCCTGGGAAATGTAGCAAGCCAAGCTACATCAATAGTAGCTTGCTACATCCAAGCTACTTTTTTATTTTTAACCAGTTTTATTATGTAATTATTTATTCAGTTTCAATTTATCATTTTGGTAATTATAGGCAATACAAGCATAATGTAGGCCTAGGTACTTCACATTATGGGGCGGTTTGCAGGACAGGTCTTATCCTACTCCCAGAACAAAATGTATGTTTGAGTTGCATTTATTCAAAAACACCTGGCCCTGACATATCTTAACACAAGGGTCTACAACGTGGGCCCGCAGGCAGCAGGTAGCCTGCACAGAGTCTGTGAGGTGCCCGCCAAAGCACATTCTATTAATAGTTTCAATTGTAATATTTTTATATTACCTTGGCTTGATGACATAACCCAATCAGAGGTAGAGCATGAGTCTTCACAGAATGCGAGTGGTAATGTTTTGTATGAATGAAGGCTGCACAACTCGAAAATACGGAAAAAACGACGTCCTGTGTCGATTCAAATGACGCGCTTATTCTCAAATTCAGGATGACTTCAGAAATGTTTGGAAAATTGTAGCTTATGTGGAAGCTACCTCACTACTTGGTCAAAAAAAGAGCTTAGCTACTGAAAAGCTATTTGATTTAGAAAGCAGCTAAGCTACCGCCAAGCTACTGAAAAATGTAGTTAAACTACTAGCTTCGCTACTTGTAGCTACTGCCCAGCACTGCCTCCTTGCCATCCACACGTTGCTGTCTGTCTGGCCACAGATTCTCATACACATCACAGTGTATATTCACCCTTGACATACATTGAGGGAAGAAACAGCGTGCACATTGCAACCAT
The DNA here is from genome assembly GCF_027580225.2 of Misgurnus anguillicaudatus. Classification (NCBI taxonomy): domain Eukaryota; kingdom Metazoa; phylum Chordata; class Actinopteri; order Cypriniformes; family Cobitidae; genus Misgurnus; species Misgurnus anguillicaudatus. The sequence goes on along the minus strand of NC_073356.2, from coordinate 5,610,992 downwards.
TTCCTACACTGATCTCCTGTAATATCCTCACACACTGCGTTTATTGCATGGAGCAGGGACTTTTGATCTTGAGCCTGATACTCATACATCTCCACCTTCAAGCGGAGAAAAACTCCTCAATAGGAATGAGGGGAGTGTAAGGTGGTAGGAACACCATGATGAGTAGTGAACCACCATCCTTGGATGAGTAGTGAACCAGTCCCTGATGAGCGGGCCACGGTGGAAATTCACGTTGTCCCATACAATGACATATTGTGGTAGATGAGGCCCTATGAGACCTGAGAAGTTTCTGTGTATTGTATTGGCCAAGACTGAGGATGTGAGTGGCCACACCATTCTCAGATATGGCAGCACACATGGGTATTTTGCCCCCTCGCTGGCCTGGGACATCCACTGTGGCTCGATGTTCAATAATATTATGGCCACATCTTCAGCCCTTGGCCAGGTTGAAGCCAGCTTCATCCACAAACATGAGGATGTGAGGGGTCTCATTTCCTTCCAGAGCCATTATTCCATATGATAGCGTAAAAAAGCAAACATCAAATCAGACATACAGAATGCAAATACTTTAAGAACATGTAAAAAAATGAAAGCAAACACCTTGAACACCTGTTGACTTTGCTTCCATTGTTGGAATATCGTACATCTTCAAGTTATTTTGGCAAAAATGTCATGTAATCAAATTCAAAGTTATTAAGGGTAGAAGTGGGTTAATCATAGCCGGACTATATTGGGTCTATAGTTAGCCGTCATTTCAACGTTTTGGTTTTTGCTTGCTGGGGACGTTTCTGTCTGTTAGAGAAAGTCAAGATTCACCTGGGAGCAACTGACCAATTCAGGACAGATTTAGAAAAAAAACATCTAATGGAAATTTATAGAAATATGTTTGACCAAATCCTGTATGCCTAAATGTTGTGGGGAGTGAGACCCATTATAATATATTTTGATCAACATGACATAAGCAATTGATAATGTAGGAAAAAGCAGAGAATTGTACATAATCATTTGCATGGATGTACTAAAGCATTTGCAACTTGTTCAAAGAAATGAGAAACTGCTTTTTTGATGTGCACAAGTGACACAATGACATGAAAATTGAACACAAAGTTTTGAGAATTTCAATTCTGATCTGAGAAATGTACCAAAGCGACTGAGAAAAACTGTAAATCTACTGTTTGATTGGTCATCTGAGATGTGTAAAACTCCTTCTTTGTTAGTCAATTTCTAGTTTCACCTGACTGTCAATTGCTGTAATAAATGTATCAAATGTTTCAAGGATTCATACAGTATATATGGTATTCAGGGGCGTAGGAATAAGTTTAACATTGGGGGGGGCACATATCGGAAACCTGACAGATCCGTTAATGGCTTGAACAGAAATATGTCATAAATGAACTACAGTGCAAAACATTCACCAACATACTTTATTCAGGCATGAAAATGGGTCAGGAGTGAAGGGAGACAATGGTGAGAAGACGGTTGCCAACTGTCACTATATAAAATACAGGACAAAAGGTGGGCTACAGCAACAATACGGGCATGGTTTTGTGTGAATATACAGTGTATTGATTTAAGCCATTTGTCAAAATGATAGCTAGTCTCCTAATTTATACAATACTTACAACATATGGTAGGTTTATTAATAGTTTGTTAATTTACAGCTTTACTTTTAACACAGTCCTTTAAACAAAACACTTGTGACTCTTGCACTAAGGGTTAAAAACGTTATCCCCTTCATATTAATCTACGTGTGACAAACTAAAAAAAAAACATCTTGCATAGATTCTGTAAGCTGTAGTTTCCAGTCAACATCATATACTTTAACAAAAAAGATGATTAAAACACACGCAAGTTACAGTCTGTGAATCACGCACGAGAACGTCCAAGCAAAGTTGGAAATGCATAATAGATTGAGGCAAAACGGCTTAATAACCCACTTTAAAAAAAGAAAATATGAAATCGTATTATATGATCCCCTTTAATGTACACTTGAGGGGGTCTGTGATTGAATGACAGGTGATCATTCTCATGTGTTGTGATCAGCATTGCTGCTGGTTCGACTTCGTGCAGCGGTGCTGGAACCGACAGGCAGATGACATCAAAGTACCGCGAGAGCATTTCGATAGCTGGCTCCTCTGTATGTTTTCTTGATTCGCTCTCATAGGATTTTGATGTAATCTACCTCTCGGTTCTTGTGGCGCCACATGAACTTTAACAAACCTGTTTCAGTCACTGGTTAGATCAGAGTATCAGTCAAAAAATGGGACGCGAGTGATTATGTACGGGACAAATCAATTACCCCCAAATTACTGCCTCATGCAAGACACGTACCTGGCTCGGCTGGCTGTTTGATTTTTTATCCCACAAACTAAAAGGCTTCCCCATTTCGCTAAGCCATGTGAATCACCATTTGTCTTTTACACCTTTATTGACCTCCGATATGAGCCTTCCTGCATTAAAAGTATGTCCATGCTTAAAGTGAATTTAAGAATTTTGCAATTGACAAGAACTTTAATCCATGGTCCAACGTTAGACAGAAATTATAAATATCCCCCTGTACAAAATTATTACCAACTCACATTCCTTTATTCTTCCCCATGAGAAAGAAATCACTTAAACTAAGCTGCTGTTGTCTTTTCATCTTAACCTCTAACGACCTTTCACCAGCTTCAGACCCCACTAGCCGTATCTTCCTTTCCTTTTGCAAATTTACAATAAATATACATATCAAAAAAGTGAGCGTATCTCAGTTAAAAAAATAAACTATCAACACAAAATGAATACTATGGAAGTAAATGGGGTCCACAAATGGTTTGATTATGAACATTTCTCAAAATATCTTCCTTTGTGTTCATCAGAACAACAAATTTATGTGCGTTTGTAACAACACGAGGGTGAGTAAATAATGACAGACTTTTCATTTTTGGGTGCACTATCCCATTAAAAGTAAAACAAAATGTGTTCAATGTAATAACACAGAGATGTGTGGATTCTGGGACAATGCATTTGGTGTGTTGTCCCTAAACTAACACTGATGTGTTGTTTTTAACATATCTTTATTTAGCAAAAAATAACTTACTTTTTGAATTGTTGACTTCTAATCAGTTAAAATATAATTATGCTTACACCTGTGATCCATGTTACAATACAAAACAAAAAGCACAACATGCTGTAAGATGCCTCAGTGTAGTTAATACTGCATTTTGCACACTAGAATGTTTAAATTAGGTTGAAATGTCCCTTGTCAAAATTGGTCTCCTTTGATTTGTCCGAGTAAACCCAACTGTGCTTGAATTCAAAGATGTAATGTGTGAAAGCATTATTATTTTATAAAATAAAAAACACTTTTTTTCAGTTTATGCATTTTGGCATTTGTAAGTAATATGGATGTCCTAATTTGTCACATGGTAAAACATGGGCAACATGTCGACAATGGCATTATTTTGTTTATAGTTCCATTTTTTTTAGTTAGAGCATTGAGCAGCACAGTGGCTTAGTGGGCAACACTGTTTAGCAAGGAGTTCAATAAATCCAAATGCACTCTTGCTTTTCTGAAGCTTTTTTCTTTTGCAGTTGCAAACAGCAAGTGGAGGCGCTGAGTTCTTGCTCTTCATTTCTTCCTGTGACACAAACATAAAATATGATTAATATCAAAGTGACACATCACTAAAGTATAAGATATCAATACAAAAACTGGAAAACCAAAACAATGATGCCATTTCTGAAAACAAAGCAACCACATAATATTTATGAGAGCTTATTTATCATTCACAAGCTGATGATTTTTGTTTATTCTTTATGGGTCGGTTTCCCGGACAGGGATTAGACTAGTCCTAGACTCAAATAAATGTAAGAGGTGTCCAAACTAAAAACAACTTGCACTGATGTATCATTAAATACATCAGTGCCCTTTGTTTTGCCTCAAAATTCACAAAAGTAATGTTTTTAGTAAGGCATGTTTGTTAAAACTAGTTATATTTCATAATTAATCTAGTCCTAACCAATCCAATCCCTGTCCGGGAAACCACAATGCTTTAAAGGAACAGTATGTAGGATTGTGGCCAAAACTGGTATTGCAATAACAAAACTTGTGGCTAAAACTGGTACTGCAATCACACAACTGGGGGGTATTGCACAAAAGTAGAATTAAGAAAGCCAGGATAACAGAATAGGCCCAGCTTGACCTAGTTTAATCAGCCCATCCTGGCTTAGTCTGTTGCACGATTGCTAAACCAGGATGAGAACGTGCAGCTATGTCAAGCCAGGTGTAGCTAGCTAGGATAAGTGCACGTTCACGGCATTCCTAAACAGACCACGGGATCGATCACAGAATCACTGATGCAAAAATTTATAAAACTAATAAAAAATAATCACGAAACTGCAAACACTTAACTACTACTATGTGTATCTACAGTATTTGATGCAAAAAGTGTGCATTATCTTTAAAAAAGCAATTTATTTCATAACAATTTATATTTGGTGGAATTAAATCATTCAATTATTATAAGATTTTTGTACAGGATTTGACCATATGAAGAATTTTTTTAAGGAAAATATAAGGAAAGGGCAACAATAAAAAGGCACCTGCTAAAAAGCAAACATGCTGGTGTCTCTGTGATACCAATAAGCCCTCAATATGGGATCCTTCAGTGCATAAAAGTGGATTTCAACCCCACCCCCAAACTAAAGCTTCCAAAAATATTACATTTGCTTTGAGCTTCATGAAATTTTCAAACCGTTTCATTCATTGACATGCCATAATACACTGAATATTATATTCTGGATTGTTGGTAAATAGCCACCATGTTCAAACAAGGCTGGTTTGGACTGGAATATTGGGAAGTAAGATGGTAGGTCCCTTGAGGGGGCCAAAATGACATCTGGAAGATATGTAGAGTACCTTAAAGATGGTCTTCTAAAATTAATTTACTTTAATGCATGATACTTCACTATTGCATGCTCCAAAAAAGCAACACCGACTATTTTATTATATGGGCATGAAATAAGAAAAAAATTAAGGTACAGTATGAATACTATCCTCTGACCTCTCTATGGAGCATCAATATATGAAAGATCTGTGAGGTGGACAGCACTATAATTCATATTCAAACATAAACTCTGGGATGCAATATTAGCATCTTCAAGTGAAATAAAGACAGAAACTGTAGACTTACAAGTTTAATGAATGGGAGAGTTAAAGTCATGTCAAAAATATGCTCATATACTAATATGTAACCTATGTTAAATACATTATTTGATTTACAATGTGTGTTTTAATTATGTGTCCATGCAGCACATTTGACAGATATATGTTTTGTGGATCATTTTAACACACTGAATTTTGATAAAGTGCATTTTGCATAATATTTGGAAAAGCATAATTTCCATATTTTTTTAAGTAATAAAGTATCTTTTGACATTTTAAATATGTCAAATTATGTATTTAAATAGAATAACATGCACACTGTCATATAACTATTGAGATTAAAACACAATTTGTAAACTTACTAACCATCCATCACAATTTTAACATGAAAGAAGTCTTGTATATCTGGCACAGGGGTGGGTGCAGTCAACTGCATCCAATGACAACAGGGAAAGCTGTAACACAAAATAATGCATGTTCTACTGCCCTAATGTAACACTTTATGGACTAATCTGTTTATGTTACTTGCAATCTTGTAGAAGTGATTTCAGTGCTAGACTGACATTTCTTCATATGAGAATCTGTACCTCTCAGTCAGATATTTCTCATGCCTTAATGCTAGTCTACATATGTACTTAATTAAAACCGCCTTTCAACTTCATCTGTCATTTCTTATCTCAACAACTGTATTAATAAATATATTCATCAAACCCCTGACAGCAGTCTTCATAATAACACTAAAATAACAGTACGCATACTTAGATAAATTACAGTATATCTAGTATTTTAATGCAGGACCACGAAGTGACTAAAACACAAATCTAGTAGGATTGACAGAGGAACTAGCCGATTAATCTGAAATGGTATAGTCTGCTATACTATGCTGTGAATGTTTTATGAGTCTGTGCTGTTTAGCATAATTTTTTATGCAGTGGTCTGTTGGGGAATTGGTATAAAGGTGGTGGACAAAAACAAACTGGACAAATTCATTAGAGGTGCTGGACTGTACATGGTATGGAGCTGGACTCTGTTCATGTTGTGGCTGAAAGAAGAACACTGTCAAAACTAAATTCAATTCTGAACAATCCCTTTCACCCACTACCAAGGATGCTGGCCGACCAGAGAAGTCCTAACCCTAACTGAGCATTTTAGAAGATCCTTTACACCTGTGGTCATTAGGCTTTATAACTTTTCTTTGTAAGTGCTGGGACAATTCATTGTTGAAGTAAATTACCCTTTTTATGTGTTTATGAATTTTTTTACATTTCTTATCTATTAATTTTTAAATCATTGATGGGCATATAATTATGTTTTTATTTCTTTTTTCTTTAATTTCTTTCTTTTCTATAATTGTAACATTAAAGCAATTTTCCCCTGGGATTAATAAAGTTTTCTGAATTTAATTAATCACTAAGATTAATCTTAGCCTGGTTGTTAGCCTGCTCTGGAGCAGGCTAGCTGCAAAGAGTAAATCTCCATAGTAACTTCATCAAGATTAATTTAGCCTCCCTTCATGCAACTGAGTCAGGGCTAAATTCAGCCAGGATAACTGGAAAATCCCAGCTTAATCCCTTATCTTGCTTTTGTGCAATACCCCTCTGGTAGCCAATACACAAAATGACAACATAAACATCAGTTGAGGGCTGCAACTCCACTTTTTAAATGACAATATCCTGGCCGAACCACTGTTGTCAGTGATACAAGTATTTGAAATTAAAATTATTTCCTAATGTCTAGTGATATATCAGGGCCATTTTATGATTAATTGATATAAATTTCTTACATACTGTTCCTTTAAAGAGGACAGAGAAAAATGAAAGAGCAAAATGTATTAACCTATGATTATATAATGTTTAGTATTTCAGCAAATAAAGTTTTAATATAGATATCAATAGAATCTAGAAAATACATACAAAACTAGTTTGTACAAGTAAAAATACCTTTTGTGTATCATTTAGTGATAACAAACCAAAAACAAAACCTACCTACCATTTGTTTTAACAATTTCCATTTTCGGTAGTACCGTTATTGAGTGAAACTCTTGTTTCTTTTGGCCCAGAGTAATCTGTACAGAGAAATTAAGACATATATGAGTGCCACAATAAGTAAATATAAATGAAACATAATCCAATTGGTATGTATGTGGATAAAAATGTGTATTTGTAAACATGGAGTGGAATACATTTTTCTGACTTTTTTCTCAATTTACGCAACCCTAGCGTGTTCAGTTCAATTTGAGATTTCTATAGCACTTTTTAAAATTTTTCATTCTTGCCAAGCAGGTTTACAGTAAATATGTAGTATTAAGACGATAAAGCAAATACAAAACAAAAATAAAAATCACAAAAAATGTATATTACACTGCGAAAACAATTGTTTTTAGGTTTTCATGTGTCAAAATGTTCATATACAATATATATATATATATATATATATATATATATATATATATATATATATATATATATATATATATATATATATTAACAATACATGCAAATAATTAATGTTATTGATATTGTTACTTATGACAAAATTATGCTCATAATAAGTCAGAATTTTTTACATCATCTTCTTTATTACAATTAAATGACTGTTAATATAGAATATGTAATGTTGTAATACTGACCTTTACATTTCTTGTAAAGATAAAAGCCAACTGCTGCAACTGAAATGACAACAACTAAAGTCATCACAATGCCGATCACAACACCAATAGCCAGGGATTCACGGCAGTCACTGCATTTCCCATCTGCAAAAAAAAAAAAATGCAAAACTTTGTCTGTGATGCAACTGCTGACAAGTGTTACATTTGTAAATTGACATTTAATTTCATTAAGTTATAATCATGTGTCTTCCTATGAATATATTTTCTTTAATGATGAAATCAATTCTTTCAGCTTACCCCATTTGGTGATTATTGGCTCTTTTAGGGTGATGTGTGACACAAAACAATCATAATCTGCTTTTTCATTTTCTGCAATTTCCACACTCTTTCGCAGCTGATATGTTCCATCATGATTTGGTCTGACTCCTGTGGATTCAATCTCATTATCAGGCAGAGATGTGCGATATTTCCTAATGACCAAAGTCACATCTTTGGGGTAGAAGCCAGTGGCCATGCAGGTGAGTTTCAAGTTGTTTTTGTTACCGGTAGCCCGTTTTGCAAACACACGAACCTCTGGTGGAGCTGAGAACAAGGGAATCAGTTCATGAATCAGCTTCAGAAATATGAAAAGCTCAGGGGTTCACAAACTTTATCATTCAAGACCCATCTACACATGTATAATCTTTCTCCTGCCCCACCAAAATATTCTTAATGGAAATATGTATGTTTAATTACTACCACATGTAAGTTAAGATATCAAAACCATAATAGTAATAGAAATTTAATAGTAATTAATTGGTTAAAACAACAACCATATGGCTTTGCACAACCACTTAATCACACTTTGGCACCCACAATTTGAAAACCCCTGCTGTAAATAAAGTTTGCTTCATTTACTTACAGCCTTTTTTGAGTTCTCTTTCTCCATATTCTCTGAACTTGTTCAGCCAGTCCACACACTCTTTCTCCAGGTAGCCCTTGGTGTACTGGTTTAAGATGGGCACATTATCCCATTTCCTCTTGGTTGGGACAGCTGCAGGAGCTGGGGCAACCCACTGTGAGGTCTTATCATCAAAGGAAAGGAAGTTTTCACCATCATAGCTGTACTCATCGATACCTTTGGAGAATGTCACTTCATTTCCCTGTTTTTCAATTTCACAACCATGTCTCCACTGAAGAATATGAACATCATCTAACACAAAGAAAAATCAAAATGTTTCAGTTAATAACAACAGACATAACAGATATGATAAAATACACATTCATGATAATCTGCATTAAACTTCCTCATCTGATTCATTGTGTCCCATTCGTTCCATCAGAATGTTGACATTCACATTAAACCACTGTTCTTTGCTCTTTCTGGATTGGGTACCTTTCTCCCAGTAATCCTGTGGCAATTTCTCTTTCATCCAATCCTGTTTAGGAATCTTTTTTTGTTCCTTGCTGTTGTAGTAATCAATCTCTCTGTCATCCAGTAAACCCATAGCTGTGAAATCATAGATGCCTGGCAGATCCACAGATTTGGATAAAGCTGTGTAGATGTAGTACAGGGAATGCGTCTCCGCAATTAAAAAGAAGTTAAATGTATTTAGTCAAAGGTTTGTATAATCTAAAGAACCTAAAAAATCACTACAAAGAACCTTTTGTGAAACCGAAAAGAGATGTTAAAGATGCTTTAAAGAACCGTTCTTTAAAAGCACATTTATTTTACTTTATGTACAGTTACTAAAATTACTATTTTTCACAATTTAATCCCGAACATTCTAAAATTACTATTTTTCACAATTTAATCCAGAACAACACAATCTTGTTAAAATGAGAAACAGGGCCTAATTTAGTACTGACGTTAATTATTATTCTGTACGACATGACCTGTATGTGATCCTATATCTGAGTTTAAAAAGTATTCATCTACCCATATTATTCATATTATTGTTTACTGCAAATAAAATCAAAACATGTCTACCCCACAAATTCACGTTTTAGCAACAGTAACCATGGTTTTTGTCATAAAACCGTGATTTTGGAAATGGTCATGAAAACACACCAATAAAACTACACTTATGGTTACTACAGTTTTACTATAATAAAATAATTGTTAATTTTGGTGTGTATATTTAATGTCAAAAGTATACAATTTAGCAAATATAATATAATCTATGTGTCATAAATTTGTACAATTCAAGTACAAACACGTGTTGATGGAAGTATCGTGTTTTACTTTCGGTTTACAAAGAGCGCATATAAATGTGACTTACCCGCTTGAACCGACAGTAAAGTTCCTAAATAAAGAAAAATACCAAGCAGAATAAAACGCTTAGCGATGACACCTGAATCCATGATTTAAAACCTTCAGGCTGTGTAACTTTAATAATCTTTAGCCTATATCGACATGTCGTCGAAATCCAAATGTCAAAATGTTCAGTAACAGGAAACTGTTTACAGGAAACTGTTTTCAGGAAATGGCAGACGCTGTATTTGAACCAAACAAAAAAAAACCTAAAGCTTAATAGTCATCTGATAACCGAGGTTAAAAATTAAACACCCAGCATTAACTATTTAGATTCTATTATATTTAAAGTTATTATGGCTGTCAAATGTACAATATCTTATAAAAGCACTAGCCTACTTAATTTTATTACCATACATTTTTAGCATTGCATTTGCCTTCATTAAAATAGGATCTGTGTTTCATTGTTTATCATCAATTATTATCTCTAAGCATAATTATGATGCTTGGAAATCAATGTTTTAGATAGATCATCAAGAAGGGAAGGTGGAGTGTTAATATATTTGAGAAATGCAATTAAGTTTTCCTGACCTGGGCACCTGATGTCTAAGACCTTTAATACCATCTATAATGTTTATGGTATTCATTTATAAGTACTCCTGATCTCTCATTTCTGGACTGTGTCATGACCCTGCACCTTATTGTGGTTCTGAGCGAAATGTGTTGTTAAGGTGTGATTGACTTCACTCGGGGCTGGGTAGACCCACTGGTAGATTTGAGCGCATGGTGACAAATGATTGACGCGTCATGCAAATGAGTGATAAAACCCAATCACCCAATACATTTTTTGTCACGGGGGCCTCATGCCACCACCTAAATCTGCCACTGCACACTTGAGGGATTGCAATTAGAGATTGATTTATTGCCGGGCCGATAATTTGGCTGATTTTTGGCATATTTTAAAAAATCATCTTTGACCGAATTTTCTGCAAAAATAAGTCTGATTAATTATCTGCCGGCACTTAAAGTGTATGTTGCAGGTTAACCACCACTGTCGATTAATGGGTACATAAATCACTCAAGATATGTGTATAATTTTTAAAATGTCTCAAAAATGGTCTTAAAGACCACTTTTTTTACGTTTTTGGTATTAACGGTTTTTTTAATGCAATTCTGCGATGACGTCACGTTGGGGAGAAGTGGAGACAGACTCAGCCAGAGCCATAGAGATAGATGAGACATTTATTGCTGTTTAATACTTACGTATATAATTTGGAAATCATATATACATCGTAGGAAATATATAATGTGTTATACTGCAAAGTTACCTTGCTAATTATTATTTATGATATATGTGGAGATAAATAAAACTTCGCAAATCTGCTGATTTGATCCATTCATGTCCTGACCACCAGGCTAGAGATTTTTAAACATCCTTAATCCACACTTACTAGTCTATCAAATAATATCTCAAATATATTGTTTTGTGAAATGAAAGGATGCTTTGTTATATTGTTTATGCGATTATAACGAATCACACGATCATTTTATACGCAGCAGCAGTCAGCAGCTGCAGCTGCAGCACACTCGGATCCGACCGCATACATACTGTAATAAACAGGCGTTCGGCGGCTTTTTACATCACGACAGGCTAAGCCATTTGAGGAGGAACCGCTCATTGATCACCGTATTTTTATAAATCCTGTACATGTTTGGACCTGCCGAACAGGTTGAGCACTTTTATATACTTTATTGAGCAGAGAGGATGCCTGCACAGTTTGACCAGCGGGAACCGGCGCACATCACGCCGCCAGACGGTGTTGCTAATATAACTCGAAATGTATAACTATTATCAGATCGGCCCACCGGGAAATAATTAAAAAGTTTCTGTAGAAACCTACTGGCTGTAAGAAAGTGAGTGCGTTTGGGTCGCTGGTCCCCGCGAACAGACGTGACGTGCTTCACTCACCTTCCAGGATTAGAGACATGCTGCCAAAACCGTTTGTGCTGAAGATCGCATAAAGTTACACTCATTTCAGGCAGGATCATGGACCCCCTCAAGCCAGCATGCACGAGTATGTTAATTGTTTGTTTACTTTCTACACGAAGATATGCTAACCTTATGCTATCTGGCTGTCTGCCTATCTCTCTATACTAGCCTATCCATCTGTCTGTCTGTCTATCTATCTGTCTATCTATCTGTCTATCTATCTGTCTGTCTATCTATCTATCTATCTATCTATCTATCTATCTATCTATCTATCTATCTATCTATCTATCTATCTATCTATCTATCTATCTATCTATCTATCTATCTATCTGTCTGTCTATCTATCTATCTATCTATCTATCTATCTATGTATTTATCTATTATCTGCGCTATCAGAACTGTACTTTACTCGTCTTTCTATAGTCATTCTCAATGCTCTCAAGGCGGCTTTGGTAAATTCTCTCCCCAGCGTGACGTCATACAGTGCGTTGTGGGGGAAAGGAGAATCATTGCAAACCACTGTACTTTTTCATACTTTTTCGGGTTTTGTGATACCCAACAACATAAAATACAATGGATAACAGTCTAAATGTTTATTATCAACAAGCAAATTGCACAAATTCGTTGAAAAATTTTACCTGCAAAACGCCCTTTAAGCGTTGTTTTAGAATTTGTGACGCCCCGCCTCTTCCCGCAAGCAGATCTCTCCCTGTGTGTGTGAGACTCTACAGCCGTGCCTTGTTCACAAACTGCTTTAGTAAACAATGGCGGGATCATGCAAGTTAAAGGAATAGTCTATCCAATTCCTTCCAATAACTTAAATTTGATAAACACGTTAAAAAACTAAGTAAACTGTAAAGACTAATCTAAACTGTTTTAGAATGATCAGACATTACGTCACACGGTGACGATTTCTAAGGGGGCGAAACCAAAGGTGGGGAAGATTGGTTCTACCCGGACGGAAGAGTGAAAACACCGGAACTTCCGGTAACGCCGCAAGGTAAAATCAAGCCTGATTAAACGCAGGTGTGGATAATAAACGTAGCGGCTGGGGATTGGAGGATGTGAAGACGGAGAGGGATATAAAAGACAGCCTTAAACATGAAGAGGATGTTGTTGTTGATTGTTGGTGTTGTGGTGGCCGTGTTGTGTTGAAGAACCGTTCCGGTGTTGCAGAGTAAGGACCTGGGCACAGTCACGCTGGTAGCGGTAGGAAATTGTTGTTGCTTTATTAATTTACTTAAGGGAAGGGGGAAAGGGAAGCTAAAATCCAATGGATTGGATGGGCACAGTCTTGAGTCTCGGTGACTCAGTCGCAGGTAGGTCTCAGGTGGGTCCTTTCTTATTGCCTCTTCTTTCCTTGCGACATTGATAGTTCATTCACTGGTCTTCTGCTGTGTTCTTTCCACAGGGCGCCGATTCCGAGGCTCTCGCCTTCTCCTAGGCGTAAAGAGAACAAGAGTGAGTAGTTTGGAAGAGGGAGTTCGATACCTGGACTCCTGTACGTCTGGCTGCCGACCTAGCTCTGCCCGTCGGATGGCAATGCAGAGGGACACTGAGGTAAGTATTTCACTGGTTCCCTAGATGGAGGCACAGGTAAATGCTGCAGGAGGGAGGGCACTCGAGCTGTGGTGGAAACACAGGTAAGTATCAGCAAGTTGGATGTAAGAGGCAGACACAGTGTGTTCTTCGGCCAGCAAGGAGGTGTGCACCACAGTACACTAGTTCTTAATTCTCTCCAGACGACAGACTTTGCCTTGTTTTCCAACAGCACAAGTCTGATGGCTCGTAGCTATAGGCAGAAGATAAGTACTCCCAGGTGACTGGGGCTTTACTTTCACTTAGACAGCGGGCAGCACAGTTGGGTAACTCTTAACAATCGAAATACGGTAAGTACTTTCACAGGTGACTGGGGCTTTACTTTCACTTAGTCAGCATGCAACACAGGTTGGTAACTCTTAGCTATAGACAACGGTAAGTACTTTCACATGTGACTGGGGCTTTGCTTTCACTTGGACAGCGTGCAACACAGTTTGGTAGCTCTTAGCTATAGACGACGGTACGTACTTTCACAGGTGACTGGGGCTTCACTTAGACAGCATGGAACACAGTTTGATAGCTCTTAGCTATAAATGACGGTGAGGGCTTTACAGGTGACGGGGGTTTTACTTTTACTTTGGCAGGTGGGGACTCACGTAGACAACATTTATCCGGGCTGATAGACTTGTGGCAGGTGAGACTACAGGATTTAGTTTAGTTTAGTTTAGTTTAGTTTAGTTTAGTTTAGTTTAGTTTAGTTTAGTTTAGTTAGAAAGGGACAGTGCATATTAATGAACATCAGTACACATACACAATGTAAATATGCTAGAGTTAGCACCACAGCTAATTTTCACCTATAGTCCCTAGGCAGATAAAAACATAAAAACAAATACAAACATACACACCCTCAATAATTTGAGGGACACAATAAAACACTTACAACAACAATAGGATAATGAATAAAAAGGAAATTTCAGACCTTTAGCGGTGGTTGGCGTCCTAGCCTTGGCCTGCTCCGATGCTCCAATGGAAGACGGTAAAGCTGGAGACTGCTGCGGTGGGCCGAACGCTTCCCTCTCCTCCAGCTGACAGAACCAGAGATCTAGACAGGGGCGAACTTCGAACACAACAGACGTAGTTACTCACACAGCTAATATCCTCTCTCCACAGTCAACTTTCCTCCTTACAGATATTTTCCACTTTACTCACAAACACTTACTTTGCTTACTTACTTTGTCTTACTTGTCTTGTTGGTTCTCCACCGCCTAAGGCCAGGAGGTTTCCCAATGTCAGCACGGGATGTCTATACCAAACACCGATGCAGGTCGTCCTCACTGGACGTCCATACAGGGGGTCAGATGGGGCATATAGAGATTTAGATGTTACTTAACAACGTCCACTTACTCTCCCAAGACTCACTTCAGCCTAGAGGCGGTCACTGACGACACAAGCACAGCATAACACTGCAAACCTCTTCAAGTGTACACACTCACGACAAAGGACATGGACTCACCCACTGCACTCCACACACTTCAATGAAATAAGGTCACGAACCAACGACTTACAGGGAATTGTCCTGGGAATTCACTGGGCGCTGACTTCGATGAAGATCGAGATACAGCCGTTGCCGTCCTGACACCCCTGTCTCTTCCTTTATTTCGTGACTTCCGGCTCACCCACCACACTCTTCCACGGTGGGGCCGTTCACCTGCGAGGACCAGAACTCACAATATTCGCCTCGTGATTCACACTCCAATAAGATGTAGCTTTCACAATTGTTCAAAGGTACTCACAAGCAACCGCTAATACTCTCCTTTTGTTTCCTTCTCCTTCCAGTGGTCCGCTGAATCCTCTTTCCTCCGTTTCCCCGATGCCAGAAATCCTCCTTCGATGACACTTCCGGTGAGTATTCCTGTTGCGCACACTTAGAACATATCACTAGTTTGTACACGTTGTTTCACACATTCTCATTGAAAAGTATAAATACTCAGCCAATCTCCTGTGCCCCTATATCCTTCTTCAGCCAGTCACTCGTTATTCCTCTGCCTTCTCAATACTGCACTTGCTCAGACACTCCACTTCCTCTCACCGTATCGGCTAGAAATAAACTGCGTTGTTTGCAACTTCTGAAGCCCTTTATATCCTCCTCCTCTTCTCTCTGTCGTCCAACCTGCGATCCCCACATTCGCTAATCACACCTGTGCCTGATCAAGCCTAATTTTCCCTCCCGGAGTTCCTGGAAGTGCCGGTGTTTGCACTTTACGGTCCGGGCGGAACCAACCTCCAACATCTTAGTTCCGCCCTCAGAAAGTCACCCTGTGACATGTGGATTCCGGGACAATGCATTTGGTGTGTTGTCCCAGGGCTTACACTGATGTGTTGCTTTTAACACATCTGTATTTACCAAAAAATAACTTACTTTCTGAATTGTTGACTTCTTATCAGCAGGGCTCAACATAAAGGACTGCCCAGTGGCCCGGGGCCAGTGTGAGAGATGCTCAGGGTGCGTTTCCCAAACAACGAAGTAACTCGTTGCTGAACGACCATAGTACGATGCATCGTTGGAGAAACGAACTACCTTGTCACGACTGTTTCCCGAAAGCATAGTAACTTTGTCGCACATTCGTCGTTTGAACAATGTTGGTTTAACATAGTTGATTATGTCACGTGGGAGGTGAAGTACTAATTAATCTGTGCAAATCGATTTAATGTCAGATTATTGCTGTAAATAACATATATTGCATCGGAAGAGATATTTTGTTATCGTGGTTTAGTTATCTATTGTTTATTTTCAAGATATTTAATTCACGCGCAAGTTTCCTCTTACGTCACTCCTCCCAGGGATTCCCCAGGGTCTTAAAGCTCGTAGGGCTGCGCACATGCGCAGTTTTCAAATGCAACGCTTTCATTCTGTTTACAAATTTAAAGACGTAAAATAAAATTGTAATACTGTATATTTAGAATGATGGATATTGACTGTACTTCATGTTTTTTTGCTTATTTTGTTCAAAAGCATGATCAACGTAAGTCTACATATTATAATAACAAGGAACGATGCTTCTAATGACAGGTCAAGAGCTGTCGTACCAACGACACAAGTTAGCGATGCAGTTTGCGAATGTTTGTTTGAACGATGGTTTTGGGAAACACCAAATCGTTGAACGATGTTGAGAAGGGGTTTTAACATTAAGTGGCATGGCATCTTACGCACAGAAGCCAGTGGCACGTACCACTACGTTTTGTGGCACTTCCAGTTTCAATTGGCTCGTACCAGTGGCACTTCCGGTGTCCAGTGGCTCATGGCATGCCACTCCGTTTAATGGCTCATCGAGTGGCATGTCCGGTGTCCAGTGGCTTATGTCACTGTTAAGTGGCTCGTCGAGTGGCACTTCCGATGTCCAGTGGCTAATAGCACTCCGTTTAGTGGCTTGTCTACTGACACATATCAGTAAAACTTAGGTCTGTTGGATTGAGGCATGTGCACTGATATTCACAGATCGATCATTACAGATCCGAGAGTAACTTACGCGTGCTGGTACTATATGTTCATTTAATTTTGACACAATGATTTTGTGTGTCCTTTTTGACTGTCTGGTGTTTCAGGTAACCGAATGCGTGAAATGCATCGAGAGCTAAATAGGACATCTTGATGATCGTTCAACAAGGGATTGTATGATCATAATTTACAATTTAAGTATTAAAGATGTAAATATTTAAAATGGGAAGGCAAATATTTTATATATTTAATAAAGCACAGCATTTATCTGAGCTATATTGTATAATACTGTTAGTTTTTAATATAATTTTTCTAATTGTATTAATTGTGAAAATGTAGTTTGTGAGTGGCATGTTCTTATTTGTAACCAGTGTCAATGTGTTGTATTTAATAAAAAGTGTCATTTATAAGAATCTCGCAGAATATTATAATATTTTTTTTCTGCAAAGTACCGCATTTACACACATGCACGCCAAAACAGTAGGTGTCAGTCCAACCATGTTTATGTTTAAAAACAATGTCCTATTACATATTTTACGACTTGATTACACGGTGTTGACTGCAGATACGTCACGTGCCCTTCAAAATTACATTTTATATAGTCTATATTGTTGTCTATAAGCAATAAGGGTTTGAACAAATAGTTATTTCACAACATTTTTGAGAATTAGTAATTATTTTAAATAAATTGTTGGATTATTTCAAAGCAAAACAGATTTTTAAGTAAGCTCCAACAGAAACACTTTACAAATGATTAAAGGGGACATTCCAGAAGACGTTTTTAAGATATTAAATAAATCTTTGATGTCCCTTGAGTACATATGTGAAGTTTTAGCTCAAAATACCATATAGGTAATTTATTGTGGCATGTTAAAATAGGCACTTTATGGGACTGAGCAAAAATGCACCGTTTTTGTGTGTATCCCTTTAAATCCAAACGAGCTGCTCAGGTGGGCGGAGTCTCAAGCGCTGGCGCTGTAGACAGAGCATCGAGGGAGATTCTCTCACGAAAGAAGTTAGTGAGCGATGTTAAGCATTATATATTTGAACATGTTAAAAAGTCAATTATCTGTTTTATGCATACTAAATACATGTTTATCAGCAGATGGGAAACATTGTAGAATAAAAATAAAGACTTTTAGCTCTCATGCTGCTTTTAAACAGGCACAATGATTTTCAGCATGTTACAATAAATTATACTTCCACAAACACTCAGAAGTTTACTTTTTGACCAAACCACACGAGCACATTTAAATGATCTGTAATAAAACATTTAATGCTTAAACTTTAGAGAAACAAATCAAATGACATGTTTAAGTTTATTGTGTACACATATTGAACATATTCGCGTTTCTGTCAGTCTCTCATCTATTTTGTAACTCCTCATTCATTTGGAACTTCAGAGAAACATTAAACAACATATTTACTTATTGTGTATGATAGTGAATACGCGTTGTTCACTCACTCTGTCTCGTGCAGTGCATTAATCCTCGTGTTCATTTATATAAACTTCAGAGAAACATATTAAACAACATAACTTGCTTGAAAGCGAACCGTCGCGTTGCTCTCTCTCTCGTTCGTTCGCTCACTCGCTCTCTCTCTCTCTCTCTCTTGCACTAAGGTAATGTTAATCCTTTAGAACGTTAATTCAATCTTTAGAAAGATTATTAAAACTACAAGTTATAAGATTGTAGGCTCCTGTTTGTGTTTGATGGAATACAAACGCGTCGTGCTGTCAGTCATTCTTTCTCTCTGTCTAACGCACTCGTAAGGCCGTTCATGGTTGGATAGCGCAGTTGAAGGGGAGGTATCAATATAATAAGATCCCTTAGCTACGTCATGCGGGGAGCGAAATCCGCATGACCTATTAATTCACATGCTTGCAGAGAGAGCCTTACCAAAACAAAGTTACAGGGTTGCTATTTTTCATGTTTTCTGGGTTGGTAGAAGCACTGGGGACCTGATTATAGCACTTAAACATGGAAAAAGTCTGATTTTCATGGAATGTCCCCTTTAAATCAAACACAGTTTTTCCTTTTTTCCTTTATTTTATGCATTTCAATGGATCTAAATGTTGGCTACAGTATGCTTTAAGAAGGGGTCAGTTTTTTTCTCCGATCTTGTCTTTCATTTAAAGGGTATCTAGTAGACTCCCTAAATTAGGCATACTACTTAAAAAAAAAAATTTACACAAACTGATTAAATATTAAGAAAAAGCACAATGTTCACATGACCATGGCTCAGGCAAATACTGTGCTTTATTAAATTAAAACACTCAGGGGTGGTTTCGCAGACAGGGATTAACACTAATCTTAGAATTAAATGCACATTTAAACTGGATTAACTAAAAAAGCATTTCTCAGACATGGTTTAAAATAGTCTCAGACTTTCCTTAGTCAAAAATTATAAAGTCAGATTTCCTAAAGGATGATCAGAGATAGTCTAGGTGTATATGAAGGCATAACTTAAACCTGGCCAGAGGCAGGTTTAACTTCCGGTTAACTGATGTTGGCCTTCAGGTTGACATCAGCAAAGGAAGAAAATTGATTACTTGGACTATTTTAATGATGATGAAAGGGTACCACCAAGACCAGATAGGCGGGCAATTATAGACAGGAGCAACCCACTAAACGAGTTTGATAAAATTAACTTTCGTGACCGTTTTCGTATGTACAAACAAAATTTAGCTGACATAATTATTTTGCTGGAACCAAGGCTGTCATCTCACTCTTTAAGGGGAAGGCCTATCCCTCCTTCCCTACAAATATTGATTACCTTGAGGTTTTTGGCATGTGGAACATTCCATCGTAAAACAGGAGATTTGTGTGGTGTGAGTGAACCAACAGTGTGCAAAATAGTCCACAAAGTCTGCAATGCTATATGTAAACTAAAAGATGACTACATCAAGTTCCCTGATGCTGCTACCCAAGCCATCTACAAGGTGCAGTTCTATGAATATGGCAATTTGCCTGGAGTCATTGGCTGCATTGATGGGTGTCATATTCCCATAAAGCGTCCCTCTACACCAGATGCTGAAGAGTACAGGAATCGTAAAAATTGGTTCTCAGTAAATGTGCAAGGTGTGTGCACCAGGGGCGGAGCCAGACATTGTAGACATTGGGGGCTTAGCCCTAATCTAGGGGTTTCAAAGCTTGGTCCCCTGTTGATATTTTTTCTCCATTCACGGCAGCTTTATAAACTATTTTTTAATCTAAGTGTTCTCTGTATTGTCCGGTGTTGGGTGTAAGTTAACTAGTTACTAAGTAATTTGTTACTGTAATTTAATTACTTGAAAAAGTAATGTAAGGGATTACTCTTATTTTTCTTGTAATCGAATTACAGTTACTTCTGATGTAACTAAATACTGTGTATGGACTGTAGAACAATTATGTATAAATAGTGGATTTAACATGGTTTTAGTTTACAATTCTCACTATTAACTGGTTGATTATTAGCATTAATATTACTGAGATGTTGACTGTTTTTTAGTAGGCCTACTTAAATAACACATATTAATGCCTGATTCTGCAAAACCTTATTCTACATCCTTAACCCTCCCCATTTCTACAAATACTTAAAATAAACAACTACTTTAGTATTAATAAGCAGTAGTTGGAGTATATTGAGGCAAAAGTAGTTAATAGTTAATTAATAGAGAGAAATGAACCTTAAAGTGGGACCAGAATAATTTATGTACTTTTATATATTGTTTCTTCGAGCCATTTCAAGCCTATCCTTGTATCATGTACTAAATAGGACCACAGTAAGTTAGACGTTAGCCATGCAGATAATAAATCAGTTGACGCTATTTAACAGTATTTACATCACATAACTATAAATATACACTTACAGTAATAACGAAGGCACTGTAATAATAAAGACACTTTGAAAATGCGTTTACTGTGGGGAGATTCAGCATATTATTTTGCCTTCAACACGCATCTCTTATTCATTTTCAGTTGAGTGGGGGACCGGAGAGTTAAAGCTGAGTGCCGCCACCTAGCGTCATGGATGAATTCATTTTACAGATCCGAAAAGATTTGGGGCTTTTGACAAAACATTCGGGGCTTGAGTCCCATAAGCCACACCCCCCCCCCCCCCCCCCCGCTCCGGCCCTGGTGTGCACTCTCACTATGCAGTTCTCCAACATTGTTGCACGTTGGAAAGGTATAACTCATGACTCAAGGATTTTCCAAAACTCCTCTTTGTATGCTCAGTTGGAAGGAGGACAACATAGTGGAATCATACTTGGTGACAGTGGGTATGCACAGAACAACTTCTTGTTCACCCCCTATCTTCATGCAGTCACACCAGAGTAACAGAGGTACAACCAAGCTCACATTCGCACTAGAGGTATAGTGGAGCGCATGTTTGGTGTGTGGAAAAGTCGTTTCCAGTGTCTCAGAAGCACACTGCGCTTTGAACCAAGAAGATGCTGTATTGTGATAATTGCTGCAGCAGTGTCAACTTACCACATCGCCAGTACGGTCTCCTTACATCACAAAATAACCAAGTACGTTCCAGTTATGTAAGAAATTCGTACTATTTTGGTAATTTCATAACTTACTGTCAATGTAACTGTTACGTCCTAGGGAGGTAATTTCATTACCATTACTGTACCAAATCACCACGTCGCCAGTACGGTCTCCTTACGTTGCAAGATAACCAAGTACGTTCCAGTTACGTAAAATTAAATTCGTAGTATTTTGGTAATTTTATAACTTACTGGCAAAGTAACTGTTACGTCCCAGGGAGATAATTTCATTACCTTTACAATTAGGCTATATAAACATTAATTTCATTTTCTATATAGCTTGTTAAAACTTTTCAATCCTAAAGTTTCCCTTAAATGAGTCAAAATAGATTTAATACACCCGAGCTGCCATTTACAGTACAATGGAAACAAAAAACAACACGCGCCTCCCGCGCCCAGCTGAACTCAGAGCGCGCGGCCGCGCGTGCACAGTAGAACGGCGTCTGACAGGACCGTGTTGTTTCTCTGAACTGAGACACGTTTAAATTATACAACAACTTATTTCAGTTGCTTAAGAGTTATGAAAATGCTTAGGTTACTCACGTAACCCTGGTTCCCTGAAATAAAGGGAACGAGCATTGCGTCAGTTGCTGACGCTATGGGGGAAACTCCTGTTTACTCGGCGATTGAAGCCTATTGGTTAACGTCTGTAAAAATTACAGACCTATGGCGTTCGAGCCCATGAAAGTGGCGGGACTATGCCCTATAATAGTCCGAAAAAGAGCACCATACCTCACTTGCATTCGACTGAAGCATGTAGCAGAATGAAGCTCGCTGCATAGGCGTTTGAGGCACGGCCAACTACACAATGCTCATTTCGTTATTTCAGGGAACCGGGGTTACGCGAGTAAGCATTCCCTTTCAATACGGTTCACTTCGCATTGCATCAGTTGCTGACGCTATGGGGGAACGTAATCCCATCATGCCGTGCATACACAGCGGACTGAAATGCCTTCCTGGAGAGACACTGTATGTGGCCCTATATCCAGCATATTCACAGCTTTAAAGCAAAGGTGTAAGCACCATATAAAATGTTAACGCGCATACGGTGGGGTATTAAACGCACAGGGAAGCACATTACATAGCACAAGATGGTGAGTCACAGAGCGCGCCGCTGGTGTGCGAGAATAAGTAAGTCCAGAGTCACGTTGGTGAGCTCGTTGAGTGCACTGCGGTGTACATGTAAAACGCATGAATGCACGTGCATGCTTAAGCCGAGAGAACCTGCACTCGTAGGGCGGGACGTCTAAGCTGTAAAATCTGACAAACGTAGATGGGGAAGACCAGCCGGCCGTGTTGCAGATATCAAGAATAGATACTCCTGTAAACCAAGCCCATGATGAAGCCAACTTCGCAGAGAGTGGGCTCTAACATCATAGTTTATTGAGGAAGGCGTGAGCCAGCCTGATGGCTTCAACGATCTATCCAAATAGCAACTGTAGTAACCGGCATACTTAATGAATGATCTGCGAGGCTCATGAACGGCCGATCTGACTATAATATGCGGCAGAACGGTTCGTAGCGTGGGATTATACAGATACCACAATAGTGTGAACCCAGGTGAGCCCTCGAGCGCATCGGGGATGCATATACTGTACAGTAGGTAATATTATAGTGCACAGGTCGGCGAGCTTCCCAAGCGTGCCGTAAATGTGTACTGACTATAAATTGCACGGGCACAGGTGAACACTTGAGTACATCGTGAATGCATATAGATGAATCAGAGTGTTATAGTGCACAGGCCGGCAAGATTCTAGAGCGTGCCATTATGTGTCCTGCTAATAAATTGTGCGCACACGGGTGAACCCTTCAGTGCACCATGAATGCGTATAGATAAATCAGTGCACAGAACGCGCCGTGAATCTGTACAGATATGATTGATGAACGTAACGGTGGTTACCCAAAGCACCGTGAATGTACACATATGAACAACAATGTATGTGTCACAAAAGGATAACACAGCCGTGTATACAGGTGAGCTTCTCCAAGTGCATCTTTAGTGTATACCGAAATCTTATAGCGTGCGTAGGTGAGCTTCTCTAAGGTGGACGCATATAATTAAAAACCATTTCGTGCATACAGGTGAGCTTACGCGGCACACCTTTTAATGCAACAAACCTAGTAGTGCGCAAGGCAGGTATGTCGAAGCTGTAAAATTGATGATGTGGACGGCGAGGACCAGCCGGCTGGGTCACAAATGTCAAATGAGAAACCTCTAAGACCATGCCCGAGGTAAAGCTAATCCACACATGGAGTGAGCATCATTGTTACGGGAGGTGATAACTTCAACGATCCATAAATAACCTGTGTTGACAGGTGCGCTAGTGAGTGATCTGTGAAGCAGATGAACAGCTGATTGTCTGATGTATGTCAGACGTATCTGTCATTCAGGACCTTGGACAGTTCCAGAGCGCTGCGCCTCGGGCACCGTCCGCATCTGAGAAATGACAGGCTTGTGAATTAAATGAATGGTCGGTCGTAAAAGCGTGGTTCGCTGGTATCGCCGCCACATAGATATAGCGTAGGGGGAGACATTCGCTGTGTACGAGCCTCTGTAGTGAGGAGAAAAGTGTTCCAGACCACAATTCACGGGGGTTCAGACTTCACTGTCACCAGACAGAAATAGATCAGACTTTGAATAAGGACGCCTCGCGAAAGGGGTCCTAGCAGCTCTTGTCAACGTGTCATAAGTAATAAGTAAATAAACGGCCTACATTTTCTTTGCTTTTCAGTAACTAAATTGAAGAAAAATTTTCAAAAAATGTTCTTCACCAACTGGCTAATAATAAAGGCTTAAATAAAATAAATAATTAAATAAAATAAATAAAAATCTGTTGAACTGTGTGTGTTTATAGTAGGGTAGGCAGCTAGCTATATACGGTGGTCATCATTCAGTTTATTCACGAGTGCTGTGAAGAAAAAGAACAGCATCCACTGTTGAAGGCTTCAAAGATGTCCTCCTCTCCTCCAGCGTCCTCCCTGCTGTGCTGAAAACGCGTTTGCTGCTACTGCTGCTTGCAGGTATGCTCAACACATGACGGGCAAGTCTTGCCAACAAAGGAATGGTCTTCGCATGTTGACTCCACCAACCAAGCAAATCTCGATCGTCATATTCATTCTTGTCCTTGCTAGGCTTAAGGTTGAGGTATATGTGGAGCTCATCCTCAACAACTGTGTCATCATAGTCTGACGTTGTCATACTCAATTCTAGTCAGAATTTGAGTCTGATACTGCTCCATTGAGCTTTAATTATGAGGCGTGTCTCAACCGAAAAATGCCTCTGCACTCAATTGGATGGGCCTACGACCAATCAGAGCAACGGAGTGTGTGTATGTTGAAATTACGTCTTTTGCAGCCTGACCGAACTGCTAGTTATTTCGCTACAATGACACTAACATTGTGATTACACTAAGTCTGAGTTAGCGAATGTACATCAACACCTACTATGTTTAAAACATTTTGTTTATATCACAACATTAAGTATTTACTAAGTCATACAGTAAGACTATCTCTTACCATTTGTACGTTAGGTGAACTTCATCCACGACGATACCCATTACGTTGGCTTGAAAATATTGGAGCCTAGCATGTCCCTGCACTTATTCAGCAGCCACGATTCCGGGCTTCCGAAAAGAAGCTGGCAACGACCGCTAATTATATCCATTTCGTCATACACGCCGAGTTGCATCGCCGTGATACCCATTTCAGTTGCGACCAACTTTTGCCGAATCCCGTAGGAAGGACAACAAAAACATCAACAAATGCCTTGCTTGCGTTTCTCTGTTCCTCTTTTTAAATCAATGCTCTGTCGATATCTTTTAGAAAAGACTCAATGTCAGAATCCACACATCTGAACTCTACAGCGGCAGCCATTTCGTTGTAAACAGATTCAACACACGCGCTCTTTGGTGATGTGGTTCATTACGTTACGGTTGATTATCTGTCCATCATCGTATAAAGCCCGGCCTGACAATTTGATTGGTTCGCCCAGCTTTGGGTCTAGCATAGTAGCTCCTCAACGCAGAAACCCCAGACCGAACTTCCCATTCTCAAAATCTTGTGGGCGGGGCTAAGACCGGATGGCACCCAGGGGCTAGTGACATTTTCCCACTCCAATTCAAAGTCTGACAGGGCTCTCTTTTTTGCTGCAGGTGGCGGAGTATCTGACGTCACATCTGTCACTGGCGGCTCATCCTTAGTCGCATCTCCACCGGTTGCTCTAAAGTTTGCGATCCAACTCTGTGCATCTTGCAGGATAGCATTTCTCTCATTTTCACAAATTGATGTCCAAGGCATGTCGGAGGACCGTGTTGTAGATGTGATCCTGACAGTCCAAGCACCGGTAAGGTCGTAATGCAGCAACAATATTCG
Organism: Misgurnus anguillicaudatus; assembly: GCF_027580225.2. Lineage (NCBI taxonomy): Eukaryota > Metazoa > Chordata > Actinopteri > Cypriniformes > Cobitidae > Misgurnus > Misgurnus anguillicaudatus. Next base: position 5,585,075 of record NC_073356.2, on the reverse strand, counting down.
AACTTTGATCCGTTACCCACACCACTTTACACATTACAGAGGGATTAAACTTAAGAACTGTCACAAGCTGCTTCTGCAATTCCTTGCGGATATTTTCAGCTGTTTTAGCATCATTGTGAGGGAACATGGCAGCTGTGAGTACATTACTTTTCAACTTGAAATCTGACGTAATGAAGTGACATGTGATCGCCATGTAACTGACCTTGCGGTAATCATCAGTCCACATGTCTGTAGTCATCCCAACGTTAACTGAACACATCACCTCTTTTATCTCAGCAACAATCGATTCTCTTTTTGTTGTTGCCTTTTCATGGCATCTGCGTGAGATAGTCGTGGGGTCAGGTAGCAACTTTTCTGCAGACAGGCGACCATAGGCTGCTCCGACGTTTATTAGTTGCTGGGCTAACTTTATAAATCCTCCGCAACCCACCGGGCTTGCAGGGCTCTAGTGTCAATACACAGTATAGTAAGCATGGAAAATTGCTCTTAGAGGGATTCAATACCGTTCGCCACTACAGTGAGGTTGCATAACTGACAGTATTACACAGTATGTTTTTTGGATAAACAGCTCAGAAAACATTTCAGGGCAGTCCAGCCGAGGCGCGACTTAACCCTTCCTCTCCCAGACAGTCTGTTCTCTGTTGACGCAGCTACGCTGCGAAGACCAGAGCTCGGCCGTTCAGGTGCACGAGCCTCAGTAGTGACGGTGACTAGAGCGGCTCACAGAGCAGAGCAGTATGTCTAGGTGGTTTGATGTCAGACTGGACCCATCACGCAGAGAGGAAGTCTGCCGTGAGGCCCGCGGTTTTGGCGTTTATTAAAAGGCCAGAAAAACCGGGGTATATAAGGAATGTACCAATATTCAGCGCACTGACATAGGACGGGACTGAATAAAGGGAGGTATTCAGGCCTCAGCATATTATAAACAAATTCGTTCTGCCTCTGATTCTGTCTAAGCCAGAGAGAAATGACCGGGCAGACAAATAGTGAGTTCTACCGAAGTGAGACAGACTCAGGCCGGTTAGGCTCTTATAATAAGTTTTCTTAGTGCTCCAATAGCGGCGTGTGGGGAGGGGCATGAAGCTCTGTAATCGTTGAACACTAGACAGCTGCAATTAGAGGCAAGGAGCCGTAAGACCGCGTGCTAACTCTAAGCCGCCAGTGAGAGACCTCGCCACTGCAGGGGAAGGAGCTAGGGACTCCGCGAGCGTAGAGCACGAGTGGCTGTGCTATGACAGAGAACAGGGGCAGGACCCGCCCGTGTTTGCTTGTCCTATGCATCTATCTTAGTTCTACGGCTCTGTTGCTTGCTCATCTCAACAAGAGAGGAACGGCAGAGGGGAGCATGCAACACAGATAGAACAGCCATGCATCGTATGAATGGTATCACCCGATGCACTCGGAGGGGATTCATATGAGCGTGCCAGAGATCTCGCCACTGACTGTGAGAGGAGCGAGGGACTCTGTGAGTGTAAGGCATGAACGGTTGCGTTGTGACAGAACACGGGGGGGGGGGGTAGCCCATGTGTGCTTGTGTATGCATCCATCTTAGTCTCATGGCTCGCCGCGTGTTCATCTCAGCAAGAGAGGAACAGCAGGGGAGCACGAAACATGGATAGGACAACCGTGCATATGAGAGCGGTCTCGGCGTGGGAGGTGCCAGACCAGTGACGCGCTCGGAGGAAATTCATAGCAGAGAGGCTCACTCCAGCCGCTGTGCTGGACGCTATTACAACAGCGCCTGCTCTTTTAGCTTATAGCATTATATTAAAAATATTGATCTTACCGGGCGGCCGCAAGGGGAGACCTCGTCACGCATGTGTCCGCTGTACAGGGCTCGTACCATGGCAAGCGAAGGCTATCTTCGGTTCTCAGCCGGAAAGCGGCAAGGGAAGACGCTAGACCTGGATTCTGCTATCTTCAGTTCTCAGCCGGAAAGCGGCAGGGGAAGACGTTAGGCCTGGATTCCGCTGCAGGGCTTGTGTCGACGGCGAGTAAGGCTTCTTCTTCTTTAGAGCAGCGAGAGGTTCGCGCTGAAGGAGAATGCGAATGAGGTATGGCGCTCTTTTTCGCACTATTATAGGGCACTTTCGTGGGCTCGAACGCCATAGGTCTGTAATTTTTACAAACGTTAACCAATAGGCTTCAATCGCGGAGTAAACAGGAGTTTCCCCATAGCCCCAGCAACTGACGCAATGCGAACTGAACCGTATTGAAAGGGAACAGCATTTTTACATACTTATTAAGGCTCACAGAATCTCTCCCGACAGCATAAACCGCGTTTTATGCTGCACTGACAGGAATGTTCATCTGACAGGAAATTTCTACTTCACAACAAATAAAAAGATTTTTATGAAAACGTGTAGATGTTCTTCAACCTTTATTTATTTTATTGTCTTTAAGTTTTGTGGGACACGTTTGATGTTTTGGACTGGTGAAGGTTAGAGCAGCGTTACCCTGGCAACCGGAACATGAAGAGGACACTCTCTCACTTTCTCCGTCTGACAAAACTACGCTACCACAATTCAGAAACGACATCCTCGTTTAAACTATATGGAGAATCCATTTAAATGTTTATTTTAACATATGTTTATTTAAATATTTTTAATGTTCATGTTCAATAAAATTAAGTATTCCAACTACGAGTCTGTCATTCATATGTTATGGTAAGTCTTTTAATTATGGGCAAATAAGGACAAGTTCAATTAGTTGTACTGCAGATGTCCGCCCAAAGAATATTAAATAAAAGATTTAAATTACTAACTGGTTCCCAACATAAAACTTTTAATCCATTACGTTGTCACGACGTGCCCACGACAAATCCAGGAATTTCACTTTTCCAGTCGCCACGACGTAACTCGTTTCGTCGCCATGACTTAAGTTTGGTGCCGCTGCTAGCCATTTTGGTGCCCTAAGCATAATTCCTTTATAATGCCCCCCGACCCTGAGAAAAAAAAACTTTTGTTTTGCAAGTTTAATTTTTATTACCAAACATATATAACTTCATTGAAAGCAAAATCTTCACAGCTTTAGCCAACACACACTACACATTTGAAAGTGCAAACTTTTATAGAATAGGAAAATAGCAAAAAATTACCAAACTTAAATTATCAAAAAATCCAGACATGATAAGTATACAAGAATACTCATTATTCTTAAATAAAACCAAGATTCAGAGAACTAAGTGTCACAGTAATGTTTGCTTCATATCATAAATAATGACGTTTTATATTGATATATTTAAGAGTCATGAATTGTTAGCCTACCATGTGCACTGACTGCTAACGTTAACTTTGACTGAGAAAGTTTTAACCACCATCACGTCAAAATAAACCACAAAATAAACTACTGCTCAATATCTAAAGAAACGTAGTAAAGAAAGTAACAGCTGCGTCAGTTATTTGTAAAATGCATATGCATAGGTAATGTTTTACAGTAAAATCTCAATTTAGCTTGCACTGAAGTTATAAATTAACAACATAGTAACATTAAAATCAGCACTGCAAGTTCGAGGCGCATTACGATTAGCAGCAGCTGCAGCCCATGATTAAACATGATGGACTTACCTGCAAGTGAGCACGGGCATCATCCCGCATGTTTGGCCCTGTCCCAAATGGCACACTCCGGACTTGTGGTCCTCCTTAGAGTCCACGCTTTGATGACATCACGTAGTCCAGACTTTAGGGACCCTTGATGGGAGTCCACGTGGGTGCACCGGAGTTGTATTTTGGGACACACTTGAGCATCACACCGGAAATAGGTAGAGAAGTTGCCCGTCAGTGTAAGCTCCTCCCTTCCGTCGACTGATTGGTCTGATTACCCTTTCGCAAGGACTTCTGGGTTGGCAAAGTGCGCGAAGCCTGCTGCAGTGCGGGCTTCGCTGAAGACCGCATCAAGGGGGCAAAGGAGGCGCTGATGAGCACACTTCAAAGCGTAAAAATGACAGATGGGACACCCTACGGACTCGTAGACTAAGCGAGAACGCGCAATTTAAGACCACAAGACCGAAAGTCCACACGAAGTGCGCCATTTGGGACAGGGCCTTTCTTCTTTTTTTCCGATCCTGACTTCTACTTGTCTACTGACTGGCCCTTTCTCAACCCGAAGCCCAGCTAACAATTTTTGGTTCCCAAAATGTTCCCCTAACGTTAGTTTTTGGTTCCCATAACGTTATTTTCCAAGGTTTGTTTTTGGTTAGCCAGGAAAGTTTTCTTTACAGAAATAGAACGTTATTTTTAGGTTATTTTAACGTTTTCCTAACGTTAGGAGAACGTTAGAATAATGTTAGGAGAACGTTAGAATAACGTTAAAATAACCTAAAAATAACGTTCTATCTCTGCAAAGAAAACCCCCCCCGGCCAACCAAAAACAAACCCCGGAAAATGCACAGCTGACATGGAGTGAAAATGATCTCACCAGGGCGCGAGGGCGCGTTGCCGCGGCTCCGTGCACGCACTGACAGAGCGCGCAAGACTCCAGCCTCAGTGAAAAAGTGAAGGCTTACAAAAGTACGGCACGTCTATTAGTAAATCCCATGCTGTGTTTTGGTTGGTTTTTATCTATCATATCTATCTAAAATAAGTAACACATTTCCGTATAAGGAGGAATAAAATAATTTATTTAATACAAAATCTATAATAATTAAATTATGCTATAACTGGAAAAAATGTCTATTAAAATATTATACCATTATATAACACAGGTTATTTTATATAAAAATACCTCAACACATCACATATTATGTATTTAGATAACATTATATTTTATCAAATATATAATAGTGACTTCAACACAATAAAGAAGAGTTAAAACAGATATTTATTGAAAATATATTAAAGCAATAAGCCCCAAGAAGCAGTGGGTTACCAGTGCATTTTATAACGGCTAAGGGGCGTTGTTAGGCACGACGCGAAGCGGAGTGCCTAAAACCCCCTTAGCCGTTATAAAATGCACTGGTAACCCACTGCTTCGCGGGGCTTATTGCGTTTATAAAACGGTTGCTTCAAATTATGTATAGCAGGATTTCATATAATAAAACACAGCAAATAAGTTGTAATTATATTAGTACAGATATTAGTCTTCCGCCAAACAAAGTAGTTCCTCAGACTCAAGTGTGTCTGCAACAGAGCGGTTCCTAAGCAAAACAGACGGAGCAAAGACACAATGAAAATATGATTCATTAAGACTGTGGTGTTTATTTTCATAAATTAACATTCATCTAATTTATACATTAACATTTATACCGTGCAACTGTTGATGTGTGGATCAAATATGCTTGGAAGCATGTGCTTGTGTTAAGCATGCTTAACACTTTCCCTGCCAGCGTTTTTTAAAAGAGTTGCCACCCAGCTTTAGGTAAACATTAATGCCTTCCAGGAAAATGTTCTTCTTTAGATATATAAACATACAATATATCAAATTAAAGAACAGACCCTCTGCTTTCAAACAACAAAATAAAAACGTTTCACCCTACCTTCAATTGTTCTTTTATCCTCTCAAATTTTGAGCAAAATGTTGGGATAATTCCATTTCTGTGAATGACTTTTGTTAGAGATCCGATTCAGATCGCGGATCAAAAAATACACTTGAGTTTTAAAGTGTTGAGTGAAAGCATCAGTGTTTATGTTGTTGTGTAAGATCGCCACCCAGTGGATAATATACGGTACAACTACTCCTCACGGAAGCATTAATCAACAAGAAAACTCAACAATATTTATTGACACTTATCTGGATATCGCCATTAATTGTTCAATTGTTGAGGATTATAATTAATACAATATAATATAATTAGCCCACCCAATAAATCAAAATTGACAACAAAATCCGACATTTTGACAGTTATTTTCTACAGTACACAACAACAGTGGCGCAGTGATACAAGCTATGTAATACGGTTTGAGCCGTGGGTTTACCGGTGAGTTTTATCACAGCTGAGAACGCGTTTCAACCAATCAGAATGAAGAACCACAACTGGCCGTTTTATAAAAACATGTAATTCACTTTAGTTTAACAGACCTTACAGCAGCTGCCTCTCCATTATTAAGTAACAACAATCAGCATCTCTCTCTCAGTTTTTACAATAATCAAAAGCTTCTAACTTCATATTCTCTTCATGGAAATAATTAAAATATATATTCGTTTTCACATATTTAAGCTACTAATGAAGAAACAAAAAAGAAATCGCTAGAATGATATACTCTGAAGTTAAAACGCAATGAGAAATAAATCAGTCACTTTAGTTTTACAACAATAAAAAGTTTCTAAAATTATATTTTCCTTAAAATTCTCCTCACATCGATTGGAAATCACTCGTATATATATTTCTTCTCACATATTTAAGTTACTAAATCAAGAAAGAGACAAAAGAACCGCTAAAATAATGTTAGTCTCTGAGGTAAAAACGAAAGGACCGTTATTTTTGAAATTAACGGCTTTTCCTGAGCACAAGATAAAGCGGGTACTCGTGAAGAAGGCGGTAAGCTCATGCAGACAAGCACGCGCATATTAGACGTGCACACTAAAGGAATAATGGGTTTAATTATGCATTCACTTCATTTCCTAAAAAAAACATAACCAAAAAATAACCATTAGAGAACGTTATGTATAAGTTATTTTTAGGTTATTTTATGGTTCCAAAAAACCAAAAAATAACCAAAAAATAACGTTCTGTATAAGTTATTTTTATGTTATTTAAAAATAACCACCCTGCAAAGTTATGAGAACGTTATTTTATGGTTCCAAAAAAAGAACCAAAAAAAGAACCAAAAAATAACGTTCTGTATAAGTTATTTTTAGGTTATTTTAAAAATAACCACCCTGCATTGTTATGGGAACGTTATTTTATGGTTCCAAAAAAAGAACCAAAAATAACCAAAAAATAACGTTCTGTACAAGTTATTTTTAGGTTATTTTAAAAATAACCACCCTGCAACGTTATGGGAACGTTATTTTATGGTTCCAAAAAAAGAACCAAAAAATAACCAAAAAATAACGTTCTGTATAAGTTATTTTTAGGTTATTTTCAAAATAACCACCCTGCAACGTTATGGGAACATTATTTTATGGTTCCAAAAAAATAACCAAAAAATAACGTTCTGTATAAGTTATTTTTAGGTTATTTTCAAAATAACCACGCTGCAACGTTATGGGAACGTTATTTTATGGTTCCAAAAAAAGAACCAAAAAAGAACCAAAAAATAACGTTCTGTACAAGTAATTTTTAGGTTATTTAAAAATAACCACCCTACAATGTTATGGGAACGTTATTTTATGGTTGCAAAAAATAAAACCTAAAAATAACGTTCCCAGAACGTTATTTTTTGGTTCCCAAAAAAATAACCAAAAACTAACGTTAGGGGAACGTTCTGTGTTTGCTGGGAGGCTGCAGCCTGCAGCCTGCGCGAGGTCGCATATGCAGGCTGCAGCCTGCAGCCTGCGCGAGGTCGCATATGCAGGCTGCATACGTCATCAAGCCTGGTTTATTTCAGTTAACTGAACATTACATTAGCAAGTCATAAGCATATCACAACAATTTACGATTAACGAAGAATAATAGTCGTTAATATTACGAGATAAGAAAGTTTTGATGGCGTATGTAGCCTAGAAATGCGACCTCTGGAGGCTGCGCCCTTCGGACTGAGAAACGGCCTCTGTCAAACTTCGTGTCAGGCGCTCGCGCGATCAACCGGCACGGACCATCAAAGGCTGGAGGGCATACTTTCTAGACCAGAGCAATTAAATTCTCTCGTTCCCCCTTTTTTGTAACATATACACGGATAAAAGGTGCCTTATAATATTTCTATAGACAGACACAGTGAAAATAATAATAGAAATAATATCAGCATTATAATTTTTTTTCATTAGGCTATTTTTGGTGCCCCCTGATGCCCTACGCACAGCGCGTGATGGGAGCGGCGGGCTGAGTTTGGTCATAATATTACATCGACGTTACGCAACAGTTACGTATTTGTGTTAGCTGGGTTGTCACTTGCCCGATCGGGCCAGTGCTTCACCCTCAGTCACTAAAATATGTTTTCTGCATGTGACCGTTTGTCTGTATTCTTATACAATGATATACAATCGAGGCATATTTTAAGCGAACGTTAACTTCTCGGCAATGTCATGAGGTTTGTCCTACCTTATTGGTTGTTGTGGACGCTATTGCGCGTGTTGTGTTATGTCAACTGGTAGAGCAAAAAGACGTTAAGACGACAGCACCCTGAAATTATAAGGCCAAACAAAACATAATTTTTTAATATCTTGGAAGCAGGCACTAAATAAATTATGCAATGTTTTGCAAGTTGCCATCAGTTGCAAGGTAAAGCAGGCAAGTTAGGAGCTTTTTTGTTGGAACAAGCAACTAACGTAAAGGGTTGCCAATAACCCTTCATCTGGTCCACTGACCTTAATGGCGAGACGTATGAATGAAGACAATTAAGCGCATGGAAAGACATATCAACACAGCAAATTGATAACACTGTTTTATTAATATTGTTTCATTATCTTCCATAATTAGAGGGCGCTGTCGTCTTAACGTCTTTTGGCTCTACCAGTTGACGTAACAGTTCAATCCTGATATACCTGCAACTATTAATTCTGATAAGAGTATTGGGAAATTTCTGAATTAGAGTTTACATTTAAAATTGCCAATTGCCTTAACAAACGAAAAATAAAATGCATATGTTTACAATTATATATGACTTTTGAAATATTATTTTAAATATATTACTCTGAAATCTTTTTTTGGTGGGGCCAGTAAAAACTTCGGCAGGGCAAGTAAAAACCTAAACAAAAGGCCTGACTGGGTCAGTATAAAAAAATTATTTACGTTGAGCCCCAACAGTTAAAATATAATTATGATTACACGTGTGAACCATGTTACAATACTAAACAAAAATCACAACATACTGCAAGATGCCTCAGTGTAGTTAATACTGCATTTTGCACAGTATAATGAATAATTGGGTTAAAATGACTCATAATGCATTTTGGCATTTGTAAGTAGTACAGATGTCCTAATTTGTCACATGGTAAAACAGGGGCAACAAGTTGACAATGGCATTATTTTGTGATAGTTATTTTCTAGTTCTTCCATTTTCTTAGAGCATTGAGCAGCACAGTGGCTTAGTGTGAAACACCGTTTAGCAAGGAGGCCACAGGTTTAAATAATGTAGATAAGATAGATCATTTTGATCCACATATCAAAGTACTTCAAGAGAGAGTGGTGTTGAAAACTTTCTCATGAAGACCAGGAACCTTGACTTTGTACAGAAGTAATCTTTATTGTAAATAATAATAAACAAACGTGCAGTCAAGTCTTAAAGTAGACAGGGTGGTTGACAGGGCTTATCATAGTGCCAACTATAATGCATGTTTGAGCTGACTTAATTAAAAAACTTGCACTGACAAATCTTAACGCATATCAGTGCCATTATTTTGACTTAAGATCCACATCCTTATGCTTTTTTAAGGTATGTTTGCAAAAACTACTCAAATGTCCTTATATAACTAAGGTCTAGTCTTGGCTTAATCTAAACCTTGTCTGGAAAACTTCCCTGACATGTTTATTTAGCTGTTTTAAGGGGCAGTCCCCTAAAATAAAAATCATCGTCTATACTGGCAATTAAGAAAAGATCTCCGGCCACACTACATGATCGAACCTGACCATTTATGCACACTTGGCATGCGTGTTCTATTGCTAGCTTACATTGGTAAATGGTAAATGGACTGCATTTATATAGTGCTTTTAACAGACCTATGGCCATCAAAAGCGCTTTACAAGTTGCCTCACATTCACCCATTCACCTACCCATACACCGACAGCGGTGTCAGCAATGCAAGGTGCCATCCAGCTCGTCGGGAGCAGGTGGGGTTAGGTGTCTTGCTCAATGAGAGCTTTGACACTTGGTCAGGTGGAGCCGGGGATTAAACCACTAACCTGGTTTTTAAACAACCTACATGAACCACTGAGCCACTGCCGCCGCTACATTGCTTTAATTATACTGTAGCTTGCCTCTTGCGCATGTAAGCAGACACAGTGAACAATTGCTGTTAATCTTCAACAGTTGAATTTCATACTTGTTTGTGTGAGTTTAACTACAAGTGACAAAAGCAGACAGCTTTTACTGAAATTTGACTCCCCTTGTGATGTCAAAAGGGGATCTTGTTATAATAATAATACTGCTCCTTATTCTGCACTATCCAACCACAGCACTGCCATTTAATGCAGAAAGAGAGAAAATAATTTCAACAAACCACCTAAGTGGCCATTATTTTCAGTGTTTGCATTTCACCAGCTCATTTGCATTTAAAAGGACACGCAAAAACTAGAAATTTTTTGCTTACCCCTAAAAAAAATGGCAAATTTAACATGTTATAAAAATTATCTATATGGTATTTTGAGCTAAAACTTTACATACTGAATGTACTCTGGGCACACCAAAGATTTATTTTACATCTTAAAAAACATGTTATTGTTTAAACGGTCATTGCATCTTGTCATTGTTATCCTTTAGTAGCGTAATGGTCATGAAAGGGGCTTGACGAATTAAGGAAGGATATGCAATGATCCAGGAGATCATGGAGCGAGCAAATGTGGGCAGTAACTTAATTTACGCAAGACTCCATTTAGGACGTCTGCACTGCAGCAGAATCCTGAAGTATTCAAAAGTGTGGATGCCAGGCGTAACCACTGCAAGAGTAATGTATTTAAAACAAAACCACATTAATGCAAACAGAGCCACAGATGAGGCCAAAACTATGCCGATAAGAGAGCTAACCTGATTCTGGAGATTCAAACAACGCTTAATAGAGTTAACATAACTTTCTATGATGAAAAATAGTTACCAGCTCAAATAATACTAGGCATAAGCCATTGCATGTTACTGCGTACATCTATCTTAGCTATTTAACGTCAAGATAGTTGAGAGAAAAAGAATCGGTTAATCTGACAGGGACTTTCAAGCTTGTTTTCGCGTACACCTATCTTAGCTATTTAACGTCAAGATAGGTGAGATAAAAGAGAATCGGTTAATCTGACAGGGACTCTCAAGCTGGTTATCCACAGTAGATGTACACATTAAAAAAGCTCAATAATCCAAATGCACTCTTGCTTTTCTGAAGCTTTTTTCTTTTGCAGTTGCAAACAGCAAGTGAAGGCGCTGAGTTCTTGCTCTTCATTTCTTCCGTGTGGCACAAACATAAAATATGATTAATATCAAAGTGACACATCACTATATTATGTGTTCGGAGTGACGTGTGTTGGTCGTGTTTTCAAAATATGTGTTTGTTGCGTCATGTGAACCAAGTTCATCACGTGTTTTGTCAAAACAAGTGCCTGCTCCACACGCGTCAAAACTGTTTATGATAAAAGAGACGGTCACGTTCACAAAATACATGCAAGACACTCCCTTAACAGTAAACTCTGATTACTAGGGGTGTGACGAGACACTTAATCCACGAGACGAGACACGAGATTGGGTTCACGAGAACGAGACGTTTTTTACACTTTTTAAGAAACCCTCAATGATAAAATAAATGAATAAGAAACTGAAATCAGGTTATTTTTAAATGTTTTAACTAGTCAAGGACTGGCCCTAACAATTATTTTGCTAACTGATAATGAAGTAATTTGTTATTTTTGGGTAATAAAAATAGACCCAAGTGAGCAATAGACTTTAAAATGACATAATAATGAAGATGCAATAATAATTGGTTCAAATAAAGTATTAAAACCAAGTTACATTAAACAACATTACATTAACAAACACATTACATTTGTGGTCTATAAATAAAAAGCAGTATGTATATATTATAACAAATGCCTGCAGGGGACGATAGTGGACTCGTCTCGAGGACGCTATCTTCATTTTCACTTTAGACGGAGAAACGCTTATTTTTAGCCAAACAATGTTTAAATCCATTTGAATATTTAATATACGTCCATTTCTTTACAATAGAAATGATACAGCTATTGTCATTTTTGAGCAAGAACATGCAGACATTAAATCATGTAAACTCTGTGATGGTTTAATCTGCTGAGACTTCACATCTGACACTGATCAACAGACAAACACAACGTGTCTCAGACTTCATACGAGTTCCCAAACGAACATTTTTGGAAACCCAAACAAAAAAGCAAATGCAGTAAAAGACAGAATGCATGCACTGTAAGGGGCTAATCACACCACCGTGCTTTAAACGCAAGGCGCGACGCACTGCCTTTTTTAAAAAGAGCAGGGTGACGCAGATTTTTATATTGCTAAGCAACCACCGAGTCAGCTGTCTTGTCAATCAAATATTGAAGCGTGCGCTCTTTTGCTGTTAACTGTCATATTAGCAGAAACTTTAAAAAGAGGGCGCTTGCTCTGACCTTGTTTGAGGGTGAGAGGTGCACAAACACGCAGGAGAGAGTGAGCGAGTGGAGTCCGGTTCTTCAAAGCAACTGTAAACTTCCCTCACCACAACGTAAGGCCCGCCTCTCCTCTCATTCGAGTGGACAATGGAAAGAAGCGAATGACGTCGGGCGCTTCTCCGCTCTCAGCTTTCCTTCAAAGGCGCGTGCTGCGGCCGGCAGCAAAAACCGCAAGGCGCTCAGCGCGCATAAACAGCACGCAAACGCTCCCTGCCCATAGAATATCATTCAAAAAAGGCGCCTGCAACTGCCATAAACGCTTTGTGTAACTGGCTCCTAAAAAGGTCAAACAGAAAGCTCCTCCTCCGGAGGTCGCATATGCAGCCTTCATACGTCATCAAGGTTTATTTCAGATCATTAAAGGTTCTCTAAGCGAATCTGAGTGTTGATTTTTGAAATGTGTTTTCAAAGAAACTGAGCGTAGTTAACTCCTCCCCCTCCCTTCCGTGCTTTCATGAACGCGCCCAAACCCAACCCCCAAATCCTTCTTGGCGTTTATTGGTTAGAACACTTTGTTATGGTTTCTGGTGTAGGTTTGGCCAGTTTGTTATTATTGCAGTTTGTGGAGGCTGGGCTGTCTACAGAGATCGCTGTTTTTACAGTTTGATCAGTGGACAGGAAGCAAGCAGATAGTGAGGAGATGTTTGCTGTATGTAACAACAAATGTTTTATGGTCTAAAACACGTGAATTCGCTTAGAGAACCTTTAACTGAGCATTATATTCGCAATTGTGACTTATGAGCATATTACACCAATTTGCGATTAACTAAATTATTAGTAAACTTTATAATTGTTAATCGTGACCTCCAAAGGATGCAGTCTTTTATTGGAGAAACGGCCAGCATTTCACCTCCACAAGAAATCTCGCGAAACACATTTAATCTCGCGAGATCTCGTCGCACAAGACCTCGTCACACCCTTACTGATTGCGCATGAGATTATGAGAGTATCTGGCAAACGTGAACGTTTCTTTTATCATAAACCCTTTAGAAGCGTCTGCAGCAGGCACCTATTTTGACAGAACACGTGATGCACATAAGTTCACTCGATGCGCCAAACACATATTTTGAAATGACAAACCACACACATAATGGGCTACATACATGTTCTGACGAACTTCACATCCTACCCACTTCAATAGGCCGCTGTAATATAGAAATTATATATTTTGAATACATGTTGTATGATTACTGTATAATTGTTTCATCGGTCATATGTAATGTTGTAATACTGACTATTTGTTTTTTTCTTGAAAAAATGAATGCCAACTGCTGCAACTACAATGAAAACAACTGAAGAAATCACAATGCCAATCACAACACCAATAGCCAGGGATCCACTGCAGTCACTGCATTTCCCATCTGCAAAAAAGGCAAAAACTTTGTTTGTGATGCAACTCCTGAAAGTGTTACATTTGTAAATTAACAAGTTATAATCATGTGTCATCCTATGAATGTATTTTCTTTAATGATAAATAATAATGATTTTTTTTTCAGCCTACCCCATTTGGTGATTATTGGTTCTTGTAGGGTGATGTGTGACACAAAACAATCATAATCTGCTTTTTCATCCTCTGCAATTTTCACACTCTTCCGCAGCTGATATGTTCCATCATGATTTGGTCTGACTCCTGTGGATTCAATCTCATTATCAGGCAGAGATGTGCGATATTTCCTAATGACCAAAGTCACATCTTTGGGGTAGAAGCCAGTGGCCATGCAGGTGAGTTTCAAGTTGTTTTTGTTACCGGTAGCCCTTTTTGCAAACACACGAACCTCTGGTGCAGCTGAGAAAAAGGTAATCAGTTCATGAATCAGTTATAGCACTATGAAAGCTATAGATCGGGGTTTCCAAACTTTTCATTCAGGAACCACCTACACAAAGTATAATCTTTCTCATGCCCGACCAAAATATTCTTAAAGGAAATATGGGGGAAAACTATAGAAGTAAAACTGTGCCATTGGATTTTGAATTCAAATTCTTAACACAGAATTTTTTACATCTAATTTTTAACAATGAATTTTATTTTGCATCTAAATCAGACTTTGAATTTTAAAGAGCCACACAGATCCAAAACCGAAAGTAACCTTTATTGCAGTGTGTCATGTAGCTGTCCATCAATGTAAACAACGTGTAAAGTAGTTGAACCAAAAAGTGCACGATTAATAAAGTTATTGGCTTCTAAAGCAGGGAGTCGACTCTGAATCAATGAAACGAGTCATATAGGGAGTGAGTCTTCTTTCTGATATTTGCCACGTCACACGAACGCATCCACGTCACATGAGATACTAATCTCCACCTACAGCCTTGCCCGGGAGAAACGAAAACTATGACCCGCCCACAGCTAGTAAGTGTGTGTAAACATCAGCTCACGCTGTGTTTTCAGTTTGTGTTGTTTTTACTACCAAAGGAGACTTTTTCAAGGAGGGATATACTAAACGTGTCTGGCTGTGAAGAATCAGTGGTTGTTTGTATTGCTTGGATTAATGATGAATGATGTCTTTGTTTAAACTGTTCATTTACTGTCAGAGAGTCACGTTAGCAAACGGCTAACGCATGCTCACTTACGGTTTTGCTATGACCCGGTTAGTTTACATAAATGCTTAAATGAGTGTAAAATGTTAGTTTCAATCGTCGTTTTTATTGCTTGGATTAATGATGAATGATGTGTATTGATGTTGACAATGTCTTCTCAGTAAATCATGTTAGCACGAGGTCAATACATGTTGCACTATTGTTGGTCTGTGCCACTGATCTGTGGTCTGTGCGACTGATCTGTGATCTGTGCAAAGAGACTCTGTCAGTTGACCAATCAGAGCAGAGAAGGCTACTGAAAGGTGGGGTTTAGGCAGACTTGAGTCGTTGAACGGCTTCACATGAATCGTTTGGGGATCTCCGAGAAATGGGGTAATTTTAAATTTATATTTTGAGAAAATTACAGTGTTTTTGACCTTGCATGCATTTAAACCTGTTGTCCGGGACTTATAAATAGCAGAGGTGGGACAAAGTCATTGTTATGCAAGTCACAAGTAAGTCTCAAGTCTTTGCTTTCGAGTCCCGAGTCAAGTCGAGTCAAAGACGAGGCAAGTCCCGAGTCGAGTCACAAGTCAAAGCCAACAAGTCTCAAGTCGAGTCCAAAGTCCTACCATTTTACTTTCGAGTCATTTCAAGTCCTCTTACCACAGAAATAAAATGCGTGCTGTGGACAGGTGGAGGGAGGCTCTATACTGCATTGCATTCGCAAAAGATCAAATTGGCCAAAAGTCTGTCAGTCATTTGTGCGTGATAGGGACGCAGAATAATGCCACCATGGCTGAAAACTCGCTCCACTGGAGAACTAGAAGCAGGCACTGCCAAGACTCGGATGGCTACTTGAAAGAGTGAAGGAAGAGTTTTACTGTTCTGTGCCCAGAACAAAAGGGCATACTGTCCTTCTGCCATGTCAATGTAGTGACTTAGCTGCAGTGGTAGTCTAGATTTTTGTTTTCCCTTTGACCCTTATGCTCACTCGTCCCAGCGCGACACCCCATATGCACCACTACATTCACAGATGCATACAGTATAGATATTCATGTAACTGAGAGCATTCTGAAAGTTTACTCATAAACACATAAACTGAATGTATTATCAACATATCAGTTTATTATAAGAGAAAAAAAGACTTTAATAGCCAATTTGCATTTACAGCTGGGGAAACTGGACTGATTTTTAGACTAGTTTAGTGTTAATTAACATCTAACTCAGGGCCAAAAGCTACTCAACTGTTCATTACTCTTTCAATAGCTATAATCTGACAACTATTGATACCATTACCATGTGTAATTTAATGGTGTAAATGTTTTTATTTAATACACATTTAAGATGACCATGAATTAACTCTAATTTGCATAGTCTTTGATATAAAAAGCTTATTTGCATATAATATACAAGCATTGTCTAAAAATGAAAATAGGCTTTTACTTAATTATTGTTACAAGATTATCATATTGCCTAATATTAGACACCCAAACCAAACAGAAGTTTAAGATCATATACATCTTGAACGTAGATATATAAATGAACACAGAGAAGGAAAGTTTAACACTAAGCACAAGCAAACATGCTGAAGGCAGCTAAAAACCATCAGGACATAAACACGGGCTTATTTTATTGCATTTGGAGCCTTACCTCCAGATAAACTAATAAACTGGACTGATGATTTAAATGTTGTTTACTCCCATGTGCGTTGTTAACTCTCCGGATTTTATGTTGCAGCACTCGTTCACTTCACATGGATTGTTTGTTTACAGGGTCGCGTGAGCAGCTACACTGCAGGTTCGACTTCATTTGGCGCCAAGCAGACCTCTTGGTGATGTCAAAGTACCGCGAGAGCGATTCAAAGCAGATTTCTCCATGTGATAACTGGAATCACTCTTGCGGTACTTTGCTGTCACTTGGCTGTGGCGCCACATCGGTCTGCTCCCCAGTCACTTTCGCGCTGCTATAGTAATTTCACATGCCGATCGGATCACGCAGTCAGCAGGAAATCAAACACACCAAATATATAGCCTAATATGTATATGCATTTCAACCCGCTAAAGTAGCATTTGTAGCATGCTGGTCAGTGCTTCACTATGACTAAAAGTTTGAAATGTCACAAAACCATGCTGTTACGCATCCTCGTGCTATTTTTAGTGGGTATACGGAATTCCTTGACAATTCCTAGTGGGTATAAGGCGTGTACCTGTGTATCACGTAGACTACACCACTGCTGAGCTGTACTGCTGGTACGGTCCCAACATCCAAACCAACGTGGGACTACAGTGATTGGCTGTCGTGCAGGCAGCGCGCGTGCTCTCTGCATGCAGGTTGTGCACATTTTTTTCACAGATGCAGATACACAGAGCGGCGTGGCCGTGTGAAAAAAAAATTCCCCATGGTTTCGTGTGAAGTAGCAAGTCTTCTCGAGTCATAAGGCCCAAGTCCAAGTGAAGTCACGAGTCATTGATGTTCAAGTCCAAGTCAAGTTGCAAGTCTTTGTACATTTTGTCGAGTCGAGTCTGAAGTCATCAAATTCATGACTCGAGTCCAAGTCACAAGACTCGAGTCCACACCTCTGATAAATAGTGATAGGATGCTTAAAATTGTCATCTTACTGGCTCTTTAAAAGCCATCGAATTTCTAGCACTGTTTTTTTGCCTATGACATTTTTTTCAATGTTTTAAAAAAATTCAGTGTAAAAAAATTCAATGTCTAAAAAAATTCTGTGTAAATAAATTCAATGTCTCAAAAGATTCAGTGTAAAAACATTCAATGTTTCAAAAGCTTCGGTGTAAAAAAATTCAATGTCTCAACAAATTCAGTGCAAAATAATTCAACGTCTCAAAAAATTCAGTGTAAAAATATTCAGAGTCAACATCCGGGGAACCAAGGAGAAGCAATCGATCCCTGTATCAAATCATTAAACATCCAGCCAATCATTTACGCTCCATTGGTCATGTGACGCTGAAACGGGAAGGCAGTGAAGTTCAGGCAAAGGGTTTATTTGCATTAACATACGAAATCTCACATTTTCACATCTGGCAGATCGTATCATCAGTATATTAGGACACAGCGCGTTAACATTTATCCACATTAAAGTGGCTTCTGTATCTGGATGTGTCATCGATCCCTTGCGGGGAGACGCGCTGGATGAATAGCTGACAATCACAAATGGCTACAACTGGCTATAACCATATGATTTATGCTTTATATTTTTAGCTTTAAAAGTTTTTATCTTTGTTGATCTGCAGCGTCCGCACCGCGGACTTTACCTGAACTTGCCTTTCACCCACATGCTTTTTATCAACAACAAAATCCATGTGAAACATTAGGAAAAAAGTCTGATTTAGATGCAAAATAAAATTCAGTGTTAAAAATTCGATGTAAAAAAATTCAGTGCTAAGAATTAGAATTCAAAATCCAACGGCAAGAAACCTGACAAATCTCCAAGTCCCTTGTAAACGTAGTTTTCTGCATAGCTGTTTTCTATAATAAGCAGATTTTTGATAGCTGTAAATGCACCCAGTAATATGTAATAGTAATTAAATGGATTAAACAATTTAAGTGTCATTCAGTGCAACAACCATGTGGACACAACCTACTTAATCCCACTGTAACACCCACAGTTTGGAAACCCCTGCTGTAGATAAAAGTTTACTTCATTTACTCACATTGTTTTCTGAGTTCCTTGTCTCCATATTCTCTGAACTTGTTTAACCAGTCCACACATTCTTTCTCCAGGTAGCCCTTGGTGTACTGGTTTAAGATGGGCACATTATCCCATTTCCTCTTTGTTGGGACAGCTGCAGGAGCTGGGGCAACCCACTGCGAGTTCTTATCATCAAAGGAAAGGAAGTTTTCACCGTCATAGCTGTATTCATCGATACCTCTGGAGAATGTAACTTCACTTCCCTGTTTTTCAATTTCACAACCATGTCTCCATTGAAGAATATGAACATGATCTAACACAAAGAAAAATCAAAATGTTTCAAAGTTAAAAACAACAGACATAACAGACATAATAAAATACACAAACATGATAAACTTGATTATAACTTCCTCATCTGATTTATTGTGTCCCATTCGTTCCATCAGAATGTTGACATTCACATTAAACCACTGTTCTTTGCTCTTTCGGGATTGGGTACCTTTCTCCCAGTAATCCTGTGGCAATTTCTCTTTCATCCAATCCTGTTTAGGAATCTTTTTTTGTTCCTTGCTGTTGTAGTAATCAATCTCTCTGTCATCCAGTAAACCCATAGCTGTGAAATCATAGATGCCTGGCAGATTCACAGGTTTGGATAAAGCGGTGTAGATGTAGTACAGGGAATGAGTCTCCGCAATGTAAAGCAGTCAAATGTATTTATATAATACTTATTTAAAGAACCATTTTAATAAATTTTTATAATCTAAAGAACCTTTTATTACTACAGAAAGTAAATATAAGCTATTGCCCGGTGGCCCGAGGCAAGCGTGAGAGACGTTCGGGCAAGTAAAAAGTATTGTCACTTGCCCGATCGGGCCAGTGCTTCACCCTCAGTCACTAAAATATATTTTCATCAATGTATATATTTAACATCTTGGAAGCAGACATTTACTTGAGTAAAACACGATAAAAGAAACAATGCAATATTTTGCACTGTTTGCTGTCAGTTTACAGGTGAAGCAAAAAAGTTGGGAGCATTTTTTCATTGGAACATGTCTGTTGTATATTTATACGATTATATTTGACTTTTGAATTATTATTTTTAAATATCCGACACTGACATTTTTTTATTGGGGCCAGTAAAAATGTTGGCAGGGCAAGTGAAAACCTGAACGGGCCAGTATAAAAAATTATTTGCGTTGAGCCCTGTAATAATTTTTTTTTTCAAATTTGTGTTTGGTATATAAAATTGTTAACGGTTTGGCTTCTTCCATTCTTCCTGATTTTGTGCATTTTCGTCTTATAGACTGAATAGATACATAAGATGAATAGATCATCATGGACAAATGATTAAACTCATCAGCCTCCTTCCAGAATGGTTAACATGTATCCCATCAAGCTAATGAGTTGAATCAGGTGTGTTAAATAATGAGACATCTAAAAGATTCTGGATGGGGGTATAGTACCAGATTTGTTAAACACTGCCATAGATAAACAATGCATACAAAAAACAGGGGCATATATACATATATAAGTTTGAGGGTGTGCAGTAAGCAACCACTCAGCCACCACCTTACCTGCCTATAGCAACAAACACTGTTGAGTTCTGTGAATTAGTGAATTAGTATGTTCTAAGTCATCCACTAGATGGCAGTAGAGCACAGACAAGTGCATAGAAATAGAGAGTAAACAAGGAAGTGGAGTGTTGTATTGCTGCTAGATGTACACGTATGCTCTCTGACATTAAAGACAAATTTGTTGGAGGTGTAAGGTTTTCTTTGGTTCTTCTCTCACTATACAACACCACAAACACCCAGGCCACTGATCATGTTAGTAACTTTATATTACAGTAAACCCCATTCTCTGAAACAAATTCCCAGTGGCCTAAACCCATTTGTCAAATTATTCACACTTTTGTAAAAACCTTAAACAGGTTAAGGTAGTTAGATACTGTTTGCAAAACTCATGCACTCTTTTTGCAAAACTAAACACAAACCTCTCCATAAAACACATTTCACACTGCAATGCATGTGTTTTGCAAAATGCTACACAGAGGCAGGCAAAAGTTAAATGCAACAACAACACAGTTATCTTTGATTGATCACAACTTTTTCCAATCATATGGATTGGAAACAGTCTGATGGGCAGAGGAAGAGCAGGACACCACAGACAATGCAATTGGCAAAGTTTTAACAAAAAACAAGTGCTGCATATACAAACATTCAAAACCTACCATTTACTGTATACACTATATTTACAGAACTACTTTGTGATTATAATAATGCAGATTTTTAACAGTATTTGTCAAATGTGTTTATACAATAAACCTGCTTTTTTGTAACCAGATGTCCTGGATGTTGCGTTTTCCATTTTTTAAGATATTATTGACTCATGTGTGTAATAATTTGAATGCTTTGTTTGATTTTGAGTACAGATGAAATAGTTTTGAAGGGATTGTGTGATTTTGCTAGCAGAGTCAGGGGTTCTGTGAATTTAGTTTGAAAAATGTGGTTTTGTGTTAAAGGTTTTGAAAAAATAAATGCTGGTTTCGAGAAAAGTGTTTGTGGTAACTTACAGTATTTCTGTGAATTGCTAAGTGTTTTGTTTAGGCGAGCGCCACTTACATTTATTTCAGAAAACAAAAAAAGCTTTTAATCTTTTTTTTTTAATTCTTGTTTTTAAACTATTAACAACATACACAGATAAGCTGTACATTAAATTAATGTTTTTGATGACAAACCCCATTATAAACAATCAGCTGTTAAAACCATAACAAAATAAGTTTGTGTCATTTTTGAAAGATTTAAAGCCCAGAAGTGATCTACAAGCTGCTGGGGGTCTTTCTTTCTTCTCACAGATAAGATCACACAATTATTAGCAAACACATTACCAATACAAACCCACGACCATCATCGTGTTCCTTAAATGTAATACAATTTCCATTATAACCATTAGAATTTCTGTGATGGTTTATATTGGAAAAATGCACATTGTACAGTTCAGCTTTGAAATCAAAATTTTAAACCACAGCTATAAAACAAACCTTTAAAACATTTTTGTGTTGTTCTGAAAGACTACTAGTGTAACTAACTAACTAAATAATCATCCCAAAAAACAAAAGGGTTCCTTAATATCCTAAAGCACCTTTATTTTACCTTATGTGTTACTAGAAATAACTATTTTTCACAATTTAATACAGAACATATTTTTTTCTGATCATTTATTTTGGTTTAATAAAGAATTGTGGTTTGATAAAAAAATGTTAAAACACAATCTTGTTAGGGATCTAATTTTTGTACTGACGTCAATGGTTATTCTGTGGCATGGCGGATTAACGGCGGTAGCCTAATGCTATCGAAGTATCTAACGTTACGAAATCTTGCCATGGTTTTACTACAAATAAAACAAAAACATGTCTAAGTTACCGCACAAATTAATGTTTTTGCAACTGTAACCATGTTTTTGTCGTAAAACCGTGGTTTTACAAATGGTAATAAAAACACACCAATAAACATGTTTACTACGTTTACTATAATAAAATGATTGTAATTTTGGTATGGGTATTTTTTGCGTCCAAAGTATACACATTTCATATAAAGTACATGTCATAAATTCGTATAACGGTTAATTCAAGTCAAAACACGTTTTAGAGGAAGCGTACGTTACTGTTCTACTTTTACTTTCGTTTTAGAAAACAAAAAACAAATGTAGTCTAAATGTGACTTACCCGCTTGAACCGACACTAAAGTTCCGAAATAAAGAAAAATACCAAGCAGAGTAAAACGCTTAGCGACACCCGAGTCCATGACTTTAAACCCTGAAGATTGTGTAACTTTAATATGTAGCTTTAGCTTATCACGTCGTCAACACCCAGACCTCGAAATGTTCAGTAACACAGGAACTGTTTTCAGCAAATGGCGGACGCCGTTTGAACCAATCAGAAAAAGCTGAAAGCGTATAATCATTTGTATCTGGGCAAAGTTGGTAAACTGAGGTTACAAAATGAACACCCAGCATTAACTATTTAGATTCTATTAAAAGTTAAGGCTGTCAAATGTACAATGTCTCTCAGAAAAGCACCAAAATACATTTTACTTGGCATTCCTTAGCCTTTATCAAATGCTGAACCTCACAATCTCATAGACAAAATATGAATACAGAAAACAGGGGCATAAATAGGCACCAAAACATAAAAGTTTGAGGGTGTGCGGTTAACCACTCAGCCACCACGTTACTTACCCACTGCCTGCCTAGCAAACAACAAAAACACCTGACCCTGGAAACGGATCATGTTATTCATTTTATATTAAGTTGCCAAGGGTTTTGCACAAGCAAGCACACTTATAATTTTTTTCAGAAATTTATTTTATTATATATTTATTTCAAAATCTTTGTTTTTCAAAATATTAACAAACAAATATGCTGTACATAAAATTAATAAATCATCAGCTTTAATGCTGCTGTCTTTTTTATCTGTCAGATGATAATTAGCAAACACCTTATCCACTAGACCATTTTTGCTTTCCTTAAATTTAATACAATTTAAATTATAACTAAATTAGATATATTAGAATTTCTGTGATCTCTATTGGGAAAATGCACATGTACAGTTCAAAGCATTGAAAACAAAATTTTAAGCCACAGCTAAAACAACCCTTTATATACAAATATTTGGCCTGTTCTAAAAGAAGAAATTAACATATCCCATAAAACAGAATGACATTTAATGCAGAAAAGAAAGCCTTCACCAACTCTGAACTCAAAAGAACATACATGATGTAATGAACAAAAAAAGAATCAACTAATGTAATTGTGTTAAACTTTTTTTTTTTTTAATTAAATGCATTGCAGTAGTAGTAATAATAATCAAACAAAATATTTCAATCTAGATCTGGGTCTTTGCCCGACTAAAAGATTTTATTATCTTAGATATTTTATATCTATAATTCAGATTTACGTAACTGCTATTCATATGCAACCTACAGTAAAAATATAATTTTGAACTTTGACAATGATAAATAATATACTGTATCATTTGATATTAATCATCCGTCACTGTTACTTTGTATCAGAGGTTGATCTGTTGGGTTATTGATTCTGTATCTGTAGACTCGTTTATTAGTCCGTCAGCACTGGAACCTCACACTAAAACACAGACAGAAACATTAGTTTGTATTGGGAGTTAGGTTGTTAGTATTTTTCCCATCAATGATATGGGCCCAAATTATATTATATACTTAAATAAACTATAATTGTATTCACTAAGCAAAAAGTGCATCGAAAACTGAATTACTAGATTTACAATACAGCTCATAGCAACCATAGCTGCTACAATGCAGACCCATGCTTGCTTGTACACTCTTAGAAAGGATGTGTTAATTTTTTACACATCATTGTGTGGTAAGCTTTTAACACATTACGTGTAATTTTAACACATTATGTGTCATTTTCTGTTGATTTTGTGTTAAAATATAACACATGTTGTGTTAAAAGTAACACAAAATGTGTTGTTTCAATAATAACACAGCGATGGGTGAATTCTGGGACAACGCATTTAGTGTGTTGTCCCAGAATCAACACTAATGTGTTGTTTTTAACACATTCGTTCTAAGAGTGTACCAAGGCACTTCAGTGGGCCTTTAAAAACATTCAGTTATTGCACAACTGCAATATTTGTATGGTTTCTAAATACTGTGCAGCCCTACTAGTGGGTAATCTAAGAATTGCTGATTATGGTCTCACACATGAAAACAAAAGTGCCTATTGAAAGAGCCATCAAAGTAGATGCACTGTTGCCTGATATTTACCCTGTTCAAATTAAACATTCACTTTCTCCTGAGAACTAGCTGGACTGCTGTCTGAAGATTCGGTTGAGCTCCCTTGTCCTGTTGGTGAAACAGAGATGATGTCAAGATGTACCAACTGTACTATACTGTGGCCTTCCATGTGTGTATAGAATAACATATTCTGGCCACAGAAATGATCTATCTAAAAATTTAATTTTCAGTATCTGGTAAAGATTTAAGTTAAATGTGACCTTGTCTGTTGAATCCCAGCTGAATTAGGAACATCAAAGTTTGAAATCAATCATTGATTTCAATCTTTGACCTTACCTTTTTATAATTTTCTTTACATTATGTAGTATGATTTTATGCAGATAACAGTAAAACAAAAGGGTCACAAATAGTTACTTTCTCAGACTTTTCTCTGTTTTTTAAAATAAAACTTTGACAGGGAAAATGCAACATGCATGTCAAACAATCCAAAGACTGCTCACATTCAGCTGAGCCATGCTGACCGTTACCATTTGTAAATTATAATGATATTTAAATAACTTGATTATTATCTTTTCTCCTAATCTTTTCTAAAAAAAAAATAACAATTACTGATTGGTTGCTACAAGTAAGTGGTTTCTAGCATGTTCTGGGTAATTGTAACTGTAAGGTTGCTCATAGGCTCTAGACAAAAAAGCCTAAAGAAGATTGTTAATCTGATTGTAAAAGCAGTAGGATAAGATATGCAGCTTAAGTCAAACTATGAGCAATACTCATAATCAATAAATTATGATGTCTGCCCTAGCAAATTCTACTAAATTATCAAAAATTAATAATTTAAGTTTTGATTTTATGCCCTGTAGGTTTTAGTTTTAGCCAAACACTAAAAATAAGCAAGAAGTTTAAACAAATAAGGTGCATGTTCACCAGAATCAGGTGTTCTTCTCTCCTGGCTTCCAGTGCTTCCACCATCTAGATGTGAAAAAGTTACACTGTTACTCTGTCAACAATATGTACTTTGTACACAATATGTGCAACTGATATTTGATACATACTATGCCTGTATATTACATTTAAATATGGCCTAATCAATGATATGTATGTCTGCAACACAGTTACCACATTTGTTCACTTCCTCCAGAGAACTATTGCCACTGCTGTCTGATGGTGCTTTATTAATCAAAGCTTTATTCTCTTCATCATTCGGTGTACTGTTGTTTGCTGGTCTATTAGCATTATTCTGGTTTCCTGAAGACAGAAAACATGTAAAAATGTAAAGATAGGACTTTTACTATGTCCCTCTCTTAGAGTCCATATTTTACATCAGCATAGCTAAGATATATCTGTACGAGGCATGTTTGTTTAAATTGTCCTAATACGAAACCCTGTGAACATACAACCTAGACAGATCAAGTATTAGATTTTTTGGATAGTTGGTACCTGTAACCAGAGGAACTTCGGGATCGGTTTGGTTA
Organism: Misgurnus anguillicaudatus; assembly: GCF_027580225.2. Lineage (NCBI taxonomy): Eukaryota > Metazoa > Chordata > Actinopteri > Cypriniformes > Cobitidae > Misgurnus > Misgurnus anguillicaudatus. The sequence continues at coordinate 5,559,248 of NC_073356.2, read as the reverse complement.
CTGCGTTGAGAATCTAAAAGGTGGATTACAGAAAAAAATAATTTTGAATGCTCATTATACTCTAGATGTGATTCCAATGGTAACATTATGTTTCAAAAACACCAAAACAAATCAAGAAACAAAAGTTTAGTCCAAAACAGATATAATAAAAATTCTATTCATGATTAAACTCTATTACAGTTTATCTCAATTGCTAAAACCTATAACCACGCTTTTGAACTAAAATTTCAAAACCAAAATCCATTTTTCAAGCAGCACACCCATTTTGCTAAACTATAAACAATATTCCCCTGCTTTAATGAGTTAGATTTGGTGAACTGTTCCTGCAAAACTCTACACACAGAGTGCAGAGCTTCATTTTGACCTGAAAATATGATGTTTGGAGAATTGGGTGAGACGTTATGGATTTGTGTTTACTGTTTTGAGAATATGAGGCATAGTTTCAAGAAATGTGTTTAAGCAACCGAGAAAAACTGTAATTAGAACAGTTTATCTGTAAGGTTGTTCCTAACCTCTATCCTATTTTTTATTTATACATTTGTTTAACTGTTTGTAGTACACTTTTTGTAGTACATTTTATAGTACACAAAATGATAATTTCTATAAACCTTTTGTGAAACCTTTATTTCATAAACACCAATAAACATAGACACGACATGGTGCTTTTTGGTGCATTTAGCTGATGCTTTTATGCATTTAATCAGTATGGTCGTTCCCTGGGAGCAAACTCACAACCTTGTGTGCCACTAATGAATGCTTTATGTTTTTTCACTGTACTGAAAGTGTACCTTTAAAAAGAATTAAGATATTTAGCACACCACATGATTACAGAATATTACAAACATTACAAATGTAAGATAAAGCAATGATCAAGTCAAAGTCCAGATTTTAATCTCAATGAAATGTTGTGAAGGAATTCAAGAAAGTCAACATCTCAAGACTCACAGACAATTATACGAAATGTCTACATGAAGGTATTTCTGCCAGAGTGGGTAATACTAGCTCACTGCAAAGGTTGCTCTTTTGTTTATGTTTATCAACTTATACAACTTTATTAATAGGGAATGTTTTAAGGAAAATTAAATGTTTGCTTAACATTTTTGTTGCAGAACCCAACAAGTACATGGGGTGTAACTTCCCCTTCTGAAAAATCCGCGAAAAAGTCAGGTCCTGTCCTGATCCGCGAATGGTTCCAAAATTATCATGAAATTTGTGATGTTTACAGATCAAATCTTACACTTCATGATGTGCTCGCAAGCAAGTTGGGGCTGCTCCTGATCATATCAAACATGTTTAATATTTAGGATTTTAAATCTGGATGATTATATCAGTACTTTCACCAATAACCATTAAGAAAGGGAGGTGGATGACCTAACTTTTGATATGGTGACCACAAAACAAGGGGTTGTATGTGTCAGGTAGACAGTGGGGACCGAACATCTTGTGGAAGCATGGAAACACTACGACTGCCTGAATAACATGTCTGCAAAAATGCATCAAGATCATTGCCTCAAAAACAAGAGCTAATGAAAATTCACCTTGGTTTCTTACCAATTAAGAAAACACATCAGTTGAGTAGAAACTGCTACAGTAGCCCACTAGCTAGTAAATGTGGACATTAAAAATAATAATCAATGTTTCACTAAATTCACTTCCCATGAGGTAACATGAATTGCTTGTTTTGAAAAATCGTAATAAACTTCTTTAGCGTGTGATGTGCCGTGATTTTGAAATCTTTTAGTATGAGCATGTTTAAGATTTGAGAGAGAAAAAAAATCTGTCAAGATTCTCTTATGTGTACTGCAATCAGATTTAATAATCAACAAGGATTTAAAAAATCCTGCAGTGTGAGCCTGGCTTAAAGGAAACAAAACGAAATGACAAGAAACTGTAATGTAATACTGACCAGCTCTTCTTTTCTTGCGAAGATAGAGGGCAACTCCAACTCCAGCTAAACAGCAAACAAAAATACCAGCCACAGCCCCGATCACAACACCAATAGCCATGGATTCACTGCAATCACTGCATTTTCCATCTGCAAAAAATTCAAAAATTTTGCCTGTGATGCATGCAGCTGCTGAAAAGCACTATTTCATTAAGTTATAATCATGTATCATCCTATGAATATATTTTCTTTAATGATGAATAATAAAGATTTTTTTTAAGCTTACCCCATTTAGTGATTATTGGTTCTGGTAGAGTGATGTGGCTCACAAAACAATCATAATCTGCTTTTTCATCCTCTGCAATTTCCACACTCTTTCGCAGCTGATATGTTCCATCATGATTTGGTCTGACTCCTGTGGATTCAATCTCATTATCACGCAGAGATGTGCGATATTTCCTAATGAACAGTGTCACATCTTTGGGGTAGAAGCCAGTGGCCAGGCAGGTGAGTTTCAAGTTGTTTTTGTTACCGGTAGCCCTTTTTGCAAACACATGAACCTCTGGTGGAGCTGAGAACAAGCCAATTAGTTTATGAATCAGCCCCAGCACTATGAAAACTATAAGGGGCGGTTTCCCGGACAGGGATTAGACTAGTCCTAGACTTAAACACTTTTAAGAGCTCTCCAAACTGAAAACAGCTTGCACATATCTTAAAATACATCAGTGCCCATTGTTTTGCCTTAAAAAGCACACAAGTAATATTTTTAGTAAGGCATGTTCATTAAAACTAGTTATATTTCCTAATTAAACTAAGGCCTAGTCCTGGCTTAAGCTAATCCTGGTCCGGGAAACTGCCCCTATATAAAGTTACTTAAATCCATTTACTTACAGCTTTTTCTGAGTTCCTTGTTTCCATATTCTCTGAACTTGTTCAACCAGTCCACACACTCTTTCTCCAGGTAGCCCTTGGTGTACTGGTTTAAGATGGGCACATTATCCCATTTCCTCTTGGTTGGGACAGCTTCAAGCATTGGGGCAACCCACTGTGAGTTCCTATCATCAAAGGAAAGGAAGTTTTCACCGTCATAGCTGTATTCATCGATACCTTTGGAGAATGTCACTGCATTTCCCTCTTTTATAATTTCACAACCATGTCTCCACTGAAGAACATGAACATCTACAAGAGACAAATCAAAATGTTTTTAAGCTAATAATAACAGACATAATAGATCTGATATGCATGATAAACTGCATTAAACTTCCTCACCTGAATCATTGTGTTTCATTCGTTCCATCAGAATGTTGACATTCACATTAAACCACTGTTCTTTGCTCTTTCGGGATTGGGTACCTTTCTCCCAGTAATCCTGTGGCAATTTCTCTTTCATCCAATCCTGTTTAGGAATCTTTTTTTGTTCCTTGCTGTTGTAGTAATCAATCTCTCTGTCATCCAGTAAACCCATAGCTGTGAAATCATAGATGCCTGGCAGATTCACAGGTTTGGATAAAGCGGTGTAGATGTAGTACAGGGAATGAGTCTCCGCAATGTAAAGTATTGAAATAAGAAAAAAAGACAATATAAGCAATTTCAACAGGTTTAGGAAAAGTTTTAATGTTCCATTTCTAAAAAATATTCTTTTAAGAGACATACTAATAAAAATGTTCATCTTCCCACATAAAAGGACACCAAAGACAGACCCTGTTCCAATCTGGACGGAAACTTCCCACATTACCAGGTAATGATTATGGCATAAACCACTGAAATGCTACATAAGCTGCACCTTGATTTAAAAATAGCATTGCACCACAAACCACCTATACCACCATAGCATGAGATTGACCATGGATACCTATAATATTATTTGATTAACAGCTAGAAATTTTATAATTTTGTAAAATATTCTTTAATCAAACTAATTAATGACTGTAATGAGCTTGGTTAACTAGCATCATCAGTACTTTAATGTAAGTCATAGGGAAACTTCCTCCATCCTGGTTTCTCTCAAAGTTTTATTCTATTCTACTACAACACCTTTTTAAGAGTTTTGGTTCTGTCCCACAGTCACCTCTGGACAGCCCACCAGGGACCAAACCACATCTATTAAGACATATATTTTCACCACATTATGTAATGTTCAGCTGGACTTCTGTTAAAGGGATAGTACACCAAAACAACTGTCCCTAACTGTCAACAACTTCCGTCTTGGTTTACACGCACTTTTTAAAATTTTTATTCATATGTCATAAAAAGATGTGCTAAAACAGGTTAATTCAAACAACTTGTTAAACCAACTTGATACATTTTAAATGTGTCAGGCTGACCAACAATAGCTTATGTTAAAAATTAATATGCTAATAATACCATGTTAATTAGTAACAACACATGTTATCATGCAAATGGAAGTTGTAAACGACACAAAGAATGAACAAACAAAAAGAGACTGTACTGCAGTGCTCACTGGCATATTAGCACAATTCAATGAGTGAAATACTTAAAATCCCACAAACTAACCAAAAACCTCTGCTCTGAGTCTTTCTCTTTACCTGAAAACGCACAAAATAATAAAAAAAAATTACTCTCCAAATTCAGTCAAAAGGGAAACATGCTTGGAACTGAAAATCCTCTGCCAAGTTAATAATGTCAACAAAAATCATTCATTTTGTCCTTTACAGATGGGTTGAACATGATAAAATTAAAGTGATAGTTCCCTAAAAATTTAAAACTCTGTCATCATTTTCTCACTCTCATGTAGTTACAAATTGTATACATTTCTTTTTTGTGATGAACACTAAGGAAGATATTTTGAGGAATGTTTGTAACCAAACTGATCAGCCCCATTCACTTCCATAGTAGGAAAAAAGAATACTATATGGAAGTGAATGGGGCTCACGATTCCTCAAAATATCTTCCTTCGTGTTCATCAGAACAAAGAAATGTATACAGGTTTGTAACAACATGAAAGTGAGTAAATGATGTGGGAATTTTTTTGGGTGAACTATCCCTTTAAGTTGTGACTATTTAAAAAAAATAGTCTTATGTTATCTGTTTATGAGTGGTCTGGTGAGTGGTGTGAACACAAAGAGTGGTCCTGGTGATCTTAACTACCGTACATAACTATCTTGTTTGTGGCTCAGTGCTTACAAATGTAAATAATTTAGCATTGACTTGAAAGTAAGTTAACTGTCTACTATGGCTGGGTATTGAGCCCCGTTCCATTATTTAATAAAATTTCTGATTTACAGAGTATATGGTTAATTTTGTAAACATAAAATTCTAATTTAAAATGCTGGTAACTGAAACCCTCCTAATTAAATAACGAATAAACATTTACATTAAAGGAACAGTATGTAGGATTGTGGCCAAAACTGGTATTGCAATCACAAAACTTGTGGCTAAAACTGGTACTGCAATCACTCAACTGGTGGCCAATACACGAAATGACAACATAAACATCAGTTGAGGGCTGCAACTCCACTTTTTAAATGACAATATCCTGGCCAGACTACTGTTGTCAGTAATATAAGTATTTGAAATAAAAATGATTTCTTAATGTCTAGTGACATATCAGGGCCATTTTATGATTAATTTATATAAATTTCTTACATACTGTTCCTTTAACAACAGGGCACATCACATGTAATTGTGTTTAATATAGTTTACTTTTAATATGAAATTTACTTTTTAAATACGTTTGAGATATATTTTTTTAAATACATAAAATATACCCGTTTAAATAAATATGTTTAAAACAGGTCCATAAAGCCTCAGAGTAATTGTTCTTTAAATCCAACACAAAGCAGTAGTCAGTGGTGTAGTGCAAGGTATACGCAGGTATACGGAGTATACCCACCTCTTTATTTGATGGCATGGGGTATACCCACTTCTACTGGGGGCATAAATTTAGAGTATACCCACTTCTCCAGACACCACTACACCACTGGCAGTAGTCAGTAATAATTTGCCTGAACAGCAACTATAAATGTATTCTTATTATAACTAATAAACTTTATTAATAAACTGTTCATTCAAAAAGTGTCAGATATAATCAGCCCCCAAAGTTCATTAGTTGCAGCAGCATTACAAAAAAATGCATGTACATTCTCTTGCGCACTCCTGTGGAAACATCGAGTATAAACCATGGATTTACTTTGCTGTAACTCTTATGTAAGCCTGGGTAGTCATGCTCATTTTACTTTCGCTTTTAAATAAGCAGCAATGGTTTAAATGCAATGCTTGCTTTAAGGATTGTGCCTGCCGTCATAAGCCTTTTCCTTCCAATTCTACATTAGCAGCAATGCCAGGGCAAAACAATGAATAACATCTTGTCAAGATAGCTTTCCCAACTAATAGCCTAAGACTAATGTAAATGTACGTTTTAGTTGATGAGTTTCATGGTGTAAGATGCCAAAGTAAATGTAAATGCTACTTATTTTGCTTTTAAGTTTTATATCCATTAAAACACAGTCACAGAATATGATGTGCTGTTTATTGTGGAATCTGTTTATTTTGCGAAACTCCCCAATGTGTAACCAATACTCAATTTCAATTAAGGTCAGGAAAGTTGGACTGTCAAACAAATAAAAACCTTAACGCAGTCAAAATAATTAAAGGAGCAATTTCATTTGCCACAGCATACGCATCAACAGTTTTAAAACCGAAAGTATTTTTGTCCCAAGTTCCTTGTTTACCTGCGCCATTTTACTGACAAACCTGTTGAGTTTACCAGATCCTAATAAACATTAGTTTCTTTGATACCGATATAATATAGGCCTATATATACGCATTTTAACATACGCTACTGTTAAGCGTAGACAGCGTAAACAAACTGCTACATTTAGACACCACTTGTTTAACTTTTAGTTTCTGAAAGCGCAGATTGTATGAAAATAACAGCAGACTTACCACTCTGGACCGGTACAACAGCACCGAGCAGAACCACTGAACACAAAACAATAATATCCATTTTTCAAGGTTGTGGGTGCTCCAGTGCGCGAGCCACTCCACACACCATTTGTTCCTGTTACACTGAATCAAATGATTTGTCAGAGCGGACTTCACTCCTTATCCACAACCTTCCGATTTTAAACCAATAACAGGACAGGAAACACAGCGTCACTTATTCACATGAGAACTCCGTAGTCAGAAGTTTCAGCTGTTTATGTTGATCATTAGCATGACTGTGTAATGATGTATTTTTGTGTCAATTTGTTTCAGAACATTTGGAGAATGAGATTCTCTCAATCCCTTCATTAAAAAAAACGTTTTAGTTTTGTAAAATAATTTGTATTTTTAGGACATTTATGGACACCTACAAAATAGATGTTGCAATTCAACATAAACATTCATGTTTTTCGAGATATGACACAAAATCAATTTTGCTATAGCCTACATTTTGAAAGAATTCCACTTATTTAACATGGATTTTACATGTGATCACGTGGATAACATGGGACTTTACACAGGATTTGAAAATTTCTGCACACATGAAATTCCTGTGGCTTTTCTTTCAGGGACTGTTAATTGATTATTTATAATAATTATAGAATTATTATAGACATTGCTTTCTGCATGGCAATTCATTTCTGCATCATCTGCGTATGGGTGTTTAATCGATTGTGCAGCTGAGGCTTCTTGAGACCAGACCATGTAATGGTAGTGGGATAAACAAATGTTTTCTGCCTTTGTCTGCTTGACAGAAACAACTTGTAAAGAGACAAGATTGATTAAAATCTTTTAGACAGCTTATAATATCTCACAAAAGATGACCAACAGCCTGTCAATGACAAAAACACGCTTGAAAAAATATTTTTAACAATCGTTTTTAAAATAGTTAAAATGCAAAATAATTAAAGTTGTACTAATTAAACAATGCATTAAATGAAGTTTTTCCACAGTATTTTTTAATTGGCCCACCAAAAAGTGTCAGATTGTTGTCTCTTTGCCAGATAAGTGTAATGCATTCCCTGTATTGTGCTGCTGATTGTTTGTTTACTTAGATAGCAGCATTCAAAATTACACATCCTAAAAATGGTTTGAAAGTGTGAATAGTTAAAAAAAAAAATCAGAATTTTATCATCATCGTTTTGTTCTAAACCTGTATGAATTTCTTTTTTCTGATGAGCACAAAAGAAGATATTTTGATAAATGATGGTAAGCACACAGTTGGTGGTACCTATTGAATTCGTATTTGTTTTTACTACTATACAAGTCAATGGTTTCAGCTGTGTGTTTTTCATCATCTATCAAAATATCTTTAAAAAAAAAAATGGTGAACTATCCCTTTAATGTTTTTTTTATTTAAAAGGGACATTCATTGCAGTTGCACCCTTTTACTTCATTGTTGCTCCACCTCACTACAACTAATTTAAATTGAACTGGCTTCTGCTTGGATTCCGGTGCTTTTTTTCAGAAAGAAACTCTGCTTGGATTTCTTCTTGGATTATCTGGTTTTGGAACAGAACTCTTCAAGTATAGTTTTTAATTACAATTTAAAGATGTTTGATAAAATAGCATTTTCCTAATTTTCCATTGGTTGTATCATCCCGGCATAATAAAACAAGTGCAACATTAAAATAATTGTTTTTTTTTTAGTTTATCAGAGAAATCTAAAATCTTTTAGGATCACTTGGGGTCAGATGGATAACATAAAAAGTAACCACACATAACAAACCACGAACAGTCTTTAGTAAATTTGTTTATTTATTGTTAATGGCATTCCATCAATCCTTACACATGTTAGGGGAAGGGGAATTTGGCATTTCCAATTAAACTAACTGGGAGGAAACCCATGCTGACATAGGGAAAACTCCACCCTGAAATGCTGCTTGGCTTAGCCGGGGCTTAAACCACGGTAAGTTTGTTCAATGGAATAAACCTACAGAAATGTAAAATGTGACCCCTTTTTAAATCTCAGAAACTATTGTCTCTCTTTAATTTCTTTTGGTTTGTAATTTTTTTGCTTGTAATGTATCCATTATTTCTCACTGGAATAAGCTGTAGCAGTCTACATAGATTTGTATGTATAATAATGCTACTTGGGTTGGCTTCAACACATAATTGGAGTAATGCAACATTTTCAGCACTATACAACTCCAAGGAGCAAACACTTTCTTCATCATTACTGCATGTTTAAACTTCAGGCATTGCATCCCTATAGTCTGCTAGAACTGTTCCTTTTTTAAAACACCTACAGACTTTACAGACAACTTTTCTCTAATAGTTTGGGTTTCTTGCAATTGTTACTTTGTAGTTTCCAAAAATACTCATAAACACACAACTGCAATTATATAAAGCTACTTTAGACTCACCCAAATCCTCACCACACCCTTATGAAATGAAAATATTTGCATATTTTGAATGAAAAAAATGTATGTAATAATTTATTAATGAGTTATTTATCTGTGGATAAAGTCCATAAAGGTAAGTTTCGTTCAGCTAACTTCTGGAGTTAAATTTGTCCCAGAGTTATTTTTGTGAACATAAACACAGAACTTTCTCTTCATTTTCTGCCAAATCGAAAGCCAAAACCTCCTTTCTGTCTATTAAAGGCCTGCAAACCTCCAGCGATTGAAGTGAGGGCCTCGTTCCGCTTTTCCCCACCCTCTTCTTCTTCATCCTCACCACCCTCAGAATAGTGTAGAGCCTCTATATGATTGTCTGGGAATGTCCCCATGGGTCTCCGTCCCAGCTCTTCTCGTTTCTGGCTCTTCACGATGCTCCTCTGCCCCCAGCCCAGTTCTGCCTTCATCCTCCCTAGAAGCTCCTCAGGCTCCTCAGTGAGATCCCAGGGTCGGAGCTCTGATGTCGGTCTGTTGTCTGAAGCTCCTAGTGAAGCCTGAAGCTTGAGCATTGCAGATTCCCACTCAGGACTGTCCAGCATGGGCAGGTAAACCATGGGTTGGTGTGGCAGCATCAGTACTCTGGGAGGCTGAACTAGTAATACTAGCAAAAAGAAGACTGTGGTTTTAATAGGGGAGGAAATATGGAAAACCTGGAATTTCATCTATAAGAAATAGAGGGGAAAATTAGTCCACATAAAATGAAAACAACTTTAAATTGCTTCATGTTCGCATTGGAAAAAAGATAAATGATTTAAAAAAGCAAACTTTTTAGGCAAAGTAAAAAAATCCAGCTTAAAATAAGAAGAAAATCTACACTACTACTTGTATAACGTTTTTATCCAGAACACAATTTTCTCACTTAAGAAAGTTCATTTTGTTTAAGAATGTATTCAAAAAGAAATTGAAATATGATTTATGCCAGTGCAGGCTATGACTTACCTTGCAGACCTGTCTGAATCTCTAACCCATCCTCTCACAGCCTCTTTAAATACCCTACCCTTCTCAGATCTGCCCATTGTCAATGACTGGATGGGTCTTTGCTAATTGGTTAAAACATCTTTGTGACGCACAAACGATCTCTAGTAAGTCATCAAAATTTCTTTACCTAGGATACGCAGTTAGCTTAACTGGCAAACATCAAGTGGACAATTACTGAAAAACAGTTACATATACAATCAAACTCCCACACAGAGCTTTTAAGTTTGTATTGAGAATGCACCTCACCAGGAGGTGTGACAGACATCAAGAAGAATTTGCTCTTCAGGATGTGTAGTATTAAGACCATTAGGCTATTTTACCAGTAGTGAGGTCTACTCTTTTCTTTTTAAAGAAAAATATGAGTGTTAACTATTAATGTTGTTTACTGTATGAAATAAAATTGTAACCATTTAAAGAGTCAAATGAGTCTTTTTTTTACAATTCTTAAAAGAAAACAACACTTTAGATTTAACCTAAATGGTAAACACCTTGTGGACATTAAAGGAAACACAACAGTTTTTTAACATTTTACTATGTTCTTACCTCAATCTTTTTTCAATGTGTGCACTTAATCTTTGTAACCGTGCGTTGTGAATGTATTAGCATTAGGCTAGTCCCATTCATTCCTTTGAGAATTCATTCCAAAGAATTGATTGGTCACCGTTCAGGTAATCAGTCTTTCCATTGGTATGCATGCACCATTTCTCTACATGAAGATACACATGGACAGTGCAGTTTGTTGTGTGCTTCTGTGAAGAATTAAGTTCATACATTGATTGATTGATTGATGTAGAGTCTGTCCTGAATACCTTTTATTACACCTTGTTATATAAAGTTAAATGACAATGAACACAAAGTGAACTTAATTGTTTAAGTACACTGTACAAACTCCAAGCTTGGTAACTTAACAATTTAAATTCAATCTATGTGGCCACCAAGTTTAGGAACTCAAATATCTAAGTTTTTGGGAGACATTATTTAATTGAATTGAGGAAACATGTTTACTTAATCAAATGAGTTCAGTCAACTTCTTAGGGTTTTCAGTGTACTTGTATTAATGATCAATGGAGAAGTTAATCATTGCCGAGTATCTATGTATCCATATCAACATTACAATCAGAAATTGTTGATAAATCCCTGTCAAATCAAATACTTGTATCACATTACTGTTTGGATATTTTGTATCTAGCATTTTCAGAAGAGCACATAGCTCATAGCTGCCTAAAACTGTTTTAGCAGACACACGGCCTCATACAAACCTTAATGAAACATAACTTTCAAAGGCTGGTGTTTTAAACTCCGCCCCCATGTTATAAAACCTCTCTTGCTGTCTCCCTTTCATAAATCTACTGTTGCCAAGTTGCAGTTAGAAAGAAGTTCATTAATGAGCTGCTGTCGTTTGGAGCATTGGTTTGAACATTCTGAAACCAAGCAATAGGATAAAAAAATATAGAAGAATACCACACACTACACTAAATATCATTTTGTACAAGATTAGGGGTTTTGCATTAAAAAACATTTATAGGGTCAGCCACGTCTCTTGCAACATTTAAAAAACAATTAAAAACCCATTTCTTCCAAAAATACTTGACATAGATATTGAGTGCACTTCTTTCTCTTCTCCTTTGTCAGAAAAAATATAAATAAATAAATAATAACACTCATTCTTTTTCTCTCAACAGGTATTGTTTAGAAATATTGAAAACTTTTATTTTATAAGCGCCTTTTTTACTATTGCCTCTCTGACACATCACTTTTAGTGTTTCCGAATCTTTGTAAGTCACTTGGGATAAAAGTGTCAGCTTAATGAAATGAAAAATTTAAATGTTATTCTAAAAAATAAAAGTGTCAGACATTTTTTTACCTTTAAAATTTTCATTTTAAATACTTTTGCAATGTTATGTGATTTATCTAGGGCTGTAAACATGTTAAATCAGTTAAATTAACTTAAAGTAATTTCGAAATAAAAGTGCACTGCATAAATAAAAATAAAATCACATAATGTTGACTAATGTCTATATTTTATTTATTTTGTTTAATTAATCAATATTTTGTGTTATTATATGAAACATTTTAATCAAGTGACAGCCCTAGATATATTTCTAAATAATATTTTTTTTTATAACTTTTTAAATACCTATGGAGAAAATTAATAAGGAAGAATTTAAAGGTGTTAAAAATGTCCAGTCACTCTCTAAATAATAAATAATTAAGGAATTGCATTTGAAATTAATTCAGTGAGTTTGCCACGTCCTGAATTTATGAAAACACATTTATGCTAAAGTGATACTAAAGTAGTGTATAATACAACACAAGCAATGTTACATTTCTTAATCTCTCTGGTATAATGTCAATATATTTCCTCTGAAATTCATATTATCCCATGCCTTCTGCTCTATGGGGTTGAGGGGACCAGTAAGAAAAATGACCTAAATCTCCTTATAATGGCTCTATTCTATGGTATATAGAGCATAATGATGACTTTATAGATACAGTAGTGGCAATTCATAGTAGTGAAAGTGAAGTACAGTAGTGGTAGGGATTCAAAGTTCTAATAATTTTGGCCACCACTTTATGAAAGTGAGAATGTATTTGATTGGAGCAGTACAGACAAGGACCAAACATTTATCTATGTCTGTTCTTTTGGTAGCTTTTCTTTGTAGCTGATAACGCTTTGAAATCTCATACACCAGGAAGTTAATAGATTTTAAAATATGTGACACTGGTTCTGGCTCATCGAAGTTTGTGGCACTGGTCTCTTCTTGTCTTTAAATTTACCTTTAACTCATAACCCACAATAATTTGTTTAAATAAAATAATTAATAAAATATGCTTTACATCTTAATTGCTCAATAAGGCATAGTCATGGCTTTATCTAAGCCAAGAGAGAGGTTTTATAACATGGGGGCGGAGTTTAAAACACCAGAGCCTTTATCTAAGGAAATATATTGACACTATACCAGAGAGATTAAGAAATGTAACATTACTGTTGTTTTTCAATGAGTTGCATGCGTTGTATTATAAACTACTTTAGTATCACTTTAGCAAAATGTGTTTTCATAAATTCAGGATGTGGCAAACACACTGAATTCATTTCAAATGCACTTCCTTCATTATTTAGAGAGTGACTGGACATTTTTAACACCTTTAAGTTGTTCTTTATTAATTTGTGTTTGTAAATCCAAACTGTTATGTATTACTTTATTCAGATGGATTAGGCTCAATATAAAATTTTGTCTTGACTTTAATGTTCTAGAATCCAGTGACTGAAGTCAACAAAGCTATAGGTTGTCGCTAAACCAGTCCTACTGGTCAGACTATTTTATCTTTCGCATGAGGGTTGTGCTAAAATGCATAACAAAATTCCAGAGTTGCTACGTGTACCACACACTAATTCAACTGTCAAACAACATTGTCCTTCTTAAATGACTTAATAATTACTGATTTAAAACTTTGGTCTAGATCATTATGTGCTGGCATTGTTGTAACCACCTGGTAGACATGACAAACTTACTGCCCTGCTGAAAAACAGCATCAAACTAGCATGGGAATTATGCTGGTCTATGCTAGTTTGATGCTGGTTTAGCTGGTGGTCACCAGCATACCAGCACCAAAACACAACATATACTGGTCTTGCTGGTATGACCAGCATGGGATGCTGGTGCTAATGCTGGTTTGGTGCTGGTTTAGATGGGGTTCACTATTCACAACATATTCTGGCCTTGCTGGTATGTTGTGACGTTACAGTTGAGATATACCCCCCACCATTTAATTACACATTTAATTAAGTACAATGTTGTTAAAATGCTAAAAACAAATTTGTGACTGCTGAGTTTAGCGCTACATGCAAGTTAATGCTATATGCTAACGTTTAGGCTGAAGTAGGGTGGCCATTCGTGCCAATTCCGCCAGACATCTTCCATGGTTTCGGCTGCGTTCTCCGGAAGTCACATTGCTCGACCGCATACGTCATCGAGGTTCTCACATTTCAGTTAAAATACATTAGAAAATTAAGATTTATTTCTTTTAAGACATACATTCATTGTAGTTTCATTCTTACCTTGAAATGTAACGGTTGCTTTTCTGAAATTAAACTCGAAATATTAAACCTTGATGACGTGTGCGGTCGACCAACGCGACTTCCGGAGAACGAACCCAAAAACATGTTCAGGACGTGTCCGGCGGCACGAATGGCCACCCTAGGCTGAAGTATTGACTACTATTCTACTATTGACTTTACAGTTATGTTTTCCATGTCTACGCTGAAAAAAACACAAAAACAAAAAAACTTACCACTCAGAAACATCCATTAACAATCTCTAAACAATTGATTATTCCTCAAAATCTGTGTCTTCATCTAATACAGGCTCAAACATATAAGGTCTGTTTACTAATGTGAGCTACTGGCATGAGCCGCAGAGCAGAGCCAATCCCCAAAAGCATCGTTAGCCAACTATGGTCGCAAGTTCTGTCGTTTCGCAAACTGCATCGCAAACCTGTGTGGTTGTACCTACAGCTGTAAAGCTGTGGTTAAAAGGATAGTTTCTTGTTATTATGACATGTAGACTGGCATTGAACATGCTTTTAAACAAAATAAGCAAGTAACATGCAGTACAGTCTATATCCAGCATTTTAAGTCCATCTTATAGTTTGTAAACAGAATTAAAGCACTGTTTTTAAAAAGTGTGCATACTTGCAACCCATGGGCTTTAAGACCCTGGATAATCCAAGGGAGGAGTGACGTAAGAGGGAACTTGCACATGAATTAAAGCTTTCCAAGGCAGGAAGGCACCAAGGCATGTCCGAATCCAATGTTAGGTTTACTTCACGACTCATGAGATCTTGTCCCACAATTCTATGCGTGTGCGCGCATGGGGAATGTGATATGTCCAGCCTGATCAAGTTCGAAAAAATAAAATGGCGGCTGGAGCACAAATTTAGTGAAAATAAATGTATATTTTCACTTTTTACACATTTTTTAATTGCATTTCTAGCAAGAAATTAGTATTGTAGTTTTCAAATATGTGATTAGTTATCACAAAGGTGCTCTATGTTTATATTTCAAACACGCTGCCATTGAAGTGTGTCCGAAATCATTTCTCTTAGCTGCCTTCATGCCTCCGAAGTCATTGCCTCACGAGGCAGCGAGGCAACAAGCCAGCTGCCTTAAGTTTTCGGACGCAGCCATAGTCTGATGATGCTTGCTATGCTCAATGACTTACGGTGAAATGCCACTACATCCAAAAGCCAGAGGGCGCTCTCATGCAGAAACTCAATATGGGCCGGCCGCAGAAGAAGAACCATTATACACGCAGCCATAGATATGTATTAAGGCTAGATGTCCCGCCCGCGCTGCTGGCCAATTGAGTGTAACGTTCGCATTTGGCGGCCATCTTACCACAGGGAGCATCGTGTTTTAATGATGTATGTACGTTTAAATGACCATAACTTGCTTAATTTAAACAGGTTGGTTTGTTATAAACGTCAAAGATGTACCTATGACACTGCATACTTAAACAAAAACAGAAAAATAATTTTCATGAAACATGTTAAAGCATCCAGAATTATAGCCACGAAAGAAAACAACCCTTTTGAAAATTGGTAGAAAATTGAGCAAGTTATGGTCATTTAAAAGTACATGTACCATTAAACTCAATGCTACGAGTGAGCGAGCTGCCTGTGGTAAGATGGCCACCAGGTGACGACGTTAGAGACTCCGCCGTAACACATCTAGCCTATGCACGCAGCTATGACACCCAGCTCCAGGAAATGTCTTAAGGATATATTTATATTGCTGTTCTTCAAACCTTTTCAGGTATTTTCATGTTATTAAAGAATATGTATAATGATTATGTTTGACGAATGTGGCTTTTTCAAATGCATGTTTTTAAAGACTCAAACTAACAGTGATTTCAGATCGATAAGGACTTACTGATCAAAACATGAAATGGCTGTGAATAATATCGGCTGTGTGATTCAGAAAAGTTATCGGCCAGATATTATTAGTGTATATTGTCATTTATCATCGCATCCCTACTTGAAATGAAACAAGAAAAAACTATATCACGGTAATGAAATCTTAAAATCTTTTGATGCAGTGGACGTTATTTACAGCAATCTGACATTAAATCGATCTGAACAGGTAATTAGTACCCTACCTCCCACGTGACATCATCAACGATGATGAATGTGTAACAAAGTTACTTTGTTTTCAGGAAAGTGCCAACTATGCATCGTACTATGGTGGTTCAGCAGCAAGTCATGTCATTGTTCGGGAAACGCACCCATGAGCAGAGCTCAACATTTTTATTCATGACCCTTTTAAAGGACAAATTTCATTTAAAGGACAAATCCTAGGGTTGTAAATGGACAACTGGATTATTTTTGCATTTAATAAAGTTACATACCTTCTTTGTAAATATCAAAGAACAATTTAACATACTATTTCAATGCATTCTTTGGCACCTTTAATTGTTTGTGTGGACATAAAGCTGTTTTGACTCATACACACACTTTTTGTGTCTTATGCTGGGTACACACCAAAAGATAATCGGTCTGATTTTGGGCCGATTTCCCCCATTCCGACAATCCTAGCTGTGTTCCGATTATCTTGATGGTTCTAGAGATTATCTTATCAGATTTTCCCTTGGTGTGAGGTGTGTTAAGAGTGTCTAGGATTTTTTATCCTCATGTTTGTGGTCTATCACATTTTGAAAATCTTATAAGATGTAAAAAAAATATTTTGTTGTGTACCCAGCATTAGTGGCGACTTGCCATTGACCTCTATTGTTTTTATACTTAACTAATGATATACCTTTACCCAACCCTTACAACTCATGTACAACATTTTTCCCTCCAGAATGTTACTTTAGTGGAGTAAAAGTGATTTAACATGAAATAAACTATGTCTAAAGCAGCAATGACATTCTTAACTGTGATAATCAGAAATTGTCCTTGTTGTGAAAGAGAAAGTTGTTGGCGGTGTGAACAGGACTTAAGGTTAGGGATGCTACACATGATCTCATGTTTAATTGGTAAGTGGCACCCATGGGAGTTCGATTTTTTTAAACATGCTTTAATTGTAATCTGATTTCCAGACACCTGAGATTGACGCAAGTCTGACAACATCGGTCTCTTAAAGAATTTTCATGTAAATGTGAGGAAGTGTTTTTAGTGCCACGCCCTTGTTGTGCACTATTGCAGTACAGTAACTCACAGAATCCAGTTTCTTTTTTCATGTTAATTCATGGTCAGAAGCTTATAGCTGTGAGACTCAACCAAAAAGTATTTTCCAAAAAGTCTTGGGGATTATCACAATGTTTTCTGGCAAAACTGAGACGAGCCTTTATGTTATAACTTTAGAAATGGCTTTTTATAATCTTTTCCAGACTGACAGAACTCAAGCACTTTTTCATGTTGTGTTATCTTTAATTAATATTTAAATGTGTTTTATGATCTGAAACATTAAAGTGTGACAAATATGTAAAGAAAATAAAAAATCTGAGGGGGCCAACACAAATTTGTCCACTAACATCAAATCAGTGCAGCTGTTATTAACACCAATTAAGGGTTAAACTAATGTAAGAGCTTGCCTATGCAAACTATAAACATACAGTCACAGATTGTAACAGCAGAAAGAATAGTTGCAAAAAAATAAGTTTAAACCACCATAAGCCGTTTATCTTACAAACAGGTAAACATTCTGTCAAAACATCAAAGGAAAAATTAAAATAGAAAATCCCTTCTTCTGAGAAAATGGGCCAATCACAAGAAAGACATGGGTGCACCTGACCTGTGCACCTTCGGACAGATAATCTACAATGCTACAGACTTACTATGCTCATGTACACATACATCATCTAGGGGTTCACAGCAATTGAACTTAAGGATGCATATTGTAACAATAACATTTATGCAATTTCCTGAAAAGTACGTACAAATAGATTATTCTTGTGTATTATGCAGAATTATTATTAGTGTGTATTATGCATTTCAGATGCCAACTCAGCCCGCTGGACATGAAGGCGGCTTCATCTTTGACAGGGTTCCTCTTGATAATAAACTTCATGCCTGATGTCTCACGTACAACCAGCATACTTGGATGTAGCCCAAGCTTTCAATGAAAGTAAAAGCATCTGACAAATGTGTTAAAGGGGACATATCACAAGACTTTTCAAAGATGTAAAAAATCTTTGGTGTCCCCAGAGTACATATTTGAAGTTCTAGCTCAAAATACAATATAGATAATTTATTATAGCATGTTAAAATTGCCACTTTTTAGGTTTAAGCAAAAATGTGCCATTTTTGGGTGTGTCCTTTTAAATGCAAATGAGCTGATCTCTGCACTAAATGACAGTGCTGTGGTTGGATAGTGCCGATTATTACACGGCTCTCTGGAATGCTTGATTCTGATTGGTCAGTTAAGACATTTGCAGGTTCGTTCTTTTCAAATAATAACCGCTCCAAAGTAATAACGCATAGCCGGTGCTACTTGTATGTTTTAAATCCCTCCGCGCCAACAAAGATTGTTTGGCGCCATCTTGTGACAAACACTGGACAACCACAATTAAGAATAGAACATTTTGACATTAATTTTAACATGTACGGAAAAAACAAAACATTTAAACAGTGAATAGAAGAACGAATAACGACAAGACACAGAGAGCTTACTGAGACTGAACTTGACAAAATAGAGCATGACAGCTACGAAGCCAACACCAAAAAAAAAAAAAACAGAATGGGCATTAAAACTTCTCAAAGACTGGCTAAAAGAGAAAAAAGTGGAGACAGAGAAGTATGAATCAGAGGATCTTAATAACGTATTATTATCTTTTTATGTATGTGTGCAAAGTTTCGCGGAAGGATAAAAATGTTAATTTAAAACAAATATGCCAATAAAATGCTTCAAATTCATATTCATGTCCAGTTTTTTTTTCTTATGTGGCAAGTAATAAGCGGGATAATGTAGAGGCAGCCGGTAGTTATTGGGAAATAAGCCCCGACAGTGTGATCAGGACCCGACGCGAAGAGACTTAAGAGACGGTATTTTCCCCTTCTGACATCACAGGGGGAGACAAATTTCAATGACCTGTTTTTTTTTCACATGCTCGCAGAGAATGGTTTACCAAAACTAAGTTACTGGGTTGATCATTTTCATATTTTCTAGGTTGACAGAAGCAATACTAGGGACCCAATTATATAATTTAAACCAGGAAAAAGTCAGATTTTCATGATATGTCCCCTTTAAAATTTAAATTCTGATAAACAAAATACATTGAATAAAGCTTGCAGTTTACCCTCACATGCTCTTAATTATTATATGTAGAGATCTGGGCAAGCACGCTGGTTGAATTTCTGACATGCACACATCGCTTTGCTGCCACCTAGAGGACAAAATATATCAACTCATAAAACCTGGATTCTCATTTTAGGTTCTACTGGACGTGTAATTTTACAGTGACAGCAATCATACAATGTTCAGGGAGATTTTAAATGATATGATCAAAAAATCATTTGTACAAAATATCATGACATTTACAGTATACGTTTTAGGTAAAAGACATTTGTACTATAATGTACTATATCATTGTATATCCTCTGCTGTCATCTTCAAATAATTTCAAGAATTTTAGTTTGTATAATTATATAACTGTTATCCAGAACGGTGCACATATCCTGCATAATTAACTGAAAGGAAGATAAAAGAAAGCAAAGTTATATTTAAAGGTTTATTATTAGCTAAGAAATTGTAAAATACAAATAAAATGTACTCATTTATAATTAAGTTTTTGAAATCTAACTCCCAAATGCCACAATTTATGCTTTCTAAATGTATAAACAATGACTATTGTTGAAAGAAGCAGTTAACTGTACAAACAACTACAAAAAAACTGTTTATTAACAACAAACATAACTTTACAACACTGATTTTTTTATACATTACAATAAAACCATTTAAAATGTGTCCATGTTTCAGATATACATGTAGCTTTCTTAAATGCCTATTTTAATTGTTTGAACATTTCTGAACATTTCTACAGGTCTGAAAAGTACTGGAAATTTAAAACATGTCCATACACTTTATCCAGTCTAAAAAAAGAAGAAAATATAACTTCACATGTTTTCAACACCTCTGATTCGACGGGCAAGCTGTATATCACGTGGAAACAATGTCACCCTCTTGGCATGAATAGCACAGAGATTGGCATCAGAGAACAAACGGACCATGAACGCCTCTGCAGCCTAAGGAACAAAAATTAACAAAAATGTAAGCTTTTTTTACACAACGTTAGTACTTTTTTTCCACTATCATCATTAATAAAAATATGTAATTTTTCTCTTAATCCAATGAGATTACAATAAACTCACAACATGCATTACACCAATTGAGAAAAATAGGAGAAATCAACATGCATTTTCCAGAGACAACCCAATATGACATTTCTGAATTTAATTTGTTTATTGGGAATCGTAAAAAGGTTTACCTGCAAGGTAAGTAGTCAAATATAATGGTCACTCACCTCTTGTAAAGCCATTAGTGCATAGCCCTGCCACATTAAGTTCTCCCGGCTAAATGTCTGACACACCTCACGTACCTGTATGCATGTGAAATGAATAAAAATAATCATGTCATCAAATAAATCTGAGCCATTTAAAATCTACATTAACAACTTTATCCAAAACAAGTGTATTCAAACTATACATTTTTCCAGTATTTGTAGATATTAAAGAAAATAAAGAAGAATAAGAATTGATTTTCATACATGAAGTGCTTTTTAAAAGTTCATATGATGCAATTTTTGATTTTCATTTTTCTTAAGTTTGTTGTGTAGCTGTGCACATATAAGGTCAAAGTCTAAAACCAAATAATTTATAATTCTACCTCAAAGAGAGATTCAGACCTGCCTAAAATAGTTACGTCACTGTGTAGGAATATTTGCATAATGCCACCCAAATGTATATTCAAAGAAAGAAGGCGTGGCTTCAGTATTCACTAAAGTGTACCCTCCATCATGTTGTGCACATGCTGTTTTTTTTTGTGAAAGTGTTTTAGTTGGCCTTCCAAAAGAATACAAGTTAAAAATCAGTTTTGCTGAATTATTTATAAAACTGTTTCAGAACAGTACAACAAAATTATTTAAGCGTGTGCAGCGGACAGTTTCCTGAACCTATGCAAAGCCGACGATGCAAAAAGTGGGGCAATTCTAATGTGGCGTTCTGATTTACAGCCTGCAAGTATGTTGTATTTATTTTTTTAATGCAAGGGTATACTTACACTATCCAAACCAAACCGCGCTTGGACGCGTTTGACCCCCAAAGCCTGGTTCGTTTGACTAGTGTGATCACTCCATAATTAGTGGGCACGCTTTTGTCATTAGGATGCAGTTGTTTTGAAGAAAACAGGAAGTAAAGGGCTCTCTCAACACTGAACAACCATGCTCGAGCCCACTGTGCAAGCCGGCCAGGGCGTGATTAATCAAACCGTGCCTGGTAAAGAGTGATCACACTGTTCATACAAACCAGGCTTTTGGGTTCAAACGCGCCCAGGTCTGGTTTGGATAGTGTCAGTGTGCCCTAACGTATGCTGCTTGTCAAGCATAAAAAGTGTAAAAATTGCTTATTTTTACATAAAAGAGATTATCACACTTAGACCATGGCCATTTGCCAAGTTGATTGGGGAGAAAGGGGCTACAATAATGCATTTTTTTAAAAATCTTAAACCATGTAAACACAATTTATCAATGTAATGTAGAAACAAGCGCAGACCTATGTGCAAATATCATCTTATGACAACGCTCGTGTGTGATTCATTAAACTTTCGTATGTGGCCAATTCCATCGCACAAATGAACGGGTGTTGATAAAACGAAGTAGCTTAAAAATATCAAAGGAAGTTGGAAAATGCAGTTTGGACCCAGATCACTGAAGAGAAATTGATCACCAAAATGGCAAAATTTGTTTTGAAACATATATATAAACTTATACACCATATAAGACCTGTGTAGTACATATATTCTGCTTCGATGCATAAAAGTTTAAATAAATATTATTAAGGTAACATTAAAAGCTAAAAATAAGAATTTAAAACATACCAGTCGTGAAAACGGGCCCTTGCGCAACAACAGATCTGTGGATTTCTGATATTTGCGTATCTCCATGAGAGCTCGCGTCCCAGGTCGAAACCTGTGCTTCTTGCGTGGGGGTGCCTCTAGTAAAGAGCAAATACAGATTGATGACAGCCAATGAAATCATGCTTTGACATAACTTATTGAAGTCAACCAATTTATTCTAAATCCCCCATATATAGTTTTTAAAATAAAGGGTCTAAACAAAGTTGATATAGAGTAGTATGAGTAACAACTACAAAGAAATATGCAGAGCATCTTAATTTCATGTCTGTTATAAACAGTGCTGGGGACTTTAGCTGGGGACCTATTTTAGGGTGTTTTCACATATGTTGGTGCGCACCAAAATACATTGTATAATTTTTCAGTTAGTGCGGTCCGTGTTCACATATATTTTTTTTTTACTGTACTCGAAATGCCGCACCGTACACCATGTGACAACGGTCAGCGCTGTCATTGGTCTCTGACAGCTCTTACCATCTCATGACCACCCCCACGTTTCCACGACAACCAACCTGACAGGGAGAGCGCAGCTATCAAGATGTGGAGATAAACGATGCACGTCTTTGCGAAGTTTCTTTGCTTTAACGCGAAATTGCGTAGCTGTTCTATTAAAGCCTTTCTCACGGAGCCGTTTGCTAAAAAGCCCGTAATGTCACTATTTGTGTGCGGAGGACAGCTATGCATTTATAAAATCATCAGCTCAAACGTAAAGGAGACAGCGAATCTCTGCAACGGACCAGGATTGGCTTGTTTTTTTGTTGTTAACCCACAATATAAAACCCGGCTCACGTGACAACGGAAGCCCAGTGGCTCAAACATGTGGAGGACTTCCTGTATTTGGTTCGGCCCGAGGTACAGCAGTGTTCACACCACAGGTGGGTCGCCCCAGAGTTCGGCGACAGCCGCTTGGAGACCACCTGTTTAGAGCGGTCTCGAAGCGGCCGTTTAGTGCACACCCGAGTGCGGCTGTTGTGTTCACACTGACCCAAACGAACCGTACTCGGAGCGACACATCATTTGGGCCGACCTAAACAGTGTATATGTGAAAACACCCTTATATTGTATATGCACAAAATCCCCCATTATCTATGTATAAAATTTGCACAGATTTTGGAGGCTATTTCATTGATAAGTTCTCCACATTTTGAACTCTGCGTCCCACCTTTAAATGCACTCCCTGGATTTAGTCCTGACTATTTATAGCCGTCATGTGCCCTTGTGTTTAACAAATTCATAGGGGGAATTCGTAGGCCTAATTTTCTCAAGCACACGAAAAAAAAATCAACAACAAAAAACAGGTCTTCAAGTACAGACGGGTCGCTGGTTTACAAACATTACAGAGTGTGCGCGCATCCAGGAGGCAGAAAGCCCACTTGGTGAGCTGATCCGCTACTGCAACAACCTTAATTATTGAAGCGTTCTTTATTGTTTGTGTATAAATAAAACTTGATTTTAGTTGGATCTGTTTTTCTGTCTTTATTTTTGCAGTGTTACTGTGATACATGTATGAATTATAATGTTAGGCTAGTAAGGTAATAATCGCATCTACTGGTATGTTAACATCATGCACCCAGCACTGACTCTGTTGGTACTATTTTCCACGCAACAACTCCTTGGCATTTTGACTTACAGACACCGCAACTAGCATACAACACAATGCACTTCTCTTCTTTCTGCCTCTCGGTTGCACGCGCAACCAGTTAATGACGTCGCCCTGCAACCCGTCTATAGGAACACACTTCTTATTTAGTAGTGTTTTGTTTATTACAGTTTATA
Source organism: Misgurnus anguillicaudatus (assembly GCF_027580225.2). NCBI lineage: Eukaryota > Metazoa > Chordata > Actinopteri > Cypriniformes > Cobitidae > Misgurnus > Misgurnus anguillicaudatus. The sequence goes on along the minus strand of NC_073356.2, from coordinate 5,535,139 downwards.
GATTACATTTGCAGTAAGTGTGTAAAAGATGTCATTAAATGCTTGACCTGTTTTTGTTGCTTGTATTCATGCTTTTTGTGCACTATTGCATGCATTTCTGGATCTGTCACATGCTTGTGTAAGAAGTTAGGATACCGTTTTCTCAAAACGTGTCTTAAAATTGGCAACACTAGACACATTAGACAGAATTTACATTTGAACAGGGGTTGTTTCAGATACGTAAACACAGCTTTGTCCATATTTGTTAAACAATACAGAACTTCTATTTTTTCTTTATTGATCTTCACTTTTGTATGTTATTCTAGATACAATTGTTTTGCAGTAGATAAAATATAGATATCATTTTAATTTAAAACAGAAATAATTATAGAAATCCTTTTAATAGGATCTAAGAAAAAGGCATCTTAAAAAATGGGAACTATACCTTTAACCATGTACAGGCTTTAGTAAACAAAAGGTAGGGAAGCTAATCAGACAAACATTAAATAATATTTTTAAAACATATTTGGCAAACAATATCCCTATATCTCAAACCACTATAAAGACTAATCAAATTCAACAAAAAAGATTAACTACAAAAACCTTATCAAGCTCAAACCTGGCTGGGAGGTAGGCAAGTCTTGCCATGAGAAAATGACGACAATGGCAACGGGAAATAACCCAAAGCAATGAATTGTACAAAACAGTAGACTTCTGCACATTACATTACGGTGCATACATATCTGAAACAGCTTACCAGATGGTCCACTGGTGCGTCGGGTTCTGGATCTGGATGTGGCGGGTGCTGCTGGTGTAGCAGGAGGAGATCTGCGCCTGGGGGTCGATGGCTTTCGCTTATGTGCTGATTTATTGTGCCGCATGTCCACACAATATCAGGTTTACAGGACGAGACTGCAACACATCAATGCAACTATAAATGTTATGCATCTAAGTTAATATTATTTATACACATCATAAGACAACAAGCAACGTATTTAAAAATAAAACCCGTTAAATTAGTAAGTACCCGCCAAAAACTACGAGAAATAACTTACGTGACTGCAGTTATGTTGTAAAGCCTTTAAACTATACGCACGAGATGCAAACGTAAAGAGCGAAACTTTACGTTAACCCCTTCACATCAGCAGTACGAAAACCAAAACACTTTCACTTCATACAAACACACTCTCTAGGCGTTGTATTCCGCACATTAAAACAACAACAATAACATTGAATCAGTATACAATCTCGCTTTTCCCAGCACTGAAACTCGTAGATGTAAAATCCTCTATCACGCACGATTTCAAACAATGCTACTGAGCGGTTTCTGTAGTTCACTGGCCAATGAGGAAGCCGATAGGCATATGACGTCACCAGAAAACTATGTTTGATTGGCTGGTATGCACTAAGACGCATAGTATACATACTCGGTCCCATGTCTATAACAATTTAAACGTCAATGTAAAAAATATGATTTGTACTCCTTTATATATATTAAATAAAACTGAGAATGCTTAACCAGAAATTGAAAATAATTACCTGTAATTGGTCAGGAATTATGTTGCAGGTTTTCGCCAGTATGAGCGTAAGGTAAACACTACAAGTTAATTTGTTAAACGTCGATAGCTAATTTACCTTGAATGCCAGATGTTAACTACCATGTCGTAAGCTCTCCGTAAAGTGAAACGGAGACGTCCACTTTTGTTGATCCAATGAGAAGACTTCAAATTTGTAAACAGGAAGTCGTGCACTTCAATGCATTTTTACATGCACATGGAAAGAGTGCCTCATAGCCTGGAACTGACTTTATTAAACCGATCACTTATTAAACAGGCAGGGTGCAAACGAAAGAACAGTTTCTACCCACATGCCATCAAAACAGATTTTAAATAAGGACAAATTAACAATCTGTAAACTTAACAAATAAATTTGAAACTTCAATCAATACTGGTTAAAACATGATTTATGTAATTATATTTTTACCAAAATAATGGCACATTTATTTGTTTGTTTGTTTGTTTGCTTTTAGATTGTTATGACATTTTTTGTTTCCACTTGAACAGACATCCTATGTCAGATATGTGACACTCACATCAGCAGCAGAAAGACAAAGGCAGTTAAGATGCTGACACAAGAGGAGCACATGCTGAGATGTGATTTATAACTCATATAAAACCTAACACATTAAGTCGAGCTATTTTAAATTGTTTTTATAACTCAGAGTAACCGATCACTATGTTTTAAGGGACACATTAGCAGGTAGATGTTTTATAATAGGGTTTATGCAAAACCCTTAAAGAAATCAATTTTGTCTGTTATGGGGCTTGGAATAAAATTGTAATACATAGTAAAAATAATAAAATGAGGTGGAAAAATATTATTTTGTTTAATATGTCCCTAATGATGAAAATAAATCAGTGTAGTTGAAATTTGACTGAATCCCAGGAATGATTCATAAATAAATATTAATACAAACTGCTTCCCTGTCTCTCACATGAGCAACATGATAGGAGAGGCTTAGGCTTCAGTTAAAAAATGTAAAGAACCACTTATTTAGACACAATCCCACTACTCCCCTAATCACTGTGTTTTGTGAGACCAACTCAATTTTTTAACGGTTAGTACTGCTAATGTCTGCATCTTGTTTTGCATGCTTATTTTGTGCTATGGTGAATATATATGAATATTTTTTGCAGTTGATACTGCTAATGTACTTATGTTTTGTGATTAGTCATGGCCTAATGGTTAAAAAGAGTCATGCTTGTCATATATTTGAGGCTTTGCTTTTCAGCATCGTCTGCTTAATTAAACCCTATCCAGCAATAATTGATGTTAAGATTCAACTTTTCACATTGATGATAAACAAGAGACTCATACACAACTATTGCAATAGATACAAACATTCAGTGATGCTTTCAGTGTAAATGGTTATTATTTTGTCTTCTGGGAAACATGTATATTTTTAATAACTTTAATAACAAATTAATAACAATAAATACTGGTCATCCTGCCCAAAAGTTTACATACACGCCTGACTAAAATGTATGGGGACTTCTTGAGTATCATTTAAAGTTTCTATCTCTTGTAAAAATGAGTCTTTTTGATTATCCTCAGTTTATAAAGATGAATCTCAACATCATACAGTCACTAGTGAACAGGGTTTAAATATGCAGAAGATGATAAAAAGCAAAGATTCAACAGGGTCTGGAAGATTTTTCTGAAGATTATTGAACAGTAAAACAAGAAACTTTTAGACAACCATAACAAAGAACTCTCTGAGTTTTATTGGTGTTTTGTGCTGAGATTAAATTATAGGCAATTGTGTGGGCCATCATGTAAACAAGAAACATCTTAGATGTAGAACAACAAGATGGACTCTTACATGCAATCAAGCAAACTATGAAACAACTAATGTTGTTCTTTGAGAAAGACAGATGCAAGGAAATGCAGAAGTTCTCTTGGTGGTTTCATTCGGTGTCCATCACATGAACAGATTCTTCCACAAGATCCAGTGTTAATGGAGTTACTGTTTCTGTGAGCACAGCAGTAGTGCCTGGCTTGTATTTATATGTGCCCTCCCTGGTGCATGGGAAGAGATAAGACATTATTCATTTGAATAATAAGTTATTAAAAATTGTGAAATGTTTTTGTTTGAAAGTTAGATGGCAAGTCAGACATGAAGGTTAAATGATAAAACATGATTATCTTTTGGGATATCATTAGTGCTGTTTTCCATATGACACAGGCCTATGTGCCCTCCCTTTGTCCTTTTCGAGTGGGCTGGTCATATCCCCTCAGATAATCTACTCGTTTTTCAGTGATCACACACAGGTCTACATTACTGCCAGAACCCAGATCATTGAAGATCCCTGCTGTGATGGCATCTCTCACTAGCTGCTTTCCTTCCTCCAGCTTTTTGATCCAGACAGTTCATGTATATGGATTTGACAAACAGGAACAAATATAAATATAGCTGCAAGCAGCAATTATCAAATGCTTTAAGACCTCCAAAAAATGCTTACTGCACATCTCCACGGGTATATTTGTAGCAATAGCCAACAAAACAATGGGTCTCATTCACTAAGCATGAGTACGCACAAATTTGTATCGTGAAATGTGCGTTCGTTCGGATGTTTTAACTACAAATCATGAATCAACAACAAATTTTATACAAAAATTCGCAAAAACGTAAGAACACTTTAGACTACACATACGCAATAATTATGGACAAGGATAAAGAACCCTATAATATAAATCTGTTTTATATATTTTATATAATTTTTCCTTGTTCCTGAATAAGTGAAGAGTTTTTTTTACGCCACCCCCAGATTTACCATAATAGTTTTGTGATCCTCTGCTTCCATCTACTGGTTGTAATGGTAACATTTTTAAGGGTGTTACTAAGGTTTTCCACCAGAAATCTCCACAAATGCATGGCACATTTTTCGTGTTAAGCATACTTTTCATGCTTTGCACAGACTTTTAAGTATATATTTAATTTAAATAAATGACAGAATGTTTAATTCACATTTAATATTGTCAATATCAACACCTGTGTTATAGATAATGCTTTATTTTTTTCCCTATATAACTTTTTTCAAGCTTGATCCTGTAATTATAATGTGGCATAATTGCAAAAAGCTATTGCCAGATCTCCGTAAAAGTGTGCATGCTTGTTTATAGTCAAAAGACCAGAATGTGTCCCCTAATTGAAACCCAAGTTTCATGCATCCAGGCCTTCCTGTTTGGTCTGTATGATCGATTTTACAGCAAAATATTCAAATGGAGCCTTTAAAACACTGAAATATTACATAATGTAACATGAATCCTAAAATAAAATATTCAAGGTAATAATTTAAATGACCATTTCTTCTTGCAGAATCAATTGTAGTTTGCAGCAGGTTAATACATGATTTTAGATCTTGTTTATAGCGCAGACTTAAGGACATACACCTAAACGTTTTGCAAATAGACAACTCATAACACTAACCATTAAAATAGTAAATCGAGATAATTAAAAAATAAAATTCTGAAACGCATAGTGTATGGGAATATCAACAAAAAACTGTGAAAACAGTTGTCTCACCTCCATGTTTTGCTTGTATCGATCTTCAAATACAGAAATAGCAGCAGCTGCTCCAGACCCTGAAATATATATTTAGCATTAATGCGATTCAACTTTAAAGATCTAACAGAATGTGCTCATCAGTCAACCACAAATTTTAAGAGCTGTGCTCAAACTGTACATATCATGAGACCAAAAAAGCAGTGTTATACTATGGTAGGCTACTATAAAAACCGGGCTCAATGTCAGAAAATCAATCAGGAAAAAAGGAATCAGAGGAATAAAGAAAATCGAGTGTACCCATGGTAAGGAAAGGAAGCTTATCATAGGAACCATGAGGATAGATGCTATAGAGCTGCGGACCATTAACATCCACACCTCCCACAATTAGAGAAGAACCAATGTGCCCCTGATACCTATAAAATGAAAATAAACAATCAACATCTTTCATATACAGTAACTGTTTTACTAAAAACCTTTTGGGTGTATCAAATCTAGTAGAATAATCATGAGTCTTACTTGATAGACTTTTATGTGAAGAGCATTATGTAAATGCCAATTTTTCCTATTTCTTTGAATTTGGTAAAAAAAGCATAGTACAAGATTTTTTACAAGATGTACTTTTCTCATTTTATGTCAGCAGTTTTATCTTATAATGATGCTTTTCATGTTTCATTCTAAATTATTATTAAAATGTTATTTTGTAGTGTAAATGGACTGAATGAGCATCACTTTTCCACCTAAACAGCATCTGTTTCAGTTGTCGTGTCACAGTGACAACGAGAGGAGGTCGTCCAGTGCTGAGCGAATGAAGTTCCACATTTGATGACATCATCTGTGTGGTGACTTCAGCATCCGCTGCCACACCTGCACCACAACAGCTACGACAAAAAAATTATGTAAGATATCAGTTGTAGTACAATCTATTTTTGACCAAGACTCAAGCTCTTTCGACATTCAGGCAAAGAAAAGATCGAGAACACTCACTAGATATTGGGGGCTATGTAGTGGATCTTCATACAGTTTTTATCAGCTACGACCATATCATCCGTGGCCCTCGTGTCTGCTCCTAAAATCACTCCATCCTAAAATAAAATGCACTTCATTTTGTTTATTGAATATCATTATAATATATATATATATAATATACATAATAACATTAATTACACAACCACATGTTGCAATTAGACATGTCAAACAGACCTTGAATAACAAGCCAGCGATGGTGGTGCCAGTCTTTCTTGCTTTTGGTGCACTGTAGCCCTTCTCAGATAGGTTTGATTCCAGAACAGCATTTCTATGATAAAGGCAAATCCAGACCTGTTTAATATAAACTGCAACACTATAGCACATGTGTGTTGCCAAGGTGCCAGCCTCAGCTAAAGCAGCCCTGGTATATAAAACTCTTACACTAAGACAATCATTGTTTGAGACTCTAGAAACCTTGGCAATAAAAATCAAAACCTGAACACTTTACCTATTAATTATCACATTTTTTATTATTTATTTTCATTCATATAACAGATGTAACAGACAGGATTATGCTAACATGAAGAGTAACACTGACAAAATAGCAAACAATGTTTAATGAGCAAAGAATGGAAATCTTAAAATGTCAAATTTTTTTGTCTTAATAAGTCAAATAAGGATATTCCTTATAATTGTGAAAATTATGCATAAAAATAATGTTTTACAAAACCTCAAACTAGCAGCCTTTGTCTCTGTGATTCTGTACACGTTTGAAATACATTTGAAAAGAGGCATGTTTTCACATTGGTCAACATGTTCAGTATGCTGTGTATTTTCCTGGACAACAAATGTTCAATAGTTTTGTTGTGGCCAAGCTAAGATGTGTGCCTTTTAGATTTTAAAAAATGAAACCTGAACCTAAAAATGTATTTAAAGAAGAACAATGTAACTTCCTCTCCATATCTCCATTATCATGGCAAAGGATAACTGTACTACTATTTTGTATAAAAAAGTAAAGTATTTACGTACACATTCAATGATGTGAATATGCACCAGACAGGGTTGGGCAGCATGTCCAACATTACAGAATTACCATAATACTTTTTGAAAGTGTTTTGGGTGTTTGAATGGTGGCCATGTCTGTTTGCTCATATTTAGGCTAATGTTTCTATAACTAGTCTGATTATACTAATTTATAACGAATTCCAAATGTATGTAACACATCACAGAAGCAGTAGTGCTTATAATCTCTGTAGATTTTCTGCTTAATCGCATTTGAGTCTTTTTAAATATAAACAAACAATGAATGTCTCACCTGCGCGTGTTCTCAAAAGAAAATCCTCCGGTCAGACTCTGACACTTTTTTGATGTGTTCAGCATCGTTCACCTGCACACTATGTAGTATATAATGCGAGTTAAGGCCTGAATAAATGACTGTGTAAACTATCTTTTTGAGTGTTTACTTGTCTCTTATATAAAATGTCGGCGAGTCAGTGCGTCAGCAACTTTAACGCATGAGCAGGTTTTTTGTTTCACTTTCACTTATGCCACATAATAGCTTCTCTGAAAAAAATATAGCCCTACTTTTGACTAACTTTTAAAGAAATGTCTAAATTGTTACTATTAATTCATTGTATTAGTTTTTCTCAAATTATATGTATGCTTTATAATATGAATAAAAATTGACAGTAAGTAAAAAGTTTATATAATTTTTGAAAACCTAATATTTACTATTAAATACAGAAAAAGCTTTTGAATAAACTCTAATGGTATTTTGTTACTGGCAATTTTATAAACTTATCTCAAATTTCTAAATCTATATAATAAGTCTATTAATGAGCCTGTTCTCTGTGCCATGTGTGTTTTTCTCATACAGTGTATATAATGTTCTACTCTTCTATAATCTGCACAACAAACCTCTTAAAACCACCAATGTATCCACAAGCTTTTCTCCTCTAATCCTGACATTTGGTATCTCGTTGTGTTCATGCTTTTACAACACCTATAAGCACCTTAAAATAGCCTGGTCTACTGAATTAAGCAACAGGGTGTCTGATGAGATCTGGGAAGAAGGTCTGTCAAGGATAAAGAGCTGTTCTGTTAATTCAAGATATAAACTAATCCAGTTTAAAGTTATGCATCGTATCCATTACTCCATAACTAGATTGAACTAAATATTTCCCTCAATTTCTTCTCAATGTGAAGATGGCAGAAGGGACATTGGCGCATTTATTTTGGTTTTGCCCTATTCTGGATGATATTTGGTCTAACATTTTTGAATTGTTTTCAAGCGGATATGGAATTAACATTCAACCCGACCACAATCTGGCTATTTTGGGCTATTCTGATGTTATGGATAGTATCCCTCATATTCATCAGTACGCGCTAATGGTAGGCTTAATCGCAGCCAAAAAGATTATACTTCTCAATTGAAAAACCTCACAAGCTCCTTGATTTCAGAGATGGTTAAATGAGATGCTTCATATCATCCAAATGGAACAGCTACGTTTTGGTGAGCTTGGTTGTGACGCCCAGTGGCCGTTCCTTGTGTTGCGTGTGTGTTGTGTTTATATTGTTTGCAGGTGGCTGCTGATTGCGGCGTGATTGGAGGCACCGGTTTCTAGGTGTTTGTGGCTCCATATAAGAACCGATTATTCCTGTTGGTGGTCGGCGCTGGATTTAATGGTAGCTTTTAGCTCTTCGTAACCTTTTCTGGCAAAGGCTTGATTATTTTAAGCATGTTTATAAAATAAAGTTGAGATGTTTGACAAGCTGTACGTACTCGTCTTCTCCTTATTTGTTGTGATCCTTTGTGTTCGCAACATTGGTGCACTAAAAGATTTGAAGGGACCCCTCTTGAGACTTTTGGAAGTTCAAAAACAATATACTCTAATCATCTCATTTTATTTATTTTTAAATTCGTACCAGTTTTACTTACTTCTCCAATGGTGATATAACTGATTCACAACACAACTGTGAATATTGTCAGTTATGCTTACTCTCGATAATTATTATGTATATATTTGCTGACTGAGGCAATCCAGATGTTTTCCCTTTTTCTTTTTTCCTTTTTTTTGTGTATTCTTGTTGTCTACTGTTGGTTGTTGATTAATACTTTTGTGTTTGTTAATGTATCTTTAAAACTTTAAATAAAATATAAAAAACACCAATGTGAAAACTCTTTCAAATAACAAACACAAAATACTAAACATTAGTTTAGCATTAGCATAAGTAACATTTACTTTCCTCGTGTTTTCATCTTGATTAAATGCATAAAATAACACTTGGTTTTTAGACATTTACTGTAGGTCTACTTTGCAAAGCATCCTTGGAAGGGACAATCTTCAGCACATTTTAACACAACACATGGATTAGTTGACCACGATTTCAAAGTCAATTCAATTCAATATATATATATATATATATATATTAAATGAAAGTAAAATTAATGTATGTTCTTTACACTTAAAAGTGCAAATAGTTCATATATTAAACTGCATGGCTACAGAGCCTCCTACGACTTGCCTAGCTTTAATTTGTGGCTTGCATGGCAAGTAAAAATTTTAGTTGATAAATTTTACCTTTTATTGGTGATTACCAAAGAAAATCATACCCATTACATCAAAACGCATGTTGATTAAATGATTCTCATATGATATCAATGTACTGGGGAGATCAGACTGCTTGTGAAATTAAGCGCAAGGGGACCCCTAGTGCTTTAAGGAATGGTGGTCTTGTTTCAGCTACAAATTTAAATGGTAAATGATAAAGAATGATTCCCCCTTTTGTATTTATTGAACCATAATAACAAAACTATTCTTTTAATAATAATAATTTACAACTAAGATGAACTAAGAGTTGCTCCGCTATCAGTGGAGGAACGCCAAAGCAACTAGCATCTTTGCTTCTATTGTGGTAACCCAGGACACCACAACATTTCCTGCCCTGCTAAAACCCCACATCAAAGTCAGATGGTAAACAATAAGCCATGTACCATTACTGTAGAAATTGTTCATGAAAATGCTTTTCTGCCTTTAATAGCCATGATTGACTCCAGAGCCGCTCTCAGATTAATCCATGAAGAAATTGTGAAACGTTTTCATATCCCTACTCAACCCTGCAAACCTCCTCTCAAAATCACAGCCATTAACAACATCCCTATTGGTAAAGGTATTACTCACCAAACCGTTCCACTTACATTAAAGATAGTAGGGCTGGGTAAAAATATCGATTCATCAATGCATTGCAATTATTTGTTTCTCAATTCAATATCGATTCATCAAATCCTATGAATCGATTCAGCTCCCCCGGCCAGTGGCGGCGCTGTGGGCAACACTCTAGTGAGAGCGTTCAGCGTTGTACAAGACGCGCTTTATCAAAACAGAAAGAGCAAAGATGGCAAACAGCAGCACTTCTTTCAAGCCTGTACCATCAACGTGATCAAACATTAGCAGAGGTGGAAAGTAACGAATTACATTTGCTCACGTTACTGTAAATGAGTAGTTTTTTGTGTATTTTTTCTTTTTTGAGTAGTTTTTAAAATCTGTACTTTTACTTGAGTATGTTTTGTTTGAAGTATTGTACTTCGCTACATTTTAAATCATATCCGTTACTGAGTAAACTTTTTTTTTTAAATGCAAGGTGATAAGGACACGCAACGGATGATTGATGGGCGGGGGAACGCGCAAAAAGAACCATGGAAACGGACGAGACAGGCGCGCGCTAATGCAGACCCGCCTCAGTTCAAATCTTATGAAAGAAACCCCTGGTCATATTTAAGCGACCACTTTCCACTGACGCGAAGCGAGTGTTTCATTCCTATGAAAGGTAGGATTCATGCTCTCGAGTACGAAATTGCAGACCGGGTTTTACCGCTCATTTGCATGACGCGTTTTTAATACAATGAGCATTATCCTCCGCAGTCTAGCAGCTTCGCGTCCTCGTGAATGCGCAGGTCATTAGACATGAGAGAGAGAGAGAATAAAGGTCTGACATCAGGTACCCAGGTCAGGGAAGCTAGAAGACAATAAACGTGTCAAAAGTATGACATGGCACTCATCTCATTATATGCTCATTTAAACTAGATATATAGTTTAATAAAATAATGTATGTTACCAGCAATACATCAATTACAACCTTACTGTAGTGATTGTATTTACAAGCTGCTGACCACCTTCAAAAGTGCATAACTCACATGTAAAATCATTAAATAACTCCATAAATGTTTCTTAGTTTAAAAAAGCTTTTTATTTTATTAACTTTTTGTTATTGCACTTTAATTGTAAAGATGTTCCTACAATTAAAAATAACTAGTTTGAGATTTATATTCCCTTGTCGTTTTTGAACTATACTAAAATCCTCCACCTCTCCCCGCTGTAAAAAAAGTAACTTTTACTCTGAGTAAAGTTAAAATGTTTTACTTTTACTTGAGTAGATTTTTAGACCAGTAACTTTATTTTTACTTAAGTAAAATATTATTAAAGTAATATTAAAGTAACTTTACTTTTACTTGAGTACAATATTTTAGTACTTTTTCCACCTCTGAACATTAGTAATACTACACACATTATTTAAAAATATACTCAGGTACTTAATTGCTTGTGTATTTACTTATTATTGAATCGATATCGAAGCAAGCAAACCAATATCGAATTGAATAGAATCGAAGCATCAAGAATCGAAATCGAATCGAATTGCGAAATACCTAACAATACCCAGCCCTAAAAGATAGGACTATTTCATCAGGAAATCATTACCTGTTATATCATCTACTCTAATCGCCATGATGTGATCCTCGACCAGCCATGATTGACTGCACACGACCCAAATATTTCATGGAGGACTGGTGAAGTTATGCAATGGTCACAACACGGTTTTGAATAACTGCATTGTTAACCCCTTCCATGACCCCTGTCTTTCCACCACAAGTTCTGTTGCCAAGCCTGTAAATATCCCAGAGTGTTACCAAGAATTTCATGAAGTGTTCAGCAAAACTAAAGCCAACAAGCTGCCTCCTCACCATTCATGGGACTGTGCTATTAACTTACTTCCGAATGCCATGCCCCCTAAGTGTAAGGTTTACCCCTTATCACAAGCAGAAACCCAAGCTATGGAGGATTATATTACTGAAGCCATGAATAATGAGTTTATTCGCCCTTCCACCTTACCTGCTGCTGTTGGATTTTTTTCATGGAGAAGAAAGATGTAGGTTTACGACCATGCGTGGATTACAGAGGTCTCAACAACATAACTTTCAAGTTTCCATATCCTTTACCTCTCATCCCGGCAGCCTTAGAACAGCTTCAAGAAGCCAAAATCTTCACTAAATTGGACTTAAGAAGTGCATGCAATCTCATCAGGATTAGAGAAGGTGATGAATGGAAACTGCGTTTCACACCACTAGGGGGCACTATGAATACTTGGTCATGCCATATGGGGCCCTATTTTAACGATCTGAAACGCAAGTCCGAAGCGCAAAGCGCAAGTGACTTTGTGGGCGGATCTTGGGCGCTGTTGCTATTTTCCCGGCGGGAGAAATAAGTCTTGCGCCGGGCGCAAATCAATAAGGGGTTGGTCTGAAGAAGGTTCATTATTCATAGGTGTGGTTTGGGCGTAACGTCAAATAAACCAATCAGAACGCTATCCAACATTCCCTTTAAACACAAGGGCGCAAGTTCCATGGCGGGTTGCTATTATTATGACGGATTTGACAGGCGCACGCCAGGAGCGGTTCACAGCCGAGGAGACCCATGTTCTTGTAAGAGCAGTCAAAGACAGAGAAGTTGTTTTGTATAGGGATGGGAGAAACCCGCCCAAATCAGCGTCGGTTAAACAGGCGTGAGAGGAAATAGCCGCAATTGTCTCATCAGCTGCTAACTTTCTCGGGTACAATATCAGTCACCAAGGAGTAGAGATGAATAATGTAAAGGTTAAAGCAGGTTAAGCCATGAAGTGATTTATAAACGTGTAACAATACTTTAAAATCTAATCTAAATGTAACAGGAAGCCAGTGTAAGGACTTGAGGACTGGAGTGATGTGCTCATATTTTTGTGTTCTGGTCAGAATTCTGGCGGCAACGTTCTGTATGAGCTGCAGCTGTTTAATGGTCTTTTTGGGGATCCCAGTAAGGAGTCCATTGCAGTAATCCACTTTAAGATGTTGTACTGTTTCTTCCAAGGTTTTTATATCAATTATGTCAAATTCTGAAAGAATGACTAATTTCTGAGGTTGTTGTAATGATATCTTACTGACCACAGTACAATATGAGGGCGTATTGATCGCCATTCAGAGGAAATTGTTGATAAAAGCTCTGTGCATTCATCAACAAATGCAGAGGTGTATTTGGGAGATCTATACATAATTGTAAACAGAATGTGTGGTGTACCTTTTAGGGCAATACACAGATATTCAAAAGACTGGTAATCACCAAGTAGCACTTGCTTGCATTGAAAGGCATCTTTGAATAAAGCAGCTATTCCTCCACCTCTTCTAACAGCTCTACAGCTTGCCTTGCCTTGAAATGGCGTTAAGAAAATAAATCAGCATGTTTAACTATTCCAGTTATTCCAAACAAAACAAATATTAATGCTATACAATACAGACCTTGTCACAGTATTTCCAGTCAAGTTCTTTCACACCATTTCTAATTTCAAGCATGTACTAATATTGATAAGTGCTTATTTTGACACCAGCCCAACACTAGGGCAGGTTGGCTTATTGTGGCTAATTAGAGTAGCAGGACCCAACAGGCCTGCCATCCCCAGGAACTGCCTGAGGAAGCTGGTGACTGTGCTGTAGTCACTGTTTCACAGCGGCACAGCAAAGGGGTAGCATGCCTTGGGTTGTTGGTCTAGGGATATGATTCTCACTTTGGGTGCGATAGATCCCGGGTCCAAATCCCGGACAAGCCTGTCTCTGTTTGCTTCTTGTTGCTGCTACACTGTGTTTCCTAGGGGGCTGGTGAGGTTCCCCGATTGCGTGGTGCTAATAACGCCAAGGTCGCGGGTTCGATCCCAGTACGGGCCATGCGTTTCTTTTACCTCCTCTGGCTGACCGCTTTAATGCGGTGATTTGTCATGGAAATTCCTGCTGCACAAGCCATTGCGGCCGAAATAGCTCAGTTGAGAGGGAGTTGGACTGAACATCTTAAGGTCCTTAGTTCAATCCCGGGTTTCGGCGTTGAGGGCCAATTCTTAGTGTTTGTTTAGTCGACTCACTGCGGCTTACCTAACAGTCCCTGTTCAAGTGTCCTTTTTCCATGACCCAGTGCATCAGGCGCAAAAGCAAAACGTGGTTCCATGGTGTAACGGTTTGCACTCTGGACTCTGATTCCAGCGATCCGAGTTCAAATCTCAGTGGGACCTATTCAAATTGTTGATTCAAATTTCAAATGGGAACAAAATGCTCCTGGAATGTAAAGCTCCTTATTGCTTTGTGAAGTAACATCCGAATAGGAGACCTTCGTGTTTGTGCTCAGGTGCCATTTTGAGGGCCGACACTGGAACCTTTTGGCTTTCTCTTCAGAGAATTTAGCAACAAATCAAAATCACGTGGAGAATGCAGGCATTGATCCCGCTACCTCTCGTATGCTGTTGCTTCCCACCGAGTTTCTCCCTGTGGCTTACTTTTGATGAATCACTTTCTCTTCTGTGGCTTACTTTTGACCAATCGCATTTCACTTCCATGGCTTACTTTGGACCAATCGCGCGTTCCTCTCCTGTGGCTCACTTTTGACCAATCGCGTTTCTCTCCTGAGGTAAACTTTTTAACCAATTACCGGCAGCTATTATTATCATCTTTGAGTTAGCGATAGGTAAGTCTTGTTTACTTTGTTAACTTTGTTATTAAATATCGGTCATTATTTGTGAATAAAATGTGTATATATTTGGGAAATTAAACTTGCCTATATAGATGTCTAGCATGTATTGGAGATGTTTTCTTCTGTGCAGTTTAACACGGTGGTTAAGTTAACGTTAGTTCAACGTTTGACATTCATTAGACATTCCGTTTCATACTCATTAAAGTTAAACTCTCGGTTCATGTTTTCAGTCCAAAACAATAAGAGTTAACTGTGGTAAAGTTGGTTTTATAAATGATATGTAACAATATCCTCATGACAGTTGGATGAAAGATAAACGTTCCTAAAAATATCCCTTTCATAGCGCAAGGACCCTTTTGGGGTATTATGTCTTTTTTGTCCTATGAAAGGATATTATTAGGAAAAAAAAATGTCATCCTTCTGCCATTGGGTCGTATTGATAAATAAATGATAAATTATTTAATTGATTAAATAAAAACAGCAAGTGCTAGAGTCAAACGAATTATTATTATTCAAACAAATATCAAATATAAAATCAACTTTACTGCAGTAATGTATGTCAGATATGCATAAACACATTTCCTTTGCATAGTACAAGGCTTAATTAAAAAAACTATATACAACTATTATTTTATACAATTTTTTAATACCAAACTAATTGTAAAATGGTCAGAAAAAATATTCCTTATAATACAATTCTCTGATTAATTATTTTATATATTTTAAACAATTGGGAATATTAAATGTATGCAATACTGTAAATCCTTTAAACTACAATACTGTTTGGCCTAAAGGTATCAAACCAACTTTAAATTACTTAGTATTATTCTAGATTCCTCAGTTGAGTTTTTTAGACTCTTCTAGGCCTCTAGAATCGTGATGTTTAAGACGACAGCTTTGGAAATAGAAGTAAATTTCAGACTTAATATTTGACTTTACATATTTTATATACGGTATCCGAAATTCCTTCCCCTGTAGAAAACTCATCAGCAAACCAGTTTATGGTCATACCCATATTTATTACCACAGTAATATGGTTTACGTGTAGCTCGTTAAATTACCATTACACACTTAACGTCAGATTGCTAGAGGTAATAGTCTCTTTCTAATTTACTTTTCAGAAAATGTATGCGTTTCCTGTTTTTCAAGGCCAATCGGCAACATCAAGCCGACTCCTGATGGCACCATCAGCAGAGGCAAAGCGCCTAGAAAGCTTGAGTCCGGAAGGGCCAAAAGTAAAGAGGAGGTGCTGGCAGAGGCTAGATCTTTTGTCAGCACAAATGATGGAGACCCCAGTGACCAGTTTTTAGTACTGGCTCACTGCAAACTTCAGTTTGGGAAGTACCATGGCCAGCGATTTAGATGGCTCCTGGAAAACTCTCTGGGGTATTTGGTGCTTAGCAGTTCCAGTGAGAAAGCCCATCCAACCCCGCTGTCAGAAAACAAACAGCTGTACCTGCAGTATACTTCTCTTATTAGAGAGATGGCAGAAGAAGCAGAGAAGTATAAGAGAAAGCAGGAAATGCAAGCAGAAGCCCATGCAACTGGAGACCAAGGCTGCTTGATGGTGGAGTTTGGTGACTTCCAGGGACGGTCCATGAAGGATGTTTATGAGGACCAGAGCAAGCAGGCCCAAGCCCTCATCAGGTACCTGGTAAAGGCAAATCCCAACCCCAACACCAACATGGCCATTTTCAAGACGTATGTCTTGAAAAGACAGGCTTCTGCTGTGGGCACCTGTGTATGCCAGCCTGCACCTCAAGTTGCAACCTCCAGTGCCTCTGCACCTCCACCTGCAACCTCCAGTTCCTCTGTACGTCCACGTGCAACCTCCAGTGCCTCTGCACCTCCACCTGCAACCCCCAGTGCTTCTGTACCTCCACCTGCAACCTCCAGTGCCTCTGTACGTCCACGTGCAACCTCCAGTGTCTCTGCACCTTCACCCGCAGCCATCCAAACTGGGGTAGCATGCCTTGGGTTGTTGGTCTAGGGATATGATTCTCACTTTGGGTGAGACATTTGTCTCATAAGTTTATGGTGAACAACATAACATAATAACAGTTTTATTATTATTTGTGCTCCAGGCACTTCCGTTTCCACTGCTGAAGATGATGATGATGAGGAACTGGTATTTGCTGCATCACAATGTGAAGCACAGCTAAATACAGGTCTGGCATATGACACACATGCAAATATTATAAGAATGTTTTTGTGAAAACGCAAAAGCAGAACCTTTTTTTTAAATAAATGATGTTTTATATAAACAAGGTTTGGGAGGAGCTGATCAGTCAATGAACACGGCTGGCTCTCGATCATTAATCAATGAACACAGCTGGCTCTCAATCACTAATTAATGAACACAGCTGGTTCTCGATCATTAAGCAATGAACACAGCTGTTTATCAATCACTAATAAACACAACAAACTTAGTACCAGCTCTATAAATAATCAAGACTCCTTACCCTCATTCTCCGGAATCTTTGCAAACCCACCTCCACCCCTTTGCCTCACTACGTACATTTAGCTCAGCACGGGGGATAACCCGGGTCAGGGCACGCCCCAGGCCCGGGGCTCCTTCCCCGGTCAAGGGACGAACGTTCCGAACTCGGGGGGTATTTCCCGAGCTCGGAACCTTCGCCCCGGGACAGCACGCCACTCACGCATATTAGCAGTCCCACTTTATTGTCAGTGAGGCGAACTCGTAAATCAACATTTAAAAAAATGTTTTGTTTACAATACAGAATTATGTCAGATCTTGCCTCAAGCTGGATGTATGCTTTGAGCGCATTTCTTCAAAACCGTAAGGATGTTTAAAGGTGTCAGTGTATTTGGGTTTCCGAACGTACCCGTGGTTAAACAATCACTGCATAACTTTTTCACACCGCTTGCACTTCTCACTCACTCTTTAGCTCCACCTTAGCAGACAGGATGGTTGGGATTCATTGTTCTAATTATTAGAGGAACATCTTTTCCTTACTGTGTCTGTGTGCATGCTTCATGTCTGTGGACATAATTAATTCATACTAAATTCACCACGCCTCATATTCTTGCTCCATTCTATCTAATTTACACATCTACATTTTATCCCAGCAAGCAAAAACCTAGACAGTGAAATGACAGCTAACTATAAACCCCATGTAGTCCAGCTATGAGTAACCCACTTCTACCCTAAAATAACCTTGAATACATTTACATGCCGTTTTTGCCTAAATAACTTTGAGATGTATGATATTCCATTATGTAAGCAAAGTCAACAGGTGTTCAAGGTGTTTGCTTTCATTTCTTTTACATGTTCTTAAAGTATATGCATCATCTATTTGTGTGCTATGGTTAGACATCTGTTAGACTTTCATGGGCAGCCCAAATTCTGCCTTATTTTAGCCAATATTGCTTGCTGGGATTTACATCAATGAAGTGTACACTGGGTTCTTTGCTTCTTAACACTAGTACAATTTTCCTCACTGTTATTCCTAAATATAATCCTAATAATTATTCATTCTTGTCCAGAATTCTGCTTCGCAGACTGTTTGTGGGCTGCTTTGTGGTATTTAACTACTGTGAAACGGTGTCTGATTGGACATCCTAGGGGTCCAGCGCAGTGGCCCGATGCCAACCGCTTGGTTCATACCATTTGTATGAAGCTGTGTGCTTTACACAAGTCGCCAACCGAGAGGGCTTGATGCGCTGGAATGATGACAGGATGGAAGATGCCATAAAAGGAGCGTCCTCCATCCGGAAATATGGCAGTGCCATGAAAGAGGCTGTGGACAAGCTTTCCGGAACTGTCTTTGGAAAGCCCTGGGATGAGCGCTATCGCCCTCCTGGAGCATATACAGGCAAGAAATTCAATAATTAGTTTTTTGTAATATTCTACTAAGTTATCTATTTAGCTTCTAATGTACTAGACAAATGATTGACAACACTTTTTTTATTCTTGTAGGTGAATTGCTGGGAATGGAGTACCTTTACAGCCAGATTGGCAAAACACTTACTCCAGTGCTCCAGAACCCAGAGGAGGAAGACAGGCTGGTGGAGGAAGTTGATGATCAGGACCTGCAAGATGAGGGGTTTGAGGAAGAGATCATGGAGGACATCACAGTTCCAGTGCTGTATGAGGATGACCCTTGCCGTGATCTTGAAAACAGCCCCTCATCTTTGCCTCTGCATCAGTCCCCAGCATCGATGGCTGAGCCGTCCACATCATCATCTCCTGGTGGAGAACGACAGCATCTTGCCCCTGCCCCTTCAGTGCTGTCACAGCCATCTGACACTGGAAGCAGTATTTCCGACGAGGCTCAGGTAAGACACTCTAAGGTCTTTTTTTCAATTGCTAACAAGCATTCCTCCGCACACTCTCCCTCTCTGAACCAACCTACTTTCCTTACCAACCTGTCTTTTTTATCCATATTGCAAAATTGCTAAATAAGTTCCAGGATATCCCCTTTTAATACTGTAAATCATGGTAATGAGACTAGAGCAGAACATCTGGGTTGGCTTTCAAGTAAAACTGCAATTAGCTTAGAATGATTACTAATTTATTTTCTGCTACAATTTTCTATATTTTTAAAACAATTACTGGAGAAATGCATGAAATTTGCCATCATTCTTTTGAAAATGTTTATAACAATTTCAAAAGCAGTGTGTTAGCATTTGAGAAATGTACATAGTATACATAATACATTGTGTTTTGCAAGTGGTAAAGCATAAATGACAGAAGAATTTTGGAAGATGTGGATATTGAATGCATTGAACTGATGGATCACATTAACCTCATTACAGCACAGTGACATTAATAAGAAGTCCAACCCTGTTGGGTTAGTTGCTTGTTCCTGCTGTGACAGGTTTTGACTGTGTACAGTTTTTAAATGCCTCCTTAGTATTGAACTAAAACAATGCTTGTTAGCAATTGAAAAAAACCTAATTGTAATCTCGTTTTACTCCACATAAATTAACATAAATCTGCATTTACTAGGGAGCAGTCATTGGACCCGATGGCATCGCTGGGTGGGACAAGGTCCAGGATTTGGCTGGTTTCCTGGTGGGTCTTCGTGAGGCTCCTTACCTTACTGACCAGCAGGTGACAGAGGCTATCCAGCTGTGGACAGCTCTCCTAGATTTCGACAAACAGCGGATCAACTATCAGCCTCGACATCAGCCTCAGCTGACACATGGGCGCTATAAGGCACCGAAGCGGTCTGGAGTCACACCAGGTGTGGAGAGTGTGAAACGGTGTCTGATTGGACATCCTGGGGGTCCAGCGCAGTGGCCCGACGCCAACCGCTTGGTTCATACCATTTGTATGAAGCTGTGTGCTTTACACAAGTCGCCAACCAAGAAAGATGGATTTTGCACCCCCAGGTGGTCTAAAGTTCTTTAAGATTACCACCACATCCGAGAGTTGGTGCTTAACAATCCCACGCTGATGGATGAAACAACGATCCAGCTGTTTGAGATAAACCATAGGACATTCACTCAGTGGTAAGCAAGGCACATTATTCGCTTCAAATTAACTGAATACTTACATATATATAATAGAAAAATATTTTTTCAGGTTTCGTAAGTGGAAGAATAGACAGGAAATGGGCGTCCTCGGTCAGGGTCTGACCCCATATAACCCAATTGCTGTGGCTGATACGCACCTGCCTCCACTGAGGGAAAAATTGAATGAAGTACATTCGACATCAGGCCCAAAACATACATTTTTCCTTCCACCAAATCGTGAAGGACAGGCTCCTCTTCTGCGACCAGGTCGAAAGCCAGCTGCTGCCACCAGGGAGTTTCCCATCGCACCTGCCCCCACAGCATCAGGAGTTGTGCAGCCCATTTTAGCACCCATCGCACCTGCCCCCACAGCATCAGGAGTTATGCAGCACATTTTAGCACCGGGGTTGTCGTTTGGCACGGTAGTCTTTAATCCAGACATGACTCTGTCAGTGATGATTCCACCTTCTGGTGCTTCGACATCCAGTGCAGTCCCAGCTCCGCCTGCTCCGGCGTCTGCTGCTCCTGTGTCCCGTTACACCCAAAGGAACAGGCGCCGACGGGCTGTAGAGAATGAAAGTGGTGTCCAGAAGAGGAAGTATGTGCGAGGGGTTACTTTTAACACGTGCAGCAAATGTGGGCAGCCCAAAACGAAAGAGTTTGGCCATAGCCGATATGGTAATGCCACATTTTGCTTGCGTGCCTCAAATGGCAAATCTTTAGAGGAATGGTTGGCAGAGCAGCGCCAGCAAGAAA
Organism: Misgurnus anguillicaudatus; assembly: GCF_027580225.2. Taxonomy (NCBI): domain Eukaryota; kingdom Metazoa; phylum Chordata; class Actinopteri; order Cypriniformes; family Cobitidae; genus Misgurnus; species Misgurnus anguillicaudatus. The sequence goes on along the minus strand of NC_073356.2, from coordinate 5,514,070 downwards.
GATGTCAAACTCCACCACCTCAATAAATAACATCTTTCATGTATATATTGTACATATGTGTGCATGTGTGTGTGTGTGATCATTTCAATATTTGTGTGTATTTATTTTAATAAAAATTTTTACATCTGAAGTGTCTGTGGATCTGATAAATAAATCCGATAAATCATATCAATCAAATCATATGCCATACAAAAACACGTCTTTAAAGAAACATTTTTATATAAATATAAAAAACATACAAATTTACCTTACTTACATTACCTTATAAACACGTAATATTTTATAAAAAATAATATACACAAAATAATGAATATCAATCAATATAATGATATGTCATAGTAGATAACTAATAGAGGCACAGATAAATGAACCATGTTTTTTGTGATAAACGTGTAGTAATCATGCTTTTTATTAATTTGTATGTAAACAAACAGGTAATATTCTTTTAAATATTAATATACACAAAATTATTAATATAAACCAATATAATGATCATAGATAATAGAGGCATAGTTAAATTAACCATATTTTTTGTGGTAAAAGTGTAGTATGGTTTTTATTCATTTTTATGTTCTTTTAAAAAATAATATAAAGTTACAAAAAATAATAAATATAAATCAATATAATGATATGCCATATAGATAACTAAATAGTTGCGCAGTTAAATTAACCATGTTTTTGTGGTAAAAGCGTAGTTACCATGCTTTTTTGTGTATTGTTTACTATTAGCAAAACCATGTTTATTTTGTGGTAACCATGGTTTTACTACAGTACATTTTTTGTAAGGATTTGTTGGATACTTCGTCACGCAGACCACGGGTTTGAATCCAGCCCGCGGAGGGTGACTTGTTTCAAATATAACTAAAACTACTGTAACATGACGTAGAGGAAAGTATCCCGAATATTGTGCAGGCGAAATCTGGCGCCGTATACCCGCTTTTTGCGTATTTTTCGCTTGCGTGCAGGTCCCGGGTTCAAATCCCGGAGGAGCCCACCTTTAAACTCGCCTCTCGGAACTTTAACACACAGCACAGCTGTGTATGGCAATCTGGGCAGTGATGCATGTGTCCAATTTAGTTTACGGATGATTCATCAGAATTTTCTCCCAATCTAAAATCAACACTTGGAAAATGTGATAAAGACATGGCTTCTTAGATGTTACTTGACGTTACTAAGTTTTGGGATGCCCCTTCTAATAAAGATGTTTGGGGCAACACAGTGGCCATCCCAAACAGAGCACTGTTGTCTCACAGCAAGTAGGTCTCCTGTTCAAGCCCTGGCTTGGTCAGGAGGCCTTTCTGTGTAAAGTTTACATGTTCCCCTTGAGTCAACGTAGAATTTCTCTGGGCTCGGTGTTATTGGTTTCCTTCCACAGTACAAAAACTATACACACCTTGATCTATACACAGACATGTCACAAGGTGACGATCTTTTAGGGGGCGGAACCAAAGTTGGGGAAGTTTGGTTCCGCCCGGAAGTGTTTCCGCCCGGACCGGAAAAACAGAACACCGGAACTTCCGGTAGTGCCGTAAGCGGGAAAATCAGGGAATCCGATGCACCTGTGCCTAGTTAGGAACAGCGGTTGGCGATTGGAGGATACGCCAAACAAGGCAGTACTTAAGGCCAAGTTTATTCACAGTCTGAGAGCTTTTTGGTGCATGTTGAAGCGCTGTGTTGTGCCCGTTTGGTGCGCTGCTGGTGGCTGTCTAAACTCTCTCCCTCTCTCAGGCTGAAACCGTATGGTTGTGGAAGACATCGCGACCTTAAAGGTTGAGAAGTGAACGGAGTATATTTCAAACGGAGACGAAGGAAAAAGGGGATTGAAAACGGCATTGATGTGAGTACCAAGATCAAGTTGAAAGCATCCTGTATATTTACCTGGCTTTATGTTGGATTCCTCCAGGAGAAGGAGGGCGGCCCTACCCCTAGCTTAGCGTGGTGGGTGAGCCGAAAGAGTACTTATTGAAGCAGTCACGACGACGACATCACTAGCTAGGCCGCATATTTCATCGCCAGATCCGAACCAAGCAAAGAGAAGTAACGGAAGACGGGAGTCCTTTTTGTGCACTGAGCGTGGTGGGTGAGTCCTTGTGCTGTGAACACTTTTACTTTTGACGTGGTGCTGTATAATTGCTGTGGGTTGCTGTGTATTGCTGTGTGTCCTGTCAGATAAACCCCCGCCTTCACGCACTTCGTCGGGGAAGGACAAAGAGGCTGCTGGTCCTAGCCTAGTTCAGTACAGCATATGATGTGAGCGTGTTTCAGATCTCGGGAAATAACACGGTGCCTTGGGACGATCTTTTCCCGTCTGGACATCGGGCGGATGTGAAGAGTGGCAGTAAGGAGCTGAAGAAACAGCAGAGGTGTGAGTACGATTTGGGGTCATTACCATTGATGCTTCCAATTGCATGAATATTGTTGTTGCAGAGAGAGAGGTGTGTGCATTTCATCATCCCGTGGCCTCTACAAAGGGGCGCCCCTGTCCAGAGTTCGAACGCCTGACGGCAGCGAAGAGAGGGAAGCGCTCGGCCCGGTGAGACGTTGAGATATCCCACCCCTCTGCCACCACCGAGTAGTCAAGAGGGTACGCCCCCGACGCCAAGTAGAAACTACTTACCCCATCAGACGCCTCGCAAAGTGCTGTAAGTCCGCCACTGCTGCCAGTGTAGATATCAACCTCCTAAGCCGTCGATTCATAAGGACGGAGCACGCACTGTATCCGTTGATCTGTGAGGAGCCCCCTGAAGAGAGAGATCGAGTAGAACCTGTACTTACAGTACGCTGAGTCCAGCCAAGAGGTGAGAGCCCTTTAAAGCAAAGTAACTGTGTTTTGTGCCCCAGTGATACCTGTGGAGAGAAAAGGAGAGAGAGTGAATATTCTGAGGAGAAATCGAGGAGACCTGTACCTACGGTACGCCGAGTCCAGCCAAAGAGGTGAGAGCCATCTAAAGCAGAGTAACTGTGCTTTTGTGCCCCAGTTGATACCTGTGGAGAGAAAAGGAGAGAGAGTGAATAATCTGAGGAGAAATCGAGGAAACCTGTACTTACGGTACGCGAGTCCAGCCAAGAGGTGAGAGCCATCCAAAGCAGAGTAACTGTGCTCTTGTGTCCTAGTTGATACCTGTGGAGATAAAAGGAGAAAGAGGGAATAATCGGAGGAGAGAATCGAGGAAATCTGTACTTACCGTACGCTGAGATCGGCCAAGAGGTGAGACCCATCTAAATTGAACTAACTGTGTCTTTCCGTCCCAGTGGCTACCTGTGGAGAGATAGAGGAAAGTAGTGAGTGACACGACAAGAGCTGTGCAAGTACGAGGAAAAAGGCCTCCACCAGAGAGATTCAGGTACGCAACCAGAATAGCAACCCCCCCACACTCATTGGCTTTTGATTTTGCCTCCAGGAGGAAGAAGGAGCGCGCCACGGATAATAAAATCCAGGCCGAAGCCTGAGTCCCACGCCCCGGACCCCCGTTGCCCCCTTGCTCCCCGTCATCTCCCGGCTGAGGCCCATCTGGAGGGCAGAGCCAGAATTTAGTTTTAATTTCCCTTTCCCCATTTCCCCAGTACATTTTAAATATGTATTCAATAAAGATTATTTTATACTTACTTGTTCCCGTGTTGTTTGGTCATTGGGTTGGCTTTGGGGACCTCCTCGAGGTGGAAGTTGAGAAGGGGCGTGGCTTTAGCCATTAGCAGCCAGCCCCTGGGTGTGACAGACACATACCAAGGGAAGGGCAATTTGACATCTCCAATTCACCTAACCCGCGTTTCTGACGTTGCCAATAACCAGTTCTCGCCATGAATATCCCCATAGATGGCGAAATGGCATTAAGAATAAAGTAGCATGTTTAACTATTCCAGTTTTTCCAAACAAAACTAATATTAATGCTATACTATACGGACCTTGTCACAGTATTTTGTTTCCATCTATGTTGCAGCAGTTTTGCAAAAAGGACTTTCTGTGCTGAAATGACTGTGACCCTGGGAACAAATCATTGATAGGTTTGGGTGATGAGTGTTTGGCTCAGAGCCTGTAAGTCATAACAAAGGTGTTCAGCTGGGTTCAGGTCCGAGATTTATGCAGACCAGTCAAGTTCTTTCACACCATTTCAAATTTCAAGCAATTAGCATGTTCTGATATCGATAAGTGCTTATTTTGACACCAGCCCAACACTAGGGCAGGTTGGCTCATTGTGGCGAATCAGAGTAGCAGGACCCAAAAGACCCATCCCCAGGAACTGCCTGAGGAAGCTGGTGACTGTGTTGTGGACACATGTTTCACAACGGCAAAGCACCGCGGTCTTACACCTTGGCTCGTTGGTCTAGGGGTATGATTCTCGCTTTGGGTGCGAGAGGTCCCGGGTTCAAATCCCGGACGAGCCCGTCCCTCGATTTGCTTCTTGTTGCTGCTACGCTGTGAAACATTCATGTCAGTCCTGGCAGAGACGTTCGCAGTACCACTAGACGACCCTTGGCCGGTTAGCTCAGTTGGTTAGAGCGTGGTGCTAATAACCCCAAGGTTGCGGGTTCGATCCCCGTACGGGCCATGCGTTTTTCCTACCTCTTGTGGCTGACCGCTTTAATGCTGTGATTTGTCATGGAAATTCCTGCCACACAAGCCGCTGCGGCCGAAATAGCTCTCCCTGCCACCTGTAAGTCGTGGTTATTCTTGGTTATGACAGCCAATCACGTTCCCCGCTGAAACCAAGATTTGCAAGCAACGGCCAATCAGCGTTCCCGGATGAAACCAAGATTCGCAAGCAACGGCCAATCAGCGTTCCCGGCTGAAACCAAGATTTGCATGCAACGGCCAATCAGCGTTCCCGGCTGAAACCAAGATTTGCAAGCAATGGCCAATCAGCGCTCCTGGCTGAAACCAAGATTCGCATGCAATGACCAATCAGCGCTCGTATCGCTATCATGAACCTGTCTGCTAGTAACAACCAAGAATTGACCAATCAACGTCAAGAGCCCCCCAGAGCTTGCGGATTACGACCGGAGAAACATCTTCAGGTAAGTCACTTGTCAACAAAAATAAAGTAGCAAATATTTTAAATTGTTTTAAACGAAAAACCTCTAGCACAGACTAGCTTTGTAATTTAGGTAACTAATCCAAACTAATAATTAAACGTCAATTGTTATTTTATATATATGTAACTTTTATATATATATATGTGTGTGTGTGTTGTTGTAATCGTTATAACGTTACTGTAATCAAACTTATATGTTTTATAGATTTGCCGAGTAATCAAAATAAAGTATTACGTTACAGTTTACTACATCTTTACTACAACTTCGTACACAGTAAGTTACATGCTTCTATTTTTAGTACAGTAGCAAATTTTTAATTGTTTTAAACGAAACACCTGTACCGTTAGCCAGGCTAACATTAGCTTTGTAATTTAGGTCATTAATACAAACTTTTAATTAAACATCAATTGTTATTTTATATGTTGTTGTTATAATTGTTATACTGTAAGTTAATCTGTATGTTTTATAGATTCACAGAGCAATAAAGTATAACTGTAAGTTACTACAGCTTTACCACAGCTTCGTACACAGTAAGTTACATGCTTCTATTTTTAGAACCTTTAAGTGTATTTTGATGCTAAACTTACTTGTTTTAGCTAAATCAATTGTAAATGCATGATTTAACGTTAAATGCTTTACTTTTAACGTTATTAGAGCTTACTCTGGAATATAATGCTGATATGTTAGTTAACATTTTGAATCTGTTGGAAAAATATACATATTTATATACATAGAATAATAAAAATCAACACTGTAAGGTGATCATAAGTAAATATATGCAATTTCTGCGTTATTAATGTGATTTTTTTTGTCAAAACATGAAATATAAATAGTCAGAGTCAATATGTTTGTTATCAGACATCAAAATAATATCAATCTATGCACAAGTTTTCTATTTTGGATGAGGGACTGTTATGAATGTTATGGAAGTGAAAAAAAGACACACGTTTTTGAGAGAAAACATTGTAGGATTTCAGTGAATTATTATGCACAAACCAGAAGCCAAAAACAAAACAAATAGAGAAGGGATGACCCTTTTTTAGAACAAAATCAATGCATTTAAATGTAATTTTCATGTGTGCATTAAAGAGGAATATGTACTGTTATGGATGTGACAGTTCTGAAATGGTTTTTATATGATTATGAAAAAGGCATACTTAAAATGCTTTAAAATCTTTAAGAAAGAGACCTCACACGGGTATAAAAACCACACATTTTTGACATCTAAGCAATAAATGCAGTGAAAATCTTTGGTAAAAAATGTTTCATGGTAAAGTTAGCATTTGTAAGGAATTGCCCATATAGTAATGTAATTTACACAGCTGGATTACCAAATGTGTTTTCTTTTTCTCTGTAATATTTATATCTTCATTTTTTAATTCAGATGGAGCCTCGCTTCAGGAGACGGGCTGATGGCAGCCTGAATCTTTCGGACACACTGGAAGCAGCAAAGGTGAAGGAAGCAAACAAAGGAAAGCCTTACACAAGACCCCTGTCCCCGGAGGCTGTGCTGGACAAGGCCAAGAAAAGCTTAAGTCAGCACCATGGAGATCCAGCTAACAGAAAGCACCTGCTGGGTTTCTTTGAAATCCAGTTTGGTATCTTTCGTGGGCAAACATTCAGGTGGGTTGCAGAAAATGCACTAGGGTATGCTGCTTACCTGGTTGCATCTATGAAGAGGGACCCCACAGGAGGCAGCAAAGACTCTCAAGAACATGCCCACAACAAGGGGAGTTTCAGGGAGTATATTGAGCTCTTTCCTTCTGGCAAAATTGCCATTGCTATGAAGGAAGAGCAAAATGATGCAAAAGCTTCCAAGCACGATGCCCCTACTCAGCACGCTGCACCCACCCAGCACGCTGCACCCACCCAGCACGCTGCACCCACCCAGCACGCTGCACCCACCCAGCACGCTGCACCTACCCAGCACGCTGCACCCACCCAGCACGCTGCCACCACCCATGCTTCCACTGCCTCTCTACGCTCCCTCTTGGTTGGGAAGTTGCCTGACCAAAGAACCCTGACCAAGACCATAAAAAGGATGGTTTCCCCCATCAAAACCACACCTTGTAAGCAAACATTTATGTGTAAAATACTTGGTTTGTTTTTTGTATTTGTTGCTGTTCAGGAGTCATGTTTAATTGTCCCTTGTTTTGTTTTGTAGCTTTGGCCCAGGCACGTGCACGACCCTCTGCCACCCTCACCCATCCAACTGTGTCCATTGAGGGAGCCACAGGGCCCACAGCCACCCTCACCGACCCGACAGTGTCCATTGAAGCCACCGCAGGGCCCTCAGCCACCCTAACCCACCCCTCTGTGTCCACTGAGATAGATGACAGCACACTGCTGGCAGAGGCAACTATGTTTGAGGAGGCACATGTGGCATGTACGTTTATACTTATTTAAAACATATAACAAAATATTCAAGTGTCCTTTACAGGCATAATAAAGTAAAGTAAAACAATGGGTGGGTTGCACCGACAAGGATTAGGCCCAAACATTTAATCCTGTTTAAAAATAAACAGGGTTACATTTAAATTATCATTTTGATCCAGGTTTAAATTTTACATTAAACCTAGATTATGCATGACAAATGCGCTGGCACAGCATTATATCACAATATCTGAGCTTGTTTCCTGCCACATTGCTCCATTAATCAATACAATAGACTGTTTTAATAGATTGTCAAATGTTATTATTTTGAATCAACCCTTTAGATTTCCGATGCATGTAGGTAGTGATTTATAATACAAAAATGACTTTACCTTTGCCTGCATAAACTGTTTATTTTCTTTTGAATGACAACGTCAACATTGTTGCTGTTTAATTACAGCAAATTCATCGTGGCGGACAAAATAAATCACAGATGAAGGGTGTAGTTAAGGTTTTAATCTAAGATTTGTTAATCTGTGTTTAAATTGAAGTAGTGCAACACAAGTCAAATTAAAATTAAACTAAGATCAACAAACCCTGGATTAGCTCTAAACTGTCTGTCAAATTCTATGCTTAATTGAAGCCTTGTTGGTGCAACAATGTGAATTAGTGTTTATGTTTTTTTCCAGCAAAACGAGTCTGTCTTCCAGCTGGATGGATACACACCCTGCCTGAAGTAGACCAAAGGTGGATATCCAAGGCACTGTTCAGATGGGCTGCACCAGGCCGTCCTGAGCTGATCTATAACAGGGTGGACAAACTTTGGTGGTATCCTCCACCGGTACCACTGAAGACCAGTAGTGCTCCTTCCTTGGAGAATTACTTTGGCCATCCTCTGCTGCTCTGGATGCCACGAAAGCTGTGGCAATTGAAGCTGACCTGTCCACATCCAGACTGTCAGAAAGACCTTCTGACCTCAGCTGGCCTGCATCAAAAGATCAGGGTCGTGATTGCTTTAAATAGTGTGTACTTTGTGGCATCTGAGTACCTGGCCTGCCGAAGATGTAAGAGAAAGGTCATCAGCTGGAGCCATGATATCGTCTCCCAACTCGACATTGGCCACAGAGTGCAGTTCCCCTGCATTCTAACCTCAAAACTTGCATGTGACTTTCAGGTAGTATGTTTGATGCGTCAACGAGGCCTGGGAAACAGCAGCAGCCAGATCCAGCGCAAGCTGCAGGAGCGTCATGCTGAGGTCTGGTTGCAAAAAACAGTCCAATATCTTACAGATTGCAAGGGGATTGCCAGTGCTGTCACATCAAGCTTGATACTGCCTGTGACATTTGAACCGCTTCCTCCAATGCCTTCTGTCCCTAAGCACCGGTGGCTGATGCAGGTCTATGCCCAGGATGTCCTGCAACGGCTGGATGAGATCAAGGCCGCTATAACATCACAATATGGTCGGATCTTAAAAATGGATTCCACAAAAAAGTAGCCAGAAAACTAGCAGGACCCAGCTATGGCACCGCTGCCTGGGCAACCAATGTTGGAAATGAGCATGGACAGGTGATCATGTCCGTGCTCACAGCAAGTGAGGGTTTTGGTCTTGGGCCAATGATTGAAGGCCTCATTCGGAGATACAGAGTGGCTGGGGTAGCTCCTCCCGAGGTACTGTATGTGGACCGAGACTGCTGTGGCAACACTCTTCTGAGGAGGATGTTTGAAGAGTGGGAGCAAATGACCATCCGGTTGGATATATGGCACGTTATGCAGAGATTTTCTGTGGGTTGCACCACCGACTGTCACCCGTTATATGCCACATTTATGAGTCGCCTCAGCCACTGTATTTTCATGTGGGACCAGGACGACCTGACGGCCCTGAAGATGGCAAAGCGTGCAGAGCTAGAAGCTGACTGGAGACCATCATCTGAAGCTGATGTACTGCGCCGTATCAGCCGTAGCGAGCTAGCCCTACATTGCAGGAGAACCACTCGTGGGACCAAGGAGACCCTGACGATGATTGAGAGCCTCATTCAGGCCTTTGAAGGAGATGCTGGTCGTGACACTCTGGGAGTCCCTTTAATAAACTCAGCCCGGATGAGTGAGATCATAAAGTCCCAGCGAAAGCATGTGGCCTGCATCCAGGATCCTCAAGGTGTGCAGCTCTACATGCAGACGGGCACTTTAATGAAGGGAGGGCATCGTCTGCCAACTTACCGCTGTGCCAGAGGTTCTACTTCGCTGGAGTCTTTTCATCTGCACCTCAACAGATTCATCCCAGGTAAGTAATTTTAGTCACAGATTTTTTTTAATAAGATTTTACTTAATTATATATTGAAATAATTATGAGAATAGCAAGAACAGTTATTTATGTATTTATATGATTTTTTTAATGTACAGGCACGCTGGCAAGTGACACCTTTTTTCAGGCGTATCTTTTGGATGGACTTGCAAGGTGGAATGAGGACCGGGCTGTGGCAGCAACGACTGATGAGCAGCAGCCACATTCCTATAGTCATCTTCTCCGTCATGCTGCCAATATTCTTTCAGAGGAGGTCATGGGCATGAAAATCAGCCCTTATGTTGGGCCAAGAAAGTACACTGGTAGATAACTGTTTGTTGTTTTTGGTGACAATTACACACACACGCACGCACGCACGCACGCGCACGCGCACACACACACACACACACACACACACAAACAGTGTTATAATAAAGAGTAGTAATATAATATTCTGGTATATTATCTAATTGTCATTGTTTTAATATTTTAAAGGTGAACTTCTCGGAGTAGAGTATCTTTACCAGCAAACTGGTAAAGTTCTGCAGGACTACAGGTTGGCCATTGAAGAGTCTGAGACCACTGAGGTTGCTATAGAGGTGGAGGAAACTTATGATGAACTTGAGGAGTTTCAAGACATCACTGTCCCCACCTTTGACACAGAGCGGATACCTTCTGCTGCTTCACAAGCATCAGTGTCTGCAGCATCATCTTCAACCCCTCCGGCAACCAGACCAAAGTCATCACTGTATGTGTCACCAGTGAGATCTCCTGTCACCAGCTCTACGTCATCACTGTCTGTGGTCCCTCCAGTACCAGTCACATCTTCTGTTTCCAGCTCACTGCACACTCAGCCAGCACTATCTCCTGGCGCACATAGCTGTGAGTTTTACCAAAGTATTTTTATTGAGAGTTGTTTGTTGTCACACTAACTCTAAATGACTCTAACTGAATATTTGTCATATTGAAAGATAAATACAAATGTAAACTAAATATTTACCTTTTTCATGTAGCCCCAGGTAACCAAGGGTCCACAGAAACTGACCTTCCAACATCTGAAGAGAACCCTTCGCATGATGTAAGGGCACGGTTTCTTTTTTAATGTACATATACATGTATGCAAACAAAATCTGGGTTATGTTGGCTGTGCTTTCATGTGAATATTTGTATTCATTGGTGCTTTCAAAAGTTGCTAAATGATCTTTCATTTTAGGATTGTGTTGGACCCGATAATATTGAAGGTTATGGAGCTGTGCAGGACTTGGCAGAGTATTTGTTCAACCTTAGAGAACACCGTCTGGTCTTAACTGGAGAAGAGTCTGATCAAATCATCAACCTATGGCAGGCATTGGGGGAGTTTGATAAGAAAAAGACCACTTACTCGCCACGTCACCAAACCAACCTAAACCAGGGACGATTCAGGGCCAGTAAGAAGAATGTGGCACCAGGTGTGGAGAGCACCAGAAGGTATGCTAAATTTAGCAAATACGGGGTTTTGATTTGTTTAAGGGTTTTGATTTTTATAAAAAGATAACCTGACGAATTATGACTAGCTTATCTTCCTGCAGCCTGTTAAGTTCATACTTGGCCTAGATATAACAAAAATTGTTAGTTGTGATTTACGTTTAATGCTGATTTTATGTTATGTAAGTTACATTCCTCTGGACACAGTTCTAACCATACATCGTTGAAAAAAACGCAGACCGGGGTCATTATATAGTGTCACAGGGATGACATATTTTTGTTGGCTGACCCTCTCAAAAAAGCCAGTTTATTTTCTCATAGACTTTTGGATTATCACAAAAATAATCTCTGTGTTTAACAACAGTTTAAGACACTTTTTGTCCAAAGCTGTGATAATGCCACAACACAGTAAAACAGTAGATTCCTAATTTATTGATATGATATTTCAACATCGACCCAGAAAACAAACAAGACAACATAACTCTGCACAGATATTACAAATTAACATTTAGACAACACATAGCAAATCTGACAGAAAAAAAACAATAAACTCAACAGAGAAAAGTTCACACACTGAAATCAATTTTACATTAATAATATGAATTCTGCTGTAATTTGTAGATGTTTCGTTGGGAATCGTAGTCCTGCACAGAGGCCTGACTGCAACAGAGTGGTGGAGGGCATCTTCATAAGGCTCTGTGCTCTCTACCAAAACGCGGTGCGTGATAATGGAGAGAGGGTCACCCGCTTCACAATGATTGCACGGGTCTACAGACATATCCGAGAGTGCATCCTCACCAATGATAGGGTGATGAGAGAAACCACCATCCAGCTTCCACAGATGAACGCTAAAACAATCTCAGACTGGTGAGTAAATTAGCATTGTTACCGCTATACCAAAACATGAACCCTCTGTATAGCCCTCAGCTGCTTTAAGTAATTGACACGGTTGACCGAATGTAACTGTGAGTGCTTTGGCGGGTCTAGAAACAAATCAACAAGTCCAACTTCTGTTTACTTTTCTATTATGAAAGATATGATTTATTGCTTACGACATGATCTTTAACAGACTGTAAGAATCCATAATCCAATGTTAATTTCAATTAAAGTAGTCATTTTACAAAAGCAACATGACACTAGGGTGTGATCAATTGCTATATGATATCAGCTGTGTAATGCTGTTGCATTATAGTCGTGATTAAACAGTAAATGATCACAGCACTTTTTTATTTTTGTTTAAATGTTTATTAATACTGGTTGTTTTATGTTTTTCCAGGTTCTCCAAGCGTGACAAGTCACAGGATGTGGGGGTTACAAAGCAGGGTATCAATTTCCCAGATGCACCCATGGCTGGACCTGAGAAGCTTCCTGCGGCTTTGCAGAAAGGGCCGACCCTATTTCCAGGGAGCTTGGCTGAGCCTCACCTTTTTGTCCTGCCAAGAAACACTGCTGGGGAGGCAAAACTCAAGAGGAGGTCACAACCTCCAGCCATCTCCCAGGCACCACCATCACATCAAAGACTCCCTATCATTGCACCAGCAATACCCGTCTCTCTGCCTTTCATTTTGCCCTCCCTGCAGCTTCCGACAGTTGTAGATACACCATCTTCAGTGCCTGGAACTTCACAGGTGGTGTTCTTTAACGTACCTTTACCTTCTGCTATGCCACCATCAGCTCAGACACAAACATCCAGTCAAGCTGTACCTTACTCCACTCAGCAGTACAGAAAGAGAAAACAGATGAGGGAGGACACTGGAACTGTCACACGCAAATATGTGAGGAAGACAGATGTTATTCTTTGTAGAAAGTGCAACAAAGAGAGAAAGCCACCATCACATCTTCAGTACTTTGGCAACTGGTACTGCAAAGAGACTGAGACTCAGTCATATGCTGAATGGAGGGCTGTGCTGGAGGGACGTGGTTATGGGAAAAAAAAAACAGGAAATGACAATCCTCCAGCTCCTTAAAAATTTCACATTTTCTATACACACTGTAAATAATACACACGCTATACACACTGTAAATAATGTTAAGTTTACCTTGTTTATGGTCAAGTTTTTTATTGTTATTGTTTAGGATGACCTTTCAAAGTTGCACTACTGTGATAAATGTTTGTTTTGATTTAAAAAAAAATTTAGTCTGACATGTCAAAGGTGCACTGCAAATTTTTGTTTTTGTTATTATTATTATTAACATTGATACGTCAGAATTGCACTACTATGTTGAATGTTTATTTTATTAATGTTTACTATTTATTATGTTGACAATCCTCCAGCTCCTTAAAAATTTCACATTTTATATACACACTATAAATAATATACACGCTATACACACTGTAAATAATGTTAAGTTTACCTTGTTTATGGTCAAGTTTTTTATTGTTATTGTTTAGGATGACCTTTTTTAAAGTTGCACTACTGTGATAAATGTTTGTTTTGATTTAATATTATTTTCTTAGTCTGACATGTCAAAGGTGCACTGCAAATTTTTGTTTTTGTTATTATTATTATTAACATTGATACGTCAGAATTGCACTACTAAGTTGAATGTTTATTTTATTAATGTTTACTATTTATTATTTTATTTTAATAACATTGCTGTTCTGGTTTTTTATTTACCTTAAAAATCTATGCAAATAATAAATTTTTAATCCTTGCCCTCACATTGTTTCTGTGTCTATTTATATAGTCTATTAATTTGGCTACTCTATACTTTACGAATAAACAATATTTTGTAGCTGTAAACACAAAAACAAGTCTTCAATCAATAAAACACACCATAAGAACAGGGACAGTCCTGTTTATAGTTTTTATTCCGTTATTAAAAGTGTCCAATTACAGTGCTGGGGGGGGCTGATTTACAATTGATTAAAGTGCGGGAGACAGTGATGATGACACATGCGTGCACTAGCAGCGTCAAACTGACACGTCACACGAATTCCACCACTGGTCTGAGCGAGGCGCGAACTCGCGTCGCTGTGCCGTCTTTTGGTTGCTTTACCTCGACTAACACGCGCCGGCTTTAGCGCAGTTGGGAGAGCGTTAGACTGAAGATCTAAAGGTCCCTGGTTCGATCCCGGGTTTCGGCATTGATGGCCAATTCTTAAGGGTTCGTTTAGCCGACTCGCCGCGGCTTACCTAACAGTTCCTGTCCTTTTTTCCGTGACCCAGTGCATCAGGCGCCAAAGCAAAACGTGGTTCCATGGTGTAATGGTTAGCACTCTGGACTCTGAATCCAGCGATCCGAGTTCAAATCTCGGTGGGACCTGTTGGAGGTTTTGGGGTTTCCAAGCAGAACCCTGTCCAAGGGAACAGTGTTTGTAACCCCCAAAACAATCCCCCGCCCTTTAAGCCTTTCTACCAGAGCACTCAGGCTGTAGACGAAAAATGAGTTAATTCAAGCAACATTGAGCACTTTTTTCTTTTCACCCTGACGGTGGGCCGACAACACACAATGTGCCAAGTTTCAGCAACCACAAGCACATTACAGGGAAGCAAATTAAACATGTACGAAACCTTAGGATAAATGAAAAATGCATCGACATTTTGGTTAAATGAAACACACAGCTCATGTGTACAGGCCAAAGAAAACACACAGCTCACGTGTACAATATGACAATGAAATGCAATAAAAATACCTTACCAGAAATGACAGGAAGACAAATGAACATTGAAAGCAAATGATTCAAATTTTAAATGGCAACAAAATGCTGCTGGAATGTAAAGCTCCTTGTTGCTTTGTGAAGTAACATCCGAATAGGAGACGTTCGTGTGTGTGCTCAGGTGCCATTTTGAGGACCGACACTGGGACCTGTTGGCTTTTTAAAGCAAAATGTTAGATCTGGAGCAAAAGTGAAGCCCTTTTCTGCAAGTGTAAACGCAAAAGCACCCACAGAGAGGGAACGCCTCGGGTCTGTAGCTTCAGAGAATTTAGCAACAAATCAAAATCACGTGGAGAATGCGGGCATCGATCCCGCTACCTCTCGCTTGCGCCTACTGCTTCCCACTGAGTGAGCCAAAGTAAGCCCGCATAAGCCAATCACGTTTCTTCCTGTGGCTTACTTTTGACCAATCGCGTTTCTTCCTGTGGCTTACTTTTGACCAATCACGTTTCTCCCTGTGGCTTACTTTTGACGAATCACGTTTCTCTTCTGTGGCTTACTTTTGACCAATCGCGTTTCACTCCCATGGCTTACTTTGGACCAATCGCGCGTTCCTCTCCTGTGGCTCACTTTTGACCAATCGCGTTTCTCTCCTGAGGTAAACTTTTTAACCAATCACCGGCAGCTATTATTATCATCTTTGAGTTAGCGATAGGTAAGTCTTGTTTACTTCGTTATTAAATTTCGGTCATTATTTGTTAATATAATGTGTATATGTTTGGAAAATTAAACTTGCCTATATAGCTGTCTAGCATGTATTGGACATGTTTTCTTCTGTGCAGTTTAACACGGTGGTTAAGTTCACGTTAGTTTAACGTTTGCAAATGTCATGACATTCATTAGACATTCGGCTTCATACTCATTAAAGTTTAACTCTCGGTTTTCAGTCCAAAACAATAAGAGATAACTGTGGTTTTATAAATGATATGTAACAATATCCTCATGACAGGAGGATGAAAGATAAACGTTCCTAAAATATCCATTTCATAGCGCAAGGACCCTTTTGGGGTAATATGTCTTTTATGTGCTATGAAAGGATATTATTAGGAAAAAATTGTCATCCTTCTGCCATTGGGTCGTATTGATAAATTATTTAATTGATTAAATAAAAACAGCAAATGCTAGAGTCAAACGAATTATTATTATTTAAATGAATATCAAATATAAAATCAACTTTACTGCAGTAACGTACGTCAGATATGCATAAACACATAAACTACAATACTGTTTGGCCTAAAGGTATCAAACCAACTTTAAATTACTTAGTATTATTCTCTATCATGCACAAGGCTTGTTTTTTAGATTCTTCTAGGCCCCTAGAATGGTGATGTTTACAGCTTTGGAAATAGAAGTAAATTTCAGACTTAATATTTCACTTATATTGACATATTTTATATACGGTATCCGAGATTCCTTCCCCTTTAGAAAACTCATCAGCAAGCCAGTTTATGGTCATAGCCATATTTATTACCACAGTAATATGGTTTACATGTAGCTTATTAAATTACCATTACACACTTAACGTCAGATTGCTAGAGGTAATAGTCTCTTCCTAATTTTCATTTCAGAAAATGTATGCGTATCCTGTTTTTCAACGGCAATCGGCAACATCAAGCCGACTCCTCATGGCACCATCAGCAGAGGCAAAGCGCCTAGAAAAGCTTGAGTCCGGAAGGGCCAAAAGTAAAGAGGAGGTGCTGGCAGAGGCTAGAGCTTTTGTCAGCACAAATGGTGGAGACCCCAGTGACCAGTTTTTAGTTCTCGCTCACTGCAAACTTCAGTTTGGGAAGTACCAGGGCCAGCGATTTAGATGGCTCCTGGAAAACTCTCTGGGGTATGCAGTGTATTTGGTGCTTAGCAGTTCCAGTGAGAAAGCCCATCCAAACCCGCTGTCAGAAAACAAACAGCTGTACCTGCAGTATACTTCTCTTATAAGAGAGATGGCAGAAGAAGTGGAGAAGTATAAGAGAAAGCAGGAAATGCAAGCAGAAGCCCATGCAACTGGAGACCAAGGCTGCTTGATGGTGGAGTTTGGTGACTTCCAGGGCCGGTCCATGAAGGATGTTTATGAGGACCAGAGCAAGCAGGCCCAAGCCCTCATCAGGTACCTGATAAAGGCAAATCCCAACCCCAACACCAACATGGCCATTTTCAAGACGTATGTCTTGAAAAGACAGGCTTCTGCTGTGGGCACCCGTGTATGCCAGCCTGCACCTCAAGTTGCATCCTCCAGTGCCTCTGCACCTCCACCTGCAACCTCCAGTTCCTCTGTACATCCACGTGCAACCTCCAGTGCCTCTGCACCTCCACCTGCAACCTCCAGTTCCTCTGTACATCCACGTGCAACCTCCAGTGCCTCTGCACCTCCACCTGCAACCCCCAGTTCTTCTGTACCTCCACCTGCAACCTCCAGTGCCTCTGTACGTCCACGTGCAACCTCCAGTGTCTCTGCACCTTCACCCGCAGCCATCAAAACTGGTGTACACCAGAGCGCCACTGTGAAAGCACTGTTGACGCGTGGCAAACATTTGTCTCCTTCACACCTGGCGAGAAAACTCATGTCACCAGTGAAACACTGTGAGTAGGACTGTGTGAATATTGAATTTTCCTTACAGCAGTTTTACATGTATTTATTTATCATTATGGCAAATTTGTTTTTTGTTTCCAGATCCATTGCTGCAGTCCACTTTACCTCCTCCAGCAGCAGAACCCCCAGTCACACATTTGACCCGAAGGCAGCTTTTCACTACTGGTAAGCACCATCTTACCTACATTTGTCTCATAAGTTTACGGTGAACAACATAACATAATAACATTTTTATTATTATTTGTGCTCCAGGCACTTCCGTTTCCACTGCTGAAGATGATGATGATGAGGAACTGGTATTTGCTGCATCACAATGTGAAGCACAGCTAAATACAGGTGTGGCATATGACACACATGCAAATATTATAAGAATGTTTTTGTGAAAACGCAAAAGCAGAACATTTTTTTTTTTAATAATCAACATTTTTAACAATTTTTTGTTTACAATACAGAATTATGTCAGATCTTGCCTCAAGCTGGATGTATGCTTTGAGCGCATTTCTTCGAAACCGTAAGGATGTTTAAAGGTGTCAGTGTATTTGGGTTTCCGAACGTACTCGTTGTTAAACAATCACTGCATAACTTCTTCACACCGCTTGCACTTCTCACTCACTCTTTAGCTCCACCTTAGCAGACAGGATGGTTGGGATCATTGTTGTAATTATTAGAGGAACATCTTTTCCTTAATGTGTCTGTGTGCATGCTTCATGTCTGTGGGCATCATTCATTTATACTGAATTCTCCACGCCTCATATCCTTGCTCCATTCTATCTAATTTACACATCAACATTTTATCCCAGCAAGCAAAAACCGAAACCCAATGTAGTCCAGCTATGATTAATCCACTTCTACCCTAAAATAACCTTGAATACATTTTTATGCTGTTCTTGCCTAAATAACTTTGAGATGTATGATATTCCATTATGTAAGCAAAGTCAACAGGTGTTCAAGGTGTTTGCTTTCATTTCTTTTATATTTCTTGTATCATCTATTTGTGTGCTATGGTTAGACATCTGTTAGACTTTCATGAGCAGCCCAAATTCTGCCTTATTTTAGTCAAAATTGCTTGCTGGGATCTTACATTAATAAAGTGTACACTGGGTTCTTTGCTTCTTAACACTAGTACCATTTTCCTCACTGTTATTCCTAAATCTAATCCTAATAATTATTAATACTTGTCCAAAATTCTGCTTCGCAGACTGTTTGTGGGCTGCTTTGTGGTATTTTACTATGAAATGCAACATTCATCCTTATATTGTTTTTGTTTTAATTCACTCAGAGACCTGTTCTGGTCCGTCTCCATCAGCGGAAACAGCAAAAGCACCAGGTCTTCCACATCATCCACCACCAGCTGAGCTTCCAGTTCACTGGAAAGATCATCTTCCACCTTTCCAGCATGAGTGGATACGGAACACACTATTTAAGGCCAACCCGCGAACCGGCAAGCCAGAACTAGTGTCCCAACTGAAGCTTTGGTGGTATCCTCCTCAGGTCCCTTTAATTCACACTCAGCCGCCCGCCTCACCTGACCTCTTCTTCTGTCGGCCCCTTTTCTTATGGATGCCGCTCAAGATGTGGCGATTTCCTCTTGTCTGTGTTCGACCAGACTGTGATAAGCACAAACTAACAGCCGCAGGACTTTACCGTACCGTGCGCAAAGTCTTGGACATCGACGGTTGGTATGATCTTGCCACTGAGTATCTGGAGTGCAAACGCTGCAAAAAGAAATATCCCGCCTGGTCCGAGGACATTTTGGGGCAACTGGATATGGGCCACCGCAGTCAGTTTCCAGCTTTGCTGACATACAGGTAATTCATAATGGCAATCATTCATTATTAGGCACTTTAATTTGTGATTCTTTTTACCAAATAAAGCATTTGCATGATTATACTGTTGTTTTTTAGATACTCATGTGACAACCGGGTGCTGAGGATGATGAGGGAGAGGACACAGGGCAACAGCGTGACACAGCTGTACAAGAAGCTCATGGAACAACACAGTGAGGCATGGACACAGCGTGTCCTTCAGTACCTGACTGCCTGTGAACCATTTACAAGGTCCTTCCTTGTGCAGCCACCTGTGTTTGCCGAGCCTCCCTCTTTACCTGCCCTACCTAAACCTAAGTGGCTGTTAGCCGTGTACGCCAGGGATGTTCTGGGCCGACTGCACGAGGTCAAAGCCAAAATTACATCTGTCTTGGGCTGTGTTCTAAAGATGGACTCCACAAAGAAGGTAACACATCCCTGTATCCAGAAATTTGCCATATGGAAAAGTGTGTATACATAATAAACACAGTTTTTAATTATTTTATTTTTTGCAATAGGTCACAAAGAAACTTGCCGGTGCTGCTGCAGGAACAGCTGCCTGGTGCACAAATGTAGGAAACGAACACGGCCAAGTCCTTGTCTCTGTGCTGACAGCCGCAGAGGGACATGGACTGCACCCTATGGCAGCTGGCCTAATGAAACGCTACCGGGAGGCAGGAGAGGCAGCCCCGAAAGTGATGTACGTGGACAGAGATTGCTGCAGTCTTCATGGCAAGTCTCAGGTGAAGGTCATGTTTTCGGAGTGGGATGAGCTTGAAGTGCGCCTTGACATCTGGCATTTCATGCGGCGATTTGCTGCAGGTGTCACGACAGAGGCTCATCCGCTCTACGGGACCTTCATGGCACGTCTGTCCATGTGCATCTTTCAGTGGGATTCAGATGATGTGGCTGCTCTTCACCGTGCAAAGGAGGGTGAGCTGGCAGCAAAGAAGGCCGGCCACATCTCAGGAAAGGCGCTGAGTTCCCGCATTACCCGGAGAGAGTTGGCACTGCACTGCCGGAGGAGGACCAGGGGTGTGGAGGAGACCACCAGATTAATTGGATCTCTGGTTGATCTGTTTGACAGTGCGAGTGGTAAAGACACTCTGGGAGTTCCTCTGCTGGACCATGAACGGATCCAGCAGATATGGAAAGAACAGCGGAAGCACGTACAGTGTATCCAAGACCCAGAGAACTTTCCCCTCTACATGAAGACAGGGACACTGAAGAAAGGCAGTGTGGAGCTGTGCTGCTACAGATGTGCCCGTGGCTCTACCTCTTTGGAGTCATTCCACCTCCACCTAAACCGTTTTATTCCAGGTATTACATACATATGGATTACATTTTTTTTTTAAAGTAATGTCACATCAATAAATGTCACACTCTACAGTAATATCACAGTTCTTTTCTGATGTCATAAGCATTGACAAAGCTGTCTTGCCAGTCACTAGTAACTCTGGTTATAATACCAATAATTGTTTATGTAATTACATAGCACCTCATGTGCAGCACATATCTTGTACATGTGTGACACATATAACCATTTTTGTTTATCTGACTTTTAGGAACCAGTGCCAGTGATTCACATTTTCAGGCCTATCTTCTTGAGGGCTTGATGCGCTGGAATGATGACAGGATGGAAGATGCCATAAAAGGAGCGTCCTCCATCCGGACATATGGCAGTGCCATGAAAGAGGCTGTGGACAAGCTTTCCCGAACTGTCTTCGGAAAGCCCTGGGATGAGCGCTATCGCCCTCCTGGAGCATATACAGGCAAGAAATTCAATAATTTGTTCTTTTGTAATATTCTACTAAGTTATCTATTTAGCTTTTAATGTACTAGACTAGACAAATGATTAACAACACTTTTTTATCCTTGTAGGTGAATTGCTAGGAATGGAGTACCTTTACAGCCAGACTGGCAAAACACTTACTCCAGTGCTCCAGAACCCAGAGGAGGAAGACAGGCTGGTGGAGGAAGTTGATGATCAGGACCTGCAAGATGAGGGGTTTGAGGAAGAGATCATGGAGGACATCACAGTTCCAGTGCTGTATGAGGATGACCCTTGCCGTGATCTTGAAAACAGCCCCTCATCTTTGCCTCTGCATCAGTCCCCAGCATCGATGGCTGATGTGTCACTGGCTGAGCCGTCCACATCATCATCTCCTGGTGGAGAACAACAGCATCTTGCCCCTGCCCCTTCAGTACTGTCACAGTCATCTGACACTGGAAGCAGTATTTCCGACGAGGCTCAGGTAAGACACTCTAAGGTCTTTTTTTCAATTGCTAACAAGCATTCCTCCACATACTCTCCCTCTCTGAACCAATCTACTTTCCTTACCAACCTGTCTTCTTTTATCCATATTGCAAAATTGCTAAATAAGTTCCAAGATATCCCCTTCTAATACTGTAAATCATGGTAATGAGACTAGAGCAGAACACCTGGGTTGGCTTTCAAGTAAAACTGCAATTAGCTTAGAATGATTACTATTTTATTTTCTGCTACAATTTTCTATATTTTAAAACAATTACTGAAGAAATGGATTCAATTTGCCATCATTCTTTCGAAAATGTTTATAACAATTTCAAAAGCAGTGTGTTAGCATTTGAGAAATGTAGATAGTATACATAATACATTGTGTTTTGCAAGTGGTAAAGCATAAATGACAGAAGAATTTTGGAAGATGTGGATATTGAATGCATTGAACTGATGGATCATATTAACCTCATTACAGCACAGTGACATTAATAAGAAGTCCAACCCTGTTGGGTTAGTTACTTGTTCCTGCTGTGACAGGTTTCGACTGTGTACAGTTTTTAAATGCCCCCTTAGTATTGAACTTAAACAATGCTTGTTAGCAATTGAAAAAAAAAACTAATTTTAATCTCGTTTTACTCCACATAAATTAACATAAATCTGCATTTACTAGGGAGCAGTCATTGGACCCGATGGCATCGCTGGGTGGGACAAGGTCCAGGATTTGGCTGGTTACCTGGTGGGTCTTCGTGAGGCTCCTTACCTTACTGACCAGCAGGTGACAGAGGCCATCCAGCTGTGGACAGCTCTCCTAGATTTCGATAAGCAGCGGATCAACTATCAGCCTCGACATCAGCCTCAGCTGTCACAGGGGCGCTATAAGGCACCGAAGCGGTCTGGAGTCACACCAGGTGTGGAGAGTGTGAAACGGTGTCTGATTGGACATCCTGGGGGTCCAGCGCAGTGGCCCGACGCCAACCGCTTGGTTAATACCATTTGTATGAAGTTGTGTGCTTTACACAAGTCGCCAACCAAGAAAGATGGAGTTTGCACCCCCAGGTGGTCTAAAGTTCTTTCAGATTACCACCACATCCGAGAGTTGGTGCTTAACAATCCCACTCTGATGGATGAAACAACGATCCAGCTGTTTGAGATAAACCATAGGACACTCACTCAGTGGTAAGCATGGCACATCATTCGCTTCAAATTAACTGAATACTTACATACATATATATAATAAAAATTAATTTTTTCAGGTTTCGTAAGTGGAAGAATAGACAGGAAATGGGCGTCCTCGGTCAGGGTCTGACTCCATCTAACCCAATTGCTGTGGCTGATACGCACCTGCCTCCACCGAGGGAAAAATTGAATGAAGTGCCATCGACATCAGGCCCAAAACATCAATTTTTCCTTCCACCAAATCGTGAAGGACAGGCTCCTCTTCTGCGACCAGGTCGAAAGCCAGCTGCTGCCACCAGGGAGTTTCCCATTGCATCCGCCCCCACAGCATCAGGAGTTGTGCAGCCCATCGCACCTGCCCCCACAGCATCAGGAGTTATGCAGCACATTTTGGCCCCCATCGCACCCGCCCCCACAGCATCAGGAGTTGTGCAGCCCATTTTAGCACCCATCGCACCTGCCCCCACAGCATCAGGAGTTATGCAGCACATTTTAGCACCCATCGCACCCGCCCCCACAGCATCAGGAGTTGTGCAGCACATTTTAGCACCGGGGTTGTCGTTTGGCACGGTAGTCTTTAATCCAGACATGACTGTGTCAGTGGTGATTCCACCTTCTGGTGCTTCGACATCCAGTGCAGTCCCAGCTCCGCCTGCTCCGGCGTCTGCTGCACCTGTGTCCCGTTACACGCAAAGGAACAGGCGCCGACGGGCTATGGAGAATGAAAGTGGTGTCCAGAAGAGGAAGTATGTGCGAGGGGTTACTTTTAACACGTGCAGCAAATGTGGGCAGCCCAAAACGAAAGAGTTTGGCCATAGCCGATATGGTAATGCCACATTTTGCTTGCGTGCCTCAAATGGCAAATCTTTAGAGGAATGGTTGGCAGAGCAGCGCCAGCAAGAAACATGTCAAACTCCACCACCTCAATAAATAACATCTTTCCTGTATATATTGTACATATGTGTGCGTGTGTGTGCTGTGATCATTTCAATATTTGTGTGTATTTATTTTAATAAAACATTTTACATCTGAAGTGTCTGTGGATCTGATAAATAAATCTGATAAATCATATCAATCAAATCATATCCCACACAAAAACACATCTTTAAAGAAACATTTTTATATAAACATAAAAAACATACAAATTTACCTTACTTACATTACCTTATAAACACGTAATATTCTATAAAAAAAAAACACAAAATAATGAATATCAATCAATATAATGATATGTCATAGTAGATAACTAATAGAGGCACAGTTAAATGAACCATGTTTTTTGTGGTAAAAGTGTAGTAACCATGCTTTTTATTAATTTTTATATAAACATAAACAACTAATATTCTTTTAAATAATAATATACACAAAATTATTAATATCAACCAATATAATGATCATAGATAATAGAGGCATAGTTAAATCAACCATATTTTTTGTGGTAAAAGTGTAGTATGGTTTTTATTCCTTTTTATATAAGCAGGTAATGTTCTTTAAAAAAAAATAATATACACAAAGTAATAAATATAAATCAATATAATGATATGCCATATAGATAACTAAATAGTAGCGTAGTTAAATTAACCATGTTTTTTTGTGGTAAAAGCGTAGTAACCATGCTTTTTGGTGTATTGTTTACTATTAGCAAAACCATGTTTAATTTGTGGTAACCATGGTTTTACTACAGTACATTTTTTGTAAGAATTTGTTGGATAGTTCGTCACGCAGACCATGGGTTCGAGTCCAGCCCGCGGAGGGTGACTTGTTTCACATATAACTAAAACTACTGTAACATGACATAACGCACAGGAAAATATCCCGAATATTGTTACAGGCGAAATCTGGCGCCGTGTAACCGCTTTTTGCGTCTGTTTCGCTTGCGTGCGGGGGCGCAAAGATTGGGCCCCTTCCTTTGCGCAGCGAGCGCTCTACCATTTGAGCTAATTCCCCTTGCGCCCAAAGCGTGACTGTTTTGGCTTACAATCTGACAATGAAATGCAATAAAAATACCTTACCAGAAATGACAGGAAGACAAATGAACATTGAAAGCAAATGATTCAAATTTTAAAGGGCAACAAAATGCTGCTGGAATGTAAAGCTCCTTGTTGCTTTGTGAAGTAACATCCGAATAGGAGACGTTCGTGTGTGTGCTCAGGTGCCATTTTGAGGACCGACACTGGGACCTGTTGGCTTTTTAAAGCAAATTGTTAGATCTGGAGCCAAAGTGAAGCCCTTTTCTGCAAGTGTAAACCGCAAAAGCACCCACAGAGAGGGAACGCCTCGGGTCTGTAGCTTCAGAGAATTTAGCAACAAATCAAAATCACGTGGAGAATGCGGGCATCGATCCCGCTACCTCTCGCATGCTAAGCGAGCGCTCTACCATTTGAGCTAATTCCCCTTGCGCCCAAAACGTGACTGTTTTGGCTTGTTGGAAGCTGGCTGCTACGTGGTGGAAAAATGTCTGCCAGGGGGCCGGAGGGGTTCTCCGATTGGCTCGTTGGTCTAGGGGTATGATTCTCGCTTAGGGTGCGAGAGGTCCCGGGTTCAAATCCTGGACGAGCCCACCTTTAAACTCGCCTCTCGGAGCTTTAACTCACAACACCGCTGTGTATGGCAATCCGGGCAGTGATGCATGTGTCCAATTTAGTTTACGGATGATTCATCAGAATTTTCTCCCAATCTAAAATCAACACTTGGAAAATGTGATAAAG
Organism: Misgurnus anguillicaudatus; assembly: GCF_027580225.2. Taxonomy (NCBI): domain Eukaryota; kingdom Metazoa; phylum Chordata; class Actinopteri; order Cypriniformes; family Cobitidae; genus Misgurnus; species Misgurnus anguillicaudatus. Next base: position 5,488,724 of record NC_073356.2, on the reverse strand, counting down.
ACATGGCTTCTTAGATGTTACTTGACGTTACAACGTACACTAAGTTTTGGGATGCCCCTTATCGATAAGTGCTTATTTTGACACCAGCCCAACACTAGGGCAGGTTGGCTCATTGTGGCGAATCAGAGTAGCAGGACCCAAAAGGCCCATCCCCAGGAACTGCCTGAGGAAGCTGGTGACTGTGTTGTGGACACATGTTTCACAACGGCAAAGCACCGCGGTCTTACGCCTTGGCTCGTTGGTCTAGGGGTATGATTCTCGCTTTGGGTGCTAGAGGTCCCGGGTTCAAATCCCGGACGAGCCCGTCCCTCGATTTGCTTCTTGTTGCTGCTACGCTGTGAAACATTCATGTCAGTCCTGGCAGAGACGTTCGCAGTACCACTAGACGACCCTTGGCCGGTTAGCTCAGTTGGTTAGAGCGTGGTGCTAATAACGCCAAGGTCGCGGGTTCGATCCCCGTACGGGCCATGCGTTTTTCCTACCTCTTGTGGCTGACCGCTTTAATGCTGTGATTTGTCATGGAAATTCCTGCCAAACAAGCCGCTGCGGCCGGAATAGCTCAGTTGGGAGAGCGTTAGACTGAAGATCTAAAGGTCCCTGGTTCGATCCCGGGTTTCGGCATTGATGGCCAATTCTTAAGGGTTCGTTTAGCCGACTCGCCGCGGCTTACCTAACAGTTCCTGTCCTTTTTTCCGTGACCCAGTGCATCAGGCGCCAAAGCAAAACGTGGTTCCATGGTGTAATGGTTAGCACTCTGGACTCTGAATCCAGCGATCCGAGTTCAAATCTCGGTGGGACCTGTTGGAGCTTTTGGGGATTTCCAAGCAGAACCCTGTCCAAGGGAACAGTGTTTGTAACCCCCAAAACAATCCCCCGCCCTTTAAGCCTTTCTACCAGAGCACTCAGGCTGTAGACGAAAAATGAGTTAATTCAAGCAACATTGAGCACTTTTTTCTGCTCACCCTGACGGTGGGCCGACAACACACAATGTGCCAAGTTTCAGCAACCACAAGCACATTACAGGGAAGCAAATTAAACATGTACGAAACCTTAGGATAAATGAAAAATGCATCGACATTTTGGTTCAATGAAACACACAGCTCATGTGTACAGGCCAAAGAAAACACACAGCTCACGTGTACAATCTGACAATGAAATGCAATAAAAATACCTTACCAGAAATGACAGGAAGACAAATGAACATTGAAAGCAAATGATTCAAATTTTAAATGGCAACAAAATGCTGCTGGAATGTAAAGCTCCTTGTTGCTTTGTGAAGTAACATCCGAATAGGAGACGTTCGTGTGTGTGCTCAGGTGCCATTTTGAGGACCGACACTGGGACCTGTTGGCTTTTTAAAGCAAAATGTTAGATCTGGAGCCAAAGTGAAGCCCTTTTCTGCAAGTGTAAACCGCAAAAGCACCCACAGAGAGGGAACGCCTCGGGTCTGTAGCTTCAGAGAATTTAGCAACAAATCAAAATCACGTGGAGAATGCGGGCATCGATCCCGCTACCTCTCGCATGCTAAGCGAGCGCTCTACCATTTGAGCTAATTCCCCTTGCGCCCAAAGCGTGACTGTTTTGGCTTGTTGGAAGCTGGCTGCTACGTGGTGGAAAAATGTCTCCCAGGGGGCCGGAGGGGTTCTCCGATTGGCTCGTTGGTCTAGGGGTATGATTCTCGCTTAGGGTGCGAGAGGTCCCGGGTTCAAATCCCGGACGAGCCCACCTTTAAACTCGCCTCTCGGAGCTTTAACACACAACACCGCTGTGTATGGCAATCCGGGCAGTGATGCATGTGTCCAATTTAGTTTACGGATGATTCATCAGAATTTTCTCCCAATCTAAAATCAACACTTGGAAAATGTGATAAAGACATGGCTTCTTAGATGTTACTTGACGTTACAACATACACTAAGTTTTGGGATGCCCCTTCTAATAAAGATGTTTGGGACAACACAGTGGCCATCCCAAACAGAGCACTGTTGTCTCACAGCAAGTAGGTCTCCTGTTCAAGCCCTGGCTGGATCAGGAGGCCTTTCTGTGTAAAGTTTACATGTTCCCCTTGAGTCAACGTAGAATTACTCTGGGCTCGGTGTTATTTGGTTTCCTTCCACAGTACAAAAACTATACACACATTGGTCTATACACAGACACATGGCAGGGAAGGGCAATTTGACATCTCCAATTCACCTAACCCGCGTTTCTGACGTTGCCAATAACCAGTTCTCGCCATGAATATCCCCATAGATGGCGAAATGGCATTAAGAATAAAGTAGCATGTTTAACTATTCCAGTTTTTCCAAACAAAACTAATATTAATGCTATACAATACGGACCTTGTCACAGTATTTTGTTTCCATCTATGTTGCAGCAGTTTTGCAAAAAGGACTTTCTGTGCTGAAATGACTGTGACCCTGGGAACAAATCATTGATAGGTTTGGGTGATGAGTGTTTGGCTCAGAGCCTGTAAGTCATAACAAAGGTGTTCAGCTGGGTTCAGGTCCGAGATTTATGCAGACCAGTCAAGTTCTTTCACACCATTTCAAATTTCAAGCAATTAGCATGTTCTGATATCGATAAGTGCTTATTTTGACACCAGCCCAACACTAGGGCAGGTTGGCTCATTGTGGCGAATCAGAGTAGCAGGACCCAAAAGGCCCATCCCCAGGAACTGCCTGAGGAAGCTGGTGACTGTGTTGTGGACACATGTTTCACAACGGCAAAGCACCGCGGTCTTACGCCTTGGCTCGTTGGTCTAGGGGTATGATTCTCGCTTTGGGTGCGAGAGGTCCCGGGTTCAAATCCCGGACGAGCCCGTCCCTCGATTTGCTTCTTGTTGCTGCTACGCTGTGAAACATTCATGTCAGTCCTGGCAGAGACGTTCGCAGTACCACTAGACGACCCTTGGCCGGTTAGCTCAGTTGGTTAGAGCGTGGTGCTAATAACGCCAAGGTCGCGGGTTCGATCCCCGTACGGGCCATGCGTTTTTCCTACCTCTTGTGGCTGACCGCTTTAATGCTGTGATTTGTCATGGAAATTCCTGCCAAACAAGCCGCTGCGGCCGAAATAGCTCAGTTGGGAGAGCGTTAGACTGAAGATCTAAAGGTCCCTGGTTCGATCCCGGGTTTCGGCATTGATGGCCAATTCTTAAGGGTTCGTTTAGCCGACTCGCCGCGGCTTACCTAACAGTTCCTGTCCTTTTTTCCGTGACCCAGTGCATCAGGCGCCAAAGCAAAACGTGGTTCCATGGTGTAATGGTTAGCACTCTGGACTCTGAATCCAGCGATCCGAGTTCAAATCTCGGTGGGACCTGTTGGAGCTTTTGGGGATTTCCAAGCAGAACCCTGTCCAAGGGAACAGTGTTTGTAACCCCCAAAACAATCCCCCGCCCTTTAAGCCTTTCTACCAGAGCACTCAGGCTGTAGACGAAAAATGAGTTAATTCAAGCAACATTGAGCACTTTTTTCTGTTCACCCTGACGGTGGGCCGACAACACACAATGTGCCAAGTTTCAGCAACCACAAGCACATTACAGGGAAGCAAATTAAACATGTACGAAACCTTAGGATAAATGAAAAATGCATCGACATTTTGGTTAAATGAAACACACAGCTCATGTGTCCAGGCCAAAGAAAACACACAGCTCACGTGTACAATCTGACAATGAAATGCAATAAAAATACCTTACCAGAAATGACAGGAAGACAAATGAACATTGAAAGCAAATGATTCAAATTTTAAAGGGCAACAAAATGCTGCTGGAATGTAAAGCTCCTTGTTGCTTTGTGAAGTAACATCCGAATAGGAGACGTTCGTGTGTGTGCTCAGGTGCCATTTTGAGGACCGACACTGGGACCTGTTGGCTTTTTAAAGCAAATTGTTAGATCTGGAGCCAAAGTGAAGCCCTTTTCTGCAAGTGTAAACCGCAAAAGCACCCACAGAGAGGGAACGCCTCGGGTCTGTAGCTTCAGAGAATTTAGCAACAAATCAAAATCACGTGGAGAATGCGGGCATCGATCCCGCTACCTCTCGCATGCTAAGCGAGCGCTCTACCATTTGAGCTAATTCCCCTTGCGCCCAAAGCGTGACTGTTTTGGCTTGTTGGAAGCTGGCTGCTACGTGGTGGAAAAATGTCTCCCAGGGGGCCGGAGGGGTTCTCCGATTGGCTCGTTGGTCTAGGGGTATGATTCTCGCTTAGGGTGCGAGAGGTCCCGGGTTCAAATCCCGGACGAGCCCACCTTTAAACTCGCCTCTCGGAGCTTTAACACACAACACCGCTGTGTATGGCAATCCGGGCAGTGATGCATGTGTCCAATTTAGTTTACGGATGATTCATCAGAATTTTCTCCCAATCTAAAATCAACACTTGGAAAATGTGATAAAGACATGGCTTCTTAGATGTTACTTGACGTTACAACGTACACTAAGTTTTGGGATGCCCCTTCTAATAAAGATGTTTGGGACAACACAGTGGCCATCCTAAACAGAGCACTGTTGTCTCACAGCAAGTAGGTCTCCTGTTCAAGCCCTGGCTGGGTCAGGAGGCCTTTCTGTGTAAAGTTTACATGTTCCCCTTGAGTCAACGTAGAATTACTCTGGGCTCGGTGTTATTTGGTTTCCTTCCACAGTACAAAAACTATACACACATTGGTCTATACACAGACACATGGCAGGGAAGGGCAATTTGACATCTCCAATTCACCTAACCCGCGTTTCTGACGTTGCCAATAACCAGTTCTCGCCATGAATATCCCCATAGATGGCGAAATGGCATTAAGAATAAAGTAGCATGTTTAACTATTCCAGTTTTTCCAAACAAAACTAATATTAATGCTATACAATACGGACCTTGTCACAGTATTTTGTTTCCATCTATGTTGCAGCAGTTTTGCAAAAAGGACTTTCTGTGCTGAAATGACTGTGACCCTGGGAACAAATCATTGATAGGTTTGGGTGATGAGTGTTTGGCTCAGAGCCTGTAAGTCATAACAAAGGTGTTCAGCTGGGTTCAGGTCCGAGATTTATGCAGACCAGTCAAGTTCTTTCACACCATTTCAAATTTCAAGCAATTAGCATGTTCTGATATCGATAAGTGCTTATTTTGACACCAGCCCAACACTAGGGCAGGTTGGCTCATTGTGGCGAATCAGAGTAGCAGGACCCAAAAGGCCCATCCCCAGGAACTGCCTGAGGAAGCTGGTGACTGTGTTGTGGACACATGTTTCACAACGGCAAATTTGCTTCTTCTCGATTTGCTTCTTGTTGCTGCTACGCTGTGAAACATTCATGTCAGTCCTGGCAGAGACGTTCGCAGTACCACTAGACGACCCTTGGCCGGTTAGCTCAGTTGGTTAGAGCGTGGTGCTAATAACGCCAAGGTCGCGGGTTCGATCCCCGTACGGGCCATGCGTTTTTCCTACCTCTTGTGGCTGACCGCTTTAATGCTGTGATTTGTCATGGAAATTCCTGCCAAACAAGCCGCTGCGGCCGAAATAGCTCAGTTGGGAGAGCGTTAGACTGAAGATCTAAAGGTCCCTGGTTCGATCCCGGGTTTCGGCATTGATGGCCAATTCTTAAGGGTTCGTTTAGCCGACTCGCCGCGGCTTACCTAACAGTTCCTGTCCTTTTTTCCGTGACCCAGTGCATCAGGCGCCAAAGCAAAACGTGGTTCCATGGTGTAATGGTTAGCACTCTGGACTCTGAATCCAGCGATCCGAGTTCAAATCTCGGTGGGACCTGTTGGAGCTTTTGGGGATTTCCAAGCAGAACCCTGTCCAAGGGAACAGTGTTTGTAACCCCCAAAACAATCCCCCGCCCTTTAAGCCTTTCTACCAGAGCACTCAGGCTGTAGACGAAAAATGAGTTAATTCAAGCAACATTGAGCACTTTTTTCTGTTCACCCTGACGGTGGGCCGACAACACACAATGTGCCAAGTTTCAGCAACCACAAGCACATTACAGGGAAGCAAATTAAACATGTACGAAACCTTAGGATAAATGAAAAATGCATCGACATTTTGGTTAAATGAAACACACAGCTCATGTGTCCAGGCCAAAGAAAACACACAGCTCACGTGTACAATCTGACAATGAAATGCAATAAAAATACCTTACCAGAGTTATATTGGGGACACGTGATGGCGGCATAAGAGACAGACGTGTTTGTGGGAGCTCCGCGAGTGCCCAAATATTTTGCAATATTTCGTTAGATATTTCCTTCTTTCTGCAAATGCTGACGCTGTATTATGACTTTGGAACACTTTTGGACTAAACAACACGAAACGATGCCCTCCGGTAAGCGAAAGAACGTCAAACTGGATCAGCAGGCCATGGACACCTCGGCCTCAGTGCTAGTTCAACATGGCGAACAAGACATCGAAAATGGCAGCAACCCGTCTGAACCTGTACTGGAGCCCGGACTTGCTAAAGCTTTTGAAGAAATGACAAAAAAGATCTTACTCCAAATTAGCGAAAAACTGGATCCTTTGGCGAAAACAGTCGCGTCGCATACAACTGAGCTGATACGAGCTAATGAGCGCCTGGACGAAGCGGAAGACAGAATAGTACAGCTAGAAGCGGCGACGGAGCCTCTTGCTGCTAAAACACAGGCCCTAGAGGAGAAAGTCAAGGCCTTCGCTGACCATATTGATGACTTAGAAAACAGGGGACGGCGAAAGAATATATGTATCTTTAATATCCCTGAAGACACGGAAGGCGTAAATGCTCCGGGTTTCTTTGAACACTGGCTGCCAACTTTCCTCGGCGTAGATATGAAGGGTGGCCGTGTCAAGCTTGAACGTGCACACCGCTCCCTCGCACCCAAACCTGGTGATGGCCAGCGGCCGCGCCCGGTCATTGTCAGATTCCACTCGTTTCCAGATAAGCAGAGAGTGATGGCGGCAGTGCGACGGGAAGCGGCGGAAGGCGACATTACTATGGGCGGAAAGCGGATTTACTTCTACAATGACCTCTCTGCTGCTGTGTTGCGGAAACGAAAGGAATTCGCAGAAGCTAAAAAGCGCCTCAGAGATATTGGCGCACAATACTCCATGCTCTACCCAGCGAAACTACAGGTGTCGTTCAACGGGATAAAGAAAACTTTCCTTTCGCCGGCCGATGTTCTTTCTTTTGTGTCCAGTGTTGCAAACCAACGTTGAGGAACGTTTATTTACTACGACGCGGTGGGTCATATAATGTGTATGTTCACACATCCATCTTACGAAGACTGTTTCTGTTGTGTTTAGGAAGTTCATTTATACTACCCACCTGTATGTGTTTTATATTACTTATATTGGTTGAGAAAGCGATCTGCATTAAGATTTGATCACTTACTTACGGGCACTTGCCTCTGTCCCTTCCACGTTGTGTATTAGTTCGGGCAAGTGTTTATGCACCTCTTTATGGTGCAATCTAAAAAGGTGGCCCTCATAAAACCTGGGGGAGGTCCCCCCCAAAAAGAACTTATATGTTATAGTTTTCTACTATACTTCACAACTTTACATTTTTCCTTTTCTTCTACTATTATCCTTTGTTGTTGTTTTTCCCTCATGGTGTGTGAGGTTTTGTTCGTTGTTATGCTCAGCTCTGATATGGTAATTATTTTTTTTTTGTACTTTAAGATGCATCATTATGTTATCAAAATTGCTTCACTGTACAAGGTTTAATTATTATTAATCTTGATAATGTCAAATAATAATGTCAAATTTTGTTCATGGAATGTAAGGGGTTTGCGAGGCAGAGTTAAACAGAGAAAAGTATTTGCATTACTTAAAAAGGAGAAAATTGATGTAGCGCTGCTTCAGGAATCGCATCTTATTGATAGTGAGCACCTCAAACTAAATTATGGTTGGGTTGGCCAGGTCTACTTTTCCTCCTTCACCACCAGTAGTAGGGGTGTTGTAATACTTATAAGCAAGAAAACACCATTTTATTTAAAGACATGTGTTAAGGACACACGTGGAAGATATGTTATTATCAAGGGAATTTTACAAGGGCAAGAAACTACTGTGATGAATCTCTACTGCCCTCCTAATTATTCTCCGGATCTCTTAACAAAAGCATTTTTAGAATTTACAGAAATATTGTCACCTGTAGCTTTAGTGGGTGGTGACTTTAACTGCCTGCTCAACCCCCTAATCGATAAACACCCTTCGCGTAGCTCTGCTTTAACACACCAGGCCAGTGCTCTATCTGCGATATGTGATGAGATAAGCTTTCTCGATGTTTGGCGAGCTTTACACCCATCCGACAAACAATTTACATTCTACTCCCCTCCTCATAAATGCCACACTCGTATAGACTATTTATTTGTCCCGAAGCCCCTTATACAATATATTTCATCTTGCGAAATCGGGAGCATTGTTGTTAGTGATCACGCTATGGTTTGTCTGAAACTGACTACTGTTGGACATTTTACAGGAGGTAGGAGATGGAGATTTGACTCACGCCTCCTAAGAGATGAGAAATTTGTCTCTTATATGACCAGGGAATTCAAAATCTTTTTGGATATAAATTCACAGTCTACTGAAGATCCCTCTCTACTTTGGGAGACTTCAAAAACATATGTCAGAGGCTTAGTAATCGGCTACTCTGCCTCTAAGAAACGAAGGCAATCAGAGCTCCAGTCAAAGCTGGAAAAAGATTTAAAGGATATTGAGAAAACGTTAACCTCATCATCCGACCCACTATTATTACAAAGTAAATGCGCTTTGCAAACGGCATTAGACGCTTTGTTAACTCAACAGGCTAAGAGTTCTATTCTCTTTTCTAGACAGCGACTATATGAATTTGGTGATAAACCCAGCAAGTACTTATCTTATTTGACTAAAGTCGAGTCAAAACCTCAAATAATTGCCTCAATAGTCGATACTGCCGGTATACGTTATTTTGATAATAAAAACATAAATAATATTTTCAGAGAATTTTACTCTCAACTTTATAAATCAGAACTTCCCCCAGGAGCCTCTGTGGACATGGAACACTTTCTGTCTCAAATAACTCTCCCTACTATCTCTGAATCTCAGAAGATTGAATTAAATGCGCCTATTACTAAAGATGAAGCCCTGTTTGCACTTAGAACATTACAATCAGGGAAGGCACCTGGGCCAGATGGCCTGTCTGGCGACTTTTATAAAGAGTTCCACCATGTACTATTGGACCCTTTTTTAGCAATGCTAGAGCATTCTTTTACATCCGGCCTTCTGCCTCAATCTTTGAGAGAGGCAGACATCACAGTTATCCTTAAAAAGGGCAAGAACGCAGATCACTGCTCTAATTATAGGCCTATCGCTTTGTTAAACCAGGATCTAAAGTTACTTTCCAAGATACTAGCTCTTCGACTTGAAAAAGTTTTGCCCGAAATAATCAAGGAAGACCAGACGGGGTTTATCAAGGGAAGAAGTTCTAGCCACAATGTAAGAAGACTTTTAAATATTATTAATATATGTCAAACTCAGAATATCGAAAGTCTAATCATTTCACTTGACGCGGAAAAGGCCTTCGACCGTGTTGAATGGCCTTATTTACATCATATTTTACACAAATTTAATTTAGGAGAGACATTTATAAGGTGGATCGGTTTGTTGTATAATAACCCTTTAGCTTCAGTTATCACTAATGGCTATAGGTCTAACAATTTCTCACTTTACCGCTCGACACGCCAAGGCTGTCCTCTCAGCCCTTCTCTATTTGCCCTGGCGATTGAACCCCTGGCCGCGGCTGTCAGGCAAGATTTACTAATAAAAGGAGTTTGCACTGGTGACATTCAACATAAAATTTCTTTATACGCAGATGATATTTTATTATATATATCAGAACCAACTTCAACTATTTCCCGTCTCATCAAACTCATTCGCCAATTTGGAACTTTTTCGGGTTATAAAATAAATTTCTCCAAATCTCTTGCGATGCCTCTGGGGGCTCTCAGAGGAAGGACTAATTCCCTTAAACATTTTCCATTCCGTTGGTCCTTATCTGGCTTTGTGTATCTTGGTGTTCATATCACCCCCATATTTCACCAAATGTTTAAGGCAAACTACACTCCATTACTAGAGGTCATAAAAAAAGATTTACAAAGGTGGTGCTCTCTTCCCTTATCTTTACTTGGTAGGGTATCTCTTATTAAGATGAGCGTTCTACCTAGATTACTCTACCCCCTACAGATGATCCCTTTACTACTTTCAAACAAAGTACTGAAGCTACTTAACAGCTGGCTGAGTGAATTTATCTGGAATAAAAGAAAACCCCGGCCTAAATTTACTAAGTTACAATTACCTACGTCAAAAGGAGGGGTGGATGTGCCTAACTTTAGATTGTACCAACTGGCATCACATCTGAGATTTGTAGCCGAATGGGTAAGGGAGGATTCCACCTCTGTCTGGTTATGTCTGGAAAAGTTTAATACTCACTGCTCACTGCTCGGTCTTCTATCTTGTAAGAGCTTAAAGGCTGTAAGGACTCTGTGCAATAACAACCCTATAGTTGTTAATACTGTTAAAGCATGGTTTGCAGCGCGTAAATTGGAGGGAAGATCTTTACTGACTCCTTTGCTCTCTCCAGTGCAAGGAAATCCTGATTTTGAACCGGGCATGACAGACGCAGGTTATGATATATGGACACGCCAAGGAATTAAAAAGATGAGTGATTTGTTTGTGGGATCCTCCCTATCCACATTCGAACAAATTCAAGCTAAATATAACCTCCCTGGATCTCATTTTTTTAGATACCTCCAAGTGCGAGATTTTATATTTAAAAAAACTACATTTGCTTCTGAAGCCTCTTTATCCCCAATAGAAAAATTACTACTTAAATGTCCAGTTAAAAAGGTGATCACTTTGATTTATAATGCGCTCAACCAGACATCTGCCATATTAGCAGCTTCAGATGCAGCACTAACATGGCAAGCTGAATTGGGCGTAACTATTGATGAGGAACAATGGGATGTCATCTGCAATCAAACAAAACGGATATCAATCTGTAATCGCGCCAGATTATTACAGTTTAAAATTCTTCATAGATTGCAAATATCTCCTAGCAAAAGACATAAAATGTATCCCCATACCTCTCCTGATTGCCTTAAATGCAAAACTGCGTTGGGAACATACACTCACTGTATTTGGTACTGTCCTAAAATTCAGTCATATTGGCAAGATGTTCTAGAGGATATGTGTGCTATTTTTGGATCTGTTTTGACCTTTGATCCTGTCTCGCTATTATTGGGATATAGAGACAGTAAAATTAGTCCTGGTTCAGGCAGGCTGTATGATATGCTCACTTATGCTGCACGCAAGAACATTTTCCTATCATGGATTAGTGACAAACCTCCTTCTAAAGCATCTTGGCACAAACTCATCATGGAACTCTTTCCTCTGGAATACCTAACTTGCCTCCTCCATTCCACGAAAGGACGTTTCTTAAAGATTTGGACTCCATATCTCTGTTTTACCAACCTTACTGTTGCATCTATATTGAAAAGTATCACTTTAGATTGATCATTTATTTATTTATTTCTTATTTGTATAATACCATATGTCCTGTATACTACTCAAATGTATACTGTCCAGGCTATACTATGCTGAGCTTTGTTCTCTGTTCTCCTGTTCTTGTTTGTAAAAAATAAAATAAAAAATATATATAAAAAAAAAAAAAAAATACCTTACCAGAAATGACAGGAAGACAAATGAACATTGAAAGCAAATGATTCAAATTTTAAAGGGCAACAAAATGCTGCTGGAATGTAAAGCTCCTTGTTGCTTTGTGAAGTAACATCCGAATAGGAGACGTTCGTGTGTGTGCTCAGGTGCCATTTTGAGGACCGACACTGGGACCTGTTGGCTTTTTAAAGCAAATTGTTAGATCTGGAGCCAAAGTGAAGCCCTTTTCTGCAAGTGTAAACCGCAAAAGCACCCACAGAGAGGGAACGCCTCGGGTCTGTAGCTTCAGAGAATTTAGCAACAAATCAAAATCACGTGGAGAATGCGGGCATCGATCCCGCTACCTCTCGCATGCTAAGCGAGCGCTCTACCATTTGAGCTAATTCCCCTTGCGCCCAAAGCGTGACTGTTTTGGCTTGTTGGAAGCTGGCTGCTACGTGGTGGAAAAATGTCTCCCAGGGGGCCGGAGGGGTTCTCCGATTGGCTCGTTGGTCTAGGGGTATGATTCTCGCTTAGGGTGCGAGAGGTCCCGGGTTCAAATCCCGGACGAGCCCACCTTTAAACTCGCCTCTCGGAGCTTTAACACACAACACCGCTGTGTATGGCAATCCGGGCAGTGATGCATGTGTCCAATTTAGTTTACGGATGATTCATCAGAATTTTCTCCCAATCTAAAATCAACACTTGGAAAATGTGATAAAGACATGGCTTCTTAGATGTTACTTGACGTTACAACGTACACTAAGTTTTGGGATGCCCCTTCTAATAAAGATGTTTGGGACAACACAGTGGCCATCCCAAACAGAGCACTGTTGTCTCACAGCAAGTAGGTCTCCTGTTCAAGCCCTGGCTGGGTCAGGAGGCCTTTCTGTGTAAAGTTTACATGTTCCCCTTGAGTCAACGTAGAATTACTCTGGGCTCGGTGTTATTTGGTTTCCTTCCACAGTACAAAAACTATACACACATTGGTCTATACACAGACACATGGCAGGGAAGGGCAATTTGACATCTCCAATTCACCTAACCCGCGTTTCTGACGTTGCCAATAACCAGTTCTCGCCATGAATATCCCCATAGATGGCGAAATGGCATTAAGAATAAAGTAGCATGTTTAACTATTCCAGTTTTTCCAAACAAAACTAATATTAATGCTATACAATACGGACCTTGTCACAGTATTTTGTTTCCATCTATGTTGCAGCAGTTTTGCAAAAAGGACTTTCTGTGCTGAAATGACGGTGACCCTGGGAACAAATCATTGATAGGTTTGGGTGATGAGTGTTTGGCTCAGAGCCTGTAAGTCATAACAAAGGTGTTCAGCTGGGTTCAGGTCCGAGATTTATGCAGACCAGTCAAGTTCTTTCACACCATTTCAAATTTCAAGCAATTAGCATGTTCTGATATCGATAAGTGCTTATTTTGACACCAGCCCAACACTAGGGCAGGTTGGCTCATTGTGGCGAATCAGAGTAGCAGGACCCAAAAGGCCCATCCCCAGGAACTGCCTGAGGAAGCTGGTGACTGTGTTGTGGACACATGTTTCACAACGGCAAAGCACCGCGGTCTTACGCCTTGGCTCGTTGGTCTAGGGGTATGATTCTCGCTTTGGGTGCTAGAGGTCCCGGGTTCAAATCCCGGACGAGCCCGTCCCTCGATTTGCTTCTTGTTGCTGCTACGCTGTGAAACATTCATGTCAGTCCTGGCAGAGACGTTCGCAGTACCACTAGACGACCCTTGGCCGGTTAGCTCAGTTGGTTAGAGCGTGGTGCTAATAACGCCAAGGTCGCGGGTTCGATCCCCGTACGGGCCATGCGTTTTTCCTACCTCTTGTGGCTGACCGCTTTAATGCTGTGATTTGTCATGGAAATTCCTGCCAAACAAGCCGCTGCGGCCGAAATAGCTCAGTTGGGAGAGCGTTAGACTGAAGATCTAAAGGTCCCTGGTTCGATCCCGGGTTTCGGCATTGATGGCCAATTCTTAAGGGTTCGTTTAGCCGACTCGCCGCGGCTTACCTAACAGTTCCTGTCCTTTTTTCCGTGACCCAGTGCATCAGGCGCCAAAGCAAAACGTGGTTCCATGGTGTAATGGTTAGCACTCTGGACTCTGAATCCAGCGATCCGAGTTCAAATCTCGGTGGGACCTGTTGGAGCTTTTGGGGATTTCCAAGCAGAACCCTGTCCAAGGGAACAGTGTTTGTAACCCCCAAAACAATCCCCCGCCCTTTAAGCCTTTCTACCAGAGCACTCAGGCTGTAGACGAAAAATGAGTTAATTCAAGCAACATTGAGCACTTTTTTCTGTTCACCCTGACGGTGGGCCGACAACACACAATGTGCCAAGTTTCAGCAACCACAAGCACATTACAGGGAAGCAAATTAAACATGTACGAAACCTTAGGATAAATGAAAAATGCATCGACATTTTGGTTAAATGAAACACACAGCTCATGTGTCCAGGCCAAAGAAAACACACAGCTCACGTGTACAATCTGACAATGAAATGCAATAAAAATACCTTACCAGAAATGACAGGAAGACAAATGAACATTGAAAGCAAATGATTCAAATTTTAAAGGGCAACAAAATGCTGCTGGAATGTAAAGCTCCTTGTTGCTTTGTGAAGTAACATCCGAATAGGAGACGTTCGTGTGTGTGCTCAGGTGCCATTTTGAGGACCGACACTGGGACCTGTTGGCTTTTTAAAGCAAATTGTTAGATCTGGAGCCAAAGTGAAGCCCTTTTCTGCAAGTGTAAACCGCAAAAGCACCCACAGAGAGGGAACGCCTCGGGTCTGTAGCTTCAGAGAATTTAGCAACAAATCAAAATCACGTGGAGAATGCGGGCATCGATCCCGCTACCTCTCGCATGCTAAGCGAGCGCTCTACCATTTGAGCTAATTCCCCTTGCGCCCAAAGCGTGACTGTTTTGGCTTGTTGGAAGCTGGCTGCTACGTGGTGGAAAAATGTCTCCCAGGGGGCCAGAGGGGTTCTCCGATTGGCTCGTTGGTCTAGGGGTATGATTCTCGCTTAGGGTGCGAGAGGTCCCGGGTTCAAATCCCGGACGAGCCCACCTTTAAACTCGCCTCTCGGAGCTTTAACACACAACACCGCTGTGTATGGCAATCCGGGCAGTGATGCATGTGTCCAATTTAGTTTACGGATGATTCATCAGAATTTTCTCCCAATCTAAAATCAACACTTGGAAAATGTGATAAAGACATGGCTTCTTAGATGTTACTTGACGTTACAACGTACACTAAGTTTTGGGATGCCCCTTCTAATAAAGATGTTTGGGACAACACAGTGGCCATCCCAAACAGAGCACTGTTGTCTCACAGCAAGTAGGTCTCCTGTTCAAGCCCTGGCTGGGTCAGGAGGCCTTTCTGTGTAAAGTTTACATGTTCCCCTTGAGTCAACGTAGAATTACTCTGGGCTCGGTGTTATTTGGTTTCCTTCCACAGTACAAAAACTATACACACATTGGTCTATACACAGACACATGGCAGGGAAGGGCAATTTGACATCTCCAATTCACCTAACCCGCGTTTCTGACGTTGCCAATAACCAGTTCTCGCCATGAATATCCCCATAGATGGCGAAATGGCATTAAGAATAAAGTAGCATGTTTAACTATTCCAGTTTTTCCAAACAAAACTAATATTAATGCTATACAATACGGACCTTGTCACAGTATTTTGTTTCCATCTATGTTGCAGCAGTTTTGCAAAAAGGACTTTCTGTGCTGAAATGACTGTGACCCTGGGAACAAATCATTGATAGGTTTGGGTGATGAGTGTTTGGCTCAGAGCCTGTAAGTCATAACAAAGGTGTTCAGCTGGGTTCAGGTCCGAGATTTATGCAGACCAGTCAAGTTCTTTCACACCATTTCAAATTTCAAGCAATTAGCATGTTCTGATATCGATAAGTGCTTATTTTGACACCAGCCCAACACTAGGGCAGGTTGGCTCATTGTGGCGAATCAGAGTAGCAGGACCCAAAAGGCCCATCCCCAGGAACTGCCTGAGGAAGCTGGTGACTGTGTTGTGGACACATGTTTCACAACGGCAAAGCACCGCGGTCTTACGCCTTGGCTCGTTGGTCTAGGGGTATGATTCTCGCTTTGGGTGCGAGAGGTCCCGGGTTCAAATCCCGGACGAGCCCGTCCCTCGATTTGCTTCTTGTTGCTGCTACGCTGTGAAACATTCATGTCAGTCCTGGCAGAGACGTTCGCAGTACCACTAGACGACCCTTGGCCGGTTAGCTCAGTTGGTTAGAGCGTGGTGCTAATAACGCCAAGGTCGCGGGTTCGATCCCCGTACGGGCCATGCGTTTTTCCTACCTCTTGTGGCTGACCGCTTTAATGCTGTGATTTGTCGTGGAAATTCCTGCCAAACAAGCCGCTGCGGCCGAAATAGCTCAGTTGGGAGAGCGTTAGACTGAAGATCTAAAGCAAAACGTGGTTCCATGGTGTAATGGTTAGCACTCTGGACTCTGAATCCAGCGATCCGAGTTCAAATCTCGGTGGGACCTGTTGGAGCTTTTGGGGATTTCCAAGCAGAACCCTGTCCAAGGGAACAGTGTTTGTAACCCCCAAAACAATCCCCCGCCCTTTAAGCCTTTCTACCAGAGCACTCAGGCTGTAGACGAAAAATGAGTTAATTCAAGCAACATTGAGCACTTTTTTCTGTTCACCCTGACGGTGGGCCGACAACACACAATGTGCCAAGTTTCAGCAACCACAAGCACATTACAGGGAAGCAAATTAAACATGTACGAAACCTTAGGATAAATGAAAAATGCATCGACATTTTGGTTAAATGAAACACACAGCTCATGTGTCCAGGCCAAAGAAAACACACAGCTCACGTGTACAATCTGACAATGAAATGCAATAAAAATACCTTACCAGAAATGACAGGAAGACAAATGAACATTGAAAGCAAATGATTCAAATTTTAAAGGGCAACAAAATGCTGCTGGAATGTAAAGCTCCTTGTTGCTTTGTGAAGTAACATCCGAATAGGAGACGTTCGTGTGTGTGCTCAGGTGCCATTTTGAGGACCGACACTGGGACCTGTTGGCTTTTTAAAGCAAATTGTTAGATCTGGAGCCAAAGTGAAGCCCTTTTCTGCAAGTGTAAACCGCAAAAGCACCCACAGAGAGGGAACGCCTCGGGTCTGTAGCTTCAGAGAATTTAGCAACAAATCAAAATCACGTGGAGAATGCAGGCATCGATCCCGCTACCTCTCGCTTGCACCTACTGCTTCCCACCGAGTGAGCCAAAGTAAGCCCGCATAAGCCAATCACGTTTCTTCCTGTGGCTTACTTTTGACCAATCACGTTTCTTCCTGTGGCTTACTTTTGACCAATCACGTTTCTCCCTGTGGCTTACTTTTGACGAATCACGTTTCTCTTCTGTGGCTTACTTTTGACCAATCGCGTTTCACTCCCATGGCTTACTTTGGACCAATCGCGCGTTCCTCTCCTGTGGCTCACTTTTGACCAATCGCGTTTCTCTCCTGAGGTAAACTTTTTAACCAATCACCGGCAGCTATTATTATCATCTTTGAGTTAGCGATAGGTAAGTCTTGTTTACTTCGTTATTAAATTTCGGTCATTATTTGTTAATATAATGTGTATATGTTTGGAAAATTAAACTTGCCTATATAGCTGTCTAGCATGTATTGGACATGTTTTCTTCTGTGCAGTTTAACACGGTGGTTAAGTTCACGTTAGTTTAACGTTTGCAAATGTCATGACATTCATTAGACATCCGGCTTCATACTCATTAAAGTTTGGATGAAAGATAAACGTTCCTAAAATATCCATTTCATAGCGCAAGGACCCTTTTGGGGTAATATGTCTTTTATGTGCTATGAAAGGATATTATTAGGAAAAAATTGTCATCCTTCTGCCATTGGGTCGTATTGATAAATTATTTAATTGATTAAATAAAAACAGCAAATGCTAGAGTTAAACGAATTATTATTATTTAAATGAATATCAAATATAAAATCAACTTTACTGCAGTAACGTACGTCAGATATGCATAAACACATAAACTACAATACTGTTTGGCCTAAAGGTATCAAACCAACTTTAAATTACTTAGTATTATTCTCTATCATGCACAAGGCTTGTTTTTTAGATTCTTCTAGGCCCCTAGAATGGTGATGTTTACAGCTTTGGAAATAGAAGTAAATTTCAGACTTAATATTTCACTTATATTGACATATTTTATATACGGTATCCGAGATTCCTTCCCCTTTAGAAAACTCATCAGCAAGCCAGTTTATGGTCATAGCCATATTTATTACCACAGTAATATGGTTTACATGTAGCTTATTAAATTACCATTACACACTTAACGTCAGATTGCTAGAGGTAATAGTCTCTTCCTAATTTTCATTTCAGAAAATGTATGCGTATCCTGTTTTTCAACGGCAATCGGCAACATCAAGCCGACTCCTCATGGCACCATCAGCAGAGGCAAAGCGCCTAGAAAAGCTTGAGTCCGGAAGGGCCAAAAGTAAAGAGGAGGTGCTGGCAGAGGCTAGAGCTTTTGTCAGCACAAATGGTGGAGACCCCAGTGACCAGTTTTTAGTTCTCGCTCACTGCAAACTTCAGTTTGGGAAGTACCAGGGCCAGCGATTTAGATGGCTCCTGGAAAACTCTCTGGGGTATGCAGTGTATTTGGTGCTTAGCAGTTCCAGTGAGAAAGCCCATCCAAACCCGCTGTCAGAAAACAAACAGCTGTACCTGCAGTATACTTCTCTTATAAGAGAGATGGCAGAAGAAGTGGAGAAGTATAAGAGAAAGCAGGAAATGCAAGCAGAAGCCCATGCAACTGGAGACCAAGGCTGCTTGATGGTGGAGTTTGGTGACTTCCAGGGCCGGTCCATGAAGGATGTTTATGAGGACCAGAGCAAGCAGGCCCAAGCCCTCATCAGGTACCTGATAAAGGCAAATCCCAACCCCAACACCAACATGGCCATTTTCAAGACGTATGTCTTGAAAAGACAGGCTTCTGCTGTGGGCACCCGTGTATGCCAGCCTGCACCTCAAGTTGCATCCTCCAGTGCCTCTGCACCTCCACCTGCAACCTCCAGTTCCTCTGTACATCCACGTGCAACCTCCAGTGCCTCTGCACCTCTACCTGCAACCCCCAGTTCTTCTGTACCTTCACCTGCAACCTCCAGTGCCTCTGTACGTCCACGTGCAACCTCCAGTGTCTCTGCACCTTCACCCGCAGCCATCAAAACTGGTGTACACCAGAGCGCCACTGTGAAAGCACTGTTGACGCGTGGCAAACATTTGTCTCCTTCACACCTGGCGAGAAAACTCATGTCACCAGTGAAACACTGTGAGTAGGACTGTGTGAATATTGAATTTTCCTTACAGCAGTTTTACATGTATTTATTTATCATTATGGCAAATTTGTTTTTTGTTTCCAGATCCATTGCTGCAGTCCACTTTACCTCCTCCAGCAGCAGAACCCCCAGTCACACATTTGACCCGAAGGCAGCTTTTCACTACTGGTAAGCACCATCTTACCTACATTTGTCTCATAAGTTTACGGTGAACAACATAACATAATAACATTTTTATTATTATTTGTGCTCCAGGCACTTCCGTTTCCACTGCTGAAGATGATGATGATGAGGAACTGGTATTTGCTGCATCACAATGTGAAGCACAGCTAAATACAGGTGTGGCATATGACACACATGCAAATATTATAAGAATGTTTTTGTGAAAACGCAAAAGCAGAACCTTTTTTTAAAAAAATAATCAACATTTTTAACAATTTTTTGTTTACAATACAGAATTATGTCAGATCTTGCCTCAAGCTGGATGTATGCTTTGAGCGCATTTCTTCAAAACCGTAAGGATGTTTAAAGGTGTCAGTGTATTTGGGTTTCCGCACGTACCCGTTGTTAAACAATCACTGCAAAACTTTTTCACACCGCTTGCACTTGTCACTCACTCTTTAGCTCCACCTTAGCAGACAGGATGGTTGGGATTCATTGTTCTAATTATTAGAGGAACAGCTTTTCCTTACTGTGTCTGTGTGCATGCTTCATGTCTGTGGGCATCATTAATTCATACTAAATTCCCCACGCCTCATATCCTTGCTCTATTCTATCTAATTTACACATCTACATTTTATCCCAGCAAGCAAAAAACGGTACAGTGAAATGACGGCTAACTATAAACCCAATGTAGTCCAGCCATGAGTAACCCACTTCTACCCTAAAATAACCTTGAATACATTTACATGCTGTTTTTGCCTAAATAACTTTAAGATGTATGATATTCCATTATCTAAGCAAAGTCAACAGGTGTTCAAGGTGTTTGCTTTCATTTCTTTTACATGTTCTTAAAGTATATGCATCATCTATTTGTGTGCTATGGTTAGACATCTGTTAGACTTTCATGGGCAGCCCAAATTCTGCCTTATTTTAGCCACAATTGCTTGCTGGGATCTTACATCAAAAAGTGTACACTGGGTTCTTTGCTTCTTAACACTAGTACCATTTTCCTCACTGTTATTTCTAAATATAATCCTAATATTTATTAATACTTGTCCAAAATTCTGCTTTGCAGACTGTTTGTGGGCTGCTTTGTGGTATTTTACTATGAAATGCATCATTCATTCTTATATTGTTTTTGTTTTAATTCACTCAGAGTCCTGTTCTGGTTCGTCTCCATCAGCGGAAACAGCAAAAGCACCAGGTCTTCCACATCATCCGCCACCAGCTGAGCTTCCAGTTCACTGGAAAGATCATCTTCCACCTTTCCAGCATGAGTGGATACGGAACACACTATTTAAGGCCAACCCGCGAACCGGCAAGCCAGAACTAGTGTCCCAACTGAAGCTTTGGTGGTATCCTCCTCAGGTCCCTTTAATTCACACTCAGCCGCCCGCCTCACCTGACCTCTTCTTCTGTCGGCCCCTTTTCTTATGGATGCCGCTCAAGATGTGGCGATTTCCTCTTGTCTGTGTTCGTCCAGACTGTGATAAGCACAAACTAACAGCCGCAGGACTTTACCGTACCGTGCGCAAAGTCTTGGACATCGACGGTTGGTATGATCTTGCCACTGAGTATCTGGAGTGCAAACGCTGCAAAAAGAAATATCCCGCCTGGTCCGAGGACATTTTGGGGCAACTGGATATGGGCCACCGCAGTCAGTTTCCAGCTTTGCTGACATACAGGTAATTCATAATGACAATCATTCATTATTAGGCACTTTAATTTGTGTTTTTTTTTACCAAATAAAGCATTTGCATGATTATACTGTTGTTTTTTAGATACTCATGTGACAACCGGGTGCTGAGGATGATGAGGGAGAGGACACAGGGCAACAGCGTGACACAGCTGTACAAGAAGCTCATGGAACAACACAGTGAGGCATGGACACAGCGTGTCCTTCAGTACCTGACTGCCTGTGAACCATTTACAAGGTCCTTCCTTGTGCAGCCACCTGTGTTTGCCGAGCCTCCCTCTTTACCTGCCCTACCTAAACCTAAGTGGCTGTTAGCCGTGTACGCCAGGGATGTTCTGGGGCGACTGCACGAGGTCAAAGCCAAAATTACATCTGTCTTGGGCTGTGTTCTAAAGATGGACTCCACAAAGAAGGTAACACATCCCTGTATCCAGAAATTTGCCATATGGAAAAGTGTGTATACATAATAAAAACAGTTTTTAATTATTTTATTTTTTTGCAATAGGTCACAAAGAAACTTGCCGGTGCTGCTGCAGGAACAGCTGCCTGGTGCACAAATGTGGGAAATGAACACGGCCAAGTCCTTGTCTCTGTGCTGACAGCCGCAGAGGGACATGGACTGCACCCTATGGCAGCTGGCTTAATGAAACGCTACCGGGAGGCAGGAGAGGCAGCCCCGAAAGTGATGTATGTGGACAGAGATTGCTGCAGTCTTCATGGCAAGTCTCAGGTGAAGGTCATGTTTTCGGAGTGGGATGAGCTTGAAGTGCGCCTTGACATCTGGCATTTCATGCGGCGATTTGCTGCAGGTGTCACGACAGAGGCTCATCCGCTCTACGGGACCTTCATGGCACGTCTGTCCATGTGCATCTTTCAGTGGGATTCAGATGATGTGGCTGCTCTTCACCGTGCAAAGGAGGGTGAGCTGGCAGCAAAGAAGGCCGGCCACATCTCAGGAAAGGCGCTGAGTTCCCGCATTACCCGGAGAGAGTTGGCACTGCACTGCCGGAGGAGGACCAGGGGTGTGGAGGAGACCACCAGATTAATTGGATCTCTGGTTGATCTGTTTGACAGTGCAAGTGGTAAAGACACTCTGGGAGTTCCTCTGCTGGACCATGAACGGATCCAGCAGATATGGAAAGAACAGCGGAAGCACGTACAGTGTATCCAAGACCCAGAGAACTTTCCCCTCTACATGAAGACAGGGACACTGAAGAAAGGCGGTGTGGAGCTGTGCTGCTACAGATGTGCCCGTGGCTCTACCTCTTTGGAGTCATTCCACCTCCACCTAAACCGTTTTATTCCAGGTATTACATACATATGGATTACATTTTTTTTTAAAGTAATGTCACATCAATAAATGTCATACTCTACAGTAATATCACAGTTCTTTTCTGATGTCATAAGCATTGACAAAGCTGTCTTGCCAGTCACTAGTAACTCTGGTTATAATACCAATAATTGTTTATGTAATTACATAGCACCTCATGTGCAGCACATATCTTGTACATGTGTGACACATAAAACCATTTTTGTTTATCTGACTTTTA
The DNA here is from genome assembly GCF_027580225.2 of Misgurnus anguillicaudatus. Taxonomy (NCBI): domain Eukaryota; kingdom Metazoa; phylum Chordata; class Actinopteri; order Cypriniformes; family Cobitidae; genus Misgurnus; species Misgurnus anguillicaudatus. The sequence continues at coordinate 5,466,298 of NC_073356.2, read as the reverse complement.
GGAACCAGTGCCAGTGATTCACATTTTCAGGCCTATCTTCTTGAGGGCTTGATGCGCTGGAATGATGACAGGATGGAAGATGCCATAAAAGGAGCGTCCTCCATCCGGACATATGGCAGTGCCATGAAAGAGGCTGTGGACAAGCTTTCCCGAACTGTCTTCGGAAAGCCCTGGGATGAGCGCTATCGCCCTCCTGGAGCATATACAGGCAAGAAATTCAATAATTTGTTCTTTTGTAATATTCTACTAAGTTATCTATTTAGCTTTTAATGTACTAGACTAGACAAATGATTAACAACACTTTTTTATCCTTGTAGGTGAATTGCTGGGAATGGAGTACCTTTACAGCCAGACTGGCAAAACACTTACTCCAGTGCTCCAGAACCCAGAGGAAGAAGACAGGCTGGTGGAGGAAGTTGATGATCAGGACCTGCAAGATGAGGGGTTTGAGGAAGAGATCATGGAGGACATCACAGTTCCAGTGCTGTATGAGGATGACCCTTGCCGTGATCTTGAAAACAGCCCCTCATCTTTGCCTCTGCATCAGTCCCCAGCATCGATGGCTGATGTGTCACTGGCTGAGCCGTCCACATCATCATCTCCTGGTGGAGAACAACAGCATCTTGCCCCTGCCCCTTCAGTACTGTCACAGTCATCTGACACTGGAAGCAGTATTTCCGACGAGGCTCAGGTAAGACACTCTAAGGTCTTTTTTTTCAATTGCTAACAAGCATTCCTCCACATACTCTCCCTCTCTGAACCAATCTACTTTCCTTACCAACCTGTCTTCTTTTATCCATATTGCAAAATTGCTAAATAAGTTCCAAGATATCCCCTTCTAATACTGTAAATCATGGTAATGAGACTAGAGCAGAACACCTGGGTTGGCTTTCAAGTAAAACTGCAATTAGCTTAGAATGATTACTATTTTATTTCCTGCTACAATTTTCTATATTTTAAAACAATTACTGAAGAAATGCATTCAATTTGCCATCATTCTTTTGAAAATGTTTATAACAATTTCAAAAGCAGTGTGTTAGTATTTGAGAAATGTAGATAGTATACATAATACATTGTGTTTTGCAAGTGGTGAAGCATAAATGAGAGAAGAATTTTGGAAGATGTGGATATTGAATGCATTGAACTGATGGATCACATTAACCTCATTACAGCACAGTGACATTAATAAGAAGTCCAACCCTGTTGGGTTAGTTGCTTGTTCCTGCTGTGACAGGTTTCGACTGTGTACAGTTTTTAAATGCCCCCTTAGTATTGAACTTAAACAATGCTTGTTAGCAATTGAAAAAAAACTCATTTTAATCTCGTTTTACTCCACATAAATTAACATAAATCTGCATTTACTAGGGAGCAGTCATTGGACCCGATGGCATCGCTGGGTGGGACAAGGTCCAGGATTTGGCTGGTTACCTGGTGGGTCTTCGTGAGGCTCCTTACCTTACTGACCAGCAGGTGACAGAGGCCATCCAGCTGTGGACAGCTCTCCTAGATTTCGATAAGCAGCGGGTCAACTATCAGCCTCGACATCAGCCTCAGCTGACACATGGGCGCTATAAGGCACCGAAGCGGTCTGGAGTCACACCAGGTGTGGAGAGTGTGAAACGGTGTCTGATTGGACATCCTGGGGGTCCAGCGCAGTGGCCCGACGCCAACCGCTTGGTTAATACCATTTGTATGAAGCTGTGTGCTTTACACAAGTCGCCAACCAAGAAAGATGGAGTTTGCACCCCCAGGTGGTCTAAAGTTCTTTCAGATTACCACCACATCCGAGAGTTGGTGCTTAACAATCCCACTCTGATGGATGAAACAACGATCCAGCTGTTTGAGATAAACCATAGGACACTCACTCAGTGGTAAGCATGGCACACCATTTGCTTCAAATTAACTGAATACTTACATACATATATATATAATAAAAATTAATTTTTTCAGGTTTCGTAAGTGGAAGAATAGACAGGAAATGGGCGTCCTCGGTCAGGGTCTGACTCCATCTAACCCAATTGCTGTGGCTGATACGCACCTGCCTCCACCGAGGGAAAAATTGAATGAAGTGCCATCGACATCAGGCCCAAAACATCAATTTTTCCTTCCACCAAATCGTGAAGGACAGGCTCCTCTTCTGCGACCAGGTCGAAAGCCAGCTGCTGCCACCAGGGAGTTTCCCATTGCACCTGCCTCCACAGCATCAGGAGTTGTGCAGCCCATTTTAGCACCCATCGCACCTGCCCCCACAGCATCAGGAGTTATGCAGCACATTTTAGCACCGGGGTTGTCGTTTGGCACAGTAGTCTTTAATCCAGACATGACTGTGTCAGTGGTGATTCCACCTTCTGGTGCTTCGACATCCAGTGCAGTCCCAGCTCCGCCTGCTCCGGCGTCTGCTGCTCCTGTGTCCCGTTACACCCAAAGGAACAGGCGCCGACGGGCTGTGGAGAATGAAAGTGGTGTCCAGAAGAGGAAGTATGTGCGAGGGGTTACTTTTAACACGTGCAGCAAATGTGGGCAGCCCAAAACGAAAGAGTTTGGCCATAGCCGATATGGTAATGCCACATTTTGTTTGCGTACCTCAAATGGCAAATCTTTAGAGGAATGGTTGGCAGAGCAGCGCCAGCAAGAAAGATGTCAAACTCCACCACCTCAATAAATAACATCTTTCCTGTATATATTGTACATATTTGTGAGTGTGTGTGTGTGTGTGTGATCATTTCAATATTTGTGTGTATTTATTTTAATAAAACATTTTACATCTGAAGTGTCTGTGGATCTGATAAATAAATCTGATAAATCATATCAATCAAATCATATGCCACACAAAAACACATCTTTAAAGAAACATTTTTACATAAACATAAAAAACATACAAATTTACCTTACTTACATTACCTTATAAACACGTAATATTTTATAAAAAAAGAAAAAACACAAAATAATGAATATCAATCAATATAATGATATGTCAATAGTAGATAACTAATAGAGGCACAGTTAAATGAACCATGTTTTTTGTGGTAAAAGTGTAGTAACCATGCTTTTTATAAATTTTTATATAAACATAAACAGGTAATATTCTTTTAAATAATAATATACACAAAATTATTAATATCAACCAATATAATGATCATAGATAATAGGCATAGTTAAATTAACCATATTTTTTGTGGTAAAAGTGTAGTATGGTTTTTATTCATTTTTATATAAACAGGTAATGTTCTTTAAAAAAATAATATACACAAAATAATAAATATTAATCAATATAATGACATGCCATATAGATAACTAAATAGTTGCGCGGTTAAATTAACCATGTTTTTTTTTGTGGTAAAAGCGTAGAAACCATGCTTTTTGGTGTATTGTTTACTATTAGCAAAACCATGTTTATTTTGTGGTAACCATGGTTTTACTACAGTACATTTTTTGTAAGGATTTGTTGGATACTTCGTCACGCAGACCACGGGTTCGAGTCCAGCCCGCGGAGGGTGACTTGTTTCAAATATAACTAAAACTACTGTAACATGACATAACGCAGAGGAAAATATCCAGAATATTGTTGCAGGTGAAATCTGGCGCCGCATACCCGCTTTTTGCGTCTTTTTCGCTTGCGTGCGGGGGCGCAAAGATTGGGCCCCTTCCTTTGCGCAGCGAGCGCTCTACCATTTGAGCTAATTCCCCTTGCGCCCAAAGCGTGACTGTTTTGGCTTGTTGGAAGCTGGCTGCTACGTGGTGGAAAAATGTCTCCCAGGGGGCCGGAGGGGTTCTCCGATTGGCTCGTTGGTCTAGGGGTATGATTCTCGCTTAGGGTGCGAGAGGTCCCGGGTTCAAATCCCGGACGAGCCCACCTTTAAACTCGCCTCTCGGAGCTTTAACACACAACACCGCTGTGAATGGCAATCCGGGCAGTGATGCATGTGTCCAATTTAGTTTACGGATGATTCATCAGAATTTTCTCCCAATCTAAAATCAACACTTGGAAAATGTGATAAAGACATGGCTTCTTAGATGTTACTTGACGTTACAACGTACACTAAGTTTTGGGATGCCCCTTCTAATAAAGATGTTTGGGACAACACAGTGGCCATCCCAAACAGAGCACTGTTGTCTCACAGCAAGTAGGTCTCCTGTTCAAGCCCTGGCTGGATCAGGAGGCCTTTCTGTGTAAAGTTTACATGTTCCCCTTGAGTCAACGTAGAATTACTCTGGGCTCGGTGTTATTTGGTTTCCTTCCACAGTACAAAAACTATACACACATTGGTCTATACACAGACACATGGCAGGGAAGGGCAATTTGACATCTCCAATTCACCTAACCCGCGTTTCTGACGTTGCCAATAACTAGTTCTCGCCATGAATATCCCCATAGATGGCGAAATGGCATTAAGAATAAAGTAGCATGTTTAACTATTCCAGTTTTTCCAAACAAAACTAATATTAATGCTATACAATACGGACCTTGTCACAGTATTTTGTTTCCATCTATGTTGCAGCAGTTTTGCAAAAAGGACTTTCTGTGCTGAAATGACTGTGACCCTGGGAACAAATCATTGATAGGTTTGGGTGATGAGTGTTTGGCTCAGAGCCTGTAAGTCATAACAAAGGTGTTCAGCTGGGTTCAGGTCCGAGATTTATGCAGACCAGTCAAGTTCTTTCACACCATTTCAAATTTCAAGCAATTAGCATGTTCTGATATCGATAAGTGCTTATTTTGACACCAGCCCAACACTAGGGCAGGTTGGCTCATTGTGGCGAATCAGAGTAGCAGGACCCAAAAGGCCCATCCCCAGGAACTGCCTGAGGAAGCTGGTGACTGTGTTGTGGACACATGTTTCACAACGGCAAAGCACCGCCGTCTTACACCTTGGCTCGTTGGTCTAGGGGTATGATTCTCGCTTTGGGTGCGAGAGGTCCCGGGTTCAAATCCCGGACGAGCCCGTCCCTCGATTTGCTTCTTGTTGCTGCTACGCTGTGAAACATTCATGTCAGTCCTGGCAGAGACGTTCGCAGTACCACTAGACGACCCTTGGCCGGTTAGCTCAGTTGGTTAGAGCGTGGTGCTAATAACGCCAAGGTCGCGGGTTCGATCCCCGTACGGGCCATGCGTTTTTCCTACCTCTTGTGGCTGACCGCTTTAATGCTGTGATTTGTCATGGAAATTCCTGCCACACAAGCCTCTGCGGCCGAAATAGCTCAGTTGGGAGAGCGTTAGACTGAAGATCTAAAGGTCCCTGGTTCGATCCCGGGTTTCGGCATTGATGGCCAATTCTTAAGGGTTCGTTTAGCCGACTCGCCGCGGCTTACCTAACAGTTCCTGTCCTTTTTTCCGTGACCCAGTGCATCAGGCGCCAAAGCAAAACGTGGTTCCATGGTGTAATGGTTAGCACTCTGGACTCTGAATCCAGCGATCCGAGTTCAAATCTCGGTGGGACCTGTTGGAGCTTTTGGGGATTTCCAAGCAGAACCCTGTCCAAGGGAACAGTGTTTGTAACCCCCAAAACAATCCCCCGCCCTTTAAGCCTTTCTACCAGAGCACTCAGGCTGTAGACGAAAAATGAGTTAATTCAAGCAACATTGAGCACTTTTTTCTGTTCACCCTGACGGTGGGCCGACAACACACAATGTGGCAAGTTTCAGCAACCACAAGCACATTACAGGGAAGCAAATTAAACGAAACCTTAGGATAAATGAAAAATGCATCGACATTTTGGTTAAATGAAACACACAGCTCATGTGTCCAGGCCAAAGAAAACACACAGCTCACGTGTACAATCTGACAATGAAATGCAATAAAAATACCTTACCAGAAATGACAGGAAGACAAATGAACATTGAAAGCAAATGATTCAAATTTTAAAGGGCAACAAAATGCTGCTGGAATGTAAAGCTCCTTGTTGCTTTGTGAAGTAACATCCGAATAGGAGACGTTCGTGTGTGTGCTCAGGTGCCATTTTGAGGACCGACACTGGGACCTGTTGGCTTTTTAAAGCAAATTGTTAGATCTGGAGCCAAAGTGAAGCCCTTTCTGCAAGTGTAAACCGCAAAAGCACCCACAGAGAGGGAACGCCTCGGGTCTGTAGCTTCAGAGAATTTAGCAACAAATCAAAATCACGTGGAGAATGCGGGCATCGATCCCGCTACCTCTCGCATGCTAAGCGAGCGCTCTACCATTTGAGCTAATTCCCCTTGCGCCCAAAGCGTGACTGTTTTGGCTTGTTGGAAGCTGGCTGCTACGTGGTGGAAAAATGTCTCCCAGGGGGCCGGAGGGGTTCTCCGATTGGCTCGTTGGTCTAGGGGTATGATTCTCGCTTAGGGTGCGAGAGGTCCCGGGTTCAAATCCCGGACGAGCCCACCTTTAAACTCGCCTCTCGGAGCTTTAACACACAACACCGCTGTGTATGGCAATCCGGGCAGTGATGCATGTGTCCAATTTAGTTTACGGATGATTCATCAGAATTTTCTCCCAATCTAAAATCAACACTTGGAAAATGTGATAAAGACATGGCTTCTTAGATGTTACTTGACGTTACAACGTACACTAAGTTTTGGGATGCCCCTTCTAATAAAGATGTTTGGGACAACACAGTGGCCATCCCAAACAGAGCACTGTTGTCTCACAGCAAGTAGGTCTCCTGTTCAAGCCCTGGCTGGATCAGGAGGCCTTTCTGTGTAAAGTTTACATGTTCCCCTTGAGTCAACGTAGAATTACTCTGGGCTCGGTGTTATTTGGTTTCCTTCCACAGTACAAAAACTATACACACATTGGTCTATACACAGACACATGGCAGGGAAGGGCAATTTGACATCTCCAATTCACCTAACCCGCGTTTCTGACGTTGCCAATAACCAGTTCTCGCCATGAATATCCCCATAGATGGCGAAATGGCATTAAGAATAAAGTAGCATGTTTAACTATTCCAGTTTTTCCAAACAAAACTAATATTAATGCTATACAATACGGACCTTGTCACAGTATTTTGTTTCCATCTATGTTGCAGCAGTTTTGCAAAAAGGACTTTCTGTGCTGAAATGACTGTGACCCTGGGAACAAATCATTGATAGGTTTGGGTGATGAGTGTTTGGCTCAGAGCCTGTAAGTCATAACAAAGGTGTTCAGCTGGGTTCAGGTCCGAGATTTATGCAGACCAGTCAAGTTCTTTCACACCATTTCAAATTTCAAGCAATTAGCATGTTCTGATATCGATAAGTGCTTATTTTGACACCAGCCCAACACTAGGGCAGGTTGGCTCATTGTGGCGAATCAGAGTAGCAGGACCAAAAAGGCCCATCCCCAGGAACTGCCTGAGGAAGCTGGTGACTGTGTTGTGGACACATGTTTCACAACGGCAAAGCACCGCGGTCTTACGCCTTGGCTCGTTGGTCTAGGGGTATGATTCTCGCTTTGGGTGCGAGAGGTCCCGGGTTCAAATCCCGGACGAGCCCGTCCCTCGATTTGCTTCTTGTTGCTGCTACGCTGTGAAACATTCATGTCAGTCCTGGCAGAGACGTTCGCAGTACCACTAGACGACCCTTGGCCGGTTAGCTCAGTTGGTTAGAGCGTGGTGCTAATAACGCCAAGGTCGCGGGTTCGATCCCCGTACGGGCCATGCGTTTTTCCTACCTCTTGTGGCTGACCGCTTTAATGCTGTGATTTGTCATGGAAATTCCTGCCACACAAGCCGCTGCGGCCGAAATAGCTCAGTTGGGAGAGCGTTAGACTGAAGATCTAAAGGTCCCTGGTTCGATCCCGGGTTTCGGCATTGATGGCCAATTCTTAAGGGTTCGTTTAGCCGACTCGCCGCGGCTTACCTAACAGTTCCTGTCCTTTTTTCCGTGACCCAGTGCATCAGGCGCCAAAGCAAAACGTGGTTCCATGGTGTAATGGTTAGCACTCTGGACTCTGAATCCAGCGATCCGAGTTCAAATCTCGGTGGGACCTGTTGGAGCTTTTGGGGATTTCCAAGCAGAACCCTGTCCAAGGGAACAGTGTTTGTAACCCCCAAAACAATCCCCCGCCATTTAAGCCTTTCTACCAGAGCACTCAGGCTGTAGACGAAAAATGAGTTAATTCAAGCAACATTGAGCACTTTTTTCTGTTCACCCTGACGGTGGGCCGACAACACACAATGTGGCAAGTTTCAGCAACCACAAGCACATTACAGGGAAGCAAATTAAACGAAACCTTAGGATAAATGAAAAATGCATCGACATTTTGGTTAAATGAAACACACAGCTCATGTGTCCAGGCCAAAGAAAACACACAGCTCACGTGTACAATCTGACAATGAAATGCAATAAAAATACCTTACCAGAAATGACAGGAAGACAAATGAACATTGAAAGCAAATGATTCAAATTTTAAAGGGCAACAAAATGCTGCTGGAATGTAAAGCTCCTTGTTGCTTTGTGAAGTAACATCCGAATAGGAGACGTTCGTGTGTGTGCTCAGGTGCCATTTTGAGGACCGACACTGGGACCTGTTGGCTTTTTAAAGCAAATTGTTAGATCTGGAGCCAAAGTGAAGCCCTTTTCTGCAAGTGTAAACCGCAAAAGCACCCACAGAGAGGGAACGCCTCGGGTCTGTAGCTTCAGAGAATTTAGCAACAAATCAAAATCACGTGGAGAATGCGGGCATCGATCCCGCTACCTCTCGCATGCTAAGCGAGCGCTCTACCATTTGAGCTAATTCCCCTTGCGCCCAAAGCGTGACTGTTTTGGCTTGTTGGAAGCTGGCTGCTACGTGGTGGAAAAATGTCTCCCAGGGGGCCGGAGGGGTTCTCCGATTGGCTCGTTGGTCTAGGGGTATGATTCTCGCTTAGGGTGCGAGAGGTCCCGGGTTCAAATCCCGGACGAGCCCACCTTTAAACTCGCCTCTCGGAGCTTTAACACACAACACCGCTGTGTATGGCAATCCGGGCAGTGATGCATGTGTCCAATTTAGTTTACGGATGATTCATCAGAATTTTCTCCCAATCTAAAATCAACACTTGGAAAATGTGATAAAGACATGGCTTCTTAGATGTTACTTGACGTTACAACGTACACTAAGTTTTGGGATGCCCCTTCTAATAAAGATGTTTGGGACAACACAGTGGCCATCCCAAACAGAGCACTGTTGTCTCACAGCAAGTAGGTCTCCTGTTCAAGCCCTGGCTGGATCAGGAGGCCTTTCTGTGTAAAGTTTACATGTTCCCCTTGAGTCAACGTAGAATTACTCTGGGCTCGGTGTTATTTGGTTTCCTTCCACAGTACAAAAACTATACACACATTGGTCTATACACAGACACATGGCAGGGAAGGGCAATTTGACATCTCCAATTCACCTAACCCGCGTTTCTGACGTTGCCAATAACCAGTTCTCGCCATGAATATCCCCATAGATGGCGAAATGGCATTAAGAATAAAGTAGCATGTTTAACTATTCCAGTTTTTCCAAACAAAACTAATATTAATGCTATACAATACGGACCTTGTCACAGTATTTTGTTTCCATCTATGTTGCAGCAGTTTTGCAAAAAGGACTTTCTGTGCTGAAATGACTGTGACCCTGGGAACAAATCATTGATAGGTTTGGGTGATGAGTGTTTGGCTCAGAGCCTGTAAGTCATAACAAAGGTGTTCAGCTGGGTTCAGGTCCGAGATTTATGCAGACCAGTCAAGTTCTTTCACACCATTTCAAATTTCAAGCAATTAGCATGTTCTGATATCGATAAGTGCTTATTTTGACACCAGCCCAACACTAGGGCAGGTTGGCTCATTGTGGCGAATCAGAGTAGCAGGACCAAAAAGGCCCATCCCCAGGAACTGCCTGAGGAAGCTGGTGACTGTGTTGTGGACACATGTTTCACAACGGCAAAGCACCGCGGTCTTACGCCTTGGCTCGTTGGTCTAGGGGTATGATTCTCGCTTTGGGTGCGAGAGGTCCCGGGTTCAAATCCCGGACGAGCCCGTCCCTCGATTTGCTTCTTGTTGCTGCTACGCTGTGAAACATTCATGTCAGTCCTGGCAGAGACGTTCGCAGTACCACTAGACGACCCTTGGCCGGTTAGCTCAGTTGGTTAGAGCGTTGTGCTAATAACGCCAAGGTCGCGGGTTCGATCCCCGTACGGGCCATGCGTTTTTCCTACCTCTTGTGGCTGACCGCTTTAATGCTGTGATTTGTCATGGAAATTCCTGCCACACAAGCCGCTGCGGCCGAAATAGCTCAGTTGGGAGAGCGTTAGACTGAAGATCTAAAGGTCCCTGGTTCGATCCCGGGTTTCGGCATTGATGGCCAATTCTTAAGGGTTCGTTTAGCCGACTCGCCGCGGCTTACCTAACAGTTCCTGTCCTTTTTTCCGTGACCCAGTGCATCAGGCGCCAAAGCAAAACGTGGTTCCATGGTGTAATGGTTAGCACTCTTGACTCTGAATCCAGCGATCCGAGTTCAAATCTCGGTGGGACCTGGTGGAGCTTTTGGGGATTTCCAAGCAGAACCCTGTCCAAGGGAACAGTGTTTGTAACCCCCAAAACAATCCCCCGCCCTTTAAGCCTTTCTACCAGAGCACTCAGGCTGTAGACGAAAAATGAGTTAATTCAAGCAACATTGAGCACTTTTTTCTGTTCACCCTGACGGTGGGCCGACAACACACAATGTGGCAAGTTTCAGCAACCACAAGCACATTACAGGGAAGCAAATTAAACGAAACCTTAGGATAAATGAAAAATGCATCGACATTTTGGTTAAATGAAACACACAGCTCATGTGTCCAGGCCAAAGAAAACACACAGCTCACGTGTACAATCTGACAATGAAATGCAATAAAAATACCTTACCAGAAATGACAGGAAGACAAATGAACATTGAAAGCAAATGATTCAAATTTTAAAGGGCAACAAAATGCTGCTGGAATGTAAAGCTCCTTGTTGCTTTGTGAAGTAACATCCGAATAGGAGACGTTCGTGTGTGTGCTCAGGTGCCATTTTGAGGACCGACACTGGGACCTGTTGGCTTTTTAAAGCAAATTGTTAGATCTGGAGCCAAAGTGAAGCCCTTTTCTGCAAGTGTAAACCGCAAAAGCACCCACAGAGAGGGAACGCCTCGGGTCTGTAGCTTCAGAGAATTTAGCAACAAATCAAAATCACGTGGAGAATGCGGGCATCGATCCCGCTACCTCTCGCATGCTAAGCGAGCGCTCTACCATTTGAGCTAATTCCCCTTGCGCCCAAAGCGTGACTGTTTTGGCTTGTTGGAAGCTGGCTGCTACGTGGTGGAAAAATGTCTCCCAGGGGGCCGGAGGGGTTCTCCGATTGGCTCGTTGGTCTAGGGGTATGATTCTCGCTTAGGGTGCGAGAGGTCCCGGGTTCAAATCCCGGACGAGCCCACCTTTAAACTCGCCTCTCGGAGCTTTAACACACAACACCGCTGTGTATGGCAATCCGGGCAGTGATGCATGTGTCCAATTTAGTTTACGGATGATTCATCAGAATTTTCTCCCAATCTAAAATCAACACTTGGAAAATGTGATAAAGACATGGCTTCTTAGATGTTACTTGACGTTACAACGTACACTAAGTTTTGGGATGCCCCTTCTAATAAAGATGTTTGGGACAACACAGTGGCCATCCCAAACAGAGCACTGTTGTCTCACAGCAAGTAGGTCTCCTGTTCAAGCCCTGGCTGGATCAGGAGGCCTTTCTGTGTAAAGTTTACATGTTCCCCTTGAGTCAACGTAGAATTACTCTGGGCTCGGTGTTATTTGGTTTCCTTCCACAGTACAAAAACTATACACACATTGGTCTATACACAGACACATGGCAGGGAAGGGCAATTTGACATCTCCAATTCACCTAACCCGCGTTTCTGACGTTGCCAATAACCAGTTCTCGCCATGAATATCCCCATAGATGGCGAAATGGCATTAAGAATAAAGTAGCATGTTTAACTATTCCAGTTTTTCCAAACAAAACTAATATTAATGCTATACAATACGGACCTTGTCACAGTATTTTGTTTCCATCTATGTTGCAGCAGTTTTGCAAAAAGGACTTTCTGTGCTGAAATGACTGTGACCCTGGGAACAAATCATTGATAGGTTTGGGTGATGAGTGTTTGGCTCAGAGCCTGTAAGTCATAACAAAGGTGTTCAGCTGGGTTCAGGTCCGAGATTTATGCAGACCAGTCAAGTTCTTTCACACCATTTCAAATTTCAAGCAATTAGCATGTTCTGATATCGATAAGTGCTTATTTTGACACCAGCCCAACACTAGGGCAGGTTGGCTCATTGTGGCGAATCAGAGTAGCAGGACCAAAAAGGCCCATCCCCAGGAACTGCCTGAGGAAGCTGGTGACTGTGTTGTGGACACATGTTTCACAACGGCAAAGCACCGCGGTCTTACGCCTTGGCTCGTTGGTCTAGGGGTATGATTCTCGCTTTGGGTGCGAGAGGTCCCGGGTTCAAATCCCGGACGAGCCCGTCCCTCGATTTGCTGCTTGTTGCTGCTATGCTGTGAAACATTCATGTCAGTCCTGGCAGAGACGTTCGCAGTACCACTAGACGACCCTTGGCCGGTTAGCTCAGTTGGTTAGAGCGTGGTGCTAATAACGCCAAGGTCGCGGGTTCGATCCCCGTACGGGCCATGCGTTTTTCCTACCTCTTGTGGCTGACCGCTTTAATGCTGTGATTTGTCATGGAAATTCCTGCCACACAAGCCGCTGCGGCCGAAATAGCTCAGTTGGGAGAGCGTTAGACTGAAGATCTAAAGGTCCCTGGTTCGATCCCGGGTTTCGGCATAGATGGCCAATTCTTAAGGGTTCGTTTAGCCGACTCGCCGCGGCTTACCTAACAGTTCCTGTCCTTTTTTCCGTGACCCAGTGCATCAGGCGCCAAAGCAAAACGTGGTTCCATGGTGTAATGGTTAGCACTCTGGACTCTGAATCCAGCGATCCGAGTTCAAATCTCGGTGGGACCTGTTGGAGCTTTTGGGGATTTCCAAGCAGAACCCTGTCCAAGGGAACAGTGTTTGTAACCCCCAAAACAATCCCCCGCCCTTTAAGCCTTTCTACCAGAGCACTCAGGCTGTAGACGAAAAATGAGTTAATTCAAGCAACATTGAGCACTTTTTTCTGTTCACCCTGACGGTGGGCCGACAACACACAATGTGGCAAGTTTCAGCAACCACAAGCACATTACAGGGAAGCAAATTAAACGAAACCTTAGGATAAATGAAAAATGCATCGACATTTTGGTTAAATGAAACACACAGCTCATGTGTCCAGGCCAAAGAAAACACACAGCTCACGTGTACAATCTGACAATGAAATGCAATAAAAATACCTTACCAGAAATGACAGGAAGACAAATGAACATTGAAAGCAAATGATTCAAATTTTAAAGGGCAACAAAATGCTGCTGGAATGTAAAGCTCCTTGTTGCTTTGTGAAGTAACATCCGAATAGGAGACGTTCGTGTGTGCGCTCAGGTGCCATTTTGAGGACCGACACTGGGACCTGTTGGCTTTTTAAAGCAAATTGTTAGATCTGGAGCCAAAGTGAAGCCCTTTTCTGCAAGTGTAAACCGCAAAAGCACCCACAGAGAGGGAACGCCTCGGGTCTGTAGCTTCAGAGAATTTAGCAACAAATCAAAATCACGTGGAGAATGCGGGCATCGATCCCGCTACCTCTCGCATGCTAAGCGAGCGCTCTACCATTTGAGCTAATTCCCCTTGCGCCCAAAGCGTGACTGTTTTGGCTTGTTGGAAGCTGGCTGCTACGTGGTGGAAAAATGTCTCCCAGGGGGCCGGAGGGGTTCTCCGATTGGCTCGTTGGTCTAGGGGTATGATTCTCGCTTAGGGTGCGAGAGGTCCCGGGTTCAAATCCCGGACGAGCCCACCTTTAAACTCGCCTCTCGGAGCTTTAACACACAACACCGCTGTGTATGGCAATCCGGGCAGTGATGCATGTGTCCAATTTAGTTTACGGATGATTCATCAGAATTTTCTCCCAATCTAAAATCAACACTTGGAAAATGTGATAAAGACATGGCTTCTTAGATGTTACTTGACGTTACAACGTACACTAAGTTTTGGGATGCCCCTTCTAATAAAGATGTTTGGGACAACACAGTGGCCATCCCAAACAGAGCACTGTTGTCTCACAGCAAGTAGGTCTCCTGTTCAAGCCCTGGCTGGATCAGGAGGCCTTTCTGTGTAAAGTTTACATGTTCCCCTTGAGTCAACGTAGAATTACTCTGGGCTCGGTGTTATTTGGTTTCCTTCCACAGTACAAAAACTATACACACATTGGTCTATACACAGACACATGGCAGGGAAGGGCAATTTGACATCTCCAATTCACCTAACCCGCATTTCTGACGTTGCCAATAACCAGTTCTCGCCATGAATATCCCCATAGATGGCGAAATGGCATTAAGAATAAAGTAGCATGTTTAACTATTCCAGTTTTTCCAAACAAAACTAATATTAATGCTATACAATACGGACCTTGTCACAGTATTTTGTTTCCATCTATGTTGCAGCAGTTTTGCAAAAAGGACTTTCTGTGCTGAAATGACTGTGACCCTGGGAACAAATCATTGATAGGTTTGGGTGATGAGTGTTTGGCTCAGAGCCTGTAAGTCATAACAAAGGTGTTCAGCTGGGTTCAGGTCCGAGATTTATGCAGACCAGTCAAGTTCTTTCACACCATTTCAAATTTCAAGCAATTAGCATGTTCTGATATCGATAAGTGCTTATTTTGACACCAGCCCAACACTAGGGCAGGTTGGCTCATTGTGGCGAATCAGAGTAGCAGGACCAAAAAGGCCCATCCCCAGGAACTGCCTGAGGAAGCTGGTGACTGTGTTGTGGACACATGTTTCACAACGGCAAAGCACCGCGGTCTTACGCCTTGGCTCGTTGGTCTAGGGGTATGATTCTCGCTTTGGGTGCGAGAGGTCCCGGGTTCAAATCCCGGACGAGCCCGTCCCTCCATTTGCTTCTTGTTGCTGCTACGCTGTGAAACATTCATGTCAGTCCTGGCAGAGACGTTCGCAGTACCACTAGACGACCCTTGGCCGGTTAGCTCAGTTGGTTAGAGCGTGGTGCTAATAACGCCAAGGTCGCGGGTTCGATCCCCGTACGGGCCATGCGTTTTTCCTACCTCTTGTGGCTGACCGCTTTAATGCTGTGATTTGTCATGGAAATTCCTGCCACACAAGCCGCTGCGGCCGAAATAGCTCAGTTGGGAGAGCGTTAGACTGAAGATCTAAAGGTCCCTGGTTCGATCCCGGGTTTCGGCATTGATGGCCAATTCTTAAGGGTTCGTTTAGCCGACTCGCCGCGGCTTACCTAACAGTTCCTGTCCTTTTTTCCGTGACCCAGTGCATCAGGCGCCAAAGCAAAACGTGGTTCCATGGTGTAATGGTTAGCACTCTGGACTCTGAATCCAGCGATCCGAGTTCAAATCTCGGTGGGACCTGTTGGAGCTTTTGGGGATTTCCAAGCAGAACCCTGTCCAAGGGAACAGTGTTTGTAACCCCCAAAACAATCCCCCGCCCTTTAAGCCTTTCTACCAGAGCACTCAGGCTGTAGACGAAAAATGAGTTAATTCAAGCAACATTGAGCACTTTTTTCTGTTCACCCTGACGGTGGGCCGACAACACACAATGTGGCAAGTTTCAGCAACCACAAGCACATTACAGGGAAGCAAATTAAACGAAACCTTAGGATAAATGAAAAATGCATCGACATTTTGGTTAAATGAAACACACAGCTCATGTGTCCAGGCCAAAGAAAACACACAGCTCACGTGTACAATCTGACAATGAAATGCAATAAAAATACCTTACCAGAAATGACAGGAAGACAAATGAACATTGAAAGCAAATGATTCAAATTTTAAAGGGCAACAAAATGCTGCTGGAATGTAAAGCTCCTTGTTGCTTTGTGAAGTAACATCCGAATAGGAGACGTTCGTGTGTGTGCTCAGGTGCCATTTTGAGGACCGACACTGGGACCTGTTGGCTTTTTAAAGCAAATTGTTAGATCTGGAGCCAAAGTGAAGCCCTTTTCTGCAAGTGTAAACCGCAAAAGCACCCACAGAGAGGGAACGCCTCGGGTCTGTAGCTTCAGAGAATTTAGCAACAAATCAAAATCACGTGGAGAATGCGGGCATCGATCCCGCTACCTCTCGCATGCTAAGCGAGCGCTCTACCATTTGAGCTAATTCCCCTTGCGCCCAAAGCGTGACTGTTTTGGCTTGTTGGAAGCTGGCTGCTACGTGGTGGAAAAATGTCTCCCAGGGGGCCGGAGGGGTTCTCCGATTGGCTCGTTGGTCTAGGGGTATGATTCTCGCTTAGGGTGCGAGAGGTCCCGGGTTCAAATCCCGGACGAGCCCACCTTTAAACTCGCCTCTCGGAGCTTTAACACACAACACCGCTGTGTATGGCAATCCGGGCAGTGATGCATGTGTCCAATTTAGTTTACGGATGATTCATCAGAATTTTCTCCCAATCTAAAATCAACACTTGGAAAATGTGATAAAGACATGGCTTCTTAGATGTTACTTGACGTTACAACGTACACTAAGTTTTGGGATGCCCCTTCTAATAAAGATGTTTGGGACAACACAGTGGCCATCCCAAACAGAGCACTGTTGTCTCACAGCAAGTAGGTCTCCTGTTCAAGCCCTGGCTGGATCAGGAGGCCTTTCTGTGTAAAGTTTACATGTTCCCCTTGAGTCAACGTAGAATTACTCTGGGCTCGGTGTTATTTGGTTTCCTTCCACAGTACAAAAACTATACACACATTGGTCTATACACAGACACATGGCAGGGAAGGGCAATTTGACATCTCCAATTCACCTAACCCGCGTTTCTGACGTTGCCAATAACCAGTTCTCGCCATGAATATCCCCATAGATGGCGAAATGGCATTAAGAATAAAGTAGCATGTTTAACTATTCCAGTTTTTCCAAACAAAACTAATATTAATGCTATACAATACGGACCTTGTCACAGTATTTTGTTTCCATCTATGTTGCAGCAGTTTTGCAAAAAGGACTTTCTGTGCTGAAATGACTGTGACCCTGGGAACAAATCATTGATAGGTTTGGGTGATGAGTGTTTGGCTCAGAGCCTGTAAGTCATAACAAAGGTGTTCAGCTGGGTTCAGGTCCGAGATTTATGCAGACCAGTCAAGTTCTTTCACACCATTTCAAATTTCAAGCAATTAGCATGTTCTGATATCGATAAGTGCTTATTTTGACACCAGCCCAACACTAGGGCAGGTTGGCTCATTGTGGCGAATCAGAGTAGCAGGACCAAAAAGGCCCATCCCCAGGAACTGCCTGAGGAAGCTGGTGACTGTGTTGTGGACACATGTTTCACAACGGCAAAGCACCGCGGTCTTACGCCTTGGCTCGTTGGTCTAGGGGTATGATTCTCGCTTTGGGTGCGAGAGGTCCCGGGTTCAAATCCCGGACGAGCCCGTCCCTCGATTTGCTGCTTGTTGCTGCTACGCTGTGAAACATTCATGTCAGTCCTGGCAGAGACGTTCGCAGTACCACTAGACGACCCTTGGCCGGTTAGCTCAGTTGGTTAGAGCGTGGTGCTAATAACGCCAAGGTCGCGGGTTCGATCCCCGTACGGGCCATGCGTTTTTCCTACCTCTTGTGGCTGACCGCTTTAATGCTGTGATTTGTCATGGAAATTCCTGCCACACAAGCCGCTGCGGCCGAAATAGCTCAGTTGGGAGAGCGTTAGACTGAAGATCTAAAGGTCCCTGGTTCGATCCCGGGTTTCGGCATAGATGGCCAATTCTTAAGGGTTCGTTTAGCCGACTCGCCGCGGCTTACCTAACAGTTCCTGTCCTTTTTTCCGTGACCCAGTACATCTGTGTAAAGTTTACATGTTCCCCTTGAGTCAACGTAGAATTACTCTGGGCTCGGTGTTATTTGGTTTCCTTCCACAGTACAAAAACTATACACACATTGGTCTATACACAGACACATGGCAGGGAAGGGCAATTTGACATCTCCAATTCACCTAACCCGCATTTCTGACGTTGCCAATAACCAGTTCTCGCCATGAATATCCCCATAGATGGCGAAATGGCATTAAGAATAAAGTAGCATGTTTAACTATTCCAGTTTTTCCAAACAAAACTAATATTAATGCTATACAATACGGACCTTGTCACAGTATTTTGTTTCCATCTATGTTGCAGCAGTTTTGCAAAAAGGACTTTCTGTGCTGAAATGACTGTGACCCTGGGAACAAATCATTGATAGGTTTGGGTGATGAGTGTTTGGCTCAGAGCCTGTAAGTCATAACAAAGGTGTTCAGCTGGGTTCAGGTCCGAGATTTATGCAGACCAGTCAAGTTCTTTCACACCATTTCAAATTTCAAGCAATTAGCATGTTCTGATATCGATAAGTGCTTATTTTGACACCAGCCCAACACTAGGGCAGGTTGGCTCATTGTGGCGAATCAGAGTAGCAGGACCAAAAAGGCCCATCCCCAGGAACTGCCTGAGGAAGCTGGTGACTGTGTTGTGGACACATGTTTCACAACGGCAAAGCACCGCGGTCTTACGCCTTGGCTCGTTGGTCTAGGGGTATGATTCTCGCTTTGGGTGCGAGAGGTCCCGGGTTCAAATCCCGGACGAGCCCGTCCCTCCATTTGCTTCTTGTTGCTGCTACGCTGTGAAACATTCATGTCAGTCCTGGCAGAGACGTTCGCAGTACCACTAGACGACCCTTGGCCGGTTAGCTCAGTTGGTTAGAGCGTGGTGCTAATAACGCCAAGGTCGCGGGTTCGATCCCCGTACGGGCCATGCGTTTTTCCTACCTCTTGTGGCTGACCGCTTTAATGCTGTGATTTGTCATGGAAATTCCTGCCACACAAGCCGCTGCGGCCGAAATAGCTCAGTTGGGAGAGCGTTAGACTGAAGATCTAAAGGTCCCTGGTTCGATCCCGGGTTTCGGCATTGATGGCCAATTCTTAAGGGTTCGTTTAGCCGACTTGCCGCGGCTTACCTAACAGTTCCTGTCCTTTTTTCCGTGACCCAGTGCATCAGGCGCCAAAGCAAAACGTGGTTCCATGGTGTAATGGTTAGCACTCTGGACTCTGAATCCAGCGATCCGAGTTCAAATCTCGGTGGGACCTGTTGGAGCTTTTGGGGATTTCCAAGCAGAACCCTGTCCAAGGGAACAGTGTTTGTAACCCCCAAAACAATCCCCCGCCCTTTAAGCCTTTCTACCAGAGCACTCAGGCTGTAGACGAAAAATGAGTTAATTCAAGCAACATTGAGCACTTTTTTCTGTTCACCCTGACGGTGGGCCGACAACACACAATGTGGCAAGTTTCAGCAACCACAAGCACATTACAGGGAAGCAAATTAAACGAAACCTTAGGATAAATGAAAAATGCATCGACATTTTGGTTAAATGAAACACACAGCTCATGTGTCCAGGCCAAAGAAAACACACAGCTCACGTGTACAATCTGACAATGAAATGCAATAAAAATACCTTACCAGAAATGACAGGAAGACAAATGAACATTGAAAGCAAATGATTCAAATTTTAAAGGGCAACAAAATGCTGCTGGAATGTAAAGCTCCTTGTTGCTTTGTGAAGTAACATCCGAATAGGAGACGTTCGTGTGTGTGCTCAGGTGCCATTTTGAGGACCGACACTGGGACCTGTTGGCTTTTTAAAGCAAATTGTTAGATCTGGAGCCAAAGTGAAGCCCTTTTCTGCAAGTGTAAACCGCAAAAGCACCCACAGAGAGGGAACGCCTCGGGTCTGTAGCTTCAGAGAATTTAGCAACAAATCAAAATCACGTGGAGAATGCGGGCATCGATCCCGCTACCTCTCGCATGCTAAGCGAGCGCTCTACCATTTGAGCTAATTCCCCTTGCGCCCAAAGCGTGACTGTTTTGGCTTGTTGGAAGCTGGCTGCTACGTGGTGGAAAAATGTCTCCCAGGGGGCCGGAGGGGTTCTCCGATTGGCTCGTTGGTCTAGGGGTATGATTCTCGCTTAGGGTGCGAGAGGTCCCGGGTTCAAATCCCGGACGAGCCCACCTTTAAACTCGCCTCTCGGAGCTTTAACACACAACACCGCTGTGTATGGCAATCCGGGCAGTGATGCATGTGTCCAATTTAGTTTACGGATGATTCATCAGAATTTTCTCCCAATCTAAAATCAACACTTGGAAAATGTGATAAAGACATGGCTTCTTAGATGTTACTTGACGTTACAACGTACACTAAGTTTTGGGATGCCCCTTCTAATAAAGATGTTTGGGACAACACAGTGGCCATCCCAAACAGAGCACTGTTGTCTCACAGCAAGTAGGTCTCCTGTTCAAGCCCTGGCTGGATCAGGAGGCCTTTCTGTGTAAAGTTTACATGTTCCCCTTGAGTCAACGTAGAATTACTCTGGGCTCGGTGTTATTTGGTTTCCTTCCACAGTACAAAAACTATACACACATTGGTCTATACACAGACACATGGCAGGGAAGGGCAATTTGACATCTCCAATTCACCTAACCCGCATTTCTGACGTTGCCAATAACCAGTTCTCGCCATGAATATCCCCATAGATGGCGAAATGGCATTAAGAATAAAGTAGCATGTTTAACTATTCCAGTTTTTCCAAACAAAACTAATATTAATGCTATACAATACGGACCTTGTCACAGTATTTTGTTTCCATCTATGTTGCAGCAGTTTTGCAAAAAGGACTTTCTGTGCTGAAATGACTGTGACCCTGGGAACAAATCATTGATAGGTTTGGGTGATGAGTGTTTGGCTCAGAGCCTGTAAGTCATAACAAAGGTGTTCAGCTGGGTTCAGGTCCGAGATTTATGCAGACCAGTCAAGTTCTTTCACACCATTTCAAATTTCAAGCAATTAGCATGTTCTGATATCGATAAGTGCTTATTTTGACACCAGCCCAACACTAGGGCAGGTTGGCTCATTGTGGCGAATCAGAGTAGCAGGACCAAAAAGGCCCATCCCCAGGAACTGCCTGAGGAAGCTGGTGACTGTGTTGTGGACACATGTTTCACAACGGCAAAGCACCGCGGTCTTACGCCTTGGCTCGTTGGTCTAGGGGTATGATTCTCGCTTTGGGTGCGAGAGGTCCCGGGTTCAAATCCCGGACGAGCCCGTCCCTCCATTTGCTTCTTGTTGCTGCTACGCTGTGAAACATTCATGTCAGTCCTGGCAGAGACGTTCGCAGTACCACTAGACGACCCTTGGCCGGTTAGCTCAGTTGGTTAGAGCGTGGTGCTAATAACGCCAAGGTCGCGGGTTCGATCCCCGTACGGGCCATGCGTTTTTCCTACCTCTTGTGGCTGACCGCTTTAATGCTGTGATTTGTCATGGAAATTCCTGCCACACAAGCCGCTGCGGCCGAAATAGCTCAGTTGGGAGAGCGTTAGACTGAAGATCTAAAGGTCCCTGGTTCGATCCCGGGTTTCGGCATTGATGGCCAATTCTTAAGGGTTCGTTTAGCCGACTCGCCGCGGCTTACCTAACAGTTCCTGTCCTTTTTTCCGTGACCCAGTGCATCAGGCGCCAAAGCAAAACGTGGTTCCATGGTGTAATGGTTAGCACTCTGGACTCTGAATCCAGCGATCCGAGTTCAAATCTCGGTGGGACCTGTTGGAGCTTTTGGGGATTTCCAAGCAGAACCCTGTCCAAGGGAACAGTGTTTGTAACCCCCAAAACAATCCCCCGCCATTTAAGCCTTTCTACCAGAGCACTCAGGCTGTAGACGAAAAATGAGTTAATTCAAGCAACATTGAGCACTTTTTTCTGTTCACCCTGACGGTGGGCCGACAACACACAATGTGGCAAGTTTCAGCAACCACAAGCACATTACAGGGAAGCAAATTAAACGAAACCTTAGGATAAATGAAAAATGCATCGACATTTTGGTTAAATGAAACACACAGCTCATGTGTCCAGGCCAAAGAAAACACACAGCTCACGTGTACAATCTGACAATGAAATGCAATAAAAATACCTTACCAGAAATGACAGGAAGACAAATGAACATTGAAAGCAAATGATTCAAATTTTAAAGGGCAACAAAATGCTGCTGGAATGTAAAGCTCCTTGTTGCTTTGTGAAGTAACATCCGAATAGGAGACGTTCGTGTGTGTGCTCAGGTGCCATTTTGAGGACCGACACTGGGACCTGTTGGCTTTTTAAAGCAAATTGTTAGATCTGGAGCCAAAGTGAAGCCCTTTTCTGCAAGTGTAAACCGCAAAAGCACCCACAGAGAGGGAACGCCTCGGGTCTGTAGCTTCAGAGAATTTAGCAACAAATCAAAATCACGTGGAGAATGCGGGCATCGATCCCGCTACCTCTCGCATGCTAAGCGAGCGCTCTACCATTTGAGCTAATTCCCCTTGCGCCCAAAGCGTGACTGTTTTGGCTTGTTGGAAGCTGGCTGCTACGTGGTGGAAAAATGTCTCCCAGGGGGCCGGAGGGGTTCTCCGATTGGCTCGTTGGTCTAGGGGTATGATTCTCGCTTAGGGTGCGAGAGGTCCCGGGTTCAAATCCCGGACGAGCCCACCTTTAAACTCGCCTCTCGGAGCTTTAACACACAACACCGCTGTGTATGGCAATCCGGGCAGTGATGCATGTGTCCAATTTAGTTTACGGATGATTCATCAGAATTTTCTCCCAATCTAAAATCAACACTTGGAAAATGTGATAAAGACATGGCTTCTTAGATGTTACTTGACGTTACAACGTACACTAAGTTTTGGGATGCCCCTTCTAATAAAGATGTTTGGGACAACACAGTGGCCATCCCAAACAGAGCACTGTTGTCTCACAGCAAGTAGGTCTCCTGTTCAAGCCCTGGCTGGATCAGGAGGCCTTTCTGTGTAAAGTTTACATGTTCCCCTTGAGTCAACGTAGAATTACTCTGGGCTCGGTGTTATTTGGTTTCCTTCCACAGTACAAAAACTATACACACATTGGTCTATACACAGACACATGGCAGGGAAGGGCAATTTGACATCTCCAATTCACCTAACCCGCATTTCTGACGTTGCCAATAACCAGTTCTCGCCATGAATATCCCCATAGATGGCGAAATGGCATTAAGAATAAAGTAGCATGTTTAACTATTCCAGTTTTTCCAAACAAAACTAATATTAATGCTATACAATACGGACCTTGTCACAGTATTTTGTTTCCATCTATGTTGCAGCAGTTTTGCAAAAAGGACTTTCTGTGCTGAAATGACTGTGACCCTGGGAACAAATCATTGATAGGTTTGGGTGATGAGTGTTTGGCTCAGAGCCTGTAAGTCATAACAAAGGTGTTCAGCTGGGTTCAGGTCCGAGATTTATGCAGACCAGTCAAGTTCTTTCACACCATTTCAAATTTCAAGCAATTAGCATGTTCTGATATCGATAAGTGCTTATTTTGACACCAGCCCAACACTAGGGCAGGTTGGCTCATTGTGGCGAATCAGAGTAGCAGGACCAAAAAGGCCCATCCCCAGGAACTGCCTGAGGAAGCTGGTGACTGTGTTGTGGACACATGTTTCACAACGGCAAAGCACCGCGGTCTTACGCCTTGGCTCGTTGGTCTAGGGGTATGATTCTCGCTTTGGGTGCGAGAGGTCCCGGGTTCAAATCCCGGACGAGCCCGTCCCTCCATTTGCTTCTTGTTGCTGCTACGCTGTGAAACATTCATGTCAGTCCTGGCAGAGACGTTCGCAGTACCACTAGACGACCCTTGGCCGGTTAGCTCAGTTGGTTAGAGCGTGGTGCTAATAACGCCAAGGTCGCGGGTTCGATCCCCGTACGGGCCATGCGTTTTTCCTACCTCTTGTGGCTGACCGCTTTAATGCTGTGATTTGTCATGGAAATTCCTGCCACACAAGCCGCTGCGGCCGAAATAGCTCAGTTGGGAGAGCGTTAGACTGAAGATCTAAAGGTCCCTGGTTCGATCCCGGGTTTCGGCATTGATGGCCAATTCTTAAGGGTTCGTTTAGCCGACTCGCCGCGGCTTACCTAACAGTTCCTGTCCTTTTTTCCGTGACCCAGTGCATCAGGCGCCAAAGCAAAACGTGGTTCCATGGTGTAATGGTTAGCACTCTGGACTCTGAATCCAGCGATCCGAGTTCAAATCTCGGTGGGACCTGTTGGAGCTTTTGGGGATTTCCAAGCAGAACCCTGTCCAAGGGAACAGTGTTTGTAACCCCCAAAACAATCCCCCGCCATTTAAGCCTTTCTACCAGAGCACTCAGGCTGTAGACGAAAAATGAGTTAATTCAAGCAACATTGAGCACTTTTTTCTGTTCACCCTGACGGTGGGCCGACAACACACAATGTGGCAAGTTTCAGCAACCACAAGCACATTACAGGGAAGCAAATTAAACGAAACCTTAGGATAAATGAAAAATGCATCGACATTTTGGTTAAATGAAACACACAGCTCATGTGTCCAGGCCAAAGAAAACACACAGCTCACGTGTACAATCTGACAATGAAATGCAATAAAAATACCTTACCAGAAATGACAGGAAGACAAATGAACATTGAAAGCAAATGATTCAAATTTTAAAGGGCAACAAAATGCTGCTGGAATGTAAAGCTCCTTGTTGCTTTGTGAAGTAACATCCGAATAGGAGACGTTCGTGTGTGTGCTCAGGTGCCATTTTGAGGACCGACACTGGGACCTGTTGGCTTTTTAAAGCAAATTGTTAGATCTGGAGCCAAAGTGAAGCCCTTTTCTGCAAGTGTAAACCGCAAAAGCACCCACAGAGAGGGAACGCCTCGGGTCTGTAGCTTCAGAGAATTTAGCAACAAATCAAAATCACGTGGAGAATGCGGGCATCGATCCCGCTACCTCTCGCATGCTAAGCGAGCGCTCTACCATTTGAGCTAATTCCCCTTGCGCCCAAAGCGTGACTGTTTTGGCTTGTTGGAAGCTGGCTGCTACGTGGTGGAAAAATGTCTCCCAGGGGGCCGGAGGGGTTCTCCGATTGGCTCGTTGGTCTAGGGGTATGATTCTCGCTTAGGGTGCGAGAGGTCCCGGGTTCAAATCCCGGACGAGCCCACCTTTAAACTCGCCTCTCGGAGCTTTAACACACAACACCGCTGTGTATGGCAATCCGGGCAGTGATGCATGTGTCCAATTTAGTTTACGGATGATTCATCAGAATTTTCTCCCAATCTAAAATCAACACTTGGAAAATGTGATAAAGACATGGCTTCTTAGATGTTACTTGACGTTACAACGTACACTAAGTTTTGGGATGCCCCTTCTAATAAAGATGTTTGGGACAACACAGTGGCCATCCCAAACAGAGCACTGTTGTCTCACAGCAAGTAGGTCTCCTGTTCAAGCCCTGGCTGGATCAGGAGGCCTTTCTGTGTAAAGTTTACATGTTCCCCTTGAGTCAACGTAGAATTACTCTGGGCTCGGTGTTATTTGGTTTCCTTCCACAGTACAAAAACTATACACACATTGGTCTATACACAGACACATGGCAGGGAAGGGCAATTTGACATCTCCAATTCACCTAACCCGCGTTTCTGACGTTGCCAATAACCAGTTCTCGCCATGAATATCCCCATAGATGGCGAAATGGCATTAAGAATAAAGTAGCATGTTTAACTATTCCAGTTTTTCCAAAC
Organism: Misgurnus anguillicaudatus; assembly: GCF_027580225.2. Classification (NCBI taxonomy): domain Eukaryota; kingdom Metazoa; phylum Chordata; class Actinopteri; order Cypriniformes; family Cobitidae; genus Misgurnus; species Misgurnus anguillicaudatus. The sequence goes on along the minus strand of NC_073356.2, from coordinate 5,440,636 downwards.
AAAACTAATATTAATGCTATACAATACGGACCTTGTCACAGTATTTTGTTTCCATCTATGTTGCAGCAGTTTTGCAAAAAGGACTTTCTGTGCTGAAATGACTGTGACCCTGGGAACAAATCATTGATAGGTTTGGGTGATGAGTGTTTGGCTCAGAGCCTGTAAGTCATAACAAAGGTGTTCAGCTGGGTTCAGGTCCGAGATTTATGCAGACCAGTCAAGTTCTTTCACACCATTTCAAATTTCAAGCAATTAGCATGTTCTGATATCGATAAGTGCTTATTTTGACACCAGCCCAACACTAGGGCAGGTTGGCTCATTGTGGCGAATCAGAGTAGCAGGACCAAAAAGGCCCATCCCCAGGAACTGCCTGAGGAAGCTGGTGACTGTGTTGTGGACACATGTTTCACAACGGCAAAGCACCGCGGTCTTACGCCTTGGCTCGTTGGTCTAGGGGTATGATTCTCGCTTTGGGTGCGAGAGGTCCCGGGTTCAAATCCCGGACGAGCCCGTCCCTCGATTTGCTGCTTGTTGCTGCTACGCTGTGAAACATTCATGTCAGTCCTGGCAGAGACGTTCGCAGTACCACTAGACGACCCTTGGCCGGTTAGCTCAGTTGGTTAGAGCGTGGTGCTAATAACGCCAAGGTCGCGGGTTCGATCCCCGTACGGGCCATGCGTTTTTCCTACCTCTTGTGGCTGACCGCTTTAATGCTGTGATTTGTCATGGAAATTCCTGCCACACAAGCCGCTGCGGCCGAAATAGCTCAGTTGGGAGAGCGTTAGACTGAAGATCTAAAGGTCCCTGGTTCGATCCCGGGTTTCGGCATTGATGGCCAATTCTTAAGGGTTCGTTTAGCCGACTCGCCGCGGCTTACCTAACAGTTCCTGTCCTTTTTTCCGTGACCCAGTGCATCTGTGTAAAGTTTACATGTTCCCCTTGAGTCAACGTAGAATTACTCTGGGCTCGGTGTTATTTGGTTTCCTTCCACAGTACAAAAACTATACACACATTGGTCTATACACAGACACATGGCAGGGAAGGGCAATTTGACATCTCCAATTCACCTAACCCGCGTTTCTGACGTTGCCAATAACCAGTTCTCGCCATGAATATCCCCATAGATGGCGAAATGGCATTAAGAATAAAGTAGCATGTTTAACTATTCCAGTTTTTCCAAACAAAACTAATATTAATGCTATACAATACGGACCTTGTCACAGTATTTTGTTTCCATCTATGTTGCAGCAGTTTTGCAAAAAGGACTTTCTGTGCTGAAATGACTGTGACCCTGGGAACAAATCATTGATAGGTTTGGGTGATGAGTGTTTGGCTCAGAGCCTGTAAGTCATAACAAAGGTGTTCAGCTGGGTTCAGGTCCGAGATTTATGCAGACCAGTCAAGTTCTTTCACACCATTTCAAATTTCAAGCAATTAGCATGTTCTGATATCGATAAGTGCTTATTTTGACACCAGCCCAACACTAGGGCAGGTTGGCTCATTGTGGCGAATCAGAGTAGCAGGACCCAAAAGGCCCATCCCCAGGAACTGCCTGAGGAAGCTGGTGACTGTGTTGTGGACACATGTTTCACAACGGCAAAGCACCGCGGTCTTACGCCTTGGCTCGTTGGTCTAGGGGTATGATTCTCGCTTTGGGTGCGAGAGGTCCCGGGTTCAAATCCCGGACGAGCCCGTCCCTCGATTTGCTTCTTGTTGCTGCTACGCTGTGAAACATTCATGTCAGTCCTGGCAGAGACGTTCGCAGTACCACTAGACGACCCTTGGCCGGTTAGCTCAGTTGGTTAGAGCGTGGTGCTAATAACGCCAAGGTCGCGGGTTCGATCCCCGTACGGGCCATGCGTTTTTCCTACCTCTTGTGGCTGACCGCTTTAATGCTGTGATTTGTCATGGAAATTCCTGCCACACAAGCCGCTGCGGCCGAAATAGCTCAGTTGGGAGAGCGTTAGACTGAAGATCTAAAGGTCCCTGGTTCGATCCCGGGTTTCGGCATTGATGGCCAATTCTTAAGGGTTCGTTTAGCCGACTCGCCGCGGCTTACCTAACAGTTCCTGTCCTTTTTTCCGTGACCCAGTGCATCAGGCGCCAAAGCAAAACGTGGTTCCATGGTGTAATGGTTAGCACTCTGGACTCTGAATCCAGCGATCCGAGTTCAAATCTCGGTGGGACCTGTTGGAGCTTTTGGGGATTTCCAAGCAGAACCCTGTCCAAGGGAACAGTGTTTGTAACCCCCAAAACAATCCCCCGCCCTTTAAGCCTTTCTACCAGAGCACTCAGGCTGTAGACGAAAAATGAGTTAATTCAAGCAACATTGAGCACTTTTTTCTGTTCACCCTGACGGTGGGCCGACAACACACAATGTGGCAAGTTTCAGCAACCACAAGCACATTACAGGGAAGCAAATTAAACGAAACCTTAGGATAAATGAAAAATGCATCGACATTTTGGTTAAATGAAACACACAGCTCATGTGTCCAGGCCAAAGAAAACACACAGCTCACGTGTACAATCTGACAATGAAATGCAATAAAAATACCTTACCAGAAATGACAGGAAGACAAATGAACATTGAAAGCAAATGATTCAAATTTTAAAGGGCAACAAAATGCTGCTGGAATGTAAAGCTCCTTGTTGCTTTGTGAAGTAACATCCGAATAGGAGACGTTCGTGTGTGTGCTCAGGTGCCATTTTGAGGACCGACACTGGGACCTGTTGGCTTTTTAAAGCAAATTGTTAGATCTGGAGCCAAAGTGAAGCCCTTTTCTGCAAGTGTAAACCGCAAAAGCACCCACAGAGAGGGAACGCCTCGGGTCTGTAGCTTCAGAGAATTTAGCAACAAATCAAAATCACGTGGAGAATGCGGGCATCGATCCCGCTACCTCTCGCATGCTAAGCGAGCGCTCTACCATTTGAGCTAATTCCCCTTGCGCCCAAAGCGTGACTGTTTTGGCTTGTTGGAAGCTGGCTGCTACGTGGTGGAAAAATGTCTCCCAGGGGGCCGGAGGGGTTCTCCGATTGGCTCGTTGGTCTAGGGGTATGATTCTCGCTTAGGGTGCGAGAGGTCCCGGGTTCAAATCCCGGACGAGCCCACCTTTAAACTCGCCTCTCGGAGCTTTAACACACAACACCGCTGTGTATGGCAATCCGGGCAGTGATGCATGTGTCCAATTTAGTTTACGGATGATTCATCAGAATTTTCTCCCAATCTAAAATCAACACTTGGAAAATGTGATAAAGACATGGCTTCTTAGATGTTACTTGACGTTACAACGTACACTAAGTTTTGGGATGCCCCTTCTAATAAAGATGTTTGGGACAACACAGTGGCCATCCCAAACAGAGCACTGTTGTCTCACAGCAAGTAGGTCTCCTGTTCAAGCCCTGGCTGGGTCAGGAGGCCTTTCTGTGTAAAGTTTACATGTTCCCCTTGAGTCAACGTAGAATTACTCTGGGCTCGGTGTTATTTGGTTTCCTTCCACAGTACAAAAACTATACACACATTGGTCTATACACAGACACATGGCAGGGAAGGGCAATTTGACATCTCCAATTCACCTAACCCGCGTTTCTGACGTTGCCAATAACCAGTTCTCGCCATGAATATCCCCATAGATGGCGAAATGGCATTAAGAATAAAGTAGCATGTTTAACTATTCCAGTTTTTCCAAACAAAACTAATATTAATGCTATACAATACGGACCTTGTCACAGTATTTTGTTTCCATCTATGTTGCAGCAGTTTTGCAAAAAGGACTTTCTGTGCTGAAATGACTGTGACCCTGGGAACAAATCATTGATAGGTTTGGGTGATGAGTGTTTGGCTCAGAGCCTGTAAGTCATAACAAAGGTGTTCAGCTGGGTTCAGGTCCGAGATTTATGCAGACCAGTCAAGTTCTTTCACACCATTTCAAATTTCAAGCAATTAGCATGTTCTGATATCGATAAGTGCTTATTTTGACACCAGCCCAACACTAGGGCAGGTTGGCTCATTGTGGCGAATCAGAGTAGCAGGACCCAAAAGGCCCATCCCCAGGAACTGCCTGACCGCGGTCTTACGCCTTGGCTCGTTGGTCTAGGGGTATGATTCTCGCTTTGGGTGCGAGAGGTCCCGGGTTCAAATCCCGGACGAGCCCGTCCCTCGATTTGCTTCTTGTTGCTGCTACGCTGTGAAACATTCATGTCAGTCCTGGCAGAGACGTTCGCAGTACCACTAGACGACCCTTGGCCGGTTAGCTCAGTTGGTTAGAGCGTGGTGCTAATAACGCCAAGGTCGCGGGTTCGATCCCCGTACGGGCCATGCGTTTTTCCTACCTCTTGTGGCTGACCGCTTTAATGCTGTGATTTGTCATGGAAATTCCTGCCACACAAGCCGCTGCGGCCGAAATAGCTCAGTTGGGATAGCGTTAGACTGAAGATCTAAAGGTCCCTGGTTCGATCCCGGGTTTCGGCATTGATGGCCAATTCTTAAGGGTTCGTTTAGCCGACTCGCCGCGGCTTACCTAACAGTTCCTGTCCTTTTTTCCGTGACCCAGTGCATCAGGCGCCAAAGCAAAACGTGGTTCCATGGTGTAATGGTTAGCACTCTGGACTCTGAATCCAGCGATCCGAGTTCAAATCTCGGTGGGACCTGTTGGAGGTTTTGGGGATTTCCAAGCAGAACCCTGTCCAAGGGAACAGTGTTTGTAACCCCCAAAACAATCCCCCGCCCTTTAAGCCTTTCTACCAGAGCACTCAGGCTGTAGACGAAAAATGAGTTAATTCAAGCAACATTGAGCACTTTTTTCTGTTCACCCTGACGGTGGGCCGACAACACACAATGTGCCAAGTTTCAGCAACCACAAGCACATTACAGGGAAGCAAATTAAACATGTACGAAACCTTAGGATAAATGAAAAATGCATCGACATTTTGGTTAAATGAAACACACAGCTCATGTGTACAGGCCAAAGAAAACACACAGCTCACGTGTACAATCTGACAATGAAATGCAATAAAAATACCTTACCAGAAATGACAGGAAGACAAATGAACATTGAAAGCAAATGATTCAAATTTTAAATGGCAACAAAATGCTGCTGGAATGTAAAGCTCCTTGTTGCTTTGTGAAGTAACATCCGAATAGGAGACGTTCGTGTGTGTGCTCAGGTGCCATTTTGAGGACCGACACTGGGACCTGTTGGCTTTTTAAAGCAAAATGTTAGATCTGGAGCCAAAGTGAAGCCCTTTTCTGCAAGTGTAAACCGCAAAAGCACCCACAGAGAGGGAATGCCTCGGGTCTGTAGCTTCAGAGAATTTAGGAACAAATCAAAATCACGTGGAGAATGCGGGCATCGATCCCGCTACCTCTCGCTTGCGCCTACTGCTTCCCACCGAGTGAGCCAAAGTAAGCCCGCATAAGCCAATCACGTTTCTTCCTGTGGCTTACTTTTGACCAATCACGTTTCTTCCTGTGGCTTACTTTTGACCAATCACGTTTCTCCCTGTGGCTTACTTTTGACGAATCACGTTTCTCTTCTGTGGCTTACTTTTGACCAATCGCGTTTCACTCCCATGGCTTACTTTGGACCAATCGCGCGTTCCTCTCCTGTGGCTCACTTTTGACCAATCGCGTTTCTCTCCTGAGGTAAACTTTTTAACCAATCACCGGCAGCTATTATTATCATCTTTGAGTTAGCGATAGGTAAGTCTTGTTTACTTCGTTATTAAATTTCGGTCATTATTTGTTAATATAATGTGTATATGTTTGGAAAATTAAACTTGCCTATATAGCTGTCTAGCATGTATTGGACATGTTTTCTTCTGTGCAGTTTAACACGGTGGTTAAGTTCACGTTAGTTTAACGTTTGCAAATGTCATGACATTCATTAGACATTCGGCTTCATACTCATTAAAGTTTAACTCTCGGTTTTCAGTCCAAAACAATAAGAGATAACTGTGGTTTTATAAATGATATGTAACAATATCCTCATGACAGGAGGATGAAAGATAAACGTTCCTAAAATATCCATTTCATAGCGCAAGGACCCTTTTGGGGTAATATGTCTTTTATGTGCTATGAAAGGATATTATTAGGAAAAAATTGTCATCCTTCTGCCATTGGGTCGTATTGATAAATTATTTAATTGATTAAATAAAAACAGCAAATGCTAGAGTCAAACGAATTATTATTATTTAAATGAATATCAAATATAAAATCAACTTTACTGCAGTAACGTACGTCAGATATGCATAAACACATAAACTACAATACTGTTTGGCCTAAAGGTATCAAACCAACTTTAAATTACTTAGTATTATTCTCTATCATGCACAAGGCTTGTTTTTTAGATTCTTCTAGGCCCCTAGAATGGTGATGTTTACAGCTTTGGAAATAGAAGTAAATTTCAGACTTAATATTTCACTTATATTGACATATTTTATATACGGTATCCGAGATTCCTTCCCCTTTAGAAAACTCATCAGCAAGCCAGTTTATGGTCATAGCCATATTTATTACCACAGTAATATGGTTTACATGTAGCTTATTAAATTACCATTACACACTTAACGTCAGATTGCTAGAGGTAATAGTCTCTTCCTAATTTTCATTTCAGAAAATGTATGCGTATCCTGTTTTTCAACGGCAATCGGCAACATCAAGCCGACTCCTCATGGCACCATCAGCAGAGGCAAAGCGCCTAGAAAAGCTTGAGTCCGGAAGGGCCAAAAGTAAAGAGGAGGTGCTGGCAGAGGCTAGAGCTTTTGTCAGCACAAATGGTGGAGACCCCAGTGACCAGTTTTTAGTTCTCGCTCACTGCAAACTTCAGTTTGGGAAGTACCAGGGCCAGCGATTTAGATGGCTCCTGGAAAACTCTCTGGGGTATGCAGTGTATTTGGTGCTTAGCAGTTCCAGTGAGAAAGCCCATCCAAACCCGCTGTCAGAAAACAAACAGCTGTACTTGCAGTATACTTCTCTTATAAGAGAGATGGCAGAAGAAGTGGAGAAGTATAAGAGAAAGCAGGAAATGCAAGCAGAAGCCCATGCAACTGGAGACCAAGGCTGCTTGATGGTGGAGTTTGGTGACTTCCAGGGCCGGTCCATGAAGGATGTTTATGAGGACCAGAGCAAGCAGGCCCAAGCCCTCATCAGGTACCTGATAAAGGCAAATCCCAACCCCAACACCAACATGGCCATTTTCAAGACGTATGTCTTGAAAAGACAGGCTTCTGCTGTGGGCACCCGTGTATGCCAGCCTGCACCTCAAGTTGCATCCTCCAGTGCCTCTGCACCTCCACCTGCAACCTCCAGTTCCTCTGTACATCCACGTGCAACCTCCAGTGCCTCTGCACCTCCACCTGCAACCCCCAGTGCTTCTGTACCTCCACCTGCAACCTCCAGTGCCTCTGTACGTCCACGTGCAACCTCCAGTGTCTCTGCACCTTCACCCGCAGCCATCAAAACTGGTGTACACCAGAGCGCCACTGTGAAAGCACTGTTGACGCGTGGCAAACATTTGTCTCCTTCACACCTGGCGAGAAAACTCATGTCACCAGTGAAACACTGTGAGTAGGACTGTGTGAATATTGAATTTTCCTTACAGCAGTTTTACATGTATTTATTTATCATTATGGCAAATTTGTTTTTTGTTTCCAGATCCATTGCTGCAGTCCACTTTACCTCCTCCAGCAGCAGAACCCCCAGTCACACATTTGACCCGAAGGCAGCTTTTCACTACTGGTAAGCACCATCTTACCTACATTTGTCTCATAAGTTTACGGTGAACAACATAACATAATAACATTTTTATTATTATTTGTGCTCCAGGCACTTCCGTTTCCACTGCTGAAGATGATGATGATGAGGAACTGGTATTTGCTGCATCACAATGTGAAGCACAGCTAAATACAGGTGTGGCATATGACACACATGCAAATATTATAAGAATGTTTTTGTGAAAACGCAAAAGCAGAACATTTTTTTTAAATAATCAACATTTTTAACAATTTTTTGTTTACAATACAGAATTATGTCAGATCTTGCCTCAAGCTGGATGTATGCTTTGAGCGCATTTCTTCGAAACCGTAAGGATGTTTAAAGGTGTCAGTGTATTTGGGTTTCCGAACGTACCCGTTGTTAAACAATCACTGCATAACTTCTTCACACCGCTTGCACTTCTCACTCACTCTTTAGCTCCACCTTAGCAGACAGGATGGTTGGGATCATTGTTGTAATTATTAGAGGAACATCTTTTCCTTAATGTGTCTGTGTGCATGCTTCATGTCTGTGGGCATCATTCATTTATACTATATTCTCCACGCCTCATATCCTTGCTCCATTCTATCTAATTTACACATCAACATTTTATCCCAGCAAGCAAAAACCGAAACCCAATGTAGTCCAGCTATGATTAATCCACTTCTACCCTAAAATAACCTTGAATACATTTTCATGCTGTTCTTGCCTAAATAACTTTGAGATGTATGATATTCCATTATGTAAGCAAAGTCAACAGGTGTTCAAGGTGTTTGCTTTCATTTCTTTTATATTTCTTGTATCATCTATTTGTGTGCTATGGTTAGACATCTGTTAGACTTTCATGAGCAGCCCAAATTCTGCCTAATTTTAGTCAAAATTGCTTGCTGGGATCTTACATTAATAAAGTGTACACTGGGTTCTTTGCTTCTTAACACTAGTACCATTTTCCTCACTGTTATTCCTAAATCTAATCCTAATAATTATTAATACTTGTCCAAAATTCTGCTTCGCAGACTGTTTGTGGGCTGCTTTGTGGTATTTTACTATGAAATGCAACATTCATCCTTATATTGTTTTTGTTTTAATTCACTCAGAGACCTGTTCTGGTCCGTCTCCATCAGCGGAAACAGCAAAAGCACCAGGTCTTCCACATCATCCACCACCAGCTGAGCTTCCAGTTCACTGGAAAGATCATCTTCCACCTTTCCAGCATGAGTGGATACGGAACACACTATTTAAGGCCAACCCGCGAACCGGCAAGCCAGAACTAGTGTCCCAACTGAAGCTTTGGTGGTATCCTCCTCAGGTCCCTTTAATTCACACTCAGCCGCCCGCCTCATCTGACCTCTTCTTCTGTCGGCCCCTTTTCTTATGGATGCCGCTCAAGATCTGGCGATTTCCTCTTGTCTGTGTTCGACCAGACTGTGATAAGCACAAACTAACAGCCGCAGGACTTTACCGTACCGTGCGCAAAGTCTTGGACATCGACGGTTGGTATGATCTTGCCACTGAGTATCTGGAGTGCAAACGCTGCAAAAAAAAAAACCCCCGCCTGGTCCGAGGACATTTTGGGGCAACTGGATATGGGCCACCGCAGTCAGTTTCCAGCTTTGCTGACATACAGGTAATTCATAATGGCAATCATTCATTATTAGGCACTTTAATTTGTGATTTTTTTTACCAAATAAAGCATTTGCATGATTATACTGTTGTTTTTTAGATACTCATGTGACAACCGGGTGCTGAGGATGATGAGGGAGAGGACACAGGGCAACAGCGTGACACAGATGTACAAGAAGCTCATGGAACAACACAGTGAGGCATGGACACAGCGTGTCCTTCAGTACCTGACTGCCTGTGAACCATTTACAAGGTCCTTCCTTGTGCAGCCACCTGTGTTTGCCGAGCCTCCCTCTTTACCTGCCCTACCTAAACCTAAGTGGCTGTTAGCCGTGTACGCCAGGGATGTTCTGGGGCGACTGCACGAGGTCAAAGCCAAAATTACATCTGTCTTGGGCTGTGTTCTAAAGATGGACTCCACAAAGAAGGTAACACATCCCTGTATCCAGAAATTTGCCATATGGAAAAGTGTGTATACATAATAAACACAGTTTTTAATTATTTTATTTTTTGCAATAGGTCACAAAGAAACTTGCCGGTGCTGCTGCAGGAACAGCTGCCTGGTGCACAAATGTAGGAAACGAACACGGCCAAGTCCTTGTCTCTGTGCTGACAGCCGCAGAGGGACATGGACTGCACCCTATGGCAGCTGGCCTAATGAAACGCTACCGGGAGGCAGGAGAGGCAGCCCCGAAAGTGATGTACGTGGACAGAGATTGCTGCAGTCTTCATGGCAAGTCTCAGGTGAAGGTCATGTTTTCGGAGTGGGATGAGCTTGAAGTGCGCCTTGACATCTGGCATTTCATGCGGCGATTTGCTGCAGGTGTCACGACAGAGGCTCATCCGCTCTACGGGACCTTCATGGCACGTCTGTCCATGTGCATCTTTCAGTGGGATTCAGATGATGTGGCTGCTCTTCACCGTGATCAGCCTCAGCTGACACATGGGCGCTATAAGGCACCGAAGCGGTCTGGAGTCACACCAGGTGTGGAGAGTGTGAAACGGTGTCTGATTGGACATCCTGGGGGTCCAGCGCAGTGGCCCGACGCCAACCGCTTGGTTAATACCATTTGTATGAAGTTGTGTGCTTTACACAAGTCGCCAACCAAGAAAGATGGAGTTTGCACCCCCAGGTGGTCTAAAGTTTTTTCAGATTACCACCACATCCGAGAGTTGGTGCTTAACAATCCCACTCTGATGGATGAAACAACGATCCAGCTGTTTGAGATAAACCATAGGACACTCACTCAGTGGTAAGCATGGCACATCATTCGCTTCAAATTAACTGAATACTTACATACATATATATAATAAAAAAAAAATTTTCAGGTTTCGTAAGTGGAAGAATAGACAGGAAATGGGCGTCCTCGGTCAGGGTCTGACTCCATCTAACCCAATTGCTGTGGCTGATACGCACCTGCCTCCACCGAGGGAAAAATTTAATGAAGTGCCATCGACATCAGGCCCAAAACATCAATTTTTCCTTCCACCAAATCGTGAAGGACAGGCTCCTCTTCTGCGACCAGGTCGAAAGCCAGCTGCTGCCACCAGGGAGTTTCCCATTGCATCCGCCCCCACAGCATCAGGAGTTGTGCAGCCCATCGCACCTGCCCCCACAGCATCAGGAGTTATGCAGCACATTTTGGCCCCCATCGCACCCGCCCCCACAGCATCAGGAGTTGTGCAGCCCATTTTAGCACCCATCGCACCTGCCCCCACAGCATCAGGAGTTATGCAGCACATTTTAGCACCCATCGCACCCGCCCCCACAGCATCAGGAGTTGTGCAGCACATTTTAGCACCCATCGCACCTGCCCCCACAGCATCAGGAGTTATGCAGCACATTTTAGCACCCATCGCACCCGCCCCCACAGCATCAGGAGTTGTGCAGCACATTTTAGCACCGGGGTTGTCGTTTGGCACGGTAGTCTTTAATCCAGACATGACTGTGTCAGTGGTGATTCCACCTTCTGGTGCTTCGACATCCAGTGCAGTCCCAGCTCCGCCTGCTCCGGCGTCTGCTGCTCCTGTGTCCCGTTACACGCAAAGGAACAGGCGCCGACGGGCTATGGAGAATGAAAGTGGTGTCCAGAAGAGGAAGTATGTGCGAGGGGTTACTTTTAACACGTGCAGCAAATGTGGGCAGCCCAAAACGAAAGAGTTTGCCCATAGCCGATATGGTAATGCCACATTTTGCTTGTGTGCCTCAAATGGCAAATCTTTAGAGGAATGGTTGGCAGAGCAGCGCCAGCAAGAAACATGTCAAACTCCACCACCTCAATAAATAACATCTTTCCTGTATATATTGTACATATGTGTGCGTGTGTGTGCTGTGATCATTTCAATATTTGTGTGTATTTATTTTAATAAAACATTTTACATCTGAAGTGTCTGTGGATCTGATAAATAAATCTGATAAATCATATCAATCAAATCATATCCCACACAAAAACACATCTTTAAAGAAACATTTTTATATAAACATAAAAAACATACAAATTTACCTTACTTACATTACCTTATAAACACGTAATATTCTATAAAAAAACACAAAATAATGAATATCAATCAATATAATGATATGTCATAGTAGATAACTAATAGAGGCACAGTTAAATGAACCATGTTTTTTGTGGTAAAAGTGTAGTAACCATGCTTTTTATTAATTTTTATATAAACATAAACAAGTAATATTCTTTTAAATAATAATATACACAAAATTATTAATATCAACCAATATAATGATCATAGATAATAGAGGCATAGTTAAATCAACCATATTTTTTGTGGTAAAAGTGTAGTATGGTTTTTATTAATTTTTATATAAGCAGGCTATGTTCTTTAAAAAAAATAATATACACAAAGTAATAAATATAAATCAATATAATGATATGCCATATAGATATCTAAATAGTAGCGTAGTTAAATTAACCATGTTTTTTTGTGGTAAAAGCGTAGTAACCATGCTTTTTGGTGTATTGTTTACTATTAGCAAAACCATGTTTAATTTGTGGTAACCATGGTTTTACTAGAGTACATTTTTTGTAAGAATTTGTTGGATAGTTCGTCACGCAGACCACGGGTTCGAGTCCAGCCCGCGGAGGGTGACTTGTTTCACATATAACTAAAACTACTGTAACATGACATAACGCAGAGGAAAATATCCCGAATATTGTTACAGGCGAAATCTGGCACCGTGTAACCGCTTTTTGCGTCTGTTTCGCTTGCGTGCGGGGGCGCAAAGATTGGGCCCCTTCCTTTGCGCAGCGAGCGCTCTACCATTTGAGCTAATTCCCCTTGCGCCCAAAGCGTGACTGTTTTGGCTTGTTGGAAGCTGGCTGCTACGTGGTGGAAAAATGTCTCCCAGGGGCCCGGAGGGGTTCTCCGATTGGCTTGTTGGTCTAGGGGTATGATTCTCGCTTAGGACGCGAGAGGTCCCGGGTTCAAATCCCGGACGAGCCCACCTTTAAACTCGCCTCTCGGAGCTTTAACACACAACACCGCTGTGTATACCAATCCGGGCAGTGATGCATGTGTCCAATTTAGTTTACGGATGATTCATCAGAATTTTCTCCCAATCTAAAATCAACACTTGGAAAATGTGATAAAGACATGGCTTCTTAGATGTTACTTGACGTTACAACGTACACTAAGTTTTGGGATGCCCCTTCTAATAAAGATGTTTGGGACAACACAGTGGCCATCCCAAACAGAGCACTGTTGTCTCACAGCAAGTAGGTCTCCTGTTCAAGCCCTGGCTGGGTCAGGAGGCCTTTCTGTGTAAAGTTTACATGTTCCCCTTGAGTCAACGTAGAATTACTCTGGGCTCTGTGTTATTTGGTTTCCTTCCACAGTACAAAAACTATACACACCTTGATCTATACACAGACACATGGCGGGGAAGGGCAATTTGACATCTCCAATTCACCTAACCCGCGTTTCTGACGTTGCCAATAACCAGTTCTCGCCATGAATATCCCCATAGATGGCGAAATGGCATTAAGAATAAATTAGCATGTTTAACTATTCCAGTTTTTCCAAACAAAACTAATATTAATGCTATACAATACGGACCTTGTCACAGTATTTTGTTTCCATCTATGTTGCAGCAGTTTTGCAAAAAGGGCTTTCTGTGCTGAAATGACTGTGACCCTGGGAACAAATCATTGATAGGTTTGGGTGATGAGTGTTTGGCTCAGAGCCTGTAAGTCATAACAAAGGTGTTCAGCTGGGTTCAGGTCCGGGATTTATGCAGACCAGTCAAGTTCTTTCACACCATTTCAAATTTCAAGCAATTAGCATGTTCTGATATCGATAAGTGCTTATTTTGACACCAGCCCAACACTAGGGCAGGTTGGCTCATTGTGGCGAATCAGAGTAGCAGGACCCAAAAGGCCCATCCCCAGGAACTGCCTGAAGAAGCTGGTGACTGTTGTGGACACATGTTTCACAGCGGCACAGCACCGCGGTCTTACGCTTTGGCTCGTTGGTCTAGGGCAGGGGTGGGCAACTCCTGGTCCTGAGGGCCAGTGTCCCTGCAGAGTTTAGCTCCAACCCTAATCAAACACAGCTGAAAAATCTAATTGAAGTCTTCAGGACTGTTTGGAAATGACATTCAGGTGTGTTCGATTAAGGTTGAAGCTAAACTCTGCAGGACTACGGCCCTCGATGCCCACCCCTGGTCTAGGGGTATGATTCTCGCTTTGGGTGTGAGAGGTCCCGGGTTCAAATCCCAGACGAGCCCGTCCCTCGATTTGCTTCTTGTTGCTGCTACACTGTGAAACATTCATGTCAGTCTTGGCAGAGACGTTCGCAGTACCACTAGACGACCCTTGGCCGGTTAGCCAATGACCTTCTCCTAACATCCGACCGTGGCGAAATATCACTCCTTATATTATTAGACCTTAGTGCAGCCTTTGACACAATAGATCACACAATCTTACTTAATAGGCTAGAAAACTATGTTGGCATCAGTGGTCAGGCGCTAGCTTGGTTCAGATCGTATCTAACCAATCGCTATCACTTTGTTTATGTAAATGAGGAGGAGTCACATCACTCCCTGGTTAAATACGGCGTACCGCAGGGATCAGTTTTAGGTCCTATCCTGTTCTTGTTATATATGTTACCTCTGGGAGATATTATCAGAAATCATAACATACATTTTCACTGCTATGCAGATGACACACAGCTTTACATCTCCTCGCATCCTAGCGAAACACAAAATTTTTCTAAGCTATCAGACTGCATCAGCGATATAAGTGACTGGATGTCACATAACTTTCTTATGCTAAACTCCAATAAGACAGAGATACTTGTTATCGAACCGAATCGCTACAAATATAATATGACAGATTACAAGTTGCCCATAGATGGCTGCACTGTGGTGCCAACCTCCACGGTTAAGAATTTAGGTGTGATGTTCGACAGCAGTTTATCCTTCGACAGCCATATCTCCAATGTCTGCCGCACAGCATTCTTCCACCTTAGAAATATCTCAAAAATACGCCATATGTTGTCTGCATCAGATGCAGAGAAGCTTATCCACGCTTTTATGACCTCTAGAATAGACTATTGTAACTCGTTACTAGGAGGATGCCATGCAAAACAGGTCAACAAGCTTCAGCTAGTTCAAAACGCTTCTGCAAGAGTTCTTACTCGAACTAAGAAGTATGACAGCATAAGCCCAATTCTGGCATCTTTACACTGGCTACCAGTTAAATATCGTATACAATTTAAAATATTACTAATCACCTACAAAGCCTTAAATGGCCTAGCACCCTCATATCTTAGAGAATTATTATCAGAATACAATCCATCACGTGCATTGCGGTCACAAAATTCTGGCCTCTTAATTATCCCTAAAATATCAAAAGTGTCTAAAGGTGGCAGATCCTTTTCCTACTTAGCCCCTAAGCTATGGAATGATTTACCAACCGACGTCCGAAAATCAGAGACAGTAGATAACTTTAAATCTAGACTTAAAACTTTTCTCTTTAACAAGGCTTTCAAATAGTTGTTTTAACAATGGTACTTATCTCCTAATAGCTAGCTTGTACAACCTAATAAATAAATAAATTAATGAATAAATTAAAACCTTTTTTTTGTCAACACTCCAAAGCATGGTAAATCTCATTAATACTCTTTAGTAATATGCTGAAACTTTGAATTGGTTTTCGATTGAGTCTTAACTGCCAAATATGGCCGGCTTGCAATTTTGGCCTTTTCCCATGACCTTAAAATAGTATGTCATACAGAACCGTTTGCCACTGTACGTTAGTATTAAGGACGGCAGTGGGGCCTCTGGCCTCAGTCAAACGAGTTCTGTTTCCGTTTCTAAAATCATCAACTATATGTAATACACTTAACCAGCAATAGTTAGCCTGTCCGGAACAGAGCTGACTAAAACCACATTACTGTGTGACACTTGTTTTCTATGTGAACGGCCCCTACGCTAATAAGATTTTGTTTCTCTCTCCCTGTCTCGTACTTGATCCCGAGGACGAGACAAACAGATCCAGTTCCGGTACATGTGAAAGTCGGCACACAACTGATCTACTAGCTGTTCTTCAACGTGATGTCCAGCTGATGCCTGACCAAAGACCACCAGCAGAACCCGCTTAATCTCTGCTTAATCTCCGCTTAATCTCCTTCCGTTTCAATGTGTATATATATATATATATATATATAACTCCCAAGGGTTTTTTCCTCCTATGACTTTTTTTACTTCCCCGGCTAAAATTCCGGGGGGTTTTTTTCCTAGGGGGTTTTTTAACCCGGGGAGGCAGCCTTTTTGGGCTTAACTTCTATACGTTACATTAGTAATACGTTTGCTTATAATGTTGATTTTAACTGCTTGTGCTATCGTTTATTATGTTGTGCTATCTGTCGATTTTCTGTGCTCTTCACTGCATCTATTATGTAAAGCTGCTTTGATACAATTACCAAATTGTGAAAAGCACTATACAAATAAAATTGAATTGAATTGAATTGAAGCTCAGTTGGTTAGAGCGTGGTGCTAATAACGCCAAGGTCGCGGGTTCGATCCCCTTACGGGCCATGCGTTTTTCCTACCTCTTCTGGCTGACCGCTTCAAGGCTGTGATTTGTCATGGAAATTCCTGCCACACGAGCCGCTGCGGCCAAAATAGCTCAGTTGGGAAAGCGTTAGACTGAAGATCTAAAGCCGGGTACACACCAAAAGATAATCGGGCTGATTTTGGGCCGATTTCCCCCCTTCCGACAATCCTAGTTATGTCCCGAATATCGCGAAGGTTTCACAGATTATCTTATCAGATTGTCCCTTCATGTGAGGTGTGTTAAGAGTGTCCGAATCTGCTCGGAAGAACGTCGGAGCCGCACCAATCGCGAATCAAATGAAATCGCGCTGAAATGACACGACGTGATGACGACGTATGTCACGTGATGTAACAACATGGCGGATGTAGTACGTCCGAATCTCATTCATACTACCAGGATTCATACTATACAGTACCTACTGTTTTAACGCCAAGTAAGTAGGTACTTCATCTAATTCAGTACCTACTATACAGTATGCGGTTTCGGACGCAGCCTAAGGCTGAATCCGAAATCGCATACTTACTGTGTAGGTACTGAATTTCACTGGGTACCTACTTAACGTGCGCTAAGACAGTACCTACGTTCGCGTTAAGTATGGACAGCATCCGCCATGTTGACGTTCTCATGTGACATATGACGTAGTAGACTTGTTCGAGTTCATTCGGAACCACAAGAATCGACAGGAGATTGACATCACAATACCGCGAGAGCAAAACGAAATCAGACTTCTCCGTGTGATTTCTGGAATCGCTCTCACGGTACTTTGATGTCATCCACATGTTGGTTCTTACAGCGGTGCATAAACTCGAACAAACCTAATAAAAGACATGAAAACGTATGCGTGTGTATGTTGAGGGACAGGTGCACTAACACCTGATTCCATCAGTAACTTGACAACTCTACTGCGGTCTCTGTCAGTGTTACAGATATTACATGATTTTGTAGTGGACAAAAATAAGTAAAACAAGCAGATTGTAATTTAATATCTATTGTCACATGACAGCTGTGCTTGAATACAAACTAGACAATGCAGGCAATGTGATTATATACATTTTAGTGAAGCAATCTGTTGTATTTACTTAAAACAACGGGAAACATGAATAAAAAATGAATGAATAAAACCATCACAAAATGAAAACGTATAGAAGTGAATCCCATATGAAACAAAACTTTATTCAAATGTATTTTTCTAACAAACCATCACATATTTACTATCATCTCAACACAGCTGTGATACAGCTCTATTTTAATGAATCAGTTTGTGGAATATCCTGGGTCTGTGCGTGAAGTCAGGGTGCTGAGGAGTCCTGTGTAACGTATCGAAATCACCCGATTGGCTGGTCTCCGGTCGATTGCTTTGCTTTCCCGTGGCATCATGGGAAAGCTGGGATAGAAGTGTCCATCCGATGCACGCTATTGATAATTGATTAAATAAAAACAGCAAGTGCTATAGAGTCAAATGAATTATTATTATTCAAACGAATATCAAATATAAAATCAACTTTACTGCAGTAACGTACGTCAGATATGCATAAACACATTTCCTTTGCATAGTACAAGGCTTAATTAAAAAACTTTATATACAACTACTATTTTATACGACTTTTTAATACCAAACTAATTGTAAAATGGTCAAAAAATATCCCTTACATTATACAATTCTCTGATTTATTATTTTATATATTTAAAAAAAATTGGGAATTTTAAATGTATGCAATACTGTAAATCCTTTAAACTACAATACTGTTTGGCCTAAAGGTATCAAACCAACTTTAAATTACTTAGTATTATTCTCTATCATGCACAAGGCTTGTCTAGGCCCCTAGAATCGTGATGTTTAAGACGACAGCTTTGGAAATAGAAGTAAATTTCAGACTTAATATTTGACATATTTGACATCTTACATATTTTATATACGGTATCCGAAATTCCTTCCCCTGTAGAAAACTCATCAGCAAGCCAGATTATGGTCATAGCCATATTTATTACCACAGTAATATGGTTTACGTGTAGCTTGTTAAATTACCATTACACTTAATGTCAGATTGCTAGTGGTAATAGTGTCTTTCTAATTTTCTTTTCAGAAAATGTATGCGTATCCTGTTTTTCAACGCCAATCGGCAACATCAAGCCGACTCCTCATGGCACCATCAGCAGAGGCAAAGCACTTAGAAAAGCTAGAGTCCGGAAGGGCCAAAAGTAAAGAGGAGGTGCTGGCAGAGGCTAGATCTTTTGTCAGCACAAATGGTGGAGATCCCAGTGACCAGTTTTTAGTTCTTGCTCACTGCAAACTTCAGTTTGGGAAGTACCAGGGCCAGCGATTTTGATGGCTCCTGGAAAACTCTCTGGGGTATGCAGTGTATTTGGTGCTTAGCAGTTCCAGTGAGAAAGCCCATCCAAACCCGCTGTCAGAAAACAAACAGCTGTACCTGCAGTATACTTCTCTTATTAGAGAGATGGCAGAAGAAGTGGAGAAGTATAAGAGAAAGCAGGAAATGCAAGCAGAAGCCCATGCAACTGGAGACCAAGGCTGCTTGATGGTGGAGTTTGGTGACTTCCAGGGCCGGTCCATGAAGGATGTTTATGAGGACCAAAGCAAGCAGGCCCAAGCCCTCATCAGGTACCTGGTAAAGGCAAATCCCAACACCAACATGGCCATTTTCAAGACAGGCTTCTGCTGTGGGCACCCGTGTATGCCAGCCTGCACCTCAAGTTGCAACCTCCAGTGCCTCTGCACCTCCACCTGCAACCTCCAGTTCCTCTGTACATCCACATGCAACCTCCAGTGCCTCTGCACCTCCACCTGCAACCCCCAGTGCTTCTGTACCTCCACCTGCAACCTCCAGTGCCTCTGTACGTCCACGTGCAACCTCCAGTGTCTCTGCACCTTCACCCGCAGCCATCAAAACTGGTGTACACCAGAGCGCCACTGTGAAAGCACTGTTGACGCGTGGCAAACATTTGTCTCCTTCACACCTGGCGAGAAAACTCATGTCACCAGTGAAACACTGTGAGTAGGACTGTGTGAATATTGAATTTTTCTTACAGCAGTTTTACATGTATTTATGTATCATTATGGCAAATTTGTTTTTTGTTTCCAGATCCATTACTGCAGTCCACTTTACCTCCTCCAGCAGCAGAACCCCCAGCCACACATTTGACCCGAAGGCAGCTTTTCACTACTGCACCATCTTACCTACATTTGTCTCATAAGTTTACGGTGAACAACATAACATAATAACATTTTTATTATTATTTGTGCTCCAGGCACTTCCGTTTCCACTGCTGAAGATGATGATGATGACAGCTAAATACAGGTGTGGCATATGACACACATGCAAATATTACAAGAATGTTTTTGTGAAAACGCAAAAACAGAACTTTTTTTTAAAAATAATCAACATTTTTAACAATTTTTTGTTTACAATACAGAATTATGTCACATCTTGCCTCAAGCTGGATGTATGCTTTGAGCGCATTTCTTCGAAACCGTAAGGATGTTTAAAGGTGTCAGTGTATTTGGGTTTCCGAACGTACCCGTTGTTAAACAATCACTGCATAACTTCTTCACACCGCTTGCACTTCTCACTCACTCTTTAGCTCCACCTTAGCAGACAGGATGGTTGGGATCATTGTTGTAATTATTAGAGGAACATATTTTCCTTAATGTGTCTGTGTGCATGCTTCATGTCTTTTTTATACTAAATTCTCCACGCCTCATATCCTTGCTCCATTCTATCTAATTTACACATCAACATTTTATCCCAGCAAGCAAAAACCGAAACCCAATGTAGTCCAGCTATGATTAATCCACTTCTACCCTAAAATAACCTTGAATACATTTTCATGCTGTTCTTGCCTAAATAACTTTGAGATGTATGATATTCCATTATGTAAGCAAAGTCAACAGGTGTTCAAGGTGTTTGCTTTCATTTCTTTTATATGTATCATCTATTTGTGTGCTATGGTTAGACATCTGTTAGACTTTTATGAGCAGCCCAAATTCTGCCTTATTTTAGTCAAAATTGCTTGCTGGGATCTTACATTAATAAAGTGTACACTGGGTTCTTTGCTTCTTAACACTAGTACCATTTTCCTCACTGTTATTCCTAAATCTAATCCTAATAATTATTAATACTTGTCCAAAATTCTGCTTCGCAGACTGTTTGTGGGCTGCTTTGTGGTATTTTACTATGAAATGCAACATTCATCCTTATATTGTTTTTGTTTTAATTCACTCAGAGTCCTGTTCTGGTCCGTCTCCATCAGCGGAAACAGCAAAAGCACCAGGTCTTCCACATCATCCGCCACCAGCTGAACTTCCAGTTCACTGGAAAGATCATCTTCCACCTTTCCAGCATGAGTGGATACGGAACACACTATTTAAGGCCAGCCCGCGAACCGGCAAGCCAGAACTACTGTCCCAACTTAAGCTTTGGTGGTATCCTCCTCAGGTCCCTTTAATTCACACTCAGCCGCCCGCCTCACCTGACCTCTTCTTCTGTCGGCCCCTTTTCTTGTGGATGCCGCTCAAGATGTGGCTATTTCCTCTTGTCTGTGTTCGACCAGACTGTGGTAAGCACAAACTAACAGCCGCAGGACTTTACCGTACTGTGCGCAAAGTCTTGGACATTGACGGTTGGTATGATCTTGCCACTGAGTATCTGGAGTGCAAACGCTGCAAAAAGAAATATCCCGCCTGGTCCGAGGACATTTTAGGGCAACTGGATATGGGCCACCGCAGTCAATTTCCAGCTTTGCTGACATACAGGTAATTCATAATGACAATCATTTATTATTAGGCACTTCAATTTGTGATTTTGTTTACCAACCAAAGCATTTGCATGACTATACTGTTGTTTTTTAGATACTCATGTGACAACTGGGTGCTGAGGATGATGAGGGAGAGGACACAGGGCAACAGCGTGACTCAGCTGTACAAGAATCTCATGGAACAACACAGTGAGGCATGGACACAGCATGTCCTTCAGTACCTGACTGCCTGTGAACCATTTACTAGGTCCTCCCTTGTGCAGCCACCTGTGTTTGCCGAGCCTCCCTCTTTACCTGCCCTACCTAAACCTAAGTGGCTGTTAGCCGTGTACGCCAGGGATGTTCTGGGGCGACTGCACGAGGTCAAAGCCAAAATTACATCTGTTTTGGGCTGTGTTCTGAAGATGGCCTCCACAAAGAAGGTAACACATCCCTATCCAGAAATTTGCCATATGGATATGTGTGTGTACATAATAAACACAGTTTTTAATTATTTTATTTTTTGCAATAGGTCACAAAGAAACTTGCCAGTGCTGCTGCAGGAACAGCTGCCTGGTGCACAAATGTAGGAAACGAACACGGCCAAGTCCTCGTCTCTGTGCTGACAGCCGCAGAGGGACATGGACTGCACCCTATGGCAGCTGGCCTAATGAAACGCTACCGGGAGGCAGGAGAGGCAGCCCCGAAAGTGATGTACATGGACAGAGATTGCTGCAGTCTTCATGGCAAGTCTCAGGTGAAGGTCATGTTTTCGGAGTGGGATGAGCTTGAAGTGCGCCTTGACATCTGGCATTTCATGCAGCGATTTGCTGCAGGTGTCACGACAGAGGCTCATCCGCTCTACAGGACCTTCATGGCACGTCTGTCCATGTGCATCTTTGAGTGGGATCCAGATGATGTGGCTGCTCTTCACCGTGCAAAGGAGGGTGAGCTGGCAGCAAAGAAGGCTGGCCACATCTCAGGAAAGGCTTGAGTGCCTGCATTACCCGGAGAGAGTTGGCACTGCACTGCCGGAGGAGGACCAGGGGTGTGGAGGAGAGACCACCAAATTGATTGGATCTCTGGTTGATCTGTTTGACAGTGCGAGTGGTAAAGACACTCTGGGAGTTCCTCTGCTGAACGGATCCAGCAGATTTGGAAAGAACAGCGTAAGCATGTACAGTGTATCCAAGACCCAGAGAACTTTCCCCTCTACACGAAGACAGGGACACTGAAGAAAGGCGGTGTGGAGCTGTGCTGCTACAGATGTGCCCATGGCTCTACCTCTTTGGAATCATTCCACCTCCACCTAAACCGTTTTATTCCAGGTATTACATACATATGGATTACATATGGAAATATTTCTTTAAAGTAATGTCACGTTAATAAATGTCACACTCTACAGTAATATTACAGGTCTTTTCTGATGTCATAAGCATTGACAAAGCTGTCTTACCAGTCACTAGTAACTCTGGTTATAATACCAATAATTGTTTATGTAATTACATAGCACCTCATGTGCAGCACATATCTTGAACATGTGTGACACATAAAACCATTTTTGTTTATCTGACTTTTAGGAACCAGTGCCAGTGATGCACATTTTCAGGCTTATCTTCTTGAGGGCTTGATGCGCTGGAATGATGACAGGATGGAAGATGCCATAAAAGGAGCGTCCTCCATCCGGACATATGGCAGTGCCATGAAAGAGGCTGTGGACAAACTTTCCCGAACTGTCTTCGGAAAGCCCTGGGATGAGCGCTATGCCCTCCTGGAGCATATACAGGCAAGAAATTCAATAATTTGTTCTTTTGTAATATTCTACTTAGTTATATATTTAGCTTCTAATGTACTAGACAAATGACTAACTTTTTTTATTCTTGTAGGTGAATTGCTGGGAAAGGGGTACCTTTACAGCCAGACTGGCAAAACACTTACTCCAGTGCTCCAGAACCCAGAGGAGGAAGACAGGCTGGTGGAGGAAGTTGATGATCTGGACCTGCAAGATGAGGGGTTTGAGGAAGAGATCATGGAGGACATCACAGTTCCAGTGCTGTATGAGGATGACCCTTGCCGTGATCTTGAAAACAGCCCCTCATCTTTGCCTTTACATCAGTCCCCAGCATCGATGGCTGATGTGTTACTGACTGAGCCGTCCACATCATCATCTCCTGGTGGAGAACGACAGCATCTTGCCCCTGCCCATTCCGTGCTGTCATAGCCATCTGACACTGGAAGCAGTATTTCCGACGAGGCTCAGGTAAGACACTTTAAGGTCTTTTTTTTAATTGCTAACAAGCATTTCTCCACATACTCTCCCTCTCTGAACCAATCTACTTTCCTTACCAACCTGTCTTTTTGATCCATATTGCAAAATTGCTAAATAAGTTGCAAGATATCCCCTTTTAATACTGTAAATCATGGTAATGAGACTAGAGCAGAACACATGGGTTGGCTTTCAAGTAAAACTGCAATTAGCTTAGAATGATTACTATTTCATTTTCTGCTACAATTTTCTATATTTTTAAAACAATTACTGGAGAAATGCATGCAATTTGCCATCATTCTTTTGAAAATGTTTATAACATTTTCAAAAACAGTGTGTTAGCATTTAAGAAATGTACATAGTATACATAATACATTGTGTTTTGCAAGTAATAAAGCATAAATGACAGAAGAATTTTGAAAGATGTGGATATTGAATGCATTGAACTGATGGATCACATTAACCTCATTACCGCACAGTGACATTAATGAGAAGTCCAACCCTGTTGGGTTAGTTGCTTGTTCCTGCTGTGACAGGTTTTGACTGTGTACAGTTTTTAAATGCCCTCTTAGTATTGAACTAAAACAATGCTTGTTAGCAATTGAAAAAAAAAACAGAATTTTAATCTCATTTTACTCCTCATAAATTAACATATATCTGCATTTACTAGGGAGCAGTCATTGGACCCGATGGCATCGCTGGGTGGGACAAGGTCCAGGATTTGGCTGGTTACCTGGTGGGTCTTCGTGAGGCTCCTTACCTTACTGACCAGCAGGTGACAGAGGCCATCCAGCTGTGGACAGCTCTCCTAGATTTCGACAAACAGCGGGTCAACTATCAGCCTCGACATCAGCCTCAGCTGACACATGGGCGCTATAAGGCACCGAAGCGGTCTGGAGTCACACCAGGTGTGGAGAGTGTGAAACGGTGTCTGATTGGACATCCTGGGGGTCCAGCGCAGTGGCCCGACGCCAACCGCTTGGTTAACACCATTTGTATGAAGCTGTGTGCTTTACACAAGTCGCCAACCAAGAAAGATGGAGTTTGCATCCCCAGGTGGTCTAAAGTTCTTTCAGATTACCACCACATCCGAGAGTTGGTGCTTAACAATCCCACGCTGATGGATGAAACAACGATCCAGCTGTTTGAGATAAACCATAGGACACTCACTCAGTGGTAAGCAAGGCACATCATTCACTTCAAATTAACTGAATACTTACATATATATAATAAAAATTTATTTTTTCAGGTTTCGTAAGTGGAAGAATAGACTGGAAATGGGCGTCCTCGTCAGGGTCTGACTCCATCAAACCCAATTGCTGTGGCTGATACGCACCTGCCTCCACCGAGGGAAAATTTTAATGAAGTACCATCGACATCAGGCCCAAAACATCAATTTTTCCTTCTACCAAATCGTGGAGGACAGGCTCCTCTTCTGCAACCAGGTCGAAAGCCAGCTGTTGCCACCAGGGAGTTTCCCATCGCACCTGCCTCCACAGCATCAGGAGTTGTGCAGCCCATTTTAGCACTCATCGCACCTGCCCCCACAGCATCAGGCGTTATGCAGCACATTTTAGCACCGGGGTTGTCATTTGGCACAGTAGTCTTTAATCCAGACATGACTGTGTCAGTGGTGATTCCACCTTCTGGTGCTTCGACATCCAGTGCAGTCCCAGCTCCGCCTGCTCCGGCGTCTGCTGCTCCTGTGTCCCGTTACACCCAAAGGAACAGGCGCCGACGGGCTGTGGAGAATGAAAGTGGTGTCCAGAAGAGGAAGTATGTGCGAGGGGTTACTTTTAACACGTGCAGCAAATGTGGGCAGCCCAAAACGAAAGAGTTTGGCCATAGCCGATATGGTAATGCCACATTTTGTTTGCGTGCCTCAAATGGCAAATCTTTAGAGGAATGGTTGGCAGAGCAGCGCCAGCAATAAAGATGTCAAACTCCACCACCTCAATAAATAACATCTTTCCTGTATATATTGTACATATTTGTGCGTGTGTGTGTGTGATCATTTCAATATTTGCGTGTATTTATTTTAATAAAAATTTTTACATCTGAAGTGTCTGTGGATCTGATAAATAAATCAGATAAATCATATCAATCAAATCATATGCCACACAAAAACACATCTTTTTAAAGAAACATTTTTATATAAACATAAAAAACATACAAATTTACCTTACTTACATTACCTTATAAACACGTAATATTTTATAAAAAATAATATACACAAAATAATGAATATCATTAAATATAATGATAAGTCATAGTAGATAACTAATAGAGGCACAGTTAAATGAACCATACTTTTTGTGGTAAAAGTGTAGATACCATGATTTTTATTAATTTTTATATAAACATTATTCTTTTAAATAATAATATACACAAAATTATTAATGTAAACCAATATAATGATCATAGATAATAGAGGCATAGTTAAATTAACCATATTTTTTGTGGTAAAAGTGTAGTATGGTTTATATTCATTTTTATGTTCTTTTAAAAAATAATCTAAAGTTACAAAAAATAATAAATGTAAATCAATATAATGATATGCCATATAGATAACTAAATAGTTGCGCAGTTAAATTAACCATGTTTTTGTTGTAAAAGCGTAGTTACCATGCTTTTTTGTGTATTGTTTACTATTAGCAAAACCATGTTTATTTTGTGGTAACCATGGTTTTACTACAGTACATTTTTTGTAAGGATTTGTTGGATACTTCGTCACGCAGACCACGGGTTCGAATCCAGCCCGCGGAGGGTGACTTGTTTCAAATATAACTAAAACTACTGTAACATGACGTAGAGGAAAGTATCCCGAATATTGTGCAGGCGAAATCTGGCGCCGTATACCCGCTTTTTGCGTATTTTTCGCTTGCGTGCGGGGGCGCAAAGATTGGGCCCCTTTCTTTGCGCAGCGAGCGCTCTACCATTTGAGCTAATTCCCCTTCCGCCCAAAGCGTGACTGTTTTGGCTTGTTGGAAGCTGGCTGATACGTGGTGGAAAATGTCTCCCAGGGGGCCGGAGGGGTTCTCCGATTGGCTCGTTGGTCTAGGGGTATGATTCTCGCTTAGGGTGCAAGAGGTCCCGGGTTCAAATCCCGGACGAGCCCACCTTTAAACTCGCCTCTCGGAGCTTTAACACACAACACCGCTGTGTATGGCAATCCGGGCAGTGATGCATGTGTCCAATTTAGTTTACGGATGATTTATCAGAATTTTCTTCCAATCTAAAATCAACACCTGGAAAATGTGATGAAGACATGGCTTCTTAGATGTTACTTGACGTTACAACGTACACTAAGTTTTGGGATGCCCCTTCTAATAAAGATGTTTGGGGCAACACAGTGGCCATCCCAAACAGAGCACTGTTGTCTCACAGCAAGTAGGTCTCCTGTTCAAGCCCTGGCTAGGTCAGGAGGCTTTTCTGTGTGGAGTTTACATGTTCCCCTTGAGTCAACGTAGAATTACTCTGGGCTCTGTGTTATTTGGTTTCCTTCCACAGTACAAAAACTATACACACTTTGATCTATACACAGACACATACCGAGGAAAGAGCAATTTGACATCTCCAATTTACCTAACCTGCATTTCTGACGTTGCCAATAACCAGTTCTCGCCATGCATAAGGCCATAGATAGCCATAGATTTTACTGTTACCTATCAACCAGGAAGCAAAAACACCAAAGCTCTCTCCCACTGTCACGAATCCACACCACTCTCATCATTACCCCATCTCTCATCCTCGCCCCGATTTCCTGGGATATCATGCAAGAGATACAGGATGAGCTACCCAAAGTCCCTTCACCCCCAGAATGTCCAGCTACCAAACATTATGTACCTTTGTCTATGAGACCACGAATTATTCAATGGGTCCACACTTCCCTCTGTTCCGGTCATCCAGGCATTTCTAGAACTCTATCCCTAGCCCAAAATTCTTTTTTGTGGCCTACTATGCTTTCTGACATCATTAATTTTGTTAAGTCATGTCATGTTTGTGCACAATCCAAAACCCCCAAGGAACTTCCGTCTGGATTACTCAAACCATTACGCATCCCCGAACATCCATGGTCTCACCTCAGCATTGACTTCATCACAGATCTCCCACCCTCTAACGGATTCACCACCATTCTAGTTATCATAGACCGATTCTCCAAATCATGTAGATTAATCCCTCTCAAGGGTTTACCCACAGCCATGGAAACTGCACAAGCCACATTTCACCACGTATTTCAGAACTTTGGTATCCTTGAAGATATTGTGTCAGACCGTGGAACTCAGTTCACATCTCAAGTCTGGAATACCTTCTGCCAACAACTCGACATAAATGTGAGTCTTACTTCTGGTAAGGGAAACGCATCTGGAATGGTAACAGCATTTACTTTTCGAAAGTCAGTACAAAAACGGTGCGGCCCATCTGCCTTCGGCACCAAAATACACGGTGAACTCCACGGACTATTACTCTTTTCAGCAAAGCCATTCTGAACCAGATACTCCACTTCACGTCTCATGATCTCCCTTTTACTTACTGGACAGCGATACGCATGCTGTTTAATTGGACGAGCGTTAGCCACGTCAATGTCATGTTGGATGACGGTGGTACCTGAGGGAACATCAGTAAACAGGTTAGAAAAATTCTCTACCAGACTAATCACATCCTGTCGCTGATCACTAGACAAATAAGACAGTTGAGATGGCAAATCCTTCAAAATTTCTGAATTTTTTAAACAACCACCATTCAACAGTTCACTAGACATGTTTAATCCATCATCATCATCAAGTGTATTGGATAGCATAGACACTTGGTCTGCTTTAGCAGTCTGGAACTCACCCTCAGAAAGATTACTTGGCAGGTCAGTTTTATCAGCGCCACAATAGGTCTTCAACATATTCACATGACACAGCCGCGTCTTTCGTCTGTGTTCAGGAGTATGAATGATATAATCTGTATCACTGAGTTTGCTTTTGATTACGTATGGACCAGCAAATCGTGCGGCCAAAGCAGAACCCGGCGCAGGAAGCAACACCAACACTTTCTCTCCCGCTACAAAATTGCGTGCTCCCGCTCGCGTATCAAAGCGACTTTTCATTTTCTTCTGCGATAGAGAGAGAGCGATTTTGGCCACGGCACAAGCATTTTGTAAACGCTCGCGGGTACGAGAAATAAAATCAAGCACATTGCTTGTCTCAGACGACGTATTACAGAAAAATTCATCCTTCAGTACCTTTAAAGGACCGCGCACGTTGTGTCCAAAGACCAATTCAGACGGGCTAAAACCCAAAGACTCTTGTCGTGCTTCACGAGGGCAAATAAAACCAACGGAACCCCATCATCCCATTCATTACCAGTCTCCAGGCAATATTTTCGAAGAGCGGATTTCAAAGTCTGATGCCATCGCTCTTAAGCACCCTGCGATTCAGGATGATATGCACTTGACACAATATGAGAAACTCTCAGAGCTTTAAGAGCATTTCTAAAAACCTTGGACAAAAAATTCGAGCCTTGATCCGTTTGGACCGTTTTTGGCAATCCAAACGTAGTAAAAAAAATTGTCAAAGCCTTAATAATAGCGCTAGCAGTTATTTTCCGCACCGGAACTGCTTCCGGAAAGCGTGTAGCAGTACACATAATGGTTAAAAGATACTGCGAACCAGACTTTGTGCGTGGAAGCGGGCCGACGCAATCAACGAGAACGCGCTCAAAAGGTTCACCCACAGCCGGAACAGGATGAAGGGGGGCAGGAGGCACAATTTGGTTGGGTTTCCCCACGATTTGACAAGTATGGCAAGTTTTACAATGACGGGACACATCAGCTTTTAAACCCGGCCAAAAGAAATGTTTTAACACGCGGTTATAGGTTTTAGTCACACCAAGGTGTCCGGACCAAGGGTGATCATGGGCCAGTTTTAAAATATGCTGCCGAAACTGAGAAGGTACCACAATTTGATGGACCACATTCCATTCATTTGGAACATCTTCGCCCAACAAATGAGCACTCCAACAACGCATTAAGACAGTGTTACTCCAGTAAAAGTGATGTTACGCTGTGGTAACCTTTTACTATCAACACTTAAATGACATTTTTCAAGCGTTGGATCAGTTTTTTGAGCTTCCGTTAAAGCACTACATGAAATGGGTAAAAACACCTCAGGATCGGGACAGACAGGCTTCGGACTCTGTTTAAAAGCACCAGGAGATGAAGACAATTCATCTTGCCCTAAAATCTCTTTAAAAACAGACTCACCTAGATTTATCTCTTTTTCATCACCCAGCTTTTTTGCCTGTGCACGCGTTGTTACAACACTAACAGCGAATACGTTTGGAAAACTTTCAGCCAGTGCATCAGGATGCGCGTCAATAAGTGGGGTATTAGTAACGTGCATAACTGGCATTACTTTACCTCCAGCAATGTCATTCCCCATTATAAAATCAACACCCTGGACAGGAAGAGAAGGGCGGATTGCAACATCAAAACATCCAGAGACAAGATCAGACGCTACCCAAACACGATGAAGGGGAACAGGTACGAAACCCGTTTCTATTCCCTGAACGACTGTACTAGTGTCACACGCCGATTCGGCACTGAAGGGCAGAGAATTAGACAATATAAAAGATTGCGATCCCCCCGTGTCCCGCAAAATTTTAATGGATTTCTGATCATCAACACAACCAGTCAAGGACACCTGACCATCAAACACAAATGGTTGAAAACACTCATCAGGAACTATCGAATTCACAGGCGGCTGAGACACAACCAACACAACCAACCCCGAGGTTGATTCCCCGAAGAATCCATGCGCTCTTGTTTTCGTTTTAACACTCGGCATTCAGCGATCAAATGTCCCATCTTATGGCAATAGCCACACTCTTTACGAACCTTCAAACCAAATTGGTTTGATTATCACCAGAGTTAAACTCAGTTTCTTTTTGTGACGTGTGTTCAGAGTCAAACGAACGTCTTACAAACACGGATTTATGCATTAAAGCATACTCATCTGCTAAAACGGCTGCTTGTTGTACAGTACAAACCTTTTGCTCATTTAAGTAAACCGCAGTTCGCTCCGGAACACAATTCTTAAACTCTTCAATGAGCATTAATTCACACAAAGAATTAAAGTCAGTTACTTTACAAGCCTTCACCCACCTGTCAAAAAGTATCCCCTTTTCTCGGGAAAATTCAACATATGTCTGAGCAGCAGATTTTTTCATCATCCGAAAACGTTGTCTGTAATGTTCAGGGACTAACTCATATGCACGAAGAATCGCGTTCTTTACGATTTCATATTGAACACTTTCTTCCAAAGGCAGAGCGGCACAAACCTCTTGCGCTTTTCCAGTCAATTTACATTGTAACATTAATGCCCAGACCTCCTTCAGCCACTTTTACACCGTAGCTATTCGCTCAAAAGCCTGGAAATAAGCCTCAACCTCTTTCTCGCGAAACGGTGGAATGATTACAATGTTTTTCGCCACATTAATCTGAGGAGTCGGTGCATTTAAAGACTCCGCATCGGAATCAGAATCATTAACAGCAGACGCAGGATTTAAACCAGCAGTATTAGAGTCATCATTTACTTGCAGCGCAGCAGATATTTGTCCTTCGATTGAATTTTTGCTAATCTGTAATTCAAGCTGACGCATTTTAATTCTCATCTCCGCATCAATACGATACCGCTCAAGCTCATGCTGCAATTCATCTTTCCGTGCTTGCGCTTTATCTTGCATTTCTAACCGGACACGCGCTAAACATACTTTTAAACGCGCGTTTTCACACGGAGGAGATGAACCTCCTGTCGACGACAAGGTTAATGGTTCAAACTTTGGTATAGAAAATTAAGCTCCTACCTCACATCGCGGAACAACCGGAGTAACTGGTTCACCATCAGAACTCAAAGATCGCTCATCCGCCACAGGTGCCAGTGATTCTGCTGATTTCTCTGGAATATTCTCTGAAGGTAATACCCCTCTATCAATTAAACCTGCAAATAAACAAACTTTTAAATCTCTCTTAAGTGCTGTTTTGGAAACAGGTATTTCAAAATGTTGAGCAATATGAAAGAAATCATCCTTTCTGCACTTTCTCAGTTCCTCAAGACTCGGTTGTTTAATAAACGCATTTATATCAAATGTCGCCATAGTTCAACAACTCACAAATACAAAAGTGTAAACAATTCCAGACCTAAACCTACCTATTCAACTACTAAATAAATCCTAACTAACTCTTCAGAGGGTACCAATTTGGAAGCAAAGCCTCCCCCCGGATTACCTCCAAAAATAACAAACTAAAATAATGAACAAAACAACAAACCAGTAAACCGTAGATAAGGCCGGCACTAGACACGGTCCTCAAGGTTAACGCTGTCTTTCTGGAATTTGTTATGCACAATTGTAATAAGTTTCCCTCCAAAAAATTAGAAGAGGGGAGAAAAAAAATTCGGGAAGGACGAGCCCCCATTTTATGTTACGAACCCCTAAGCAAACCATAAGGAAGGGGTAAACGCAACGCCATAAAGGAAGGACACGTGAAACCAAATTACTGCAAAATATTTATTTAAAAAGGAAACACGCATCACAAGAAAAAACTAACCTTGAAAATTAAGTCTTTAAGTAAAAAAAATAATCAAATTACTCCCAATAATAATGCTAATTTAAATACCTGAAACCTTAACCCATAACAACTAATCAAACTTACAAATAACGAAAAAGAATAAAGAAAACTAAACAAGGAAAAAGAGAGATGTTTGCTGGAGCGGATTCTGCTGGTAAGTGCTCTCTTGGCTATTTCCACCAGCCTCCTTAATATAGCCACCCACAACGAACCCAATTGGATTTTCATGAACGGACATTTCAACCTCTCCGGTTTCAAAAAAAAATTCGTGCACACATGTCAGTTTTCAGAAAAGTGTTCATTTACACGTACTCGTGTATATTTGCCGTTAAGAGCATACCAAACATGTAGGTGGCGGTGTAACGAGAAGCTCAAGCCCACGTAAGCCAATCAGAATCACGAAAACAGCACTGAATCACTTCCTCTTCCTCTTTTCAACAAGGATGGCGCGAGGATCATCATTCGTGTGGACTGACCAGGAAGTAGAGCTCCTATTTAATGTTACTTTAGATTATAAAACCACAAAATTACAGGAGAACATCGACTGGGAGACGTGCCAAAGTAAATATGCCGACATACTAACCCTCTTTTTAGAGCAGTACCCCAACGCATCTTCCGAAGATTTTCCTCACCAAAAGAAGGACATTACCCGCGCCGTCCTCACAACCAAGCTTAAGGCAGTTCGGGCGAAATATAGAGGTGCTGTGGACACAGGCCGTAGGTCTGGGCATGGAAGAGTAGTCCTCCTGTATTTTGAGATGTGTGAGCAGGTATGGGGTGGTTCGCCGGCCACCACCACTTTGCCCACCGGTGTCGAAACTAATGACCTGGAGCCCTCGTCCGAAGCGTCGCGTCAAGGATCGTCAACATTGGATGTCATTGATTCCAGCGTAGAAGTTGAAGGACATGCTGATGATGGCAGCGTAGCACCACCAGTACAACCAGTGAAGGAGAGGAGAGATCTTCTAAATGTAAGTAATGTATACAATTGTCGGTAGTAACTTTACCTGTAACGTTATGTCTGACCTTATCAGACGGACACATCTAAATTTGTGTCACTGTGTCCTACACTTAATTGTACATTAATTTGTTACAAAGGCTTTTGAAATGTTTTGTTGTTAGAACATAATTTATTATGCAAACCTACAAACATTATTGAAATGTGTGTGTGTGTGTGTGTGTGTGTGTGTGTGTGTGTGTGTGTGTGTGTGTGTGTGTGTGTGTGTGTGTGTGTCGGTGTGTGTCTGTATGTAAGAGAGAGGGGCTGAGTGATAGAGACCCCATATTGTAGCATATGTTATCTTTGCCCTAGCAGAGGTAAATGTTAATGAAAGCTAGAATTTAGAACTCTATCATTGCCATGCCACCACAGGAAACATGCTAGAGAAACTCTTCAGCTCCTTGTCCTATTGCTAAACCCCTACTATTAATTGCTGCTACTGTTATGGAAATTGCTAACACGTTTTTTTTTTTAAGTGAATACTACAGTAGAATGGAAAAGCAATGTTTGGAACACTGTTTTTTTTTTCAGGAAAATTCATTTTTCTGATCTACTCTGTACAGGCCAAACTAAGAGGACACCGTCAGGAGCGTCTGAATAAAAGGCTTTCAGCAGAGGCTCTGCAACAACATGCTGTTGAAGAAGACCAGCGTATTAAAAGACAACTCCTTAACATCATTGAGGCCTCAGAAAAAAGAGCTGCTGACAACTTCTCTAAAGTTTCCACTACACTGGATAGACTTACAACCTCAATTGCTGATGGATTTTCTTTTCTGCTGGAAACACTCCATACACCACCAGTAGCACAGGCAGCACCACCACACTACACCACAACACTAGCCCAGCAAGTTCATGTGCCATCACAACACTCATATCTGCCAAATCAAATACATCAGGTATTCCCACAAAACTCATCAGGCAATAGAACACACCACCACACACACAACATAATGCCCATTACAACTAACACTGCAGATTTGTCCTACATACCTGTTGAAGGCCCAGGGGATTTCTCGTACACCCACGCACTTTTCAAGAAAGATTGAAAATATTACTGTTGATTCTGCTGGCTACGGCTACTTTTTGATAGTAAAAAAGCAAGTATAATAGGTTATGTTTCAGCATTTGCAATAATACTTTACACAAATTGCACTTTAAAGGGAAAATATAAAGGCTTGTCTGATGTTTTGGCAGCTGCAAAAACAGTTTACAAAAATTGCACTTTTGTTGTTTAGTGTACCTTCAGAATGGTTTTTTTTACCATTGAGGTCAGTTGAATTACGAATTGAGTTCATCTGAACACTGTTCCTATGCCCTATTTTTGAACAGTTATACCATTTGTTTATTGTAATGTGCTATGTAACACACATCTTAAAGCAGGGCCGGCCCGAGGCATAAGCGAACCAAGCGGCTGCTTAGGGCCCCGCTGGCCACCAGGGGGCCCCCGCCCCAATCGTTTTTAAAAAAATGTTTTATACAATTAAATAACTTAAACAGGTAATATAAATGGATAAATGAATGAATACGAATTTATAAATGAATAATTAAAGACAAGAAAATTTTGATTTGCAGACAACTATGTGTCTGCAGTGCTAGCGTTTTAGTCAGGCGCAACATAGACACCTGCGCCACCTGCGCGTCGGCGCGCAAGTGCACTACGTCGTCACTCACTGTAAACAATGATGAGCCATTTGACATGTCACAAAAAAGGATATATACCTCTGGGGCCGAAAAGAGAACAAAGAAAAGGACCGAGGATGAGAAAAAAGAGCAAGATAAAGGTATGTTTGCATGATTATATACAGTATGTTTAATTTGTGTTAGTGATGTGACAGATCGACGTTAATCCGTGACCGTGATCGACCCACGGTTCGGCTCGTATGCGCTTAAATAGTGAAAGTTTATCATTTGCACGTGTTTCAAAGGCTTGCAAAAGTTAAGATTTAAAGTGATTTTAAACAATTTATCCCGCAAAAAGGCGCTAAAGTGAGCAGTATTCTGCATGCCCATGCGGTTTAAATTGTCCAGCCCAGCTCCCTTCAGAGATCAGAACACTAACACTTGATGTTTAAACTTTAGAGAGAGTTACGCTATTTTGTGTCATACTGTAGTCCATTAACATATATTTGAGGAATAGAGCACTGAAAACAACTTTATGCTCCGCCGTCTGTATTTCCGTCTGTGTGAGCGCGCCGCGTATAAGTGCACTTAGTAGGGCACGCACACATGGAGAGACGAACATAAAATCTTTCTGTTCTTGACAGGGCACATACAAACAAAATGATCTCCACAGTACTCTTTTCCAATAAAAACATTTGTTTATGTCTTTGGACGGTTTATGTATAGATTAGGCAGAAACCAGGTCCGTGCTTCTCTTAAAGAGACAGCAACCTTAATTAACCTACTTAAGTCTGTGTCATTAATGTTAATCAAACCTTCCAAGACAAAGAGAAAATCACTTCTGTAGCTCTAAAAAAAAAAGAATTATATTTAATTCATACAATAAAGTGTTATGATTCATTTGATTTGATTTCTGTACCTAATGCTAAAATTAGCCCTTACTTAATGTGCAACTTTGTTCTTTTTATAAATGTTTGTAAGTAATTTCCTCATTTTTTATTAGTTTTTCCAACCCCTTATTCTGCTGATCCGAAAAATTATCAGATCTGTGCCTCAAAAACCATAATGTGATCCGAACCGTGAGTTTTGTGATCCATCACACCCCTAGCTAGCATTGCTGTATGTGTTGAAGTGAACGTTCCAACATCGGTAATGTTCCAGCTTCATAGGCAAAGCACATGCGCTCTCTGTCTAAGATCTTTGGTAAGAGATGGTATTGGACTTTATGAGAATATATACCAATACCATGTTGGGTAGGGAGATTTTTGTGATGAAAATAGACTTCAATCTTATTTATATGGTGGGTAGTGATGTAACAGTGCTATCCTCATATTTATTTATTTATTGCTTGTTGTGTAAGTAATGAAACATTAGCGAAATAAACTCATTCTGCTCGATCAACTATGCACTTATCCAACGCTATTTTTTTTCAGGAACACTGTTGAAGTACTTTGGAGCACAACCAACTCTACCCGCCCCTGATGTTTCATCAAGTGTCAGTGCCTCCACAGCTGATGATGCAGCAGATGAGGTTTTTCTTGTTGGCCAATGTTAACATTCCATAGCCTGTTAATATGACATGACACATTGAAGAATAAAGTATTTTATTTAAGTATAGATTTTTTTCATTATTTAACCTCACTGTATTCATTTATAATGTAACATTAGAGCATGACATTTGTGTCCGCGTGGTGGGAGGGGGGCCCCCAAACACATTCTGCTTAGGGCCCCGAAGAGGCTCAGGCCGGCACTGTCTTAAAGCCTCTTGGAAATGACACTGAATGCTGTTTAATTTATTGTTTTTTAATTTATGTCAGTTAGAAGCAGTAGGCAGAACAGAGGCATTTTATTTGAACAGTGTTTGTTCTCTTTAATGCTGTATTGACAAACAATTCTTGTGTGTGATCAAAATTAAACTGGTTGAAAGGCATTCAGACTTGTGTGTGTAATTTTATAAGATTCACATAGTGAGGTTTACTGGGGCAACTGTAACACCACTGTCCATTTGTTACTGTAAACCTGGG
This sequence comes from Misgurnus anguillicaudatus, assembly GCF_027580225.2. Classification (NCBI taxonomy): domain Eukaryota; kingdom Metazoa; phylum Chordata; class Actinopteri; order Cypriniformes; family Cobitidae; genus Misgurnus; species Misgurnus anguillicaudatus. The sequence continues at coordinate 5,403,911 of NC_073356.2, read as the reverse complement.
CCACAAAACTGAGTAGCAAATACAAAGAATGAAATTGAAATGAAAAATGCTGAAACATAAAAAGGAGCCTGTACTTAAACATTTAATTTTAACGTGTGTTAAAGGAATAGTTCACCAAAACAATGAAAATTCTGTCATAATTTACTAACTGTCATGTTGTTACAAACCTGTATAAATGTCTTTGTTCTGATGAACACAAAGTAAACGCAAACCAAATTGTTCATTGACCCCAATCAGTTCTGTAGTACTTAAAAAAATCCTATGTTAGTAAATGGGGTCCACAAATGGTTTGATTACCAAACTATCAAAATATCTTCATTTGTATTCATCCAAACAAATACATTTATACAGCTTTGTAACAACATGAGGGTGAGTAAGTGATGACACAATTTTCATTTTGGGGTGAACTATCCCTTTAAATCACTTGAACACACACACTTCAGGTCCCTTTATGGGTCAAGAAACTGTGTGAGGACTCTCCTGACCCTCTTTCCTTCAGCTGACATTCCCTCTCTGACAGTTGGTGGATTATCAGGTTGGTTGTCCCGGTCATACTAAATAGCCTCTATAATCCTGGTGTCATCCACAGTGTCCATAGCAGCCTCACAATAATTATGCAGGACGAAGCACGCATATACGACAAAGGGAAGATCATTAAGGTTAATGTCCATTGCTCTTCTAAGGGCTCCAAACCGCCCTTTCAGCCTCCCAAACGCGCACTCAATAACCATCCGTGCACGGCACAAAGACAGTCCAAAGTACTGCTCCTGAGCATTGCTCCCCCATTAGCATACTCTTTCATTAGGTATGGCAGCAGAGGATATGCAGGATCTCCGAGTAAGTACACTGGTATGGCATCTTCATCATCAAGTACTTGCTTGGGACATGGTGGGATCTTTCCATCTATCAGATGGCTGTTGAGTGTGGAATTTGCAAATATGCGGGCATCATGAACGCTCCCAGGCCATTTCATTACCACATCAATGAAACAATACTTGTAGTCGCAGGTAGCCTGCACGTTCAAGCTGAACCTCCCTTTTCTATTTACATAGTCTGTGGAATTTACAGATGGCTGCTTTATATCCACATGTGTGCCATCCACAGCACCTATGCATTGAGGGAGACCATGCACCTCTTCAAATTTCTGAACCAGTTTCTGCACAGCATTTTCGGATGTGGGCAGTTGTATGAACATAGGACCTAGATGGACAGCTATTGCCTTACACACTTGCCTTACTATTACTGACACGGTCGATCGAGAAAGACCGAAAGTGTCTTGCGCAGTCTACCCTCATCGGACAGGTAATATAAAGTGCAGGCAACTTTTTTTAGGACACCGACAGGGGATCGCATGACGGTCATCTCACCCTCGATTTAGGGACGTAGCAATTCGGAGAGTGACAGCAGCGATGACCTTGACATCGTAAAATTTTCACGCCACTCATCCGGGACAACAACTTCCTTTTCGAAGTTCTCCCACCAGACAGCAGAGCGCCCAAGTCGGACCCAAAACCGGCGCCGCTGGCGGTGACGCGGGCTGGTTCTGCGTGTTGGAGGCTGGAGAAGTTGTTGCAAAACTGCTGACCTCCGAGCACTCAGTCGTCTCTGCTCCTCGACGTAATGGAGCAGCTGTATTTGCAAATGCAAACACACTAAAAGACTTTGCACCAACATAAATGGAACTGCTACTCTGCTCTCCATGATCACACGTAAACAAGGGTCGCACGTTTGACGTAGGCTGAAGCTTTGGCGCATACTCTGTGACGTTGCCTGCTTAAACATCCGTTTGTCTCAGTTTATATGCAACCGAAGATTTTCAGGATCTCCACTCTGGCCAGAGTTTTTAGAAACAATCGGTTTCAGAGGTGAGTTCTCCATTTGCGTGTAAACGAGGGGCACAAACGAAGGTAAATCTCTCAGTTTTTAAAAATAACCATGTACGTGTAAACAGGGCCTAAAACACAAGACAAGAAAAACACCACACACGGCAAGAGCCGTAACAACACACACTGTGCTTTCCTTCTTATACACATCAGCATTCGAATGTCTACTCACACCAGGGTCTGGGCCTTCCGTATAATCCACCACCAACTGCACCGACTCACGACAGGGGCTCTTGATGCCACACCCGTCTCTACACCAAACCACTGCACAGCAGATGTATAAATAGCACTTCGCCCACCGCACGGCGTCTACTCTCATGGCCACTCACTGTAATGGCTCTTGACAACAAATACACAGCACAACACTGCACAGCATCAAGTGTACACATTCAGCAAAGTCACGACTCACCCACGACACACTTTAGTGATAATTATTAAGGTCAGGCCAAGATCTTCCCGGAGTGGGCCGTGGGCCAGCGGGGCGTTGTAATCGAAGGCTGAGATAGAAGATCGCTATTGCAATGGTCCTTTTCCTGGAAATGTTGCACTGCCGAATCGCCCACCACTCTGCTCCGTGACGGGGCCGCTATCTTCGTTCACTGGGGGCTCACACACACATGAAACAACAGGTTCTCAATAAATATATCCCACTGTAAATCTCTGGTACTCACGGTAAGTGATCACTCTCTCTCTCTTGGGCTCCGTGGTATTCACGCAGAGAACTGCATATAATCCAGTCGGGATTAGCCAATGATTTAAGTGAGGATATGCATGTCAATACTTTCACAATACTAATCACTTTCAATATACTCAGCCAACGATTTCTTCTCTTCTTCCGTTTCCACTCACAGTTCATTCAATCCTCCGTCTGCATATCATAACAACACCAGTATCCACTTCACCACCACAACGATGAGCTCAGCCAACACAACAAGCCCGATGGGCAAAACGAACCACTGGTCCTCGTGTCCTCTTCTGTGGTGCTCCTTTAACAAAGCGACCTCCACTCCTTTCGGCTCCAGCCGTCTTCTTTCCGCTCTCTTTAGCGATCCCCAGATCAACGGCGCCTTCTAAGGATCCGCCCTTGGCGGAGCGGAGCTTGCCCTGAAAATCAACTCTCCAGTCAACCGCGCCCATACTATGCTTCTATGGGCCTATTTATCTGTCTCCTCTTTATTCTTCCTCCAATCACAACTGCCACTTTCGAATCCGCACACCTGTTCCTTGTAAGCCCCGATTGTGTTGCCCCAGACAACCAGGAAGAAAGAGTATGTCGTCAAATGCTGCCTGGGCGGAAACCATCTTCAGGCGGAACCAATATCTGCCGCTTTTGGTTCCGCCCTACCATAGTCACCTTGTGACACAACACACTGCCACCAACTGGACATGCCTATGAATTACATTCTCAAGTTAAGTTGTATGGGCAATCTGCCGAAATGGCGTTCAGATTTTTCTTAATCTTGCTTAATATTTTCTCTGTCAAAGACTTTTCGTTTAACGCGACTGAACACACACAAAAACAGAGACTAAAGTTGCCTAATCACAGGCTCGTACGTTTCTTTTTGCTTTAACTCTTTCACCGCCAGCGTTTTTTAAAAAAGTTGCCAGCCAACCCCAGCGTTTTTCATGATTTTCACCAAAGTTTAATGCCTTCCAGAAAATGTTCTTCTTTAAATATATAAACATACAATATACCAATACCAATACACAATACCAATACACAAAAAAACGTTTCATCCTACCTTCAGTGGTTCTTTTGTAATCAGCTTTTGAATATGGGTAGGTTTCGGCAAAAACACCACATTTTGAGCAAAAAGCAGAGATAATTCAATTTTAGTGACGGACTTTTCATAGAGATCCCATTCAGAGCAATCTTTAAAACAGACACAGACATGCAGCCGCTTGCCATAGGGCAATACTTCCGGGTTTAAAAAGTTGTGGAAGTATCCACCTGGTGGATAATAGTGGTATTGCGGAAAGACGGAAAATCTCGTCATTGGCGGGGAAGCGTTTTCTCTTAATTGACGAGATATCAATGGCGGTGAAAGAGTTAATAGCAATAGCACATGCACATTTTTTCCCCTCACAACAGACTAAGTACATACATTCCATCAGCTCAATCGGCACGCTTCGTGAAGTTCCCTTAAAAACAGTGGTTTTGTCATGGGTGCTTTTTTAAACTCTACAACAACAAAACTAACAACAACAAGTTTACAAGTCACGGAATATACCAGATATATATATATATATATATATATATATATATATATATATATATATATATATATATATATATATATATATATATATATATATATATATATATATATATATATATATATATATATATATATATGAGCTCTCGCTCTCATTATGTCCACGCAACACCAGCTCAAACGCGCCACAAAATTTTGTGCAGTCTACAATGCATTTAGCTTTTAAAACAGCAAACAGTGAAAAAATAAAACTCAGGACTTACATGATATCCAGCTAGCCAACTCGGTTTGCCATGAGAAGTGGTGGAGCACAGAGGCGTCATGCCCATTGAAACTGAGGGGGCAGGTGCCCCCTCGGATTTTTGAACCAAATGGATTTTGCAAGCAACTTCAAAATTAAAAACGTCCATTAATCTTTTAATCTGTTTAAAATGCCCAAATTGTAAATTTTGTGCTGCATCCGTGTCACTTTTCAGAGTTTTGATAGTGTTTTGATCGTGTACATTACTTTATTCTGGCGGCAGGCGCTGCAGTCGGCGCAGACGTCTGCGCTCGCTCACGAGCTTAGCTGTTGCTGCTGGCTGCATTTGTCTATCTTAGGAATTAAAACGTGTAAGACACGCTCACAACATTTCCAAATCCCCAGTACCGTAATGTGTAGTTAACCTCCTCTGTGTAGAAATGTGTATGGTTTAAAATGTGACTGTCTCGACCTTATATTAGTAGCAGGGGTGGCGTTTGCGTATGGCAGTTGCTATACCCTAGCATTCAGACAAAACACCAGAAATCAACAGGCTATAATGATGCTCATTAAAGATAATTTAAAATATTTTCAGTAGAACATATCTAAACATTGGTACATCACTAATAAGGATAATTTACACGTGTGTTCGACTTCATGCCATAACACTGGAACTGACAAGCGGATGACATCAACATGCCGCGAAAGCGGTTTGAAATCAAACTCTTCCGATGATTCCTCGACTCACCCTCGCGGTACTTTGACGTCATCAGTCTGTCGTTCTTGCAGCGCAGCTTGAAGTCGAACACAATCTATAGTGGGTTTCGCGCTGCAGGAGGTCTCATGATGACTGCTGCTTTTATAATCTTTATTTTCGCAAGTAAAATCCTTTTTTTGTTTTAACATTTAAACAAACTCATGGTTCTCCCCCACACTCGCGCTTTGCATATTGCATATTCCAGAAGTAATATGATTTGCTCTGTGGATAAATAAATATGTTCTCTTCCACTGGGAATTGTTGCGCGCATTTTTGAATATGTCCACTTGTGGAATAAAAACTGCACGACGACAAAAGGTAAGACTTGTTTTTGCATTTAGCTCTGTTATACTAAGAGTTTTATTTAGTGTTTTAGTTGTGTGCTCTATCACATCATTTAAAAGTCTTTATTGTGTGTTTAGTGGTTTTGGCGGTTGTCGTGACAAGATTTGTGAAGGGATGTCATAGTATGTTTTGATATTATCTTGTTTTAGTTTATGTGTTGCTGGAGTTGTACTTAGTTAAGAATTATTTGAAAAGCATTTTAAATAACCATGATTTCTATTGTTCTATTGTTGTTGTTTTTCATTTGAATTGCTCCGTATTGTTGTCAGTAAGTGTACATCCGTGCAATTGTAGTATGATTTTGTACAGGTTGGTGGAGTATGTACACATATGTGGTTATAGATTTGTTATTTGAGAATAGCCTTCTTGTACGAAGAATTTTTGCCAGTTGTTGTGCAAAATGCATTAATGACAGAATTAAACAAGTCATTAAACAAAACGTAAATAGAACACATGCCGTTTATGTAAATATGATGCCAATATGTAATTAATCCGATTGAATAGTATTTGATATGAAAGTTAGTCAACACTTTTATTTTGGAGGTTTATGCACTATGGCAGGGGCGTTTAGAATGTTAGAAATGTAAGTGCCATGGAAAAGACTGAAAGCTCTATAATATAATTAGTTTGATGTATGTGTATGCACAAATTTCTGTGAGCTTTGCACACTGTGCCCCCTTAAAAAAAATTGGTGCATGACGCCCCTGGTGGAGCACACAGACTGCCATCATTTGACTCCGTTGGTCGATCTGGTTCAAGCTTCTTAATCCTTTATTTATTCATTCATCAATTAAATACCTTGTATAGGGTGATTTTGAAAGGATAAAATCATATTTTCCTTCATCTCAAGATATTTCACTTGCTTTCTCTGATCTGTACTGTAGCTATCAACAAAGCAATCTGCAACGCGGTTATGACACTCTGAGAAGGGTCCAATCACAGGAGGTAAAAAACATTAAAAACAATATTGATTCCCTTAAAACATAAGTGGAAGGGTTTAAGGCGCACAGTCCTGCGCACCAGGGTGGATCCGAAACCAGCCAATTAGAGCTCAGCCTCAGGTCACATGTTTTTACCCTTTTTACTGTGCGCGCACAGCGTTTGAAGCCTAATTCCTGTGTCCTGCAAATTGAGACCGTGTCACGCATAATCAATGCTTGCTCAAAAAAAGTTGGTCGCTCTATTAGCCCCAGGCAGCCAAACGAACATTACTAGACAGTTCAGGCTCGCTCGCAACTCGCACGATACTGTTGCGCCTCAGTTGAACTGCTGACTAGGTTGTTGTCAACTTTTTGTTGTTGTCATGACAGCGCAGTCCGCACGCCGCCACGCACGTGCATACCTTATAGATGCGCGCTTTCCAATTCGAAAAATGGAGAAAGAGACTGAGTCTGACTCTGCACCGTCATCATCAATTAAAAAGAGAAGGTGTGGGTACAAGAAAGACTGGGAAAATAAATATTTGTGGCTGAAAGTCCTAAAGGTGTCTCAACACAGTTTTTTTCTGTGCCTGCCTTTACTAACATGCAAGTTCACCATCCTTCCTCTCCCTTCTCGTTCCGTGAACGTCTGGAGTTGTGAGTTAAGACTTTTTTTAACTGTTTCTGTGTTGTTGAGCAACTTCAATTCCTGTTAATTCTATAATGTTATATTATAATTTGTGAATAAATTGTAATGAAAAATAAATTAAATAGCTAAAGTAAATTGTAAGTGGAAGTACATCTGTCAATTCATTGAATGTTCAAAATCTTTATTTTTTTTTTTAAATACACATTGGTTGGCCTATTCATGAGCATACATCAGCAATTACACATGTTTAGGGGAATAGGGCATTATTAAAGGTAGGGTAACAGATTTGATCCTGAGACATTTTTAGTTATGCTGGTTAAAAGTCTCCTCACATCCTGATAGCAATCACTGTGTTAAGTTGTTTAAATGTATTTGTAGAAATTTATGTCATATGTGAAAGGCGTAGGACCAAAAAATGTTCAACAAATCATAGATTTCGGTCCAACCGACGTTTCCTTTTTTGTCCCTCATACGTAAGCGTAATTTGAATTCCCACCGCGCAGCGAGTCCACGCAGACACCATACGTCATCGGCGCGTTCACGTGTGGTCACCTCCTGTCTGTAAACAGCGAGAACAGCAAACTTTTCTGCTGAAATGACAACCTACACTGGACCCACAAAACTAAAGGCATCTTTTATAACAACAAAAGCAAAAGCTGCCTGGATCAGCAAGAGCAAAAACCCAAATGAACATCGGTAACTTTACTGCTTTACCACGAGATGCAAACAGCTACAGGAGGCAAAGAGTCTGAAAGGGTCGTTGCACTGTTTATTTTGGTAAGGTAGGTACGCGATATGTTTGTATTGAGATGGATTCAGATATTCTACTTTGATGAAACATTGTGTTGCTTATGAAATTTGTGTTCGTATAGGGCCTACAGATTAGCATAACGATATAGTTTTAACTCTCTCCCCGCCATTGACGAGATATCTTGTCAATCAAGAGAAAACGCTTCCCCGCCAATGACGAGTATTTCCGTCTTTCCGCAATACCGCTATTATCCACTAGGTGCCGCCCTTCCGCAACTTTTTAAACCTGGAAGTATTGCCCTCTGGCAAGCTGCTGCATGTCCGTGTCTGTTTTAAAGATCGCTCTGAATGGGATCTCTATGAAAAGTCCGTCACAAAAATGGAATTATCTCTGCTTTTTGCTCAAAATGTGGTGTTTCTGCAGAAACCTACCCATATTCAAAAGCTGATTATAAAAGAACTACTCAAGGTAGGATTAAAACGTTTTTTTTTTGTTTGAAAGCAGAGGGTCTGTTCTTTCATTTGGTATATTGTATGTTTATATATTTGAAGAAGAACATTTTCTGGAAGACATTAAACTTTGGTGAAAATCATGAAAAAAGCTGGCGCTGGCTGGCAACTTTTTTTTAAAAATGCTGGCGGTGAAAGAGTTAATATGCCATGTACACTGCAAAAAAATTATTTTCGAGAAAAAAAATCTTAGTATTTTTGTCTTGTTTTCAGTAAAAATATCTAAAAATTCTTAAATTAAGATGCTTTTTCATGATTAGCAAAACGTCCCAAAAAATTACTGTAGTGTTTAGACCAAAAATATCAAATTTAAGTGATTTTGTGCATAAAACAAGGAAAAAATCTGCCAATGGGGTAAGCAAATTTTTCTTGAATTTAGTGTTTAAGAAAAATGTTCAAGATTTTTTTACTTATCCCATTGGCAGATTTTTTTTTTTGCTGGTTTTGTGCACAAAATCACTTAAATTTTATATTTTTGGTGTAAAAACTAGACTTCTTGAGTCGTTTTACTCATCAAGAAAAAGCATCTTCATTTAAGAATTTTTAGATATTTTGACTGAAGACAAAAATACAAAAAAAATTTTTTCTAGAAAATAATTTTTTTGCAGTGCAGGTGGTATGTGCTAGAAATGGGTAAACCACTATCGATAAGTCGACCCGTGGGTTGGGTGCACGGCCGGGCCAGGGAGTGTCCCACATTGTCCCTCAGTTACATACCCCTAGCAGGTGGTCACCCTAGACATGTATTAAATCTGTGTTTCTGTGGAAAGACCTTGAGTGCAAAGAAAGCATTATAGCAGAAGAGGCATTACATGCATACAAGTTAGAAAGCCAGGAACCTACAAATCATTTAGTCAAACCAGCTAACATTGGCTACCACAGGCAGTGCTACAGCCATTTCACAAATATAACGAAGATCAAACGTGCACAAAGGAGAAGAGAGGCAGTTTTAGTTGAAGAAACTGCAAAGCAAGGTTAGTATTATATTGTATAGACAGGCGGTGTGGTATAAGACATACATAGAGTAGTACAAATAGTAGATATGCAGTGTATTAACAGTAATATAAAAACATGCAAAAACTTAGCCTTTCCATAATGGCATCATTAACATCAACAAGCCCAAACACCTGAACGATGTGAAACCGGTTAATTACCCATGTTAAGGGAACAGGTGGAACCAATATATGGAGCATAAGTTTTCCCCCGCCAAGCATTTTTCTTCAATCAGTGATGTGGGGAAGAATGTAGAACCTAAACATATTTTTTGGCACTTTTAGTGGTAGGGGCAGAGGATGGTGAGGAAACGCCAGTAAAAACATGGGCCTTGAAGTCTTTTGCCTGTGATCTTCACACGTCCAAGCGGCCCCTACACCTGCTTCCAGTGCATTATTTGCAAACATGAGAAGTATAAGGTTCAGACACACAGCAGAAAAGGGTAAAAGAAAAGTTAACACGGTGTGAAACACTACATGCTGGGAAATTACTTCTTGCCAGCTGAAGGGAGAAGGGATGAGTCACTCCTTCTCCATATCCAAGACAGGGATTTGGTGGGTATCACTTTACCTGCTATCGAGATTATACCCGGTACCTCACCATACAAGATTGAGAGAACAGAAATGAACATATGCAAATGGATACAAGCACTTCTGCAAAACAGTCATTAAGCAAAGGCTGTTAAAACAACGTGAAGTACTGCGACTATCAAAGCTGAATTTGTTTTTTAAAAAAACTGTGGAAGAAACACAGAGAGTGAAAATTGCAAAGAAAGTGAGGAAAAAATACAAGTCAAGTAGATATTGAAAGAGAAAATGCCACCAACACAGATGATTCTCGGGTGATTTATCATGCAGCAATGATTCTTAAAGAAATAATTCAAAAGACATCAATAAAATCACCAAAACTTTCATGGCCTCCCACAGCAGGTGACCTCACACTGGAAAATGCCCTGAGTGTAGTGCCTTACCAACTTTTTAACTTCATTGCATGGACATCAGGAATGTCATCACAACCATCAGATGAACGTGTTGATGTCACTTCTGATGACAGCAGAAAGATAGTGTCTACTTGTCAAGACATTACCCTGGCAACCAGAGGACGGTGGCTCATGCCAAAACAGTGCTCACTTGCAATGGCAGTTCGGCATATGACTGGCTCTGCACAGCTTATAGGGTTGTTAAATGGCCTGGGTCACTGCTCATCCAATTCCCAAGTCCTTGAGCATGATACTGCCCTTGCTCACCTACAAATGGAGAGAGGAGAAATATACATCCCTGAAAACATTACTGCTGAAATGCCTGTGACTCTTGTCTGGGATAATAATGACTTTGGAGAGGAGACGCTTTCAGGTAAAGGGACAACACATAACACCAATGGTATAATAATTCAGAGGGCCATAAACAGTAATACAGCATCCTTACCAGCCACATTACCCAGACAGAGAACACGAGAGCGGTCTGTTCATCCTCCTCCACTGAATCTTTCAACCTACACAAGAGGAAAGCGGTCTGGTCCACAGAATTTTGCATTAAATGTAGATCTCCAGCAGGATCAATACAGATATGCCCAAACTACTGGTAGAATAATTGATGCTGCATTCTTCTTAATGAAAGTACCTGAGGCCCAGGGCAAAGTCCTTCCTGGATGGACAGGGTTTAATATCATGTTGAAGGAAGACACAGACCAACCATCAACATATGTTGGCTACCTACCAGTGATTGACGCCAGCCCGACTGACCTCAACACCGTCCACACCATCCTGACCCGCTCCATTGCCATTGCTAACAGCCTGAAAAAAAGAAGGTGTTTTAGTTATGGATCAAGCGATCCATTGGCAAACAAATTCTTACTCAGATAGAATTGTAGTGAGGATGGGAGAGTTCCACACAGCAATGGCATATCTGTCATGCATAGGAAAGTTGTATGGTGATGCTGGCTTTCAGGATATCTTGATTGAGTCCGACCTGGTGGCCGCAGGCTCGATCGATGGAGTGATATCCGGCCATCACTACAACAGGAGCATACGGGCTCACAAACTCCTGATGGAAGCACTCCAGAAACTGCGCTGGTGGGCATACTTGGACACACTCACACAAGAAGAAAATGCAGCTGCTTTAAAAGTGGCAAAAGATATGCAGGATTGTTTTCCCTCTGAAGAGTTCAAGGTCATGCTAACATCAGACACATTTCAGCAGTTACTGAAAGGTTATGAGGAATTTGTGGTGAAAAACAACTGTAACTACACATTTGCATTTTGGAGCACATACCTTGACATGATGGAAGATTTGCTTCTTTTCATCAGGGCAACAAGAGAGGGGAACTGGGCTCTACATTTGTCCACTGTGCAAAGTATGCTGCCCTGGTTTTTTGCCTGTGACAAAGTAAATTATGCCAGGTATCTGACAGCATATTGGGCTGAAATGACCACACCAACAGCTTCTTTCAGGGGATTTTGTGGCACAAAGACATCAAAGTCATGGTTTTGCCGGCACTGCATGTGATCAAGTCATTGAGCAAACAGCCAATCGTGACTCTAAGACAAAGGGAGGCATCAGTGGGTTCTCTCTGAACAAGGGCGCAGTTCACCGTTGGACCCTAACACAACATGAGCGGGCAGCAATCACTTTTGAATGCAAAACAATGGCAGGAAAGTGCCCATTAGGACATCTTAACTCAGAGCTAGACAACACAAGAATGCAGAGAGATCAGACTGATGTGATGAACATTGTGGCCACTATCCAAAATATGGTTAATCCTTTTGACCCATTGCTGGAGGGAGAGTCTCTTTGTCACATCTCTACTGGCCAACAGGCCTCAGAAAATGTTGCCACAGACTTACTAGGGGCTAAACAAAGAGGTGTAAAGGCACTCACTGAATTCTGTGAAAAAAGGATAGTCAATGGCGAAGCATCATTCCATGACCCTATAAAGAAAATGAAAATTAAAACATTCAAAGACACTGGCCAAAGCACTGTCACAAAAATTAGAGGAAAAGAAATCACCCTAACATCACATCGCAACTTGTTTGCAAGGCTAATTGTTGTGGGCAGTGTTAGACAAATTAAAATCGATGAAATGCTCACTTACAGTTTGGGTCCTTTTCCACAGTCAATTTCAAACTTTGATGGCTCTCTGGTCAAAACCAATAAAGCTAAGCTGATGCACATCTTGCTCAATGAGCTCAACCCACCTGCAACAGTGAGTAACATTCCTGATGGCTCAGTTTGGATTTGGGATGCTATGGCTCTGGTGCAACAACTAAAGCCACAGCCAACATTTGGGTTGTATGCTGATCATGTACTGAGGACATTAGTTCACTCAGCTAAGGCAACAAAGTCAACAGAGCTTCATTTTGTATGCGACACATACAGCGACCTGAGCATCAAAAATGCAGAGCGTAGTCGGCGCGCAGAACAGGGCTACCAAAAAATCAAAATATATGGAGATGACCAAAAAACACCAAAGCAGTGGAAAAAATTCCTGGCATGTGGCCAAAATAAAGAAAACTTACTGGAGTATTTATTCCAACATTGGAGTTCATCTGCAAAGAATATAATTGAATATAATCACCGTCATTGTTGCACATGGAAGCAAGTGTCACGCAATTAAAATGAATCTGAGCTATACTGACCTTGAGATACTGGAACTGAAAGACCTAGAGACAAGTCAAGAGGAGGCAGACACCAGAATGATACTGCATGCAGCCCATGCAGCTAAACACAGCCGTGACCTGGTAATCAAGAGCCCAGACACCGATGTCTTTGTGCTGGCTCTAGCATTCTGTAACCACATTGATGGGCACCTCCATTTCCATACTGCCAAGGGGAGAAACGCACACATTACTGACATTACCAAGCTACAGGCCCATCTTGGCGAAGACAGATGTGATGCTCTTGTAGGTCTGCATGCCTTTTCTGGATGTGATACTGTGAGCGCTCTGCATAAGGTTGGAAGAGCAAACGCATACAAAAAACTAAGTTAAAAAACAGAATACGTCACTATTTTTAGAGAACCAGGAACCAGTTTCACCCCATCACCAGAACTATGTGAGGCCCTGGAGGCTTACACGTGTGACCTATATGATCAAAAGGACTGCCAGGATGTCAATATTGCAAGGGCTAAACTGTTCAAATCAGGTAAATGTTCTGAGAGAGACTTACCTCCAAACAAAGACTCCTTGCATAAACATATCCAGCGGGCAAGCTATCAGGCTGCAGTACACAGGAGGAGTCTTGAGTGCATGCCAGACATTCCTCCTCCTGTAAATCATGGCTGGAAGATGGTAGGAGATTTCTACGAAGTGGACTGGATGACACTTCCGCCAGCTCCAGAGGCCATACTTGTGCACTGCTTCTGTCACAGGTCGGAGCGGACCACAGACTTTGTGCATCATGCCCCTTCCTAGGTTCCACCTCGAGGAGGTCCCAAAAGCACCCCAATGACCAAACACACGAGAGAGATAAGTAAAATTTGAAACAGCTTTATTAAATTATTTAAAATCTTTAGGGAAAGGGGAAGGGAAGTCTAAAATAATCTCTCTCTCTCCTCTCCAGGAGAAGACGGGGGTCCAGAGAGTGGGGAAGGGAAGCCAGCTAACACAGGTAAGTGCTCGCAGGGAAAGGACAGGACGGAGCTCCTTCGTCTCTGTAGGCACCTCCTGCGGTGTAGTTGTTCCCGTTGCGCCCTTCTATTCTCCTGAAGGCAGAATCAGAAACACACGATGAGTATGGGGGAAGACAGAAAGCAACTACCTGGACCTAGCAGAGGCGCATTCCCTCGGATCCAGCCAAGTGAGGCATCCAACGTCCTCTCCAACGTAATGTAGCCAACTTATCAAGTTGTAAACAAACCAAATTGCATATGTTTGGACACGGACATTGCACACTTTATCTTATCTGGTAATCAAGAGACACGAGAGACAGTAAATACGCTAACAGTTTATCTCCACGGCAGAATAGATTGTATGCGGCTAAAGTCATACTGGTGCTCTTACTTTTGGCTGGGGATATACATCTTAATCCTGGACCGACCATGTTTGAGCAAATGGCTAGCGCTGAGGGGAAGGTGGGGCTTAGTACCGGTGGAGCAATGCAAGTGACATCGACCAGGCCGACACCAGAATCTCACGGAGTGGAGCTTCGGAACCTGCTGGCTCTGAGCCAGGAACCACTGGAGTTGCGGCAGGCCGAAAAGCGGAGTTCATCTTATCTTCTCGGCGTGTGTACAAGCGAAAGCGGGAAGTCCGGTGAGTCATTCCACTTGTTGGATCCATATTCGGGGTCTGAACCGGGCAATGCTGCTATCTGCGAGCTTGTGGCGAATGACGGCGTGGACTTGCACTCTCAGTTGGGAGATAGAGCTATGGTTAATGCGAGACGCGCTGTTTCATGTGGAGGACCGGTTGAATCACCACCAACGAATTTAAATCGCTTGGCCGACGGACCGGTTGAAACACCACCAACGCATTCAAATCGTTTTGACTGTAGTGCTGTACAAAAACAAAAGCAATATCTATTTTTTCAAACTGTGAATCATGCTAGAGTTCTCTGGGATGCTAAGTGTAAACCAAAAGGAATACTAGGTGGACACCTGAACATTCGCAGTCTAATTTCCAAGAGGGATCAGATTTCCATACTCCTCTTGGACTCTAATTTGGACTATCTTTGTTTAACAGAATCATGGCTGCACAGTAAGGTACCGACTAATATGATAGATATTGCTGGATATCAATGTTTCAGAAAGGACAGAAATACAGGAAAGGGGGGAGGAGTTTTAATATATATAAAAGATAAATTTAAATGTCACAAAGTTGATTTGAAAACCCCGCTGGAATGTCTAGCTTTGAATGTTATTTTATCATCTACAATGAATTTTAATATTGTTGTTATTTATAACCCACCTTCACACAATATTACTTTTTATGATGAATTAAGTCTTGTAGCTAAACAAATTGATTCTTATAAAGAAACTTTATGGTATGGGGATTTTAATATTAACTGGTCTGAAAAAAGTGGTAAACAAAAATTAAAAACAATTATGTCAAAATTTAATTATCTACAAATGATTAAAGGGCCTACCAGGTTAACAAGGCAGACCAAGACCCTGATTGATATGGCGTTTACTAATAAACCTGAACGTATAACAAGGACGTACAATTTGATAACAGGTCTCTCAGACCACAATATGATTCTGACAGTTAGAAAACTGACCAGAAAGCGGCTGCAGTATTTTGGTAAATCGGGGGGTGATAAATTAACATTTATCATTCCTAAAGGTAAAACTGCGCAGTTCGAGAGAGAACTTAATAACTTAAATTGGGAGCAAATCATGGCCTTGGATGATGTTGATGAGTGCTGTAATTCTATGACTACAGCTATTACAGGACTATTAGATAAATTTATAATAAAAAAAAGATGTAGTAAGAAAGAAACTGTACCATGGATAAGTAAAGAAATCAAAAAGCTTATGAAGAAGAGAGATTTGGCCTTGAAAAAATCTTTATGCTCAAAAATGAATACTGATCTGTTAACCTACAAAAGCTTAAGGAATAAAGTGGTATTAGAACTACGTAAAGCAAAAGCCTCCTATTATACTCAACTTATAGGTAATGCTAAGGGCAACAATAAGTCAATCTGGAGACACTTAAATAATCTGACAAATAAACAAAATAAACAGGGGATAAAGGAACTTACCATAGATGGAAAGAACATAAATAATAATGTCACTATGGCTAATGAATTAAATTCGTATTTTGTGCAATCAGTAGACGAACTAACACAAGACTTTGAGTCAATAGACTTCAATTACTCAATTGGATCGACTACTGCAGATTCTTTTAATATTAAGGAAGTACTGGAGACAAAAATTGTAGAAATTATTAATAAATTGCCAAATTCCAAATCAAATGATTTCTATATGATGAATAGTTGCTTTTTAAAAAAATATATAACTGTGTTAGTAAAACCACTTACACACCTTGTTAATCTTTCTATAAGATCTGGTACATTTCCTTTGGGATGGAAAAAAGCAGTAATTGTGCCAGTATTTAAATCAGGAAGTCAGGATTCTATGTGTAATTATCGACCCATATCTATTTTACCCATTTTATCAAAAGTAATTGAGAAAGTGGTAGCAGCACAATTGGTTGATTACTTGGAAGCCAATCAGTTCCTCCACCCACAGCAGTTTGGTTTTAGAGCAGGCTATTCAACTGAAATTGCAAACTGCTGTTTTGTTGAAAATGTGAAAAAATGCCTGGACAGAGGTGGTGTGGTGGGAGCTGTTTTCCTTGACCTTAAAAAGGCTTTTGATACAATCAACCATAGCTTACTTTTAACTAAACTGTCATCTTTTAATTTTTCTACTGAGGCAGTACATTGGTTTGCATCTTATCTTCAGGCTAGAGTACAATGTGTTAAAGTTGACCATGAAAAATCGTCATTCCTGAGCATCAATAAGGGTATACCCCAGGGCTCCATACTTGGTCCATTGTTGTTCAGTCTTTTTATTAACGATCTACCGTTAAATTGTTCAGGTGCTAGCTTCCAGCTCTATGCAGATGATGCAGTACTTTATACTTCTGCTAAGACACCAGAGTTGGCTGCTGATGTACTCTCCGCGTGTATGGCTGATGTTGGACAGTGGCTCAATAAAAATCAATTGGTGCTAAATTTTTCAAAAACAGTTAGTATGTGTTTCTCGATTAAGAAATTTGATCTAAATAATAGATTCAAAATTACTTTACAAAATGAGACAATTCAATTTGCAACAGAATTTAAGTATCTCGGATTGGTTTTGGATCCGCAGCTTAAATTTACTAAACATATTAAGAAAATTTCTAAAACAATACAATGTAATCTTAATTGTTTTAAATTAATCAGAAATTATATACCAAACCAGGCAGCCCTGCTGTACATGCATGCTATGGTCTTCTCTCATATTTCATACTGCATGACAGTTTGGGCGCAAGCAGCTCCATCTGCAATAAAACGCATCGGTTCACTTTACAATCAAGCAATAAAAATTATGGATAAAAAACCAATTCGCCACCATCACTGCTACATATTAGAGAAACACAATTTATTAAGCTTTGAAAGCTTTGGTAAGTTGTGTTTCCTTAGATTAATTTTTAAGTGTATTAATAATTTAGCACCTGAGTCACTCAGTACATTTATTCAAATACAGAATAGCCAAAGAGTAACCAGAAGCAGCTCAAATCATAATTGTGTAATACCATACTGCAGGACAGGCTTTGCACAGTCTGCCTTTTCAGTCAAGGGCTGTAAACTATGGAATGCATTACCATCTGATATTAAGGCAATTTCTGACTTGAATAAATTTATTTTAAGGGTTAAGTTGTGGCTAAAGGCAAACCAAATTTGTATCTCTTTTTAATTTATTTTGGTTTTTTGTGTGTGTTTGTGTATGTGTGTTGAATAAATGTTATCTGTTTTAATATGTTCTTAGACATGCCCAACCAGGGACAGGAGTTGAGAATTAGCAATAGCTATAAACTCTATATGCAGCGCATCAGTTACAGGCTTTGAACTATAACTATGTTTGCTTGTATGGTCCCTGTCAAATAAAAAAGTAAATAAAAAAAAATAAAATAGCTTTAATTCAACATACAGGTAGGTATCAATAGCAAATGCAGGCTCTTTTACTCCGAGCTTACGAGGTGCACAAGGTGAGTGTACGTTAGCTAAACATGTATGTAAGTATCTCCAAGCAATCACAGGCTCTTTGCTCTGGACTTACAAGTTCCTCAAGGTGAGTGTAGCTTTAGCTGTGATTGTCAGTATTTCTGACAATCACAGGCTCTTTAGTCTGGGCTTACAAGTTTCTCAAGGTGAGTGTAGCTTTGCTAGACATACAGGTAAGTATCTCTGACAATCAGAAGCTCTTTACTCTAGGCTTATGAGTTTCTTAAGGTGAGTGTAGCTTTAGCTAGACGTGGCGATACATATCTCTGACAATCGCAGATTCTTTACTCTGGGCTTACGAGTTTCTCAAGGTGAGTGTAGCTTTAGCTAGACGTGCAGGTAAGTATCTCTGACAATCACAGGCTCTTTACTCTGGGCTTACGAGTTTCTCAAGGTGAGTGTAGATTTAGCTAGACGTACAGGTAAGTATCTCTGACAATCACAGGCTCTTTACTCTGGGCTTACGAGTTTCTCAAGGTGAGTGTAGCTTTAGCTAGACATACAGGTAAGTATCTCTGACAATCACAGGGTCTATACTCTGGGCTTACGAGTTTCTCAAGGTGAATGCAGCTTTAGCTTGACGTGCAGGTACGTATCAATATGTGAAGAAGAACCATACGTCACCTCTAGGCTCCGTTACACAGGCGAAGGAGGGGGTGGGTGGGGGGATGTATTACCGGCGTCCGATGGTGGCTTGAGGGGCCCAGTATGGCTAATGGTTCCTTGATGGCCGGGTGGAGCAGCTATCCCACGTTCGTCCTCGTGAACTGACACGTCCTCTTCCCTTCCTCTTATGGACAGGTGAAGATCTAGACGGAGGGGGAGGACGGCTCAACTCACACTGCCACACACACAGGACACACACACAGCAGTCAAGTTTTCGTACAACACTCTCAGAGTCCCCTCTGACGATATGATATTTTCCACAATGCTTTCCACAGTACCTCACTCGATGAACAATCCACTTCCATTGGGCCGGGGTTATAGCGGGCCATGATAGAAGTTGGGGGCCACCGTTGCAGTAGCTCACGCTCATCTCCACAGAGGCTTCCTGGACCTGGGGGCAAGTACAGACGACAAGAGACACGGCACAACACTGCAAGGCTTCAGGTGCACACACGTCACAGACAGACTCACCCACTACATGACACACACTTCAGTAATTTGAATAGGGTCCGCACTCTACACCTGGCCGAGATCCGCCCTGAAGGAGACTTGGATATTGCTGCCCCAAGCATTGACCTACCCTGGCCGTGGTAGTCCCGCAGATACCAGCTCAACTTTAGCTCGCCCGCCCACTTCAGCATGCACGGCGGGGCCGTTAAACAACAGAGAATTACTCCACACGAATACTGGTATCCGACATCAAAGATGACAATGTGCTGTACTCACTGCGCCCGTGTTAATAACCTTTTCTCCTCTCCTTTCTCTCTTCACAGGTGCTCACCAAACGCCCAGAGACACGGCGGAAGCTTCGCCCAGGTACGTTCCTCAGACAGACCTTCGATGCAACACACACACAAACGGTAAGTATATTTCCTTCCAATGTTTTTCTCACCACTGTTAGGATCGTCGTCGTTCTCTTTCTTTGTTCGCTTAGCGAATATACAAGAGCCTTAGCCTGTTCCACTCCACTTCCGTGTTCCAGCTCACCGCTTCACTTGTAGCGTTTCTTCCCCAAATCGTGTGCCTCTTCCTGCATCTCCAACACTCTTTTTATACTCCTCCTCACCATCCAACTCATCCAATCGGCGATCGCTACGTCATTTCGCACACCTGCCGCAGATTTCTTTGATTTTGGGGTTGCCCGGGGATACCCGGAAGTGACAGTGTTTCCAGAATTCAGTCTGGGCGGAACCTCTTCTCTCACTTTTGGTTCCGCCCTAAGTCACTCTGTGACACTTGTGTAAAAAAACCAATTGTGTTAAGGGTAGATGCACATGTAAACTGCATGAGCTGCCATGTACAAACCTCTGTCAGTGTGTAACCTGTGACAATAAGTCACTTGAAGATGACTAGGGCACATGTCTGCATGCATCTACACATGTGGGAAGTGGCGTGTTTGTGTTTTGGCTACTCCTACAGAAGTAAATCTGTATGACATGTTTATGTAGATTATAACGCTGCTGTTATGTTATTTTAATGTTATGTCAGATGTAACTGATAATTAAATGTGTCTTAAACATCAACAGGTTTATGTGTACCTTGAGTTTTTGGCGAATGTTTGCAAAACAGTCTGAGGTAATTATTATTCTCGAAAATACAGTGGAGCTGAAAAGTTGGCTACGAAATAAAGTCTTTGGAGTTAACGTTAATATTTAGTTTGTTAAATAATGTTGAAATATTCAATTCATGTAACAGGTTACGTTAACATTAACTTAATTGACCCTTTATAAATACCATCATTGCACGCAAAAAGGTAATATATTTAAACATTTGTGATAACATTATATTAATTTTCGCTGCTCTAGTTGTCTACCCACCCAGGCAGCTGTTGAAGTGTAGTTTGTCAAAGTACCTGGCAAACATACTGAAATACCACTGGAACAACAGGCTGGGGTGTGTCTGTCCTAAACGGAGATGAAAGAGGGAGAAATGAAGACGACACAGATACATATTTTGTGTATGACCTAGAAGTATTTATTCAGCGATCGGCGGTAAAAGTTAATCTATACAGAACATGGTAAGTCTACTTTACCCTACTTAAAACGACACCAATGCTTACATACGTTTGAACAAAACACAACAAACATTTTATATAGATATCATATTCAAATTAAATGAATACTTACAATCACACCAAGAATGTCCTTGGCAATGGTCAATGTGCTGCCGCCGCAACTCGTGTAGCTAACTCTTCCGTATAACAGCTGTTCTAAATAACTACATCTCATTGGTCTATAATAATCATATGTCAGTGTCTTGCCGCGCTATTGGTTTGTCTGATATAGTAGGCAACCACTTTTGCTTCCATATTTACGGGGAAGTTTTATCATTTCGGAGGAAAATGTGCAATAAATGGGAGTGGCAACACTTTTCATATCGTTGAGAATAAAACAACTGTCCCAACTTTACAAATTCAGGTTCTCCCTCCATGGGGATCATCCATTTCAAAAAGTAATGCAGATACAGACCCTCGGCCCACCGTCTAACACTTACGCAATTGACCCCATTCTCACTCGCTCATGCCACACATTCAGGCTTGTGCCCACCATTCAGATTACACCACCATTGAGGTGTGTAAAAAAGTCACAAAATAATTGCTTAATATGCCTAACTTTAAATACTGTACAACACCTATCTCTAACTGGTCTGCCTCAATCAGCAGTCTAAAAGTGCTTGTCAAAACAATGCAATGGCCAATCAAAGAAGCGTTAATAGGCTTGTTTGAGATGAGCAAATTTCACACAGAACTGTGGCCGGTTGCATAAAACTTAAAGACTAGTCTTAAAAGTTAGTCATGAATTTTTTTCTTCAAGACTGATCATAACTGTTTTAAGTATGTTACATAGAAAGGTAGATTGGTCTAATTTAAATCCAAATAATAAGACTGATTAGCCCTAACTAATTGCTAGTTAGTCAGAATCATTCTTAAGACGCAGTCTTAATGTCACGCCTATGTTTATGCAACCGGCCCCTGATCACCAGTGATCGTCATGAGATGCATGCCGGTTCGAAAAGTGTCCGAGATACATCCGACTAGGGTTGTAACGGTAAGAAATTTTCACGGTATGATAATCGTCTCAGACACTATCACGGTGTTCATAGTTTCACGGTATATGTTATAAAATAGCTATAAAAAAAGCTATAATGACCCTTAAATGAATGGAAACAGATATGGATTTGGGTTGAACATTTGGTTTATTATATCAAACTTTTTTAGAAAAAAAACTTGAAAAAATAAAAGAAAAAAATAAAGATGCATCACTCATTTGAACAAAATAAGAATTAAGTTATTTCTCTTTAGATATCCCCTATGTATAATCAACTTAAAATTGACTTGTAATATAAATCACTTAAATGTGCTTTAGTGTTTTGAGAGAACGAGACGGAGAGCGAGAGGTTACCAGCGTTCACATGTAAACAAAACAGACATGCGCGCTTATAAACAGCGCTTTATCAGGCATTATACTGAGATTAAACGACAAGAAAATGCCATCAAGACTTTTCTCAAGAGTTGCATTTATATAACAGCTTTGTGTCCGAAAACAGATCGACCGAAAATTAAACACTCATCCGTTTCCGATTTATGGCTGATTTTCATGACTGGATTTCGGGATTCCCTCGGCATCACGGAAATAATACAGCTTTAAATTATAAACAAAACACACCTTTATCTGCACAGAGGGATGTATTTGCGAATATGGTAGCACATGTTCGACGCATTTCCTCCTTTTGCAGCCACTCTTCGTCCACATTTCTTGCAAACTGGATATCCATCTTTAAGGACAACACGCATTCATTTTCTGGATACTCAAAGTATTCCCATAATGCAAATTTAATTTTTTTCTCAGCGGGGGATAGAGGTTAGATTTTGTGTTCTCTGGCTCTGAAATTTTCTCTGCTGTACATAAATGTGTGGCGTGTAGCAGTCATGTGAAATGAAGTAGCATATGTGCTGTAGCACAAGTGAGATCTCCTTTATTATATTTTTTTCCAAAACCGGTAATAAGCAAATGTTTACGGTATGATAATCGTGCATGTTAATATCATGGTTTCCGTCATACCGGTATACCATTACAACCCTACATCCGACTTGCTCTGATGTCATGCTGATGTTTGCCGAAAAACTCTTGTGACAGCGAGGCGGGCTCATCAGATTCTGCAGTTAGGCAATATTATTGAAATCAAAAGTTGGCAGCCTTGGGGAAACAGGATTAAAAGGAGAGAACAGGATCTTGACAAAAACAATGCAACATGGGCAGAATTCACAAAGAAGATTCGTCCATATATTCGTCCATTATGACAAGACCATCATGTAAAATTAGACACCAAAAACCAAAGTGGAGAAGACAATTAATCATTAATTAATTAATTTTTGCATCTGAACACTTTTCAGAAGTTTAAACTGGGGTGGCCAATCGAGCCAGTTCTGCCGGACACGTCCCGAACATGTTTTCGGGTGCGTTCTCCGGAAATCGCATTGCTTGACCGCATACGTCATCGAGGTTCTCACATTTCAGTTAAAATATATTAGAAATTTAAGATTTATTTCTTTTAAGACATACAATCATTGTAGTTTCATTCTTACCTTGAAATGTAATGGTTGCTTTTCTGAAATTAAACCCGAAATATTAAACCTTGATGACGTATGCGGTTGACCAATGCGACTTCCGGAGAACGAACCCGAAAACATGTTCGGGACATGTCCGGCGGAACTGGCATGAATGGCCACCCTAGTTTAAACTGTGATTCTGTGAAGCACAAGCAAACATGCTGAAAGAGGATCTTCAGGTAGGCTAGCTACTGGATTAAAACCATCCGGATTTTGTTATATTTCGTATCAGGGCATATTTGAAAACGTTTTCAGAATGTAATGAGGCTGAGGACGAGTGACCACGGTGTAGTTCACTTGTAAGTTACCTTTAAATTTCTACTTAATGCATTTTGGCTTCAAAATTCATAAAGGTTGTGTTCATTTGTGAAGATTATCTTGATGGAAAAAATGTGTAAGAATCTTCAAAGCTTATACAGACAAAAATTTCACCATGGTTGAATTATATTTTTAAGGCTTACTGCGCTGACAAATAAAGCACAAATAACACATTTTTAATTTGTAAGAAAACTAGAAAACACACTCTTATTCCTTATCAAAATGATTTACTTTCCTATTGAATATGAATGTTTTACAGGTAGGCTATATGTAAATGTAAATAAGTAGGCTACTGCAAGCTAAAATCAGTTAGCTAAGAAAAAATGCTACAAACTGTATTTATTTACATTAAACATAAACTATACAAGCACAATGTAATTTAAAGAGAACATGTTATGCATTTTGAAAGGTTCTATTTGCTTTTGTGAGTCCCTAACAACAGGTTTACATGCATGCAAGGTAAAAATAAAAGTTTTTCGTTTTTTTTATTATATTCATTTAATTCACCTTAAATTCCAACGATTCACAAATAAATTGTTAAAAAATTAATCTTGCCAAACCCCTGATGAGGCTACTCTGATTGGTCACAGTTGCACTTTACTCTGTGTTCACAGTGGGCAGAGATTACAGTGTACAATGCTTGTCATCTAATTATAATAATGATACTGCTCCACTATGTTCTATAAATAAAGCCTCAAAAAGAAAAACCTGTTTTACGCTTTACCTTAGCTAACCATGCAACAACTAGTAAATACCCAAACAATAGTGTTATATTTGTTAGTGATATGTGGATTGCTCCATCTTTTATCATGACTCCAAGTGTTTTATGATTTGTCTGTGATTTTCCGGCATTTATTAATGTAAAGCTGCTTTGAAACAATTAAAGAGCCACACAGATCCAAAATCGAAACTAACCTTTATTGCAGTGTGTCGTGTAGCTGTCCATCAATGTAAACAATGTGTAAAGTAGTTGAACCAAAAAGTGCACGATTAATAAAGTTATTGGCTTCTAAAGCAGGGAGTCGACTCTGAATCGCTGAAACGAGTCGTTATAGGGAGTGAGTCTTCTTCCTGATATTATCCACGTCACACGAACTTATCCGCGTCACATGAGATACTAATCTCCGCCTACAGCCTTGCCTGCGGGAGAAACGAAAACTATGACCCGCCCACAGCTAGCTAGTGTGTGAGTGTAAACATCAGCTCACGCTGTTTTCAGCTTTTGCTGTTTTCAGCTTTTGTTGTTAGGTATATTCTAAACGTGTCTGGCTGTGAAGAATCAGTGGTTAAAATTAATTTTTAACGGAGGGATTTAGACGTTTGGCAATGAAAGATGGTTCAGTACCCACTTTATTTGGAACAACATGCGTCTCCTAACCACAACCTGTAAGTATGATTATAGCTACATACTTGCTTAAATGAGTGTAAAATGTCTATAGTCGTTTTTATTGCTTGGATTAATGATGAATGATATTGTTGTTTAAACTCTAACTTATATACTGTCAGAGCCACGATAGCAAGCAGTTTTGCTATGACCCGGTTAGTTTAGATAAATGCTTAAATGAGTGTAAAATTGTTAGTTTCAATCGTCGTTTGTATTGTTTGGATTAATGATGAATGATGTTGTGTGTTTAAACTGTTAATTTACTGTCAGAGAGTCACGTTAGCAAACGGCTAATGCATGCTTATTTACGGTTTTGCTATGACCCGGTTAGTTTAGATAAATGCTTAAATGAGTGTAAAATGTTAGTTTCAATCGTCGTTTTTATTGCTTGGATTAATGATGAATGATGTGTATTGATGTTGACAATGTCTTCTCAGTAAATGCCACTGATCTGTGGTCTGTGAGACTGATCTGTGATCTGTGCATTGTGTGCAAAGACACTCTGTCAGTTGACCAATGTTGGACTTTAAGGCGTCCATTTGCATGTTCATAATTAGAGGAAAGGCACGGTATTAAAATTAAACTATTTATTGATCAGATATGAAAAAGTTTTACAGCGCTGGGCAGTCTCAAGGCCACAATAGGCAATCGACTAACAGCCAGCATTTGGAGAAAACAGTTATTTATAAAGTATGTGACGTCGATCTTCTTCTTAGAATCTCCACCCACAAAGGCCGTTCCCCTCGTACATCTGACTCCATCACCACACCCATTTTTAGCCTGCAGAAGATAGACACACACACACAAAGAAAAAACAAACTTTTCTCCGCTCATCCCTGAGGGCCATGCAGCCCGTCACCTTCTCCCCAGTACTCCTCCACTTCACATATGATTGACTTCACATAGAATATAATAATGCTTTCTTAAAAACAAATCATTAATACAACATTCATTCATTCATAAAAAACATAAGCTGTAAGATGAAAGTGATTATTATGTAAAACACATTTCAATATCATGACATCATTTCATTATTCGTAAAATTGGTTATATGAATAAGGCACACATTAACTTCTTTAGATAGATAAACACATATTACATCTTTTACTGCAATACTACTTCTAAGCAAAACACTTTAATCATTATTCAAAAAAACATCTGTTAGGGAAGAAAACACACACACAAAGAACAAGCGCAGGAGATTCTGTTCTTCCAAGTTGAGCTGCCATCCCCCCATTAGATTATTCTGTATGCAACCTTCATTTCATTGGTTAATACACATTTATCAAAGACAACATCATATCATTTATTACATCAATTATTTACTGATTAATACTGATTAAGTAAGAAATATATTGCACATTTTATCCTGTGAATATTAAAGCATTGGTTAATACATGGTTGTCTGTTTACTTTTCCCACTCTGGTCTCTTTCTTATCTTTGACAATTTCCAGACATACATTCCTAGTTAATTCTTCTTGCATTTTTACACACACACCCAAGCTGGTAGCTTTCCACTCTCAAACTCAAACACCTCATTAATAGCTCAATGCATATATGAAACACACAGTGTTTGTAGAATAAAATGATTAATTAAAGAAATATAAAATGGAACAAAATCAATTTCCACAGTCCTTATTTGGACATCTTTGTAACTTTAACACGTTTGGCAATCATCATGAAATGTAAGCAGTAAATATATAAAACATAATTATTCAACAACACAACAATACTCCATTGTTCATGAATTGGTTAAATGCATTCATTAGTTAAACATACTACTTTTCACTTTCTCTAAATATAACATAGTTATAAAGCAAACAACTTGTTTATTGAAACCATCTGTTCTGTGTGTTTTCCCTCCAGGGCTTTTTCTATAGCCCCCCTGGCTCCCACACACATACCAGCCACCCCCTCCTTGGTAACTTTCCACACACACAGACAACTTTCTTGTGGTCATCACAGAAAACATTGTTGTAACAATACACATTAATTAAGATTATAAACAGCACGATTAATACAACAAAATCAAATCCCACACCAATCAGAGCAGAGTAGGCTACTAAAAGGTGGGGTTTAGGCAGGCTGAGTCGTTGAATGGCTTCACACGAATCGTTTGGGGATCTCTGAGAAATGGGGTAATTTTAAATTTATATTTTGAGAAAATTACAGTGTTTTTTGACCTTGCATGCATTTAAACCTGTTGTCCGGGACTTAAAAATAGTGATAGGATGCTTAAAATTGTCATCTTACTGGCTCTTTAAACAATTGTGAAAAGCGCTAAATAAATAAAATTAAGCTTGAATTGAAGTAATAATAGACAATACTATTGTTTAAAATGTAGACAATAGCAGACCGATAGCAGATTAGCCAAACTATAATAAGTTAGCCACTGTTCGCCGGTTAGCTTGAGTGTACACAACACAACATACAAAACTACATATTTAGCACGATCAACAGAAAATTAAAGCGTAAGCGTGCTTATGAAGGAATAGTTCAGGAAGTAGTGAACGAAGCAGAGGGCAGCGCTCAGCTTAAACTTCGGTAAAGGCTCCCTCTGCTGGCGTGGCGTTAGGCCTGTCATGATAACAAATTTTTTTAGACGATAAATTGTCTCGGAATTTATCGCGATAGACGACAATATTGCTGTTCTGGGACCATTATAATAATGCAGGTACACCTTTTCAAATATCTATAATCTTTTATTTCTAAACAATATGTAATACTGGAACTGGAAGACATTTAAATATCCACAAGAAATGAACGAAATAACCGGATGAGTGTGTTTTAGGTGCATATGCATGTTTGTCGTGTTGCCGCTGATTTACCACAAATGCAACATACCGACTCGTTCAGGTTTAGTGGTTCACCTCGGTCATTAGGTTTCAATCCGAAGAACTCCCACACTGCAGCTGTAGCGTTTGTTTCGAAACTTGGCTGTTTACACTTGGTATTAAGATGTGTTTTCATTGATCGGATCACAACTGCACGAGAGAGACATCACGTTTACACCTGGTATTTAAATCCGTCTCTTTTGTCCACTTTCGACCGCTTCTGTCCTAAATACTATGAGGGGGTGGTCTGTCGAGACGGTGGGCGAGTCTCTCCGCTGTCGTTTATATGCCAGCGGGAATAATGATGAGTTTATATGGACGCAAACTAATATTGTGTCAGAGTCCACTGCTTGTTTTGTAAGTAAACATGCTGCACAGTGTTTTGTACATGTATATGTTAGAGCCTTCTCTGAATTCTCACTGCAATTGAAGAAATAGGATCGCACAACTTTCACATGCTTGCAAAATGAAACTGCGGAGATCAGCCACTTTAGTTTTATCAATGAAAGGCTAAAAATAGCGCTGTTCACCGTGTTTTTGCGCCAGAAGTCAGAAAAGACGTAAAACATTGTGTTCAGCAGGGGCGTCATGCACCAATTTTTTTTAAGGGGGCACAGTGTCAACAGCTCACAGAAATTTGTGCATACACAGACATCAAACGAAATATTATAGAGCTTTAGTCTTTTCCATGGCACTAACATTTCTAACAATCTGAAAACCCCTGCTTTCATGATAAAAACTTCAAAATAAGAGTGATGACTAACTTTAATATCAAATACTATTCAATCGGAATAATGACACATTTGCATCATATTTACATCTGAAACGGCATGTTTTATTTAAGTCTTAATGGCTTGTTTAACTCTTTCACCGCCAGCATTTTTTAAAAAAGTTGCCAGCCAGCGCCAGCGTTTTTCATGATTTTCACCAAAGTTTAATGCCTTCCAGAAAATGTTCTTCTTCAGATATATAAACATAGTTCTTTTGTAATCAGCTTTTGAATATGGGTAGGTTTCTGCAAAAACACCACATTATGAGCAAAAAGCAGAGATAATTCCATTTTTGTCACGGACTTTTCATAGAGATCCCATTCAGAGCGATCTTTAAAACAGACACGGACATGCAGCAGCTTGCCATAGAGCAATACTTCCGGTTTTAAAAAGTTGCGGAAGGGCGCCACCTGGTGGATAATAGCGGTATTAATTGTAATGCATTTTGCACAACAACTACATTATCATATAAAATCCATAAAGTATAAACAACGAAAATGACATAAGCTATAGCCACGTGATTGATTTTAATGTTCAAAAATGATTTTAAAAAATATGTTTAGATAAAATTATTAGAGGAACGGATTTTTGCATTAAATTTTACCTCATGTGAGCATGTGAGAATCCGCGCCCGCGTGAACTCTGGCGAACTTTGGCGTTGTGCCAAGAATATGAATCTCTACTAATATAACGTTGAGACGGTCACATTTAAAACCATACATTTTCTAAACAGAGGACACATTACCGTACTGGGGTTTGGAAATGTTGTGAGCGTTTCTAACACGTTTTAATTCCTCAGATAGCCAAATGCAGCAGCAAGCCAGCAACAGCAGAGAGCTTGTGAGCGCGCCCAGACGCTGATGACGTCTGCGACTGCGCTCTGACTGCAGCGCCAGCTGCCGCCAGAATAAAAGTAATGTAACATGATCAAAATACTATCAAAACGGCGAAAATCTCTGAAAAGTGCCAAGGATGCAGCACAGAATGTATAATATTGTGCATATTAAACAGATTAAAAGTCAAATAACAGATTAATGGGCGCTTATTTGATTTTGAGGTTGGATGCAAAATCCATTGGCTCAAAAAAACCAAGGGGGCAGGTGCCCCCTCAGTTTGAATGGGCATGACGCCTCTGGTGTTCAGTACCTCAGATTAGGCTATGTTACATTAATGCGTTTACCTTTTAAAACACATTACTTTTGCCACGTTTCCGCCTTTCATTTACACTATGCCACCATTTTCGACCCTCATAAACGGAGTCGTTCGTAAACGCTGAAGACCCTGTTTTAGTTTGAGAACTCTGGGGTTGCACTGCAGTGTAAATGAACGTAAACGGAGTCTTATGTAAACAAACAGCTGATTTTAACGTGACAGGGCATCATTTTCAAAGTAAAAATTATTTTTATTCAGGTAAATGAAGGTTTGCAACAGAGGTTTTGCCAAAAATAGTAAACATCTACCAACCAGCTTATAAACGCTATATCAGATTGTTTTAACATGTATCCTTATAGATAAGGATCTGTTTTATATTTATGTTTGAGTATTGTTGGGTTTGAATATTGTTGTAATGTTGTTGTTTTTTTTTTAAAAATTGAGTTAGTTTATTACGAAAGATAGACTGTAAGTTTTGTTTGCTACTTTAAAATTAATTTCATTTCATATAATTTGTCTCTTAATTTTAATCGATGTTTTGTTAATAAGTTTTGTAAATATAATTTAAAAAAACAATAAAATCAACGTCATATTAATATTTAATGCTTGTTTAGCCGATTGCGCTTTTTGCTATTTCTGTGTATTTCTCTGTTTTAAATAACGTCATATTAATTTTTATTAATTAATTGCACACTGAACAGCGACAGGTAAGGGAAGATAAGTTATTTGGTGTTTTTCTGAAGAATACACTCAGTTTGTACGAAATTTTTCAAATGGACTATAAGATCATAAATAGGCGAACAATTAACTATTATAAATATAAAAGCATGAAATGGCTGAAAAGGAACTCCCTACATTAAAGCAATAAGCATTTCTGTAGGCTAAAGTTATTCACCTCTTTTATGTTTGATTGAAGTTTGCATTTGCTGAAATTTATTTTTGTTTCAAGTTCCCTACTGTTTAATATTGTTCACTTGAATGCTTCTTTTTAAATCATAAAGACCTTTCTGTTTGGTTTATAACATCAAAATTAACCTATTAATCATATTAATATGTTGTAGGGGGGAGCTAGAACAATATAATACTTTCCTGAACACATTTTTATTGGTTCAAAATAGTGTCTGTTGTAGTTGCCGGCAAAGGATCCAGGTATGAATTTTTGTCAATATCGCACACCCCTAGGCTGCATAAATGCGCAAAGGTAAGCTATTATTAGAGTAATAAGTTATTTTAAATTTTTATGCCAATGCCCAGTTACGTGATTGGTCATGTTTCATGCGTTTATAGTTGTGTATAGTGTGGATAAAGATTCTTTTAAAAATGGCAATATAAACGAGGATCGTTTTCATTGTAAAATGCCGTTTTAAAACGCAAATGCTCTAATGTAAACAGGGCCTTAGATAAATGGGCGGAGAGAAGGCGGTTGCGTGTGGCTGTTCGAACACATTCAACCACATGTGCGTTTAGACTACAAAACCAATCTGATCAAGAGGGGTTTCGACTACCTCTGAATGTGGTTGAAAGTGGTCGAAAGTGGACTAGCTCAAAATGTTTTGAACACAGTTTACACCTGGCATTAACGTCACCCACTTGTGATCTGATCAATGAAAACGCATGCTAATGCCAAGTGTAAACAGCCATAATCCATCTTTTTCTCCAACTCTTGTCTCAAATAGTGTTTTCTTCTGATTTACTCCTCACGCCGCGTGCTCACGCTCCTCAGTATGCCTACTCTGTGATAGGCTACGCTAGGAGTCCCCCCTCCCCACACAGACCATGCGCCTGACAAATTTTGAGGTTGCATGGGAGTGGTCATCCAGTCTTTTTGGTAGAGAGAGAGAGACGAGGAAAACAAACAAGCATGCAAATTTAAATTATCGCGGGCGAAAAAACGGCAGAGCGTATTTTAGTTATCGTGTGATTAATTGATTTATCGTATATCGCGACAGGCCTACATGGCGTTACTGAATTCCCCCCTCTAGAAGCGCCTCCTGGCGCTTTACGAGGGTGACCTCATGGTCGTGGTGCTGGTCGGTCAGGTCTGGCTCTGTGAAACTCATCGAAAAGGTTGGGATCAAGAATGTCATCCACGGCTACCCAAGATCTTTCCTCTGGACCTTATCCCTCCCAATCTACCAAATACTGGAGCCGACCCCCATGCCGTCTGGAGTCCAGCAACTTCCTGAACTCGTATGCCGGCTCCTTGGCAACGTTCAGTGGAGGTGGTTCTGGACTCTGTGCATTGGGGTCGGTATCTGGGTGGTATCATTTGAGAAGTGAAACATGAAAAGAGGGAAAGATTCTGTAATTAACAGGCAATTCTAACTGATTGGTAACTTCATTAATTTGCTTAATACTTTTAAAAGGTCCAACATACCTTGGGGTCAATTTTTACTAGGTAGCCATAGTTTGAGATCCCTGGTGGAGAGCCAGACCCTTTGACCTGGTTGGTACGAAGGAGGGGGATGACGATGCCTGTTAGCTTGGACTTCCTGGTGGCGGATAGCCATCTGGAGCCTAACGTGAGCACTTTCCCAAACCTCTTCACTCTTCTGTAACCATTCATCCACAGCGGGGACTGAAGATGGGTCTCCTGACCAGGGAACATTGGGGGTTGGAAGCCCAGGACACACTGAAATGGGGTCATGCCAGTAGGAGAGTGCATTAATGAGTTTTGCGCATATTCTGCCCATGAGAGGAACTCAGCGGTGTTGTTCCTTGCTACAATAAGTTCTGAAATTTCGTCAGATGTCCTGATTTAGACGTTCAACTTGACCGTTAGATTGAGGGTGATAACCACGTATAGAGGACTGCATTGACAACCTTTGAGCTGCTCAGTACATTACGAAATTAGATCTTTTGAAAGGGTATTGGCAGGTGCCATTTACTAAACGTGCCTCTGAAATTTCAGCATTTGTGACTCCCGATGTTTTCCTCCAATACAAACGGATGGCTTTTGGGCTTAGAAATGCGCCCGCCACCTTTCAGCGGTTAATGTCTACGGTGTTAGGTGATCTTCCGTACTGCAACGTTTATCTGGACGATGTTGTCATTTATTCTGCTACCTGGTCTGATCACGTGTCTTTACTGTATGATGTGTTTAGTTGCTTAGCTGCCGCCTCTTTAACACTAAACTTGACAAAGTGCGAGTTTGCAAAGGCTTCAGTTACATACCTTGGAAAAAAGGTCGGTAACGGTGAAGTACGTCCCATTGAGGCAAAAGTTGATGCCATCCTTGCATATCCTGTGCCTACGACACGTCGCAAATTGAGATGTTTCTGTAAAAACTTTTCGTCTGTAGTCGCTCCTCTAACAAAACTGTGTAGTCCAAAGGTCACCTTTAAGTGGACTGATGAATGTCAAAATGCTTTCTTGTGTTCCAAGTGTCTTCTCTGTAGTGCTCCAGTGTTGTCTGCTCCTGAGGTGGGTAGGCCGTTTAAACTTGAGGTGGATGCAAGTGCGACCGGAGTGGGAGCAGTTTTACTCCAGGATGGTGCTGACGGTATCCCCCATCCAGTGTCTTACTTTTCTGCTAAGTTCAATTGTCATCAAATGAATTATTCTACGATTGAAAAGGAGACGCTGGCTATGTTGCTTGCTTTGCAGCATTTTTATGTGTATGTTGGCTGTACTACCACCCCTATTATTGTGTGCACGGATCATAATCCGTTGTTTTTTTTTTAATAAAATGTATAATCACAACCAACGGTTGATGCGTTGGGCGCTGATGGTCCAATGTTATAATGTGGAGATCCGTCACAAGAGAGGATCTGATAATGTTGTAGCAGACGCCCTTTCACAGGGATAATTTTTTTCCCCCTTCTGTCGTTTGCCTGTTAATGCTTCACCCAGAACCAGTCTCATTTGTCACGTGTCCTTCCTTTATGTTGCGTTTACCCCTTCCTTATGGTTTGCTTAGGGGTTCGTAACAGTGTAGAAGTGTAGTAACCTGTTTGTCATGGAGCCTCTTCAAGGGTGCGCCCCTGTCCAGATCTCTGGAGTTACACATACGGACAGGAGAGGGAAGCGTTCGGCTCGTCTGTGACAGTATTCCATCCCCTCATTGTGATTGAGGATTTGGAAGTAAAAACCACAATAACCCATCTCACCACGGGAGGCCTGTGAGTAGATCTATCCACTGCACCCACACCTTAAGTTACAGCGCTGAGTCTCTAAAGAAGGAAGACGATTAAATAGTTACCTGTAAAAATACTCACCACATTTACTGCTACCAGTCCCCCTGAGAGAGAGAGACAGTCTCAGTTAAAGGTGCTGTGTGAATTGTGTTACAACCCTGAGCCTCTAAAGTAGGAAGACGACGAAATAGTAACCTGTAGAAGTACTTACCGTATTCACTGCCACCAGTCCATCTGTAAGAGAAAGACAGTCACAGTTAAAGGTGCCGTGTGATTTGTGTTACAGCCTGAGCCTCTAAAAGAGGAAGACAAAATAGTTACCTGTAGAAGTACTCACCGTATTCACTGCCACCAGTCCATCTGTAAGAGAAAGACAGTCACAGTTAACACTCTGGGGTCGGCTGCGGCGCGGGCGCCGCCAACTCTTTATTTTTCAATCACTCCGTAAAGAGACTTAGATAACTCTGCTGATTTTGGACATACAGATATGATTTATACATCATTTAAAATGTTAAAGTGTCTAGTTTTTTTCTGTCCACTCCCAATAAAAACAGAATGTTGTGCTTTTCGCAAAATTAAGAAAATAAACATGATGCGCGTTTTGTTCTCTCTCCCTCAGTGAAGCCATTTCAGAAACGCGTCAGAAAATTAACTGTAACTTCACGAATACATGTCGTATAAACAAAAGATAAATGTCTACATAATGCTTGGAATGTCAGCTTTTAAATTATGTAAGTGAGATCGAAAACATATATTGTCATTCGGTGTAAACTGTATGAGAAGTAGGAGAGGGACCGTCTTTCTAATGTTACCTGATTATCTGTAATGAGAAGAGATCGAGGTGCCGTGTGATTTGTGTTACAGCCTGAGCCTCTAAAAGAGGAAGACGACCAACTAGTTACCTGTGAAAGTACTCACCACATCCGCTGCTACCAGTCCGCCTGCAAGTAAGAGAGAAAGTTAAAGGTGTCGTGTAATCTTATGTTACAATCCCAAGCCTCTAAAGGAGGAAGACCACGAACCAGCGACTTGAAGATTACTCACTGTATCCCTTGTTGTCAGTCACTTGCAAGTAAGAGAGAAAGTTGAAGTTAAAGGTGCCGTGTGAACTTGTGTTACAGCCCCAAGCCCCTAGAGGAGGAAGACTGCGAACCAGCGACTCGAAGATTACTCACCGTATCCATTGCTGCCAGTCCACCTGCAAGTAAGTGAGAAAGTTGAAGTTAAAGGTGCCGTGTGAACTGGTGATCCAGCCCCCAAGCCTCTAAAGGAGGAAGACGACGAACCAGCGACTCGAAGATTACTCACCGTGTCCATTGCTGCCAGTCCACCTGCAAGTAAGAGAGAAAATTAAAGTTAAAGGTGCCGTGTGATCTTGTGTTACAGCCCCAAGCCCGTCAAAAGGAGAAAGATTACGAACCAAGTATCCGAAGATTATTCAGTGTGCTCACCACTACGAGCCATCGGATTTCTGCCTCCAGGATAGCAGAGGGCGCCACGAATAGAAGAGACCCCAAAAGGCTGTCCCCTCCCCCTTCCTTTAAACCTGCCTGGAGGCTAGAAGAGGCCCTTATTTTAAATTCCCTTTTCCTTCCCCCCATCCCTTCCTTTTTAAATAATTTAATAAAGTCTATTTTAATATTATTCGTACCTTGTGTCTGGTCATTGGGGTGGCTTTGGGAACCTCCTCGAGGTGGAAATTAAAAAGGGGCGTGACCTCATTAACATCTGGGTCCGCCCCGACTTGTGACATGTTGCTCAAATGACGCCCTGGTTTCTAAACATTCTTGCGATATTTTGATGTCATACACTTATTGGTCTGCGCATTGCTGCTGAAGTTAAACACTACAGGTATGCTGAAACCAGACGCCTGTCTAAGGTAAAGATACAAAATCTAATGACAAGAGTCTGCATTAATCTGCCTTCATGCGTTTATTACACAATATGGTTTCAGATGAGTTTATTTCAATTAAGATTTTTACATGTCTATTGATATTTTAATAGCAGTAGTATTTTGTTATTTGATTTGTTCATATTTGCCTACTTCGCTGTCACTGTGAGAAAAAAACATTAATTCATCTGCTTTATGTGATGTTAAACATGTGAAGTGATCCACGGTCTCCGTTTATCTGTTCTCTAAACAAAGAAATAAACACATTTGACTTGTATGCTGCTCGTGTAAGTTTATGATTAGAAATAGACATGTGAACGAAAATGAAAATAATTAAAACATGAAATGACGGATAATAACTGACTGTGACGGACTCTTTACAACGCTGTTTATCAAAAAATTACAGAGATTGAAAAAGTCTATTGCAACCAAGGCCGTAGCCAGGATTTTTCAATACCGAGGACAACCCCTACATTTTTTTTTATTATTTATTTATACTTTTTCCATATTACAGAATAATAATAAACACGTCCAAACTACGACATGGCACAAATGTAACTGTGTCTGTGAGATTTTTGTTGGTGACTAAAAGCATCCAAAATAAATCAATGGTTACATTTCATCATCTGAAGTGTAAGTCACCCTTTGCCTAGAAACTGCAAAACTGTGTCATTTTTTTTCAAGAAGCTTCTTAAATTTTCAATTTAGGATGAATTTTTAAGAGTATAGAAGGAGTTTATATATAATATGGTCTCTTATTGGCTGATTTTTCTTCAATATTCAGTGCCATTTCAAACATACATTTTTGGTTTTCTAATAATTATTAACAAAATTAGTCAGTTTGGCACGGGTATATTTTTGTCTACAAAAGTAATTTCAAGCATTTAACCATGCACCTTCAGATTAAATGATTTTTAAGATCATAGTTAACATTTTAGTCAAGTGACCTTAAACTTTTGAACAGTAGTGTAGGTTTGAATCTAATTGGTAGCTGTATTGCATCTCATATTGTAGGCTAATTTGCTGCATAACCATTAACTCTCTCCTTCCCTCCTCCTTCTCTTTGTCTGCTCATCTTTTGCTGAGTTTCCAAATGATAATTTAGTTTGTTGCAGCCTTTTCATTTTCATTTGCATTATTAGATCAGAATTACAGACGTGGAGAGACTCTTTACTCAGCATAAGTTGCACGTTACATAAACATTCTTGCCTTTCTTGCATATTATTCAGGTATAAAAGCAGTGCTTATCATACTTTGTGTTTGCGACCGCTACCATTGAGCTTGTTGTACTTGCCATCACTCATCGCTCTGTCGGCCAGACTGCACGTGAGGACCGGGCTGCCTGTGAGTGTCTAGCAGCAGCACCCTGCTCGTTGAGTGGAGAGAATGATACATGCTCTCGCGTCAGTCTCCAACCACGACAGAAAAGATCGCTAGATTTGTCCTTTTTTGCTTTTTTAAGTCGCTAAAGGGGGTTAAAAAATTGTTAAATCTAGGGACAAAGTCATCATCAAGTTGGCAACACGGCACTGCTCGGACTGTGCATGTTTATACAATGTATGAACTAAGCCTGCTTCTGGTTGGCTAACAATGGAAATTCAGCCAGTCATCATTGGTTATGTGGTTGTCCCACCTCCTCCAACATACACAGGCCAATCATCATCAGTTGAAGAGAAAAACATTGCCTGTCTGATAGTCTACTCGCTTCAGTGAGATTAACGCGCAACATTTTAATGTCAGTAACAGTAACGACGGAAATTTATTTGATTACTCGTTACTGAAAAAATAACACCGTTAGTAACAACGTTTATTTATAACGCCGTTATCTCCATCACTGCACGTGATGGTCCGTAGATGCAAGGATAATTGTTTCGTCTGCTATTTTCAAATCAAAATGAAATAAAACTTCAAGAAAAACTACCGGTGTCCTCAATGGTAGCTACGGCCATGATTGCATGATTGTGTTTGTGTGTGTGTACCTGGTAATTATCACGTAATAATTGTCCCCACAAAGATAGGAATACCAGTGTTTTTATGACTTTTTGGGGACATTTTGACCTGTGTGTGTGCGTGTGTGTGATGATTACCTTGATATTAGTTCATTGCAGATTAGTACATTTATTTTGTGTGTTTGATTTCAACTGTAACATTTTCAGCATTTTAGCTAAGTAGTAGCCTAATAATATTCATCACCTGATAAATGGCTAATAACAGTACTGCATTACTACAGTAAAAGTTTGATTTTGAGTGTGTTTGTGCCCCCCCAAATTTTTTCAGCACCAGCCGCCACTGATAACAAGCAAAATTAACAACACGTAGATTTCCTAGGAAACCAAAACATTTGTTATTTTCGACGAGGTATTTGTTCAAGAGTTCAGTTTAGCAACTACAGTAGTCAGACTATTAAACAAACAGAAACCGGAAGTAAAATTCCGACCAGCCGCATAGTCGCGTCACAGCATGTGCGTCCGATGAAATCGTCTCTGCTTTCGGTTTAATGACTTGTTTAATTGTGCCATCAATGCATTTAATGCAATTAATGTAATTTTAAATTTATAATGTAAACAATGAAAATGACTACAGTCATGTGATTGATTTTAATGTTCAACGCTGCTGTAACACTTTTTATTTATTTCCAACATTTTATTTTAATTGCAAAAAATTTAACTTTAAAAATATGTTTATATAAAATTATTAGAGGAATAAAAAATTTCCTCCTTTATTGTTTGATTTTTATTCTAATAAACTCCACAAATGGATTCAACTATTTAAATGAGACAAAATATGTTACAACTTCAACCCTGTGTAACTATGTGATTGACTTTAAATGTAATAGATATATAGTTTTGTACAGCCATAGAAGCAGTGGCGGCTGGTCAATAGGATGGCGCCCCATTGAAGTTGGCCAGAGAGGAAAGCTACTTTAACATGTTACCCAAACGCAGTGGCATGTTTACCCACCACTCAATTGCGTAGGGCCTTGCGGCCTTGGGGGGCCTCCTACTGGCCACAAGGGGTGCGAAAGTATGTTACGTTTATTCAGACCCAAATCTAAGGCACGGATAAAGCATACGCGAGCGAGAGATGTGCAAGTATGCACGCAGAATATATGCGCGATGGTCTGAATGAATATATGCATCCTCGCAAGGGCACATAGTCTACTTCATGAGCAAACTCTACGGGACAGCGCACCTCTGCTCAGCGCGCACAAATGCAGCCACACAAGTGCTGGAATGAGCGCTCGCTCGACTCTCTCTATGCTCTCGTAACTGCACAACATTCACTCGATGGTCAAGTTTACTTTAAAGACTTTGGGCTTCAAACCTTTGAATGGTGGTTTGGTTTGATCAGTGACACACATCTTTTGTTCCACACTCGTACAGGTATAAACATGATAAAGACACCACGCAGGGGTTTAAATCATATCTAAAATACATAAATCATATTCTGTATCTCATCATTGTCATTAAAATCTCATCTTTAGTGTATGTCTAGTCTATATGCTTGTTGTATCTCACAGTAAGTTTGTTTTTGCAATATGAACATGAGAGTTATGTGATTACCATCTATAAATTCCAGCAATAACCAACTTACAATGTTGTTTGCTGGTGTTTGTTAGTTCAGTTTGTTAGATCAGTCTGAATAATAATCTATTGCTTCCGCTTTTTCCTCATTTAGTTTTTTTAGTAAGATGTCAGACACTGAAGTTGCAGTATTAATTACATTGTTTTAAATACATCCTATAATACATTTGCAAGCAAAAGATATATCTGAGAGCAAGGGCATAGGTTTGATTCTGGCATTGGTGGGGCATTTTATTTATTTTACATAAATAAAATGGTCGCATTGCAAAAACTGTTTATCATTGTTTACTTGACATAAACAACAGACAACTCAGTATGCACTTTACTCAGTGACATCTGACTCGCCACCCCCGGTGCCATCCCAGATTTAATGTACTATAATAAAGCAATAAACCCCAAGAAGCAGTGGGTTACCAGTGCATTTTATAACAGCTAAGGGGCGTTGTTATAAAATGCACTGGTAACCCAACGCTTCGAGGGGTTTATTGCGTTTATAAAACTGTTACTTCATATGCATAACGTTAGCGGGATTTTATAAAATAAAACACAAATAAGTTATTAAGTAATTATATTAGTACAAATATTACTCTTCCGCCAAACAAAGTAGTTCCTCAGAATCAAGTGTGGCTGCAACAGAGCGCAGTTCATAAACAAAACAGACGTAGCAAAGGCGCAATGAAAATATGATTAAAGACTGTGGTATTTATTTTTATATATCAACATTCATCTAAAATATACATTAACATTTATATCGTGCAACTGTTGAAGTGATGATCAAATATGCTTGGAAGCATGATTAACTCTTTCCCCGTCAGCATTTTTTTTTAAGTTGCCACCCAGTTTTAGTTGAATGC
Source organism: Misgurnus anguillicaudatus (assembly GCF_027580225.2). Classification (NCBI taxonomy): domain Eukaryota; kingdom Metazoa; phylum Chordata; class Actinopteri; order Cypriniformes; family Cobitidae; genus Misgurnus; species Misgurnus anguillicaudatus. The sequence goes on along the minus strand of NC_073356.2, from coordinate 5,363,743 downwards.
CTTACAGAAAAATTATCTTTAAATAAACATAAAATATCAAATGAAAGAACAGTCCCTCTGCTTTCCAACAACATCAAAAACGTTTCATCCTACCTTAATTTGTTCTCTTATCAGTTATCACCTCTCAAATTTTCAGCTAAATGCGGAGATAATTCCATTTTTGTGAAGAACTTTGTAAGAGATCAGATTCAGAGCCTGATCAAAACACACGTCACGCTGCTAAATCCACCACAACGCTGTTGTGTCGAATGAATGCCTCAGTGTTTAAAGGGGACATTCCATGAAAATCATACTTTTTCCATGTTTAAGTGCTATAATCAGGTCCCCAGTGCTTCTACCAACCCAGAAAACATGAAAAATAGCAACCCTGTAACTTTGTTTTGGTAAGGCTCTCTCTGCAAGCATGTGAATAAATAGGTCATGCGGATTTCGCTCCCCGCATGACGTAGCTAAGGGATCCTATTATAATGATACCGCCCCTTCAACTGCGCTATCCAACCATGAACGGCCTCACGAGTGCGATAGACAGAGAGAAAGAATGACTGACAGCACGACGCGTTTGTATTCCATCAAACACAAACAGGAGCCTACAATCTTATAACTTGTAGTTTTAATAATCTTTCTAAAGATTGAATTAACGTTCTAAAGGATTAACGTTACCTTAGTGCAAGAGAGAGAGAGAGAGAGAGAGCGAGTGAGCGAACGAACGAGAGAAAGAGAGCAACGCGACGGTTATCTTTCAAGTAAGTTATGTTGTTTAATATGTTTCTCTGAAGTTTATATAAATGAACACGAGGATTAATGCACTGCACGAGACAGAGTGAGTGAAAAACGTCTCGGTTACGGATGTAACCCTCGTTCCCTGAAGGAGGGAACGGAGACGTCACGTCGTGACCGACGAATTGGGAGCTCGCTTAGAGAGACCAATCTGCTTCGAATACTACTAAAACGCCAATGAACTTGGCATTGAGATATTTGCATAATGCTGGCGCCGCCCCGCCAGGTGCGTATATAAGACACACGTGCAAATAGGGAAATCAGCTTCTGTTCGCTGAGAAAGCCGGAAGGTGACCGGCCTAAACAGCAGGTGGCAGCACCTGTGGCGACGGGACGTGACGTCTCCGTTCCCTCCTTCAGGGAACGAGGGTTACATCCGTAACCGAGACGTTCCCTTTCAGTCGGTCACTACGACGTCACGTCGTGACCGACGAATTGGGAAACCCTACTAAAACGCCACTAGGGGCTGACCTCTTCCAGTGTCTGCTTAAAGCCCTCCGGTTCCACTTAAGGATAGGAGAATTAGGTTTCAAGGCAGAAGGCCGGGCACTAGATGTTCCTTTAACCCCACAGTAGTGCCAGCGACTGGGAAGCGCCCTATCTGAGCGGTATAGGGACGCTGCGGAAGCCACCGCCCCGTTAAGGGCTAATGGTGGACGAAAGTCAACCGTAGTTGAGGTATAAATGACAGCCGTGGCTGTGTAAGCAAAGCAGTGCTCTGCTAAGGGAAACGTGGGCTGGTAGGATTAACCCCACGGAATAATACTCACAAAGGAACCCGTTGGGACACAATGTGGGGCCCTGGCCAAACACGTAGGTTCGTAAGAATACAACTAGTGAAAGGCTGACAGCCAATGCTCCGCAACAAAGGCTGTCAAGGCAGTGGAGAGAGCAAATCAAACCATTACGCATTTTTGCTCTGTTAGCCTTCCATACTGAAAACTCAATTTGGAGCCTCAGTCGGAGGCTGCAAGCCGACTTGCGAGTCTGCTCTCCGTGCCCTCCCTGGTGAGGACAGAACACGAGAGGATACAGGCTCGATACGAACATTGTAGAATCTAATGAACGTATTAGGTGTCGCCCAACCAGCAGCTCTACAGATGTCTGTTAGCGAGGAACCACGAGCTAATGCCCAAGATGAGGCAACACTCCGAGTGGAGTGCGCTCTCAAATTAAAGGGGCAAGGAATGCCCTGTAAATTGTAAGCCAGGGCGATAGTATCAACTATCCAATGAGACATCCTCTGCTTAGTGACAGCTTTCCCTTTCTGCTGGCCACCATAACAAACAAAGAGCTGGTCTGAGGTCCTGAAGCTTTGCGTGCGGTCCACGTAGAATCGCAGTGCGCGTACGGGGCACAACAAAGCCTCGGTTGGGTTTGCCTGCTCCAAAGGCAATGCTTGCAAGCTCACCACTTGATCTCTGAAGGCAGTAGTGGGAACTTTGGGCACGTAGCCTGGTCTGGGTCTCAAGGTCACGCTCGAGACAGAAGGACCAAACTGAAGGCACGAATCGTCAACAGAGAATGCATGTAAATCCCCTATTCTCTTCACCGAGGCCAATGCTAGTAGGGTCAGAGCCTTCATGGATAGAAGCTTCAGACTCGCAGACTGCAAAGGCTCGAACGGAGGACTCTGTAGCGCTTTCAGCACCATGGACAGGTCCCAGGGAGGAATAGAAGGAGGGCGTGAGGGGTTTAGCCTGCGAGCGCCTCTCAGGAATCTAACAACCAAATCATGCTGGCCCACTGATCTGCCGTTAATAAGTGAGTGATGCGCAGATATAGCGGCGATATCAACTTTAATAGTGGACGGTGACAGCCTACCATCTAACCTATGTTGAAGATATAAAAGCACAATGTTAATAGGGCATTCTCTGGGGTCCTCGCGTTGCGAAGAGCACCAGGTGACGAAAAGGTTCCATTTTAACGCGTAAGCCCGTCTCGTAGACGGAGCTCGTGCCGCGTCAATAGTGTTAGATACCGCTTGGGGTAAATCACTTAAACCTTGCGCGCGCTCAACGACCAAACGTGGAGATCCCACAGGTCGGGGCGCGGGTGCCATAATGTGCCCCCTCCCTGAGAAAGAAGGTCCTTCCTCAGGGGAATCCGCCAGGGAGGGGCTGTCGCGAGGAGCATTAGTTCCGGAAACCAATTCCTGGTCGTCCAATATGGGGCGATCATTAAAAGGCTCTCCTCGTCCTGCCTGACTTTGCACAGTATCTGTGCTATTAAACTCACTGGGGGGAACGCATATTTGCGCAGGCCCCGCGGCCAGCTGTGTGCCAACGCATCCACGCCGAGGCTGCCCTCGGTTAGTGAATAAAACAGGCGACAATGGGTATTGTTCGGTGACGCAAATAGGTCTATCTGCGCTCGACCGAATTTCCTCCAAATCAGCTGGACCGTCTGGGGGTGGAGTCGCCATTCGCCGGGGCGCGCTGCTCGGGAAAGCGCGTCTGCCGCTGTATTGAGCGAGCCCGGTATGTAAATGGCACGAAGGGACCTCAGATGCTTCTGACTCCAAATGAGGAGATGACGAGCGAGATGCGACAGGTGACGAGAGCGCAAACCGCCTTGACGGTTGATATACGCTACGGTCGCAGTGTTGTCTGAGCGCACTAGTACATCCTTCCCTCGCAGCTCCTGAGCGAAGCGTACGAGTCCCAGATATACTGCCCATAACTCGCGGCAATTGATATGCCAATGCAACTGGGGTGCTGTCCACACCCCCGAAGCCGTGAGCTCGTCGTTTGTGGCTCCCCAGCCCGTGTCGGAGGCATCTGTATGCACAACAGCATGCCGGGAGACCTGTCTCATGGACACGCCGGCCCTGAGAAACGCGGGGTCTGACCACGGGGGGAATGTTAGGCGACACGCAGGTGTAATGGTTACACGATGGATGCCAGCGCGCCACGCTCTCCTCGGGACTCGATCGTGAAGCCAACGCTGAAGCGGTCTCATATGGAGCAGCCCGAGCGGTGTCACGGCCGCTGCTGCTGCCATACGCCCCAGGAGTCTCTGAAATTGTTTCAGAGGGACCGCATTCTTCCCTCGGAATGAACCGAGGCAAGTCAGAATTGACTGGACGCGCCCTTCTGTTAAACGCGCCGATAAATCGATCGAGTCCAGTTCCATACCGAGAAAAGAGATCCTCTGCGTGGGGCAAAGTTTGCTCTTTTCCCAGTTGACCCGAAGACCCAAACGGGCGAGATGTTGAAGTGTTAGATCTCTGTGTTCGCACAGCGTCCGCCGAGAATGCGCTATTATAAGCCAATCGTCGAGGTAAGCCAGAATGCGAACACCGCTCTCTCTGAGGGGCTTTAACGCCGCCTCTACCACTTTCGTGAACACACGGGGAGAGAGAGACAGCCCGAACGGTAGTACTTTGTATTGATATGCCCGCCCTTCGAACGCAAACCGGAGAAACGGTCGGTGACGAGGGAGAATGGACACATGAAAGTACGCGTCTTTCAGGTCTATCGCTGCAAACCAATCTTGGGGGCGTATTGCACTGAAAATTTGTTTCGGTGTAATCATCCTGAAAGACCTCTTCTGAAGAGATTTGTTCAGGACACGCAAATCCAAAATCGGTCGTAACCCGCCGCCTTTCTTGGGTACTATGAAATACGGGCTGTAAAAACCCGATCTCATCTCGGTAAGAGGGATCGGCTCGATCGCGTCCTTCGCCAGCAGGACTTCGACCTCTGCACGCAGTACATGTGTAACGGACGCTTTCACCGTGGTGAAACGTATGCCCGCAAATTTGGGAGTGTGCCGATTGAATTGAATTTCGTAACCGAGGCGGATCGTGCGTAAAACCCAACGAGACGGACTGGGAAGCTGAAGCCAAGCCCCCAGGGACCGTACGAGAGGAATTAACGGCACTACCGGTGTACCCGCGGCGGGGCAGCGAGGCGGGACAGGCGGGACTGCCGGTGCGTCTGCCGTGACAGCATAAGCATCTACAGTATGTGTGTGTGTGACACTGACCTGAGCCCGCTGAGGTAAACGGTCGTCCGGTCTCCTCAGCTGAGGACGCAGACTCCGAAGGGGTAGCTGGTGGTCCGGTCTCCGAAGGGGAGAGCTCGAACTCCTCAGAACACCCACTGGCGACAGAGGAGAGGGAGGAAGAGCATCTGACTGCCCGCTCACATCTCTCTCGATCCTCTGGAGACCTGGAGAAGGAATAGGAATGCACTCTTTTTGTGGTTTTGTGGGTGCCGGCTGAGAAGCCGGCGGAACAGAAACAAAACGAAACAAAAGATTTTCCACCCGGCCCTCTACCGGTGGAAGGAGCGGTGCCGTCACCGTCTCCCGTAGAGTGATCCCATCCAACTCCAGGTCGCCCGTCTCAGGGCCGCTTCGATTTCCGTTTGCCACGGGAAGCGGGTGGTGCGGGCGGGGCGGGCTGCCGACGGCTGTTCCCTCTCCGTGGTCTAGAAGACGTTCTAGCGGGGGGGGCGGAGGCAGCCGCCGGAGGGCGCCCTCGGCGAGGAGCAGACGGGGCCGCCGGCGCTGGGGGGCGAGATGCAGGTCGCTTGCGCCGGGGCATGATCTGAGCGATCGCTTCCGTCTGCTTCTGGGCGGCGGAGAACTGCTGGGCAAACGACTCCACCGACTCGCCGAACAGGCCTGCCTGGGACACGGGCGCATCCAAGAACTTGTTCTTCTCTGCATCCGACATGTCGGCCAGACAGAGCCACAGATGGCGTTCCTGGACCACCATCGTGGACATCGCACGACCGATCGCCTGTGCCGTGACCTTCGTAGCACGGAGGGCCAGATCCGTAGCGGCCCGGAGCTCCGAAAGCACAGGCGAGTCGTGTCCTCCCTCATGCAGATCTCTCAAGGCCTTGGCCTGGTGGACCTGCAGCAACGCCATAGCGTGCAGGGCTGAAGCCGCCTCTCCACATGCATGATAGGCAGCCCCCGTTAGACCGGAAGACTGTCTGCAAGCACGGGAGGGGAGGGCTGGGCGATCCTTCCAGGTGGAAGCGGTGGCCGGACACAACTGCATCACAACCGCACGCTCCACGGGGGGGATTCCCGTATAGCCCTTAGCGGCTCCATCGGTGAGGGAGGTGAGGGGGGAGGGCTGAAACGGCCGTAAACGGGTAGAATACGGCGACCTCCAGGTCCTGGTCAGCTCCTCGTGCACCTCGGGGAAGAAAGGTACCGGCGGAGAGGGTTGTGAAACCCGGGCAGCTCCAAAGAACCAATCATCCAGGCGGGACGGTTCGGGCTGTGGGGGGTGAACCCACTCCAACCCGACGGTCTCCGCCGCTCGAGAGAGCACGGCCACCATCTCTGGATCGAAATCCGGCGTCACGACCCGTCCGGAAGGGGGGAGGACATCCAGATCCTCAGAGGTAGAGGGCCCACCCTCGGATGCTGCGGTCTCCGTGGACCCGGAGGGAGGCACGACAGATCCAACAGACATCGTAGAACACGACTCTGAAGTTTCCATCGGCGCATCAACCGGCTGTGGATGAGGAGGCTGAGAGGCAGAGGACGAATCCCCTGCCCGGTTCAGCACAGTGATGCGGAGATCATCCTTCGAGAGCTTCACAGCCGCACCGTGGCGGCGATCAGAGCTCGTCGGACGTGGGTTGCGTTTTTCCCGGAGGAAAGACAACCGTCTCCGCAAATCCACAAGGGACATGTTCTCGCAGTGAGAACACTTACCCCCAGCGAACGCTGCCTCAGCGTGCTCGATGCCCAAGCACGAAAGACAACGCTCGTGACCGTCCTTCGGACCCATATACTTCCCGCATCCAAGATCGCACGGACGAAAAGCCATCCTGAAAAGGACGCTAATGTCCGGATATACGAGAGAGTGGCTGCCTTTAACAAGGCACAAAGCTCTCTCGTATCACTCTTTTAGGGAAATTCACTCAGATGCTCAGTTGATGATGCGCACAGGGAAGGCAACGCACACACTAACTCAAACAAACAAAAAAGATGCAGAGCCTGTGGAATACTGCGAGGCGTCCGCTGTGGTACTGCCAGTCCAACCAACTTCCGCAATCGATCCCAACAGAGTGAAGTAGCTTCTCAGTAGCAGATACTGCCGGCTTTCGAAGCGATAAAAAGCTGATTTCCCTATTTGCACGTGTGTCTTATATACGCACCTGGCGGGGCGGCGCCAGCATTATGCAAATATCTCAATGCCAAGTTCATTGGCGTTTTAGTAGTATTCGAAGCAGATTGGTCTCTCTAAGCGAGCTCCCAATTCGTCGGTCACGACGTGACGTCGTAGTGACCGACTGAAAGGGAACGCGTATTCACTATCATACACAATAAGTAAATATGTTGTTTAATGTTTCTCTGAAGTTTCAAATGAATGAGGAGTTACAAAATAGATGAGAGACTGACAGAAACGCGAATGTGTTCAATATGTGTACACACTAATCTTAAACATGTCATTTGATCTGTTTCTCTAAAGTTTAAGCATTAAACGTGTTGTTTTATTACAGATCATTTAAATGTGCTCGTGTGGTTTGGTCAAAAAGTAAACAGAGTGTTTGTGGACGTGTAATTTATTGTAACATGCTAAAAATCATTGTGCCTGTTTAAAAGCAGCATGAGAGCTAAAAGTCTTTATTTTTATTTTACAATGTTTCCCATCTGCTGATAAACATGTATTTAGTATGCACAAAACAGATAATTGACTTTTTAAACATGTTCAAATATATAATGCTTAACATCGCTCACTAACTTCTTTCGTGAGAGAATCTCCCTCGATGTAATAAACAAATCTAATCTAATCTAAAAATGCTCTGTCTGACTACAGCGCCAGCGCTTGAGACTCCGCCCACCTGAGCAGCTCGTTTGGATTTAAAGGGATACACACAAAAACGGTGCATTTTTGCTCAGCCCCATAAAGTGCCTATTTTAACATGCCACAATAAATTACCTATATGGTATTTTGAGCTAAAACTTCACATATGTACTCAAGGGACATCAAAGATTTATTTAATATCTTAAAAACGTCTTCTGGAATGTCCCCTTTAAGTTGGGTAAGATTGCCATCTTGTGGATAATAGCGGAAATATCAATAAGACAAAAAACCCCTCAGAGAACGTTTTCTCTTTATTGACGAAATGTTTTATTTATTGACATTTATCTGGATATCGCCATAATTCTGCAAAGGTAGAAAAATAAAAAAATGATTAAAGACTGAGGTGTTTATTTTCATAAATCAGTACTCAGCAACAGTGGCGCAGTGATACTTGTGATGCAGTCTGAACCGTGGGTTTACCGGGGTATTTTATCACGGCTTAGAACGCGTTTCAACCAATCAGAATGAAGAACCAGAACGAGCCGTTTTATAATAAGCAATTCGTTATGTCCATAGAGCCTAATAAACAGTAACTGTTTAAGTCTTTGTCAAAAAAAAGAAAATCACAATGTAACATATATGAATCCATATTTACTTTATAACATTGAAGAATATGCAATTAATATTTAATTCGTAATTTAATTTTGCCAAAAAAATCCCAGTGTTGAAGTAGGTATGTATATCATGCTGTTTCCTGAACAACGTTTATTAACGTTTCTGTAGTTCACATTAAATCTTCTTTTCATTAACAGGCAGGTGTTAAAGGTGCAGTGTGTAATTTTTAGAAGGATTCTTTGACAGAAATGCAAAATAATATACCGAACTATATTATCAGTGGTATATAAAGAAGACCTTTCATAATGAACTGTTATCTGTTTATTACCTTAGAACGAGACCTTTTTATCTACATACACGAGGGTCCCCTTACATGGAAGTCGCCATTTTGTGCCGCCGTTTTTCTACAGAAGCCCTTAACGGACAATTTTTTTACTAAGTTGTCTCTGACGATATGTTTGTCCGGTGATGGCTACGGTAGCTTCTCTATGTGTTTCAAAAGTGAGGGGTACGCCATGGAGTAAGCCGCTGGTTGCAATTCGCAACCTCACCACTAGATGCCGCTAAAATTTACACACTGCACATTTAATCAGTGTGAAAAAATAGTTTAAGTTTAAAATGCAACCTAACATTATGTCTACATCTGTGCAAGTAATGACCACAGTGCAATAATGTAAAGTATTCAGCAATCATGACATGAATTCATGTTTTTACCATGTTACCAGGTTATTTTCTTTCATGAGCCCTTTTCACACAGACATTCCGTAAAATACACGGGACAGGCATCCTGGATTTTTCCGGAATAGTTAGAGTTTTTGTTCATTCACACTGCCAAGATTACACGGCATCTGATGGTCCCGGAAAGACACGTGACCTGTTGAAAGTCCCGCCCTCTCTTCTACGCAGCGTGTGAAGTTTGCAAAGTATTTATTATTCCTCTCTCCAGAAACATCTTGCGTGCATTTTTGTTTATAATAAGACAAAGGAGCGCGTGAACACACAGTTCTATGCTGGTGAATGATTTCAGCTTCAGAGTGGATATTTGACGAGCTCCCTGATCTCTGCTTTAATACAGTTTTCAGACATTTCTCATCGTGATTGTTTATATGAATTTAAAACCCGAATTTTGAGGAACTGAACGATATATCTTGTTGGGATGACGCACAGGTATTTTCGTTTATTATAGCTCAAATGAGCATGTGACGCGATATTCTTTTATGCTGCTGAATGATCTCCGTTTCAACACAATAAATGACAAGCTAACTTACCTGATTCTGCTTCAGTCCAGTTTGCTGACATTTCTCGTCGTGAATGTTGTTAATTCTTTATTTTAAAGAGTTGAACCAAGTTTATGTTGCCATGAGATGCGCGTCCTCACTACGGCACATGCGTCATTGTTTATGCGTCTCATTTATCATTTCCTGATAACTGCTTCAATCTAATTTGCAACATTTCTCGTGGTGAATGTTTATATGAACGTTATCTCTCGTTGTAAGGAGCTGAACCATAAGTTGTGTTGTGATGACACGCGCGTCCTCACTACGACACGCCCATTACGGCATTCTTGCGGCTTCTAGTTCACACAGAGGGGTTATCCGGGTATCTGACTAGGTCCTCTTTCCGGCAACGATCCCGGAAGATTAACGGGACGAGTTTGTGTTCACACAGACGCTTGTCTGGCAATTTTACGGGTATTTTCTGGGACCAAAGGTCTGTGTGAATGGGGCTATAGATTAGGGACTCCCTAAATAACCGTTCCACCCCATTTATAAAAGGTTGACACAAGTTTGCAACTCCTCAAGTTAACATGGGATTGTCGTGTATTGGTGAAAACACTGTCCTTGAATCATTTATGTGACACAACTTTTTCCGTATTTTGTGCATGAAACAGTTACAGTGGGTATAATAATACTTTCTTCCTCACTTACCTGTAGCCGAAAAATCACGCGCGTCTTGTTGAGAGTGAACTTTGGCGCGTTGTACAAAGTGAAACCATCCTATCACACGTAGCGAGTAAAGACAAGCCCATCATAACCCACTCAAGAAATGGTAATCCAATCATATTAGCATTGTGAGTTAGAGAGGCGGGACTAAAGAAATGCAAAGCCAATCATATTAGTGATGTGAGTTACGGAGGCGGGCATTGCAGAGAACGAAAGCTGTTAACCGTTTGTGTACCACATAGAGCATTATTTTTACAGAACGGGATTGCAAAAGATTTCTAATCTCATTTAAATGATTCCTGAAAAAAATATAACAAGGAAAAAATTGAAAACACAAGAATAAGACGGACATCAGTGGTTATATATAAATACAGATTAATTGTTTTGTCGAAATTATTGCTAGGGACAATTCAGTCTTTCCTGAATATTGGTAGGGACATGTCACACTCTTAAAACAAATGTGTTAAATTAACACATCTTGTGTCTAGTTAAGGACAACACATCTAGTGTGTTGTCCTTAATTTAACACATCTCTGTATTATTTTTGGAACAACACACTTTGTGTTGTTTTAACACATCTTGTGTTGTCCCTTTTATTTTTTACGAACTTAAATGACACTTAATGTGTTAAAAACAACACATAATGTGTTAAATAGTTTAACACAAAGCAATGTGTTAAAATTAACACATCCAGGGTTAATTTTAACACATTATGTGTCATTTCGTGCTGATTTAGAGTTCATTTAAATAAAAGGGACAACACAAGATGTGTTAAAACAACACAAAGTGTGTTGTTCTAAAAAATAACACAGAGATGTGTTCATTTAAGGACAACACACTAGGTGTGTTGTCCTTAACTAGACACAAGATGTGTTAATTTAACACATTTGTTTTAAGAGTGTGTAACAATTTAGTGTTATTTTATATAATAAAATAATTTTATATTATAAACCCGGTTTATATATATCTCACTTAATTCTATATACTGAATATTATTGTTGTGCAATTCAATTGAAAAACCTTGGGCAATGCTGGGGCATGGGGGGGCCTTGGTTCTTGGACTTTGCATAGGGCCCCCAAAACGGTAAACACGCCACTGCCCAAACGTTAAATATCTAATGCTAATTAATACAAAATAAAATCATTTAGTTGTACTATTTCCCTGTTAATCATTTATTAAAAAAATAAAATCAAAACTTTTCATGCCCTCAGTCTGATCACCCAGGTTTTGTTGTCTGTGTTCATGCTTTGTTGATGTTTTGTCGAGCACGTGTTGATGTTTTGACAGCCCTCTGTTATCCTTGTGCTTTTCCCCCTCCCTCCTTGTTTCCCCATTCATTATCTCTTTTCTGGGTCACACCTGTTCCTCTTTATCTCTCCTGTTTATTCCATGTGTTCTCCCTTATTCCTTTTCAGTTTGTTGTACATAGTTACCGGTCTGATCTACCCATAGTCAAGCCAAGTATCTTTCCAAGTTTTGTTTATTGTATATAATAGTTGAAATTCTTAACTTCATTACATCACGTCTGTTCAAGCTCCAGGCTGTTTGTTTCCCTCTGTGTTTTCAGTTCCCTTTTCCCTCTTCCAATTTTCTGCAGCCGGGTTCACTAGAGTTCTCAACGGGTCGGGCCGGCCCGACAAAACCAACCGGACCCGCGGATTCGGGTAAAAAATATAAGCAAATGTGTCGGGTCGGACCTCGTGCTTAATATTTTAAGCTCAGTGAAAAAAAATTATTAATCATCACTGTTGACTGTAAAGAAAGTCTGGTCTGGCTGCTGCGTGCAACGTGCATCACAGAGAGGGGCGGGAAAATGGCAATATGCTCCGGGGCGGATCTTATTGCTATCACTGCGTGCACGCCTCTTGCCTGGAGAAGAAGAGTTGGATAAAAGTAAACTTGCCGCAGGTGAATTCACCATTGCTTGCCTACTACAGGAGAAGTCGCTGGCTGGGTACATGTTTGAGTTCTTTTTATTTATTATTGTGTGATTTTTATTTAAAGGATTATTCCATTTTCTTAAAAGAAAAATCCAGATAATTGACTCACCACCATGTCATCCAAAATGTTGATGTCTTTCTTTGTTCAGTCCAGAAGAAATTATGTTTTTTGAGGAAAACATTCCAGGATTTTTCTCATTTTAATGGACTTTAATAGACACCAACAATTAATACTTAACTCAACACTTAACAGTTTTTTTCAACGGAGTTTCAAAGGACTATAAACAATCCCAAACAAGGCATAAGGGTCTTATCTAGCGAAACGATTGTCATTTTTGACAAGAAAAAAAAAGTACTTTTAAACCACAACTTTTCGTCTAGGTCCGGTCCAGCGCGAACTAACGTAAATGCGTAGTGACGTAGGGAGGTCACGTGTTACATATGTAAAACGCACATATGCGGACCACTTTAAACTGCCACAAAGACATTAATTAGTATCAGTTGACATACAACAACGTAGGAACGGTCCTCTTTCAACACACTTGTAAACACTGGGGCGGAGTTTCGTGTTCGTCCTCTGTGACCTCTTGACGTCATCACGTATTGCGTGGGGTCAGCTGGCGCATCACGACCGGATCTACATGACGAGAGGTTGTGCTTTGGAAGTGTATATATGTTATTTTTATTGTCAAAAATGACAATCGTTTTGCTAGATAAGACCCTTGTGCCTCGTTTGGGATTGTTTATAGTCCTTTGAAACTGTTAAGTGTTGAGTTAAGTATTAAATGTTTGGCTCTATTAAAGTCCATTAAAATTAGAGAAATCCTGCAATGTTTTCCTCAAAAAACATAATTTCTTCTCAAATGAACAAAGAAAGACATCAACATTTTGGATGACATGGTGGTGAGTAAATTATCTGGATTTTTCTTTTAAGAAAATTGACTAATCCTTTAAGGCATATTTATATAGGCTACATTTAAAGTTTATTGTTTTAGTTGTTTGTATTGTTTAAAGGCGTGAACATTAAAGCTTGGTTTGAATTCCCGTCTGCTAGTCATGATAATAGACTACATGTATGAGAAAAAAAAGTAGGGGGGGTCGGTGGCATCGGGCCGTGGGTCGGGTTCGGACAGATAATCACGTTGATTGGTTGGGTTACATCGGGTCTGGGTTTTAAAAGCCACGGGCTGAGTCAGGTTGTAATTTTCAGGCCCTTTGAGAACTTTAGGGTTCACTGTCAGCCTCTCCACAGCAATTTGTGCTGTCCTCCAGCTGAGGACTTACCTCCACCCAGCCTATGCCGGCAGGTCATGCTGAACTCTCGCTCTCCCTCTCCATGGGTTTTGTTGGATGCGGTTGCTGAGTGTACCCCTTGAACTCTGTGTTTTTGCCTTATAAATAAACTCTGTTAATTGCATTCCCGCATCTGAGTCCTGTTTTCGTCTGATATGACAAAACTAAGTTCATTGTTTGTGTGTGTGTGTGTGTGTGTGTGTGTGTGTGTGTCATGTGTGTCATGTGTGTGTGTCATGTGTGTGTGTTTGAGGCGCCACCCAAAGGAGTGTATATGTAGGTCAGTAAATTTGTTAAAAGCATGTGACTTGAGACTGAGCTCTAATTATTTCAGATCCGCCTTGGGGCGAAGCACTGGCCACCCCAAACCCTTCCACTTTTGTTGTTAGCAAATCAATATTGTTTTTCATGTTTTTGACCTCCTGCGGTTGGATCAGTATCAGAGTCTCATAACCAAGTTGCAGATTGATATGTAACTGCTAGTTACAGTACTGATCAGTGAAAACAAGTGAAATATCTTGAGTTAAAAGAAAATAAGATTTAATCCTTACAAAATCACCCTTTAAATGGCATTCAGTTGAAGAATAAATAAATGATTAAGGAGGAGTAAAGTGATCATGGTTGAGCTTACACTGTGATGCAGCACTTATGAGAGAGGTAGCTAACTGGATGCAATGTAAGTAATGCCTTTTATTGTTTTCCCTGTTTTCTGTTTCAAAGTGTGCCTAATAGACTGCACAAAATTTTGTGGCACATTTGAGCTGGCTTTGCGTAGACATGATAAGAGCGAGTGCTCAGATAATTTAGTATATTCCGTGGCTTGGTTGACCTTGTTGCTTTCTTTGATGCAGTTTACAAGAGCACCATGAAAATTCTACTGTGTTTAAAAGATTTTCGAGCTGTTGGATTGGGTGTTGTCTGTTGTGAGGAAAACATGTTCTTGTACTGCGCTATTTAAGCAAAAACTTATTGGCCTGTGGTTAGGCAACTTTAAAGGAACATAAAACCCTGCTGTTTCAGCTCCAGTCTACATCACTATCTTTTAAAAAAATGCAACTTAAATGGACGTGGATGCCGAAAGAAGAATGGCAAGGAGTGGGCGGGGCACTTGATATAATAGGCTAGTGTAGGGGTAGGCAACGTCAGTCCTGGAGTGCCGATGTCATGCAGAGTTTAGCTTCAGCTATAAGCACAACTGAACAACTAATGCCAAGGTCTAAAGAGTCCCCTGAAACCTACAGGTAGGCAAGATTTTATCAGGGTTAAAGCTAAAATATGCAGGAAACCGGCACTCCAGGACTGACGTTGCCTACCCCTGGCCTAGTGTAACAAATATTAAGATTTATTAAGAATACCAGTATTACAGATAAAATTAAAACTAAATAAAAACTAAACCCTGCTGAAAAAACAATAAAACCATTACAGAAAATTCTAATGGTTGTATTAGGAATTTTATTGGTTCTAATGGAGTATGGCCCAAAACACAGTACAGAGTATTGGTTTTTGTTGGTCTCTAATGGTATGTATTGGTTCTATGTATTGGTTTTAATGGTATATGTGTTGGTTCTAATGGAATATGGCCCAAAACACATTACAGTGTAGTGGTTTTAATGGTAAAAGCTAATGGTTCCTATTGGTACTTTAATGGAAACCAATAGAATTTTCTGTAATGGTTTTATTGTTTTTTTCAACAGTGAATATATTATTTAATTTAAACAAAGGTCAAATAAAACTGTTATAGTTGATATATTAGTGTGTTTGAAAATAAAGAACAGTCCTCAGGGCATGGTAACATGTTACCTCAGGAACACGCTACCTAATAAATAATAATGACACACCAATGCGCAATCAATTTGCTATAGTGCTTTGCCATGTCACAGCCCATGACGTTGACACGAAATGGAGTTTAAACCCGGAAGACAAAAATATCACAAAAAGCTAAAAATTAACAAGTTTTCTCCTAATGTTAAAATTAACAGATGCTAACATCGTCTTCTATGATGTGCAACACGACTAACTCTGTTAACATCTAAAAAAAAAATGTTGGTTGCTGTTTTATGACACTTTAATTTTTAATTCCACCAAATATTTTTTAACAGGAAAAAGGACAAATGTGAGTCTTTTGACATATTGCTCTTACAACTTGTCTTAATGTAAATTCTAGTCATGGTATTTGCCCTAATGCAGATTATGCAGCACTGTGCAGCTGATGTATGTGAAGTTCTGCGAGAGTGCAAATACTCTCTAAGCTCTCTTGCAATACTTTGATGCCATTCACTGATAGGTCTGCGCAGTGCTGCTGAATTTTAACACTACAGTGTAAAAGAAAAGTGTGAGATCAATCTCCAGAAAAAAAGTAAAACTGTAGCATGACGTCGTCTGTCTGAGGTAAAGACACAAAATTTAATGACAATATAATCTGCATTAATCTGCCTTCATGCATTTATTACACAAGATGGTTTCAGATACACAATATCATGAGTTTAGTTTAATTCAGATTTTTACACGTTTGTTGCTATTTTAATCGCAATAGTGTTTTGTGATTTGAGTTGTTCATATTTGCCTGTTCAGCACAAAGTTTGCATGTTTTATCGCCTCCGCTGTCACTGCAAGAAAGAAGCATTCATTAATCAGCTTCATTTGATGTTAAACATGTAAAGTGATACACGGCCCAAATTTTTTTAGCACCAGCCCTCACTGCATAGGAGACCAACCATATTAAAAAAAAGACATACTCACTTTCAGCTTTTTATTTTATAGAATCACAGAATTCTGACACTCAAATACAATACAGCATAAGAACACTATGAATACAAGCATCAAAATATTGTGAAACCTCACCTATAATGTCATCCTATTGAAAAAAAGGCATAATATTTCTTAAATATATTCTTTAATATTCCTGACAACTGCTGTGAGGTATTCGCTATGCACAGACATTAGATAATCTAGAAACTGCACTGAAAAACTGTAGAATTTGTAAAAACTCTAGAAATATATTATAGGCACTGTATATGAATGGCATATAGAGCCTTTAGATATTTTAGAGTATACTTAGTTTACAAGAATTTTATTGCGGTTACATGTGTGTTAATCGTATTTGTTTGTGAGGGTGGTGTTGCATGTATGTGGTATGCAGTAATATAGTCTGTCTGTCTGTATGTATGTATGTTTGTTTGTTTGTGGCCATCAAGGTATGTGTCGCTGCTCCTCCATTGTCTCATTTACTTGCTCTGTCTATCCAGAAATCAGGGCTTAAATGAAGCTGGTCGAAATTTCATCTCAGTGAAGGGAATAGAGAAATTTTTGCCTTTCCACTCAGTCCAAATCACTCCCTGAGAGACAAAAATATGCACGATTACACATAGGTTTACACATAAAGCAGTTTTTAATAGACTGTGCTCCACATTAAAAATAGGTTTGTAAATCCTGTGGTGTAATATAAAAATTAGATAGACAACAAATAAAAAGATTGTTAAAATGGCTTGTGTGCCATTCCTTGTTTTGTTGTCAGACAGCCCTTGACAAAAAGACATCAACCCATCTTTATACCTGCTTACTTCTATGACCTGCTCACTAGCACTCATGTGTTTAACTAATAGGTAGAGTGAAGTACTGCTTACTTTGTTTACTAACAGTAAGATTGCTATCATAAAATCTCCTATAAAACATGGCCTTCTGATGGATAAACCCTAGTTTAAAGAATGAGTTTCTTGAATTGTCTCACCATTTGCCTGATCATTATGTGTTTGTTCAGAATGGACTGGACCAGGTCTTAAAAGTTATGACTGATGCTTCACTTTTTTTATTTCAATGCAGGGGTAGAACTAGAATTTTATACAGGGGTAGCCAAGGCTATTTTAGGAAGTACATAAGTCTATGGAAAATGATGTGTAACCGTAACCTGGCATTAAAAACACATTACTGAATCTCATGATTGCCAATTCACATTACACCACATTAATCAGATATTACCACAGTATAAACACTATGGGGCGGTTTCCCGGACCAGGATCAGCTTAATCCAGGACTAGGCCTTAGTTTAATTAGGAAATATAACTAGTTTTAACAAACATGCCTTACTAAAAACATTACTTGTGTGCATTTTAAGGTAAAACAAAGGGCACTGATGTATTTTAAAATATGTCAGTGCAAGTTGTTTTCAGTTTGGGGAGATCTTTAAAGTGTTTAAGTCTAGGACTAGTCTAATCCCTGTCCGGGAAACCGCCCCTATAACATAAAAGTTCACCAATTGTCAAAACATGTAGTTTATTAGTAGTGCACTCTGTATTAGATCATCTGACAGCTCGCTCCACCATACTGCTTACAGCAGAGGTCTTCAACCCTGCTCCTGAGGACCCACTGTCCTGCAGAATTTAGCTTAAACCCTTATCAAACATACCTAAGGCAGCTAATTAAAGTCTTCAAGATCACTTCAACATTACAGGTAGGTTGAAACAGGGAAGGAACTAAACTTACCAGGGCAGTGGGTCAGAAGCAGTGTTGAAGAGCAGTGGTTAAGAACATGCCAGCAAGAATATTTAAATGCATTGTCATTGCTATAAATTACTGTAACAGGTCACAAACATGGCTCGTTTCCAACATCAGAGCTGATGTGGCAGGCCAGCTGTGTGACAGTCAGGAAGCATAGTCATAAGGAAAAGCACGCAACTCTCCCGCTCTTGTTATTTATTTTTAACTCATTCACCGCCATTGACCAGTTATCTCGTCATTTATGAGTTCATATTTAACTAATAAATATGCCTTTTTGGATGAATTTCAAAGTGAAAGTGTAATACCGCTTTTATCCACCAGATGACACCAAATCGAATTGATCAAAAACGGAAGTTAAAAAGAGTTAATGATTATTTTAACTGCCTTTATGTTTGATAGTCATTCTGAGTCTGATCTCTAACATAAATTCCTTTACAAAAAAGCAATTTTTTAAGCTTTTTGCTCAAAATGTTGTATTTCTGAAGAGAAATATCCATATTTCAGTGGTTAAATTAAGTAGAAAAAGTAAATATATAATGAAACGTTTTTCCCATTTTGTTTGTTTGTTTATTGTTTGTTTGAAAGCAGAGGGTGTGTTCTTTAATTTGATATAATTTGTATGTTTATATATTTATAGAAAATGATTTTTCCTGCAAGGAATTTTGTGAAGATTTTGTTAAAATCACAAAAATGCAGGTGGGCAACTTTTCTCAAAAAGGCTGGCGGTGAATGAGTTAAGAAACATGGAATAAAGGCACCAGGCGTGACCTTGCAAAAACAGTGTCAGATAATCTAATATGCTTTGGTCCCCTACCTACCTGTCGGGGTGATGAGATTTACAATAGGTTATTGTTACTAGATGGCTGGATGAATTTATTAGTTTTAAAACCTCTTCCAATGTAATGGTGGTAAATGACTCAAGTCTGCAGTTCAATGTACTATTGCAGTGGTTCTCAACTCCAGTCCTCGGGCCCCCCCTCCCAGAACATTTTGGATGTCTCTATATATAAAACACCTGATTCGGTTCATCAGCTTGTAAGTTTGTTAATTATGGGAAAGTTTCAAACATTCTGGAAGGAGGTTGAGAGCCACTGCACTATTGGATATAATGGTGGCTGATTGGACAAGACACACTTGATCAGTTTAAGTCTAAACTAAAGACTCATCTCTTTAACCAAGCATTCACCTTATTCAGTTCCTAAACATATTTATGCAACAATAGTTACCTAGACCACACACACATCCACATGTACTGTATGCCTTTAACATGACATGTGAGCTGCCTTTATGCTTATAGCACCTTGTTTCTTTTCCCTGGTTTTCTGTTTGGTGTGATGCTCATCCCACCACCAATCCACCTAATACGCATCGTTATGCTCCCAAAATGATGACTGCCCAGCGACAATGGACCACTTCCATTGTGCACTTGCAGCTCTGTTAAATTCTATAATGTAGTATTTGTCATACTTTAATGTTTCAGATCATTAAACATATTTAAAAATTGGTCCAAGATAACACAAGTAAACATACACCATGCTGTTTTTAAATGAAGGTTTTTATTATTAAGGTAAAACAAAATCCAAAACTACATGGGCCTGTGTAAAATGTTTGCCCCCCCCATAACTTAACTGTGGTTAATTACATCTGGGTTCAATTTCTGTAGCCACACCCAGGCATGATTACTGCCACACCTGTTCGCACCCTGTATGGCGGAGCTCCAAGACAAAAACGGCTGCTGTGTAAAAAAGAACACAAAGGGTTGTCTCAGTTTTGCCAGAAAACATCTTGATGACTTTGGGAAAATACTCTGTGGATTTACAAGACAAAAGTTGAACTTTTTGGAAGGTGTGTGTCCTACTACGTGTGGTGTAAAAGTAACACTGCATTTAAAAAAAACATCATACCAACAATAAAATATGATGGTGTTGGTATGATGGTCTGTGGCTGTTTTGCTGCTTCAGGACCTGGAAGATTTTCTGTGATAAATGGAACAATGAATTCTGCTATCTACTGTACCAAAAAATGCTGAAGGACAATGTCCAGCCATCTGTTCATGACCTTAAGCTGAAGCAAACTTGGTTTCTGCAGCAGGGCAGTGATCCAAAACACACAAGCAAGTCCACCTCTAAGTGGCTGATGAAAACAAAATGAAGACTTTGTAGTGGCCTTGTCAAAGTCCTGACCTCAATGACTCCCCCACAGTGCTGTAACAGACTCATTGCAAGTTATCGCAAACGCCTGATTGCAGTTGTTGCTGCTAAGGGTGGCCCAACCAGTTATTAGGTTTAGGGGGCAAACACATTTTCACACAGGGCCATGTAGTTATAGATTCTGTTTTTCCTTAACCCTCTGGGGTCCGACCAGTTTGGGACATTTGGTCTTTTTTAGTTGCTTTAAAACATATTAATGGCAAGTGTCTCATAACACTGCATTCAGCACAAACTGGGCTAAAATATTATATGAGCTACATGTATGTACATGTTTGTATTTTTGAGAGAAAAGTGTTTATGAGTAGTTTTTAGTAGTAGTCCACAAAACCCATACTAAACATGTTTTAACAAGACTTTTTAAAACAGAATCTAGTAGTCTAGAGTTTTTTCTTTAAAATGATGTGAAAATCATCCTGCCTACTCATTCACATAAAACAATATATTGATTTAGAAATTGTAAGACACTTTTTGTTTAGAGTGGCCGTATGCGAGAAGGATTGATTGACAGCTAGCAAACAAAGGCTCGCATAATGAGCTGCATAATAAGTCAGGAGGGAACTACAGTAAAGATTGTGAGGACAAATAAATGTATACATGTTTGTTTGAGGTTTATTAAGAAGTTAACAATATAATGAAAATTTAGAAATTAAGGTCAGTACGACATTTTCAGTTTATTTAGAAACAAACCCTATTCAAAAACTTAACTTGTATAAGAAACTGATAAACAACAGAGCTGTAAACTTCATGTGGCTCATGTTACCATATAACTTTATGTCCAAAAAGTGTGAATATGTTTTTCCACTTCATTGTTTTGTACTGATGAGAGGGATGCAGACCTGTAAGAGAGTTATGGACAGCTGTTAGCATAAATTGTCCACAGAAATACCCTTACATACATAACTGATGGGTGAATATCACTGTAAGCACTACATTCAGATAAACTATCATGTACATAAACTAAATTCAGAACATCTCAGATAAACATCTGCAGTGATTAGTTATATAAAAAGCTGTTTTCAGATGACTGTTCGATCCCCGTATCGTCTAGCTTCTGTTTATAACGCGTTTCTGTAAGCGAATATGAACTTTAAAAACATATCGCATATGGCGCCCATGTGCGCGAGCTCGCGCCGCGTACACGGAGACGCTCATAAAAACAGTGTCGCGTTTAAAGCGCGATGTATGGAATTGCCTTGCATGTAAACCATATGGAATCATATTACAGCAGATCCCGCAGTGCAGCATTACTCAACGTTGCCATGAAGGATACGAAAGTAAATCACTGTGTCTAACACTGTACAGCTTGTAACAGATATCCGCCATTACGGGAGGTCACGCATACTCGTTTGTAAATATGTAAACATGGAATCATATTACAGCACACACTTAAAAGATACAGCAGTGCAGGCTTATTGAAAGTTGCCATGAAGGATATAAGTAAATAACTGTGTTTAACACTGTACAGCATGTAACAGTGAAATCCGCCATTATGTGAAATCACGCGTCCTCGTTTGTAAACAATGCGAAAGTTTTTTAATCCGAAGCGTGCAGTCTGCTGAGGTTGCTTATGTAGGCTGAACTGCACAACCCATATTACATGATGTTAAATATATATGGTATAAGTTAACTGTTACTTACTTCAAATATCCCCCTTCAGTGCGTCCTCCATTGTTCTTCTTAGGTAGCGTTAAAGACAAACGCTTCTCTTCCTCAATGTCCAGACATAAATGAAGATCTTCTTCACATGTGTGTAAAACGTTTATAATCCAAACATGCAGTAAAGTCTTTAAATCTGATCAAACTTTACTTTGTCTGTTTGTTATTGTGTTGAGCTGCTCCTCATTACCATGTCAACAGCGTGTACCGCCTGTGGCCGTGACCGCATTAAAGATAATGAAGTCAGCCAGGAAAAACTGTACTCTCTTTACTTCAATGCAGATTATATAAACAGTCAATATTTGTTTTCGATTATAATTAGCTCGTTTAAAAATAGACATTTCAGGCTTTCTTTGGATATGTGTATCAGGTTTGTGTGACGAGTATTCGCTGAGTTTCAACTGATTTTTGTAACGTGTTTTGAGAGACAGCTGGCGGAGACAGAAATGTCTGGATGCGCACCCTGTTTAATTTAAGTATTTGACAAAAACACAAAGATCTGTTGTTATTGTGAATGAACACATATTAAAGAAGACCCTTTACCCTTTCAAATGATGTCAAACACGTTAAGTGTATGATTATTAATGATGGAGTATTTTAAGTTGATTCTGCTATGATAAGGACAAAACTGTCACGGTGATCCATGTCATGTTTTGTGTCTGTTCCATATTGTCATCACCTCGACACTTGTTAATTATCACCTCATTCATTCCACCTGTGTGTCATTAGTCTTTGTGTATTTATACCAGTGTTTGTGTCACACTCATTGCCAGATCATTGTCTTTGCTACCATGTTTGTAACCTGTTCATCTGTTCCTGTGGTTTATCTATCTGCTGTTATTTTGATTCCTGTGTTTTGTTTCCTGTTTATTTATTAAATTTTATTTATTCCACTAACTCTGCACTTGCGTCCTTACTTCACATATCCTGTTTACCCAGTCATGACAGAATGATCCGGCCAGTAAAGGACGCAGCGAGTTTGCGGAGGGGAGCTTCCCCAAGATTTTTTTCGAGGTGGAGCAATGGACGTCAGCATGCGCTGTCCACTGTGTCCCAACGCCTACTGGAGTCCATGGAGAGCGAACGTTCGGGTCTCCAGGCTCGGCTCAAGTTAGCGGCAGCCACGCTCGATTCATTCCCCGGGGTGGTTGTCGCAACACCTGAGCCGGGTCCTGGGAGGCACGAGTCTGTGGTCATGGTTCCTCAGATTGTTGAATCTTCAGGGTCGACTCTTGGGAGGAGCGCTGCCGTGCTCGATGCGGTTCTGGGATCGGCTGCGGCCATGCCGATTTATTCCCCGGGATGGTCACGGCTATCTACGAGGCTGTTTCCCTAAGACGGGTGGAGTTCATTCCTGGGCCTGTTGAATCCTCGTCGGTTCCCGTGAGGGATGAGTCGCCTAAGTTGGTTCCCTATGGGTCAAATCTTCTGAGTCGACTCCCAGGATGGTCGAATCTTCTGGGTCGTTTCCTGTGTCGGTGGAATTTTCGGTGTTTCGTCCTGTCTCTAGTTCGGTCCAACCCGTCGTTGTCTCCTAACCCTCCGTCCCTCCCCCTGAGTCGCCCTCCCAGACTTGTTTGTGGTGTCTGGAAGCCCCTTTTTAGGGGGGGGGGGGGTTGTTCACTTGTGTTATCTTTGACCAATATCCAAATTAGCCCAGTGATCTGTAACATTAACTCATTCCCTGCCAGCCTTTTTTTGAAGTTACCGCCACCATTTTTTTTGTGATTTTCACAAGTTTCACAAAATGCCTTTCAGGAAAATTTTCTTGTATAAATATATAAACATACAATATATCAAATGAAAGAACGGACCTTCTGCTTTCAAACAAATAAAAACAGAACTGAAAAAAGTTTGATCATATCTTCATTTCTTCTCTTTTTATAACCTCTTAAATATGGGTAGGTGAGCTCAAAAACACCAAAGTTTGAGCAAAAAGCTGAATTGCATTGCATTATTGCATTTTTGTAAAGGAATTTTGTTAGAGATCAGATTCAGAACAATGATCAAAACATACACAGACGTTGTTAGATTAGTTGATGCTTCAGTTTTATATAAGTTGGGTAAGAGCACCACCTAGTGGATAATAGCGGAATTCAAGATTACAGTGAAAACTCGTCAGGGAGCTGGTAAAGTATGAAAAATATGCAAAAACATAAGAAATCTGTAGGGGGCAAACTCTTTTTCACACCACTGTTTATGTAACCCTGGACCACAAAACGAGTTGTGTGGGTCCATTCTTTAAATATTTGGCTGAGATACAATGATTTGAAATCTAGAACTTGAGAGTGCAAAAAGAATCTAAATATTGAGAAAAAGTCCAAATTACGTCTTGGCTGCATATTACTAATTAAAAGGTTTGTTTTAGTGCTCTCTATTGGCTTATTGGATGTGCAAGATGGCTGGTGAATCTGCACGACTAGGAACTATCAGCCTAAGCCTCTACATTTAAAGAATTTATCTGTGGTAAACAATGGCTTTAGGATCAAGCAGAAGCTAACAGGTTTACCCCTGCCTTTCAAGTAAGGGTGAAAGTCACATAATGTCATTAATATATGAGCTACAACAATATATGAGCTACAACATTTTTTGTGCAAAAAACTTGAGTCCTTTAATTAATGATTTTTGCTGTTTTACCTGGTGGTTAGTGTTTGTGTTATAAAGACCATTAAGGTTGGCCTCATGGCAGTTCTTGTACCACCAGCCCCCTTTGTAAGACATGGCACAGCGGGTGATAAAATGCCGAGGGTCTCTGTCCCGGGTGGAAAAGGGCCGTCCATCATGGTATGTCATTGAGTCACCTTTACATGAACAAATAAAGCAAAATACAAGAAGCATATCTTAAACTTTCCTTACAAAAAATAAACATGTTTTTTAAGAATTCTTACCATTTTACTGCACTCTAAAAATGCTGGGTTATTTTCAATCCAGCATTGGGTCAAAAAGGGAAAAATCCAGCCGCTGGGTTAATTTAACTAAATATATTTTAGATCTGACCCAGTAATAGGTTAAAACTTCAATTTCAACTCAAAATGGATTTGTCCCTTTTTGACCCAAAGCTGGGTTGAAGATAATCCAACGTTTTTTATTTGCTGAATTTCATGAGATGACCCCACAGACCCCACAGTCTGTGTCATAATGACACTTTCGACATTAGACCAATATACTGTAAATGCCTCATGATTTTTTTAAACATTGTTTTCTTCACAGGCTGATATCTATCATGGACGGGTCTCATAAATAAATTAGCTTCATCTCTGTATTCATCCATACATTTTTGTCATTTGGAAAGTACCAGCCACTTTTCCATACCTCTTTATTATCTCATCTTGCCTATAGCTCATACACCTAAATATAGTTTTTGATGCTATCATCATAATGGGTCAGTTTCCCGAACAGGGTTTAGATTAATCCATGACTAGGCCTTGGTTATATTAGGACATTTAAGACATTTTCACAAACAAACTTTACAAAAAACATTACTAGTGTACACCTTGAGAGAATATGTTAAGATATGTCAGTGCAAGGTGTTTTTAAATGAAGGCAGCTCAACATGCTTTTTAGTCTGGGATTAGGATAAGCCCTGTCCAGGAAACCTCCCAAATGAACATATGACTCTCACCGGCTGTGCCAGAGTATCCAGATACTGTGATGGTGTACTGTTTTTTCTGGCTTTCCACAAAGAAGGTGGAATACTGAGCATAAACCGACTCATCTCCTGTTTTAAGGTCCACTCTCAGCATCATTGGACTAATCTGAGTGAAGTTATGAAGTTGTTCATTTCCTGTAGAAAGAGACAAAAAAGGCATAATATAAGAGTTCATTCATCTTTTTGGAATAATGGAATAGTGCCCTCCTGAGGTCTTATTTGTAGGCTGCATGTATTAAACACTGTCTTCTTTCAGAATATTAACAATTATAAAGTTGCCTGTTATTCTTGCTTAAATTATTGTAATATGCTTAAGGCTTGCGAATGTAACGCTCACTTTTTTAAATTGAAACAATTGACAGTAATATAGATAATACAGCAGTGTAAACTGTTCAAAACATAACACAAAATTAGATTGGTGATAGGCACTGATTGGTGACGCACGCAGTAGCGCTGTTGGGTGAGAGAGACGCTTTTGCATCAGAACGCTATGAGACTCTGCTGAGGCTAGACCTGTGTAATGCTCTCTTGCTACTCTTCCCACCAACATAGTATGCGTGAGAGGCTGACATGCATCAGGGTTGTTTATTTCATTAAGTGTCCCATATTTTGTAGAAAATAAAAGAGAAGAGATCCCGATCTGTTGTCCTTGGCTTGTATTCTGTGAAGGAAAAAGCAAGTCTGCTACACATATTCAACCTCCAGAAGATGCAGCCTTCCAAGATGCAGAAACCACCATTTTCGGTTCACTTATCATTCATCCATGGAGTTTGCGTAAAGCTGAAACTTACATTTTATAACTCCACGGACAAATGATAAGTTAACCGAGGCCATTTCTCAATCCAAAGGCTGCATCCTCCGGAGTAGGGCTGGGCGATATATTTCATGCGTGTTTCATAATTCGTTACATTTATTTAATCAGTAAAGCAGGCAAACGGTGCAATTTCGCATTAATTATCTAGGACTTATCGCCTGTGATAATTAATGCAATATTGCCCAGCTTGTCAGGGAACTGCGGCTCTGTGTAGTAATGCCGCTCCATCTGAAAGCAGCTGATGGTGATTTACTACTAATCAAGGAACCGGCTTTACTGATGAAACACGCATGAGAATCCCCCAATATTTATCGCCCAGCCCTACTCTGGAGGTCGCATTTGTAGGTTGCATATGTTGATTATTATTTAGTTCCAATCCTAATCAAACAGACCTGCAATTCATTTCCAAGTAATCCTGAATACTTTGATTAGATTCAAGTGCGTTTGATTAGGGTTTTAACTAAACTCGGCAGGACAGTGGCCCTCCAGGACCCAGGGTTCCCCAACCCTGATTTAGAGCATTGGGATCACTAGACGAGCACTAGACTTAATGTATTTATTCTTATGAAAACCAAAATATTGACCAAAATCGACATTTATACTTTGTTCCCTGTAGCTCAAAATCGTTTTGACTCATTTTACTAGCATGGCTCACAAATATAGTTTGCATTTAAAATTATTCAATTTAATACATTTCCGTAAATGTAAATAACGTATTATGCATATACAAACTCAAACAAGCATGAACTACATGTTTATTCTACTTTATTAAATCCTGATTCATTCATTTTTTTATTGTAGATATATTAACCAAAAACAAGAAATTTACAATAAAAAATGTGCCTTGTTTTATTACTGAGGGATTAAAATGGCAACAAAAATAAATTGTAACAACTTCTTTACTCACCAAGCCAGAATTCCTCATCCAGCTCTCCAAATCCCCTGCTGTATTCACGCCAACCCCTAAAAAAGTTTGTTTTTCCAGACTTTCTCCTCTGAAAAACCTAGATTTACAAACATAATAAAATAAAACTGGTGCACTAATAGCATACCTTACAAAATAAATATTTAGCTACTATCTGTGTGCTGGAATCTACAGTAATAGAAAATGTTTTCTAAAAATTGATTTTTTAAGATCAGTGGTTTTTGTGAATGGATGATCTTTAATACAATAGATTTTTTAATAAATAACATACTATGAGCAGATTTTATGGTGACTTCATGACAACACTAAGAAGCTGCATTAAAAATCATCTTCGGGTTTTTTTACTAATCTTTTACTAATTTTTTACTCTTAGAAAGGATGTGTTATTTTTTTACACATCATTGTGCGGTAAGCTTTTAACACATTATGTGTAATTTTAACACATTATGTGTTATTTTGTGTTGATTTTGTGTTAAATTATAACACATCTTGTGTTAAAAGTAACACAAAATGTGTTGTTTCAATAATAACACAGTGATGGGTGAATTCTGGGACAACACATTTAGTGTGTTGTCCCAGAATCAACACTAATGTGTTATTTTTAACACTAATTTATTATTTACTAATCAAGGCACAAACATAATAACATGTCATTTACCGTCCACCCTCCTCCATCAGTCTCCATGTCACAGTAAACCATCACTGGCTTTTCCTGCTTCCCCTTTGGAAAAACTTCTACGATACCAGACTCTAGTGCTCCATTCTGCAGTTCTTGGGAACAATCAGTGGGAAACGGGAAGCGGAGATTCCCAGTGAAAAACAGACAGAGAGAATTTGTTGTCTTTGTCCCATTTCACTGCAAACTCAATATAAAGAAAATGAAATATCAGTTGTATTTGGAAAATTATTCAGAAGATAGTGTTTAAGAAGTTGTTCTCAACGTTTGATATTTTCTATATATACACACATATATATATATATATATATATATATATATATATATATATATATATATATATATATATATATATATATCTATATATATATATATATATATATATATGCTGTCCCTTGGAAATATGATTAGCTTCCGTTGCTATGCAGAAGAAATTCAGTTCTACATCTCACCGAGACCGGATGAAACCTCTAAACTATCCTTGCATGCATGCAAGACATAAAACAATGGATGACCAGTAAATTTTTAATTCAGACAAGACAGAGATACCACTCATAGGACCGATAAACTTCATGCATTTATAACGTCTAGATTAGATTATTGTAATGCTCTGCTGGGTGGTTGTACAGCATCCTCAATGAATAGGCTACAATTATTGCAAAATGCAGCTGCTACTTCTTACCAGGTCACACAAGGGCAATCATAAACCCCAATTTTAGCATCTACACTGGTTACCAATTAAATTCTGAAACAAAATATTGCTTCTCACTTATAAAGTGAAGCGGGACTTCCGGATATGAGTCCCAGAGGAGGACAGGTTATGTTCTGTATGTGATTAATGTTTGATGGAGGATACATTTCCTTTGATGTTTTATTGCCCACTGCACAACAATTTAAAAGGAGAGCTTTTTCCCACTTGGCAGCCTTCCGGTTTCGGTTCGAGGCTTAGACACTATCTCCTAGTTTAAAACTAGACTAAAGACACATTTCTTCAGACTTGGATTTACATAATTGCATCCTGTAACTTTGCGTTATGTTAATTAATAACCTAATAACTAACATTTTTCAAATAAGCATTGAACAGTTTTAATTTTCTGTTTTTTTATTTCCTGACTTGGGTTTTATGTGTATTTTACATTGTGTCCTCCTGTAAAGCTGCTTTGTGACAGTGTAACTGTAAAAAAGCACTATACATATACATGTGAATTGAATTTAATAAACTGTTATTGTATTTTTCCCATAAGACAAGGTTCAGCAGTTGATACCAATAACAATATAGTTTAACAATATTATAACAAAACCATGCATACCATAACAATTTTTGACCACAAATCCATCATTATATTATACAGCTTCTCATAAAATCATATTTAAAATATAGAGCCAAATTATATATATATATATATAAATCAGTACCAGTGGTAAATTCTGTAGAGATAGCAGTCATATGAAGACCACCTCTCTCGACCTGTAGTTGAGCTGTGTATGTTGACATTGGGTGTAGCCTAGTTAACTTGTACTCCTTGATTGTGGGGTCAAGAATCACTTCCTGTATAAAAGAAATACAAACTTATGTCTATTAGCTAGTTAAAAAGAAGTACAGTTCTGAGCAAAACAAAAAGATCAGTTAATGTGTAAGTCTGACCTTAATGTCCTGGCCATCTGTGTAATAACTTAGTTTGTAACTGGTGAAGCCTGAAGCAGGTGGTTTCCATGACAACACCGCAGTACGAGGTGTCACCTGACTGGCTTTCAGATCACGAGGACTGTCCCCTTGTTTACCAGCATCTAACACATACCATGCATTCATGAGAATTTTAAACTTAAGTACTTTTTGAAAAATGTACTTTTTGTACATACACATACTGCAACATGTCGGATGGACGTGTAACATGTCCAAGTGTTAAACTGCTTTAACATAGTTTCAATTTAAGTTAATTTAGTTCTGAGAAAAGCTCATATTCAAGGCACTTCACCTCAATTATTACAGAATTCATTTGCTAACCACTTGATGTTGTGAAAACTGTGGTGGCTTCTGAGCTGATTATGTCTCCCAGCTGGCTTTGGATGGTCACTCTATACTCAGTGGAAGCTTCCAGGGCCTGTAACTGTTGTTCTGCAGCATTGCCAGATACTTTCATGGTTATTCCAGACCCAGGTGCTTATAGGGAGATGAGTGAAAAACACAAGAATGTAAGAATTTTTTGGAATGTAAATAAAATTTATAGTATTTTAAAATTAAAGAATATTTTATTTTTCTGTTAATGTACTGTGTTGTGATGATTTGTTTAATGTTATTAATCATGTACATATTTTTACAATTGAAAGCTTGTGCAAGGGAGGATAAATCAGGTGTGTTTCTCCCCTTTAATTGATAAAATTCCTCTAATAGATAGACTGGTTAATTTCAATGAAATGTTGGGTATTTTCACTTTAGGGACTCTTCTTCTCCTCTTTCTCTTTTCTTTTCTACTATCTGGTTTAAAATACACATATGAAGGCCCAGAAAATCAATTTTCAGAAAGTGATGTAATATTGCTTACCTGTCTCAGAACTGTACCTAATTATATAATGATCAATGGTTGCCAGGGTAGGTCTCCACAACAACAGGGCTTTGCTGTCTGTTATGTTTATAGCCCTCAGGTCTGATGGTGTGTCAGGCACTAAGGGAATGTATATAGTAATATATCATTATTCAATCTAACACTGAAACACATCAAAAGCCCACATTATGATTATTACTATATATGGTTAAATGGTTAGTTCACCCAATATGAAACTTTGACATTATTTACTCACCTTAATGTCATTTAAAGCCCTGATGGCTTTTTTGTTCTCAAGAACCAAAACACAGATTTAAAAAAAATGTTTTATGTCGGGAGTGACCTGTTTCAACTAGAATATGAACGGGCTTGGATAAAACAAATCTTAAATGTATTTCATTATTTAATGAAACTCTTGACGAGTGCCACTTTTTCAGTGTGAGATTATAAGCAAACAACATAATTCACTCCTCTATGGTCGTGTTGCGGACAGTAATGTGGTGCTGAAATATGCCTTCTGCAAACTTATGACTCCCTTCATTATTGGACAGAACACACGGTTGGGCTATTTTAACCTGTGTGATCTGTCCAATGTTAGGTTAAAACATCCCAGCATGTGTGTGGAGAGAGATAAAGAGGGATGCGGTTTTGAAAAGCATAGTTAGCAAATTATAGTCGCAACTATATAGCAGACTTTAACGATTTAGGTGTTTCCAAAAACCATCGTTTCGGCGGACATTCACAAACTGCATTGCAAACTTGTGTGGTGGGAACTACAGCTCTCGAGATTAGTATGACATGTAAACTTATTTATCATGCTTTTTAACAAAATAAGCAAGCAACATGCAGTGCACTCTATATTCATCAATCTGAATACAAACAAATTTTATTTTATGTCTTTAACTTTGTAAACAAAATTACAGCACTGTTTTTGAAAAGTGTGCATGTGTGCAGCCTATGGGCTTTAAGGAGCACCTACTGCATTGCTAAAACAATGTTATTTGGTGTATTTGATGCAATACAATGTGTTTGTGTGGTTTATGTTTCTAAAAACATTTAGTTTTGATGCATATTGCACATTTTCTTTTAATCTAATAAACCTCAATTCACTACTGAAATATTACTGTGTTCTTCAGTTAGATTAAAATAAAATTGCTCATCCAAAGACCCAAATATTTATAAATGAAAATCATGGATATTG
Organism: Misgurnus anguillicaudatus; assembly: GCF_027580225.2. NCBI lineage: Eukaryota > Metazoa > Chordata > Actinopteri > Cypriniformes > Cobitidae > Misgurnus > Misgurnus anguillicaudatus. The sequence continues at coordinate 5,332,225 of NC_073356.2, read as the reverse complement.
TCAGGGGTGCCCCATCTTTTGCATACGACTGTAGGAAACTTCATCAACTATATTCAACATGGTTCCAACAACGGATGTGCAACAAAGTTATTATGTTTTCGGGAAACAGATGTGAGTTAGCTTTTCCAACTATGCATTATGGTGGTTCAGCAGCGAGTTAGGTCATTGTTCGGGAAACACACCCCATGTCAAGACTTCAAATCAAATTATTAATTGTACCTCCAAACTCATTTTCAAGAGAAGAGGCAGTCACAATCCACTCCCATTATAAACTAAAATCACAAAACAACACTTTTAAAATCCATCTGTAGATTCCAAAAACAAACAAAGCTTTTAGGGTTGAATGACATGTGGGTGAATAAATAATAACATTTTTTATTTTGGGATAAACTAACCCTTCAAAATAATGATAGGAAACTTACAAGTGGTAACAATGTCCTTGATTGTGTCACTTTCCTCTTGTCCAAGCATTGACCTTACACTGACCTCGTAGGTGGAACCAGGTGACAGTTTTGAGAGAGCCACGCGGATCGTTTTAGAATCCACACTAACAGAGATTGGCTTACCTGCCATTAAATCAAAAACAACACATCAGCAAATTTCCACACATATCCTCACATATGTGTGTGTGTGTGTGTGTGTGTGTGTGTGTGTGTGTGTGTGTGTGTGTGTGTGTGTGTGTGTGTGTGTGTGTGTGTGTAAGCAAACATGGCGAACAACGGGCATAAAGAAATCGCATTAATACAATGGACTGCTTTTTTACATTTCTGATGTCTCTCACTTTGGATTGTTTCTGCTGTGCCATGTAGTTATTATGGTTTTATCTTACATAAGCTTGCTTTTTGATTGGGTATCTTTTTGTTTCACATAACAATCCACTGCACGTGTGTGCGTTTGTCCTCGGGGTTTACTCCAAGGGTAAAGCTGCTTTGGAACGATGAACAATTGTAAAAAGCGCTAAATAAATAAAATTGAATTCAAAAGTCTGTGTCATCAACAATACTTCCTGAAAAATCCCTGCGGGTAAATTGATTCTATTACTGCCCAACAAACATTTGGACGTGTGATGACCGTTGAAAAGACGTCCGTTCGTCACGTCCCGTCCGCGTTGAAAAATATATCCAAAATGAAAGTTGAGCCGACGTCTTTGACGTCATCTGGCCGTGAATTACACGTCTTTTCTGCACGTCCCTGGACGTCTAAATGCGCCGTATTTTGGATGTTTAAATGTGTTCCTGCATAGTTTAAATATATGTTTTAAGCCCTCATATAGCAAACATGTGGACGTTTTATGACCGTTGAAAAGACGACCCTTCGTCACGTCCAATCGCGGTTGAAAAATACCCTAAATTAAAGTTGAGCGGACGTCTTTGACGTCATTTGGCCGTGAATTACACGTCTTTTCTGCCCGTCCCTGGACGTCTAAATGTGCCGTCTTCTGGATGTTTAAATGTGTTGCTGCCTAGTTTAAATGTATGCATATAAAATGAATATACAACCATTGTGTAACATCGTGAAAGGCAATCAATTGTATTGAGGTTTAACACATATTCACAAAGGTTCAAAATCAGTTCAAAATTGGTCCAGTCAGACCTGAACGTCCATAAAACGTTTTAACCACGTGTACTTCACAAACACATTAAAGAACACATTATTTGTGGCCATAACAAAAAAAGAAGCATGTTCTGATTTAGCACTTTTTATTTTTTTAAACCATTTAACTATAATAACAACTTCAAAACACTTTCTATAAAGGGATAGTTCACCCAAAAATTAATATTTAGTAATTTATTCCCTCTCATGTTTCAAACCTGTATACCCTTCTGTGTTCTGCTGAACACAAAGATATGTGAAAGAATGTTTTTAACAAAGCAGATCCCACAACCCATTACTACAATTGTAAAAAAAATATTGACAGTTAATTGGTTGTGAAGTTACAAACATTCTTCAATCTTTGTGTTCAGCAGAAAATATAAAGGTATACAGGTTGGAAACATGTGGAAAAGAAAATTATAACAATTTTCCTTTTTTGGTGAACTCTCTCTTTAACACATCACAGCTGTTTGGCTTTTTTGTATCCACCACCCCCAGCTCTTCCTGGAGCGTGCTTGAGGTGGTCTGCAATAGCTGCATCTATTTCCGAGTCTGTGGCATTTGGGCTCCACCTCTTCACAGCATCTGAAGGAAGAGAAGAATATGTTTCTTTTTAAAATAAATACAATTAAAATTTTGAGGTAAATGACATGCACTTACTTTCAAAATCTTTATGGTCTACAGCTAAAATGATATATTAATATTATATATATTATTGTACAAAATATGCTCTGCTTTAAATAAGTGTTAGATCAGTTGTGGGGGATACAGCATTTGTCCCCTCCCTCTACAAAACCACTGTGGTGCCCTTAAGAAAGACCCTTAACTAGGTGTGTCAAAAAATGAACAGGATATTTCTGATAAAGACAGGTGAGCTGTGATGTCCCCTGAATAGATCAAGCATAACAATAAAATTACAATCAATATACAAGAACAAGTTTTTTTAGATCAACATTCCCCAAATTACCTTGAATAACACAATACAAAGGTGTGCCTTTAAAAGACTTCTTTTCCAGATGTCCACCACCACTCATATTGAACTTTGCCATAAGACAATTTGACATCATTCTGTGAAAGAAATGTAAGATTACTTCACCTTAGACAAATAACCTAAAAGGTCAATAAATCACAATTAACAGTAATGAGCAATTGCATACAATGTTTAAACATACACTATGTGTTAACACTTCACAACTTCACTTGTTTCATCTACCATGTAACAAGTGCTATGAACTATATCCTCATCCCTAACTTTGGGTGACAAGTAATGGCTTACACTGAAATTATGTTTTAATTTCTAGTTTTCAGTATGGCTGACTGTTTAAGTCATTACGAACATTTAAACTTCTCAACAAGTGATGTGTGACGGATTAAATCCTGAATTGAAGTAATATAAATAGCTGGGTTAATTATGGTGGTAATCAATATATATTCCTTAAATACAATGCAGGATTACACAAATCAAGAGAAATACATACCTGTTCATAACGTTGTTCACGCAGTCTCTGACATAATATCCACAAACTCAGACAGTAGCTGGACCTAAATGTGAAAACAATTGAAATAATGTTATAGAAAGATAGATGGAAATATATATACATATTCTTTATGTCACAACTTACGCAGATCACCTTGTTATCAACATATTTGATGTATTCATAATGCACAATACACAGTCATATAGCATTTCTTACATGTTGCATTTGAAGCTGAGGCCATAGGTGAAGAATCAGGTAGTCTCCATCCGGTAATTTTTTCGTTGTGTTACCTCACCTGTACAAATAGAGTTAATTATATGGTAGTGTAATATTTTAACAGTAAATCACTTCACAGTGTAATACTGCATTAGTTATGAAATCAGCTGGCTGTACTTTTAGGTCTTTGTGGTTGAGCAATGACAGATATTATAAGCTCTGTATTTGTAACTATTAACTCAGATTCAGAGAAATGTAAATATGTTTATACTCTTAGCTTTGTTGTCACTAATGTAAAATCTTGCATGACACCTTGCATGTAATTTCATTAAGTACAATAAACATACACATGCACAATGTATTTTAAAAAATACATAGTGTAAAATATTAAAATAAATCACTTTTTATATCAAAGTTTTTGGATATTATTTTGACATTCAGGCAAAACCCTGACTCATGGAATACATTTTTACCTAAAAATGAGAATGACATTATAAAGGCAAAAGTGTATGCACTTAGGAGCCAAGCAATGTGTTTGTATAGTGTGGGAATGCACCAAAAAAAAGCATCAGTAGCACATACGTCTCATAGTGTCACAGCTTATTCTAGGGTATAGATCAATCACACCATTGTGATACCGATGTTTACTGTCATGAAGTGTGCCTGTGTAAACAAAATACACCAAAACTATTTATATACATTTTTGAGTTTCATATCAAAATATATAAAAGTCATTTTTGAAAGAATCATGTTTTTTCGTAGTATTAAGCAAAAGCAGTCAAAAACTTACAACTTAATGTAGGGTAGACAAAGTCAGGGATCGGGCACGCCTCATCTAAGTGTGGTGGACACAAAACTTGATCTTTAGCACAAACAAGGACATATGAAACATTAGAACATTAACAAATGTGTAGACTGTTTAAGTCATATCTACAAAAATTCATATCTACAGTTTTCCATACCTTTTTTTATTGTTTGTAGAATGCACATCTTTATTTGGTTTGTGTTGACCTTCAACTGTAAATAAAACGAAATTGTAATTAATGATATTAACTCCACAATAACAACTCCAATTTGTTAATGTATTTTCAAACCGAGACATTTACCTGACTTGGGTTTTGGGTGGTTATATTTTGGAGGGTCTGTGTAGGACACAGTGCCTTTAACAGCTTGTTTATTTTTATTTGGATGAGGTTCTGCTTTTCCTTTGTACAAAACAAAAGCAAAGGAAGTTAATCAAACAAACACTTCTGCTAAACTTTTAATGCAAAACAGTATTTAATATTTTGCATGTGCAATGTTTAGGCAATCAAATCATTGTAATTCCATTAATGCCAAATAACTTTTATTTTTCAGATAATTTACTTTCTGAAAGAGACTTTCAAGAGGCTACATTAATAAGTTACTTTGACTGTATCCTTAAACATACTTTATACCATGTATAAGTTCAAAGTACGTTAGCTTTTAGCCTTCTAGCTAATTATTGCAATACTCAGTGTGGACAATTCTGGCAACGTTTATTTCGGAGCCTTCGTATCAAACAAGTAAAACTTAAGCACGTTAATCAAATAATACACAATGTACTTACCCAACAGTAGATTTTGAATGATATATAGACAAAACTTCCTCGTAATCGCTCCTCGTGTTTGAATGTGAACTTCCGGAAGAACGCGTGACGTCACCCCTATCTCGCGAGATAATCTGTCCTATCGCGGGATTTTGTAATATCCCCAGATTTATCACTATATTTCTTAAATTAATAGCACAGTTTTTGAAATTACATCCAACTCAGACCTAAATGGTGACCGGATATGTATCTGTTTTACATTTATATGCATACATTCAATAATAAAACAGGTTGGAATAATGACTAAAATGCAGTGTGGCTTTGCAATCACACTGGGCACTTTGTGATTATAATTTATTTAAACAAGATAAAGTTAATATATTTACTTTGTATACAAATCGTGTATTTCATAAAGATTATCCTGTTTTTTTCCTACTAGTCTAGTCTAGACGTGTAAAAGACGTCAGTGGACGTCTATTCACAACCTCTAAAAACCTACTTTTTGCACTTAAATTAATTATTGCAGTATTAACCAAGGTGTAAGCACAGCATTTGCATATTTCACAATGACTTTATAGAAGGTTTATGATTTTTTATAGAGGGTCATGATGGACTATAAATGCACGTGTAAAAGACGTCACCTAGTGACGTCCTCTTCCAACCGATTCACAACAGGGTATAAATATTGAAGCACGCGTAGTAAAAGTCAAAGTAACAATTACACATGCAACCCCATAGAACTATAGACATGTACAAATGTATCTGAATGCATGTTTATGAAATGTTCCGTGTTACATATTTTCACCGATTTGTGCCGTCATACCGCGACTATTTTTGGCCAGGGACACGACGTTGCGGTCGGACCAATGTTTGCTGGGTGGTGCCTTGCCGTCCATGGTCACATCTGGGGATCGACTTTATTACTGAACAAACCCTGTCCAACTCCCATACCTGTGTTGTCATACTGGTCAACCTATTTTCCAAGGTCTGCAAATTAATTTAACTTCTACCTATGGCCTTTGAGACAACCAAACTCAGTTTATGTCTCAAGTTTGGAAGGCATTCTTAATGCTTGGAGTCACAGTGAGTCTATCCTTAAGTTATCACCCCTGAACGCAAGATCCAAGAAATCAGTAGACACCTCAGGTTGGAATGTCACCAGAACCAAAAAAGTGGGAGCCGGTTCCTTCCCTGGGCTGAATACACACAAAATTCTCTTTGCCAATACACCACTGATCTCACCCCTTACCAATGCATCTTAGGTCACCAGCCACCTATGTTCTCCAGGACATTTTTTTTAACAAAAAAGTTACAGGGTGCAGATGTAGCATGTCATAAGAGAACTGGCCCTCCCTAACCCTTCTCAAAGTTTTTTCTCCATGAGTGAAAAACTAGGGAAACTCCTTACTATGTACATTAGAAGGTTTTTACTGGTGACACGCTAAGGGCTGTTTATGCTTGCCTGCCTTAGTGTCATGACGTTGACAAGTGCTTGTGTTGCATTTAGGATACGGGACCCTAGTGTCACATCATCGACACAACGTTGAGTAAGTGACAGAAGGGAAAAATCTCAGTTAAGACTGTAACCACCATTTCCCGATGGAGGGAATATCTCTCCCAGCTTGGAAATGCTTTACAGGTTTCTTAGCACAAAGCCAGAGGTGCAAGCCATCTTTCCCTTTATACGTTTATATAACTGAGATATTAGTGATTGGTTCTACTCCCTCAGCCAAAAGGATGGACCAGTCCTTTAATGTTGATGGAACTTGCGTTATGCCTTCGTCATCGGTTCGTAACCTTGGTGTCTTATTCGATTCAACTCTATCTTTTGGCTTTCACATTTCCTCTCTAGTTAAAAACTCTTTTTCCATCTCCGTAATATTGCTTGTCTCCGATCTTCTCTCACTTTAGCTGATGCTGAAATCTTAATTCATGCATTAATCACTTTACGTCTGGACTATTGCAATGCCTTATTGCAACATTATATATGTCCAAAACTCTGCAGCAAGAGTACTCACCTCCACTATGCGCTCACTCCCATTACTGCTTTGCTACATGACCTTCAATGGCTACCCATGGCATTACGTATCCACTTCAAAGTATTGCTTCTAACGTTCAAAGCATTAAATGGTCTTGCTCCCCAATATGTCTGACTTACTCTACCCTTACCGCCCTGCCCGGTCCCTTAGATCAGCGGAACTTGGTTTATTGTCCATCCCTCGTTTCCGGTTGTCTACTGTATTGGAAGATAATTTAGTATTAATGCTCCCCAATTATGGAATTCACTGCCTATTACACTACGTACTACCTCATCTGTGAGTGCATTCAAGACCCAACTAAAAACATATCTATTTAACATGCATTTTGTATAATGTAATTATATGTGACCTATGTGATGGGGATGTATATGTGAGTGTCTAAATGTATTGTAAAGTGAAATGTAAAGCAACCTTGAGCTTTGGAAAGGCGCTATATAAATAAAACAACTTCTTCTTCTTTAAATTATACACGCCAGTATTTCATTTGGCCTTTATAGATTGTATCAGAGATAGATCTCTATGAACCAAACCTTTAGTGTCACATCATTGACACAAAATCTTGTTCCCCCACCAGGGAATGTAAATTACAGCCAAACGAGATGTTTTTAAAGGCTCTGTCCCAAATTGCGCACTTCATGTGGACTTTCGGTCTTGTGGAGGAGTTTACACTGATGGGCAACTTCACTTCCTATTTCCAGCACACTTGAGTCTGTCCCAAAATACAACTCTGGTGCACTCTTGTGGACTCGCATTAAGGGTCCCTAAGGTCTGCACTACATGATATCATCAAAGTGTGGAGTCTGAGGAAGTCCACAAGTCTGGAGTGTGCTATTTGAGACAAGACCAAATTATTTTTAAGCAGAGGCTCTGTTTTTTCTTTAGAATTTTGAATGTTTACATATTCATACAATAAAATATTCTGGAGGCAATTAAAATTTTCTGACACTGAGCCCACATTTTGATTAGTAACAAACCTTATTTCACCTTACTTTGACTGTCATAGGTAACTACAGGTCAAATTAAGCTGTTTGCACAAACAATGGGGCTTTTTGGAGAAGGATATTAATTTGTGATCACAAAAGATTACTTTGTTTGCCTATGTTGTGAATGTCAGAAAATTAGATTTATTTTACCTTCTTGGACGTTAGTATAAGTGATCTTAAATCCAGACACTTTGCTTTTTGTCTTGGCCCAGGACACAGTAAAAGAGCCGTCGGTCACATCACTGAATGTAAGATTAGATGGAGGCTCAGGACCTAAATATGTGAGCATGGAAAATTAATATTGTAATAAGAGAAGGGAAGGGAGATAAACAGAAGCAGACTATAATGAATAGAAAAACAGACATGTCAACAACATTAAAGGGGACATATTATGCACTTGTAATAATATAATATAATTTAACAAAAATTTTCACAAGGTGATTAAAAAACCTTTTAGTTAGCACGTCCACTCTCTCTCCCTCTCTCTCTCTCTCTCTCTCTCTCACTGACACTGACAATTAAATATAGTTTTACATTTTTAATATTTTAAATAATTAAATGCCTCTGACCCAATATGCAATGAGAACAACTCTGTTGCACTTTTAAGCTAGAAACATACTTAATGTTAAAAATAAGATTTTAAGTTTCTAAAACTTGAATCCCCCTGAACGATATGCAGAGTACTATCAGGAGCTATATTTTAAGTTGGTCTCTGGTACGGTTCACTTTGGTTCAGTGACATCACTCTAGGCTGAAATCTGAAACAGCACTAACACCACTCTTGATTTTTGCAGATTATAGAAAAAGTAGTTTGTGGATTTTTACCATTGTAGAGTGGTTAATTACACAAACTGCGGACGCAGATCTGCATTCAAAAACCATGTAAAAGTAAATTTAACATAATAGGTCCCCTTTAACAATTCTTGACAATGCTCTTTCAATTTGTTTTAAAAATAAAAGACTGGGTATTTGTAACATAATGACATAAGTATATATGTGCAATCAAAACATATATACGATATAGGCTACTGCCTATACAGACACCAACACAAATGTCACAGTTAAAGACTGACATGAAATCCTGCAGGGGCAAGAAAACAGAAGCATGATTTTATGATGCTGATGCTACTTTGATCCTAGAGAGAAAAAGAGAAAAGAAAAGAGGAAATTAATGAGAAAGCGAATACACAAAAGGAAATGGTGTGGGTTCATCATGTCAAAACACTAAAATAACACATTTTTTTTTGGCCAATATGGGGTGTGTATATTCAAATTGTATGATTACTTTTTTAAATGTACTAGTTTTTGATGCAAAGATCTAGGGGGCCGACCATGGTCTTACCCTAGATTTGGTGTGAGTTTAGCCATGATGGTGGTTAACTGTAATCTTACCCTGGGTGAAAGAAGCTTAAAGCGGTGATAAATGATGATCATGAAAGGTGATCATGAAAAGTCTCATGAATATCTCAATGTTTTTACTAAAACTATACAATTTTGTTGTCTATTAGTATCCTTTAAACAGTATTTAAAAGAATAATAAGGAAGTTGTGTCTGTGGATTAAAATGTAGAAAATGCAAAGTTAGCCTAATTTCCAACATTTAACTTTTGAAGAATTGAATATTGTAATGAGTTCTGTGTTTCCCTAGTCCAGTACTTTTATTTTGAAGTTCTGTTCCATCGCCATGTTTTGTAATCTGTTAAAGTTTTTTTGTTTATTGGTCGGTGTGTTATTGTATCCCAGGTGTGTCTTACTTTCCCTCATTACTGAGTGTATAGACCGTTTCATCGGGTGCACGTGCACGATAAGCGTCTGGTGGTCCGAGCTTTACTTCAAGTTTATGTTTGTTACATGGTCTCATTAGTTGCTGAAACTTAACTTTTTAACAAATAACTCATCAAAAATAACAAATGTTTTGCGTTCCTATGTATTCTACATGTTTTTTACTACTTTAAAAGGACTTTGTTGTTATTTATTCTTTGCTGACTTTACCGGAAGTTACGTGATGACCATGAAAGCCACTTGTTTATGTTTTTACTGCTAAAACAGTCTATATATAGCCCTGTGTTTTAGTTGTTGTTTGTATAATGGTTTGGTTTCTGTGTCCTCTTTCACCTGGATTACCTTGTAAATAAAACACAGCATTTGCCTCCACTGCCTCGACACGTCTTCCTACCAAAACGAAAAATGTCAATTAATGCAATCTCATCAAAATGTATTTGTTGGCTCAACGTCAAAAGTTCCTCTACATACTCCTCAATGGGGTGGTTCCCTTGATGTAGTTGGAGTAGCGCACCTGCTGGGCCATGTTTGGTACAGAGAGCTGCACGGGTTCGGGTACCCGCGGGTACCCGACGGGTGACCCGCGAATTTGGCGGAAACGGGTGAAAAATATCCAACTGTGTCGGTTACGGGTGCGGGTCGGGTCGGACACGGGGGAAACACGGGTCTTAACGCGGGTTCAAAACAGTCACGTGCAAAAATAAATGCATATTTTTAAGAACACATCTACAAAACTATGTCTGTATTTAAAGTTAGAAAAATATATTTTTTTGATTATTTGAGCCGGCGCCTTCCCAGAAGTCTCTAGGCCAACGTTCCATTTTTAAAAAAATCACAACCGTGCGAACTGCTACGCGAGTCGTCGAGATGGATCCTGAGGAGTTGAAAAAAAAAATAGCTAGAGGAGAATGTAAAGTTGTCGACAATACTTCATCGAAACTCAAGTCCAGTGTGTGGGAGAAATTTGGAGTCATCTCAGATGAAGAAAGCAATATTGTGAAAGGCTTTGCTGCATGCAAAACCTGCCTTAAAGTTTTCGTGTTCGATAGCCGCAAATGTGGAACTTCGTCATTGAGGAAGCACGCAGATACCTGTGGCGGTAACAAACTAAACCCCAGTTCTATCGAACAGTATCTTTCGAAGGGGACAGAACTGAAGGTGCCTCGTAGAGATGATAAGGACACCATAACCAGGCTGTCTGTGAACTTTGTATGCAATGATATTAGACCCTTTGATGCAGTACACGGCGAGGGATTTTTTGCATTAGCACAAGGGTTGATAGACGTTGGTGCTCGGGCTGGTCGTGTGGATGTTAAAAAACTACTGCCTGACCCTACGACCGTTTCTCGAGGTGTTAACAAATATGCAGAGGAGATTCGCCAAAAAATAATCCCAGAACTTAAAATGCAGTTGGAGGGGAGTAATGGAGCTGTTACATTGGACATGTGGACTGACGATTACAGAAAAACCGGCTACCTTTGTGTTACTCTGCACTACATTGACAATAAGTGGAAGCTTATCGAACGAGTGCTGTGTACCTCTGAGTGGGATAGTTCACTGCGTAAAACGGCTGACAACATTAAACCAGCCATCATCAGCGCATTGCGTAAATTTGGCATTGATGAATTCTACTCCAAACTGGTGTATGTGACAGATAGGGGCGCAAATATAGTTGCGGCTCTGCGTACAGTGACCAGATTGAGCTGCGCTGCCCATATTTTCAATACTGTCCTGTACACTACATTCAATCCATCCCAGGAGGATGTGTATGGAGAAGAAGTAACTGCAATGATTGACTCAGCCAAGTCACTGGTAACATATTTCAAGCAGACCAACCTCCAGGTTCGCCTGAAAAAGACACTTAAAAACTCTGTAGAGACACGTTGGAATTCCCTGCATACAATGCTAGAGTCTATCAGCAGTCAATATGAAGACATCCGCGCACTTCTAGAAGAGCGAGGGGAAGGTGACCGCCTCACAAACTTGGATGAAAAGGCCCTCTCCGACTTTGTTGCATTCCTGGAGCGATTTAAGGAAGGCACTAAAGCGTTAGAGGCATCTAAAACCCCAACCCTTCATCTAACCATTGTTTGGTATGAGCGCATAAGACGCCACTTGCTAGTTTCTCCAAATGATAGCATGACCATTTCCTCACTGAAGGAGAAATGTCTCAGAATTCTCCAGGACAAGTTCGAAATTCATCGTTTACACAGACTTGCAATGTTCCTGCATCCTAAACTGAAAAGTATGAAGCTACTTGCTGACAGTAGTGAAGTGGCAAGCGTGCACAGTGAGATGCGGCGCCTTGTGAAAGGTCAGTATTAATGCAAACACAGCCACAGAAAAGAAAAGAAAAGTGTTTTTTTATTAAAAAAAATATAATTTATTTATTAAATTATAAACTGAACACCAAAGAACAATATTAACTATTGAGCGATGGTGACGCGATCATGAAAAGTGTCACAAAGAACCGGCAAAAGTAGCCTAAAGATTATGAATATGTAAAAAATTTAATTGTTTATTAATAAACAAGTGTTTTCTGTGTTGGCTGCAAAGATGAAGTTGACGATGCTGACTCGATCTTCGCAGTAGTGAACACGCGAGAGATAAATGCACATTTCATACAGATTGCATAAACAGGGAGCAGTCTGTTTTATTTCGTTTTGAATCGTTTTGTTTAAAAGAACACATTTCAAGCTTTCTATATATTTCTCAGGTCTGTGAGGCATGTAGCTTGAGCGTCGGTTAATTTATGAGACTAGCTCCAGTTCACGCGAAGGCGCCTCCGCTCTGTGTCCTTATTATATTGCTTATTATATTCTTATTTATTTAATCCAGGCAATTGCTTGATATAATATTGATTAAAATTAAGACAAAATTAATACAACACGAAATTCCCTTCAAAGAAAGGCTTTATACAATTGCGTAACTTATTTATATATTCCATCTATGTTGATTATGTGAGAAGTGAAAAGAGTAAGACCATAAGTTACGCAATTGTATAAAGCCTTTCTTTAAAGTGAATTTTGTTTTGTATTAATTTTATCTTAATTTTAATCAATGTTTTATCAAGCAATTATAATATATATATATTATATAATTGTACCACACATAGCCTAAAGTAAAGAAAAATGTAATGTCGCGGAATTTGAAGATGTTTTGCCTTTTTGTGTCTCGTAGGCGTGTGTAACTTGTATTTCCTTCATATTAAATATAAAATGTATGTAAATACTTTACTGATATTTTTCTAATGTCTGGACTCCTTTATTAAGGGAGTATATAAATATACGTTTCAATATATTGGTAATAAATGCATTTTCTGATAATTAAAATTTCGAGTTTTGACCACAAATGCCACGTCCATAAAATTATTGCACTATAAATGTTTGTTTACATTTATTATAGAACTAAATGATAAGCATGGAACTCCTGAGGAGCAGTGCCGCAACCCCCCACCGGAGAAGCGAGTTCGAGTGTCGGCGGACACTTTATCAGACGTGGAAGATTCCAGCGATGAGGCTCCGCTGTATCAGGACGAAGTGGCTGCTTACATCGATCACAAAACGCCAAAAGATGACAATTTTGATATTTTGTCATGGTGGCAAGACCATGCTCACCTTTTCCCTAATATTGCCCAGATTGCGAGGTCTATTCTCGCCATCCCTGCATCCAGCGCTGCAAGTGAGCGAGACTTCTCTTGTGCTGGATACGTTATCCAAGAACGGAGGAGTCAGCTGAAGCCGTCAACAGTAGATGATGTGCTTTTTTTACACAGCAATTTAAAACACCACATCACAAATAGGATCTGATCCCAAGGTAGAGCCAAAACTGCCCCCCATTAGATCTTGGATTCATAAACGGGACAGTTGACCTATAGTTAACTAGCATAGTTCACAGGCTGGTCGTGTATGTAGCGTTTCTTAGGATTCGCATACAACTGGACTTTTCTTTGATTTGCAAGTAGCCTAATACATAGCCTACTGTTGTTATTCTTTAATTTAACACTGTTATAGCCTATGTGTGGTGTGCAGGGCGTGTTTGAACCCGAAATTGTCTGATGTATGCTAGACGAAATTGCGTTAGTTTATAACGTTAGTTAGCCATGTTCTTTATGTACCGGGTTTTTGACAGCTTCTGCTGAGGTTGTCCTTAGTCCAAAGCCCATGTAATAACTTCTGTGATCTGGCAATAAAATTTGAAAAAAAGTGTGTCTATAATGTGATTGGCTAACTGATTTGATTTCGGGTGCGGGTCGGGTGTCGGGTCGGGTGCGGATTTTAATTAGTACTGCTGTCGGAAAACGGGTCGGATGCGGTTTAAAGCACTGCGGGTAGGGGCGGGTGCGGATTTACAAAATCATACCCGTGCAGCTCTCTGATTTGGTACTACAGTAACTGGGCTAGATAGAACCTGCTAGATCTGTTTTTGTAACGTTGGTAGGAAGGCAGGCAGAGGTGATGTGACATTTGAACCAAGGCTTTGGAGCTTGTGTCAAGCAAAAATGGGTGTGCCAGATGAAGCCACGATTCGAAGCTTTTGTTGCTAATGTAGCTAATGTGTTTTAGTTACACATAATACTGTATACTGAAACATAGGACTAGATATGCACACAGTAATGAGGGACAACAGGAGACACCCTGGAAACAATTAACAAACCCAGCAACGAACAAAAGAACCACAACAGACCACAAAACACTGCAAAAAGAACAGAACCTCAAAATAAAGGCACTAGGGAAACACAGAACCAGATCATTACAGATATATTGTACCTATGCACATAACAGGGTGGCTAGCAATTCTAGTCTCCTGCTAATGTGTGCAAGGACACGGCTTTACGGTTATACTCACAAAACCCAAAACAGTGTAGCGCATTGTTTAATAAAAAACAATAAAAAAAATTTAAACCTATTTTAGAATATCTTAAATATGTATTTGGCTGTCGAATAGTTGTAAAAAGTTAGGCTAGTTATTAACACATGAAATAACACAATGTTTAAGTGAAACTACTAAATAAACATTTTTCTGATGATATTCATGACACACATTTGCATGATGACTGTGAATGGATTGACGTACTGGCATATGCATAGTTAAAAACTAAGCTAAACAAAAAAAAGAAAACACTTTACAGATGTATGGAGTATTAATACAGAGATGTGGACTAAAACTGAAAACCGATTTCTTAGTTATTATTAATTTTTGGGTTTTCAATTAATGTGTCTACATTATTAAGCATGATAATTGCTTATGTGTTGCTCAGTACGCAGCCCACACACTGTCCACAAATGACCAAATGCACACAAAGGTTAGCACTGAGAACAAATGAGTTACACTAACATTTTATTCACATTTACACAATACATTTTAATCAAAGCTTTAAATTCAATTCGTTTGCTTTTCACAATACAAAACAAAAATTGGAGGACAACAAAAGTAGCAAAGTACAGCGGCTAAGATTAAACCGTACTAGTGAGCGTAGTAGTAATGTAACATATAGAAGAAAGTTCTAAGTTAATTTAATGTCAGCTCTGTCTCCCAAGGGGTTGAAAAATCTCCTAAGAGAAAAAAATTCCCAGTTAGAAAAAAAACTTGAGAGAGAGCCAGACATAGATCATCCTATAGAAAATATATTATATATTAAATACTTTATTATAAAAATTTTATTTAAAAAAAGTTAAAGGAAGTGGTTGGTTGTCACTGGGCAAACTTAGGTGATCCAGTAGCAAAAATACTATATATTAAATACTATACTAATAAGAATAAAAAAATACAAAGTAACGGGAAGCGGTGCGGTGGTTGCTGGGCAGACATCGACTGGGCATCACAAAGAATTTGACTTTGCTTTGATTAAAAATCCCTTGCTGGTCAAGGGTTATACACTATACAACAGGGAAAGCAACAGTGTTAAATGCTGAAAATATTCAGAACTTCCACAAAAAGCTTTAAAAATCCTATTAACTACCAGTTGGGTATGATACAGAAAGATTTAAGGTTAAGAACTGAGTTTACTGGTCTGAGTACCTGTATGTACGATGAGGTTGTGAGTTCTGGAGCGAAATGCAGGTCCCTTTCCAATTATGGACACAGAGTATCTTGTCTGTGGGCTGAGATTTATCATTCGGTGCGAACGGGCTGATCCAGGCAGAACGATTGTAAATTTCTTAGTGCTTTCTCCACTTTTATTTGTGTTTATGCTCTGTACATTTGGCATGAATTTGTGATCAGCACTTTTTTCCTTGTTTAAACTGCCTTTCTTTGCTGCTTTTGCCTCAAGAACTTCTTTCTGACTTTCATCTTCATTGTTTCGGTTGTCTTGGTCATCTTCATTTATTTCCTTACTCTCTTGGTCCTTTGTCATCCCAACATTCTCTGCTTTGTTTTGTTCTCCAAGCTCAGTATGAGTGATTACAAAATGTCGGAACTTTCCTTTCGGCGCTTCCCATAATACTACAAACCCAGTTGATGTTACATTATTGACCCTTACTTTCTCAATAGAGCTATCAGGTTCATTCAACACATATTCCTGAGTCTTATTAATTTTTTCTGTTAGATGGTCTGTAACAAAAGAAATATCAGACATTTCATTTTCATACTGATTTATGTTTGGGCCCCTTTGAGTGGTGTCACTATGTTTTATTTGTGACTTTCTGTTTGCTGTATGTCTATTAGTTGTTCCATTGCTCCTGTTCAGAATTGTGTTGGGTCTAATCCTGATACTAGTGCTGTTTTGTATAGCAGCAGGGATGGCAGGTTTTACTTGTTGAATAGGATTGACTTGGTTGAGGGTTCTGTTGTTTCTAATTATGCCTTTTGAAGGTAAAGGTCGCCTTATGGGACCTCGGTATGGGTACAAAGGTTTTTGTAGAATTTGTCTTGAGCCATTTCGAAAGCTACTGACAAAAGAATGATGACGAAGAGAACCCCTTACTGGTGTGCGTTGGAATGGCATCAGACCGAACAGCTGCCTGCCACTATTCAAATTTACAGTGTTATTTTTTATGGGAGCTTTGATGACTGAAAGAGAACTCTGAGTTGTTGAGTTCTGAACTGGTTCAGGAGTTGAAGCCTGAGAGGCAATGGAACTAGACCATGATGGGTGATTGCCTTTCTGTGAAGATGAAGTTGACTCTAAAGGAGATTTACCATCTAATGGAGGGGAAGCTGAACTTGGATGTTGTGCTTTAGTTGTTAGTCTGGGGATGGATAATTGCTTGATACTGGTTTTCCTGGGTGGTCCTTCTGTAGTTGACTGATCTCCTGTATTTTGATCCACTCTCTCAGGTTGTGCTAAAAATGGTTGGGTAGAAAGATTTGGAAAAGAAGCTGTGGTTGTGAGGATGGGGTAATCTTCTGTCTCAGGTTGCCTCGCTGAAGAGGCCTTTATTATACCTGCAAACGTATTCTCTTTCTCCTTATCAGCTTCAGTGTCCTTCTCTCCTGCTTCCTCTTTCACCCTTCTTCTGGCCTCAAAAGTCTCAGCTGTTGGTGGATACTCATCCAGCCTTCTAACCCCACCTTTATCAACTATAGAACTGCCTGTTAGAAGTTTGTTTAAGACATCTTTTCCATTTATGTGGCCAACTATAACTGTAAGGTTTTTAAACTGTGTATTTCCTTCTGATGTTGTGTTTCCATGTACACCTATCTTCCTGTAACCAACCAAAACCTTTCTAACACATTTTGTCCCATTTATATAGGCTGTAAGGTTTTTTTCTGTTGTGATTGTTGGCTCTTCAGTTGAATCACTGACATTACTGAAAATCTGTGGTGTGGTAGATGAAGTGGCTATGTGTTTCTGATATTTGGGGCTTGTAGTGCCATTTCTCATTATCCTAAAAGGTGGCCTTCTAAAATGCAGTCCCTCATCAGGTTGTGTTTCTTTCATGAGCAATTCTAGTAGTTTACCATCAGAAATATGATGGGTTAAGTCCACATCTGGGGTCTTTGGTCTCACTGGATTCAATATTGCTGACTTTATTGAAGAAGGCACAACTATTCGTCTCCGTCCGAGCCCTATCCTGGTAGAATTTAAATGTTTTATTTCTGGACTATAAGGTATTCTTATGGTGTCTGTGCTTGTTCCAGGTTTGGGTAATGTCCTATCTTTATCTAAGGGTAGGGGTCTTTTTTGCCTAGGTCTAATGAAAATGCCTGTTTTAAGATCAGTGTTATTTCCTGTTTTATCTGAATCTTCAGACCTTCCTTTTGTTGCCTGATTCGTTGTGCTTAGTCCTTGCTTCCTCGGGAGCAGAGTTGTTGTGTTTGTTAACCATGGTCCCTTTTCTTTGTTGTTGACAGCATCCAAATTTACATGCATGGTCACAGTCCCCATAGTCATCCTGTCTGCAGGCTTTAAGGTGTTGCCTAGGCATGAATAAAGTTTAGAATTTTATGATCATTTTTTTATCTTTTCAAATCTCTTGATGCCCTTATAAGATATAAACCTGTTAATAAAACGGTAGTGTTAATGCACAGTTTAGTTCAGTTATCCAAACAATAATAGGACTAGGTTGGTTCCTCTACACTTGACCTTTATTCAAAATAACTCAGTATGTTTTGGTCAACTTTTATCTTCTATCCTGTAGAAATCTTCAGTAGTTTACATTTTCTGTAAGAAAGAACAAATGTGAGAAAAAAAATGAAATGGAACTAAAAATCTGGGATTGCTGGTTAATGAAAGTCCCTGTGAATCACTGTAAAAGAAAGAAAAGATTATTTTAAAATAAACAGCAGAGAAATGAAAACTTGCATTCATGTGCATGCGAATGAGTCAGATCGGAAGCGCAAGCTCGTGCTATGATATTTTGCAGGTCGCTGCATAGCAAAGTTCAAGTCTGCTGAACTCTGACCTGCAAATTCATATCACGTGGCGCGTTGTGACCATTGCGAAACTGGCATGTCACTGTGTGACCTTTCTCTCTAGTGAAAAGCATTAATGGACAAAGCCAAAGATTATATATGTCCAACAAATACTTGCATGCTCAAAGTCTAGTGATGACTGCGGCAAGAATCTATAACAACAGACTCCCTACTGAGTAGATTATTTATGATAACAAGCTAAATAAATAACACTATACCCCTACACTGTCAGAAGAAATGGTACCATATTGATACCAAAAGGTGTATATTAGTATCTCAAAGATGCATTTTGCCACCAAATGTATCCATATCTGTACCTAAATGGTGCATATTAGGACCTATTGAAACAGTACTGCCCCAGTGACAATTGGGGACCATTCTTTAATTGTTTTTTCTGACACTGTACCTGTAATCACATTGTCTGGCGCCTGTAATATGTAAAATATTTTGATGACTTTTTCTTAATGATGGGGCTCACATAACATTGTTTTCAAACTCTTATTTTTCTGGAAATGTAGTGTTGCTTGGATCATTGAAAAATAAATGTCACAATTAGTGTGGTATAATCCCTAATAACTACAGGGAAAAATAGGACTTTGGGTTGCTCAAATATTGGGAAGTGTACATTGCAGAGATATTGAGTGTACAACTTGTTATAGCACATTTCAAAGTTAAGATATTGTGCAATTACCATTGACAAGTATAAGGTGCTTCTTTTGTTAAAATTTCACAAAATAAAAGTTAACCTCTCAAATAAAGCATATTAATTATTTACACAGTGCCAAGTTCCACATCATCTTGGGAGCTGTTTGCAAAAGCTTATATTGTGTCATTGGGCAATAAAATATGAATGTATATATGTAGTTAATCTTCCTAAGAACTCACCAGGTGTTGCCTGTATGCTTGCTGGAAGGCTCTTGACGCTATCTTTTTCCGCCACTAATGAGATGTCATATAAGCAACCTGGTTCCAAGCCAACAATTTGGGCTATGCGCCTTTCTGGGGGCAGGTAGTCTCTGGAGACCTCTGGAAGTCTGCATGATGTCTCATTGGGTGTAACGGAGAGGACGTACCTGTCAATCTCTCCCTGTGCTTTTTCCCATTTGACAATGACTGATTTAGTTGATGTCTTCTCAATCTGCAAGCCTTTGGGTCTGGAGATCACTGCACAGGAATTGATGAATATATTATTTAAACACAAATAAAATCGAGATAACACAAACCAATTGTACCACAGTCCTGGAACCCGATCTAAGGGTATGATTTGAATCTGATGATGACAATATAGTACAACTACTACTGCTTGCAAAAATGTGCAGTTGATGTTGTGTACAGTAGCCTAAAGATTAGTGATGGGTCATTTATGACTGATTTGTTTAATTTGAAAAAAATCTGTAGTAGGACCAGGGAGTAACGAGTCATCTCGGAGAGTGATTAGTTCATTTTGTTTTTGATCGCGCATGTGCAACATCTATTGGTTCTGTGCCGTAAAGATAATTGATTAGTTCACCTGTCGAGTCTTCGGGTCCTCCAATTCATTCGTTCCTTTCACACGTGACAACCCTTTGAGCTATGCTATGTTGTATGTACCGGAAAGAGAAATTATTAGTTCATCTTGAGTTTTCGGTCCTCCGAGTCGTTCGTTCCTTTAACACGTGACAACCCAATGGGCTATGCTATCTTTACCAGAATGAGAAATGATTATTTAATCTTGAGTCTTCGGTTCCCCAGAGTCGTTCGTTCATTTGTCACGTGAACGTGCTTCCCCTTTCAGATCGCAGGATTCTCGGAGGGCACACAAGACAGCAACAGGTAAGTTTCTGGTGAGTAGCACGAATGAGTCTGAGTATCCATATGTGATGAGACCAGACGATGAGTGAGAGGGAATGAGAGGGTTATAAAGGGACATGGTGATGAGACACAGGTAATGGGGATTAGAACTCAGGGGAGAGTGAATGACTGGGAGGAGTGACTGATGACGTGGATGGTGATGGGATCCTGACAGGTTACACAGGCATCTCTATTATTAAATAATTGTACATTGAATTTACATAAGTAGTAATTATTGTTTATAAGGTTTGCAGTTATTAACTAATTTCTGTATCCAGTGACATTACATGACAATAGAAAGAAAGATTCAGACCCAAAGACTTGAGAGATGAATGAATCAAATCTATATCCGCTATGGGCTGCAAAACCTTATATTGGAAAGATCGAATGACATGAGTCAAACTAATCGACTAATCAAATGTGTTTCATGGGACTAATCAAATCTGTGTCATGCGACAGAAGCACAATGTCTTGTACACGAGGACTGACTTAGGAGGTAAGCTAATTGTTTCAGTCTCTTGTGCAGGTTTCAGAGCTATGTGAATGTCAAGAAATAATGAAATAAGCATTTTTATTTCTCATAACTTGTTAGAAATGTCATAATTGTTTGCATAAGTGGATGTTCTGAATTTGTGAAATAACACGTAATCATAATTAAATGAAAATAATGAAATTAAAAAAGATTTGGTCATTTTGATGGATGAGATTTAAAGATTAGAATCAGAAAAATTATCTGAACTTCCCATCACTACTAAAGATAACTCCTGTGGTATTTTCAACATTATGAAACTTTTGTATTAAAGGATGGTACTGAATGAAAACTGTAACATTTTGATGTTTTATTTTGCAGCAAAAAATTCTATAAAAAACTGCCAAGGTCCTGTGGCAAACCTGTGTTGTGTTGTATGCCTGTTTAAGCCTGCTACAGACTGTGCAATTTTATAAGATCATTACAGATCATACCATGTGACATGTATCTAATATACTTGGGTAGGACATGTCTGTAGACTCTACGATGATGTAAACTACTGGTTGTAGGCCACAATGCAAGTTAGTAAACATCACCAGGGTGCACTCTTGTAAACAAACACGGCAAGATGAATTGCTCATTGCCGGTTGTGCTTTTATAAGCGTTGAAAAAGAAGAGACAGCGGTGGAAAAGGGCAATATGGTCCTGGTCATGGCATGGGAAAAGAGCAGTATTTACATAGAGTTTATGCAGTATTGAACTTTTACTTGATCAATAAATTAATTTTATGTTACATTTTCATTGGTTACTCTGTGTAGGTCGTAAGATCATGCAAAATTTATGACACTGCCATAGAATAATTGCTTTGCAATACGATACATCCTTACTGTACGATAATGGACCATCATTTAGGAGCTATGATTAAAGAAATCATCATGTTGTTTACTTGAGAAAGTAAAAGGCACATATTATACAATATTTAAATACAAGATTATACCACTTTATCTGTAACAAGACATGAAACTTCAGTAGTAATCCTCTAAGCGGAGACTGCTGAAAAGAATCATGTGATCATAGGTGGTGTCCACCTGAGTTGACAACATTTCCCAATGTTGATGTCTAAATGACATTGAACTCAGCTTGACACAGGAATTTCTAATCTGTCCGCTTACATTGCAGATGTGGATGCATTTATCCGATTTATATTTTTGATTAATTTCACATATAAATGAGGCCTGAAACCTGCTTACACATTTGTGGGTCATATCTGATCTGTGCCAGATGAGAGGAAAAATCGTATTTGAGTCATTTCAAACATGCAGTGTAATTGTCTTCTGTTTTGGAAGCAAATGGCCTTGTTTGCTTCTAGATGCCATGTGCTCTATTTGTCTTGAGTTCTGTGTCAATAAACTTTGGTGTATGTATTTGCACTTATCTTCATCTGTGTATCCTGAATTTTTCTTTAAACTTGGCCCCATACAGTATATCCATATATGGTTATTTCAAGGAAGGCGAAATACAATTTTTCACAAAAAAAAACCCCACAATATCTGCCTTTTGTGCCTACGTACACTGTGTAAATCAATGACATTTTTTACATGAGGTCTCTGGTTATTTATACTCACAGGTGGTGAATTCTGTTGTGCTCTCTGCTCCCATCATGCCCTCCTTCGCTCCAGTTATGCTGACCATGTACTTCTGTCCAGCAGTCAGGCCAGTCTGAGTGTAAGTGGTCAGTCTGCCATTGATCTTTGAGGTTATTTTCTGATTTGTGTCTTTCTGTGGGGATAGAAAAGTTTTGATCATTATATTTTTCGACATAATACATTTAATAATGTATAAACATTATCTTTTTTTAGCAAAAGTGATAGCAAAATGTAAAGTATATACATATGATGTGTTTTTTATAGCAGATATAGGGTCAGATTTACTAACAGCTTGCACCAGTGCAACTCATAATGTTGGTGTTAAATAACTGTCTGGATTTACGAAAGACACACAGTGCATAATTAGCGCTGAAAAGGTATGGTCTAGTTGTTTTTGCGACTGACCTTATTGCATATGCATTTCTAAATTCCCCAAATTTATGGAAGGAGATTATTTAAATGATTCACACAATGTAATTCACTAATGTTTGTGCGTATGATATTACATATTTTGGCGAATTGGTATTTGCACCATTATTTAACACCGAAAAAGCATGTCTTAAATCATTTAGCCCTTGAAATTACTAAATCTAGGTGACACATAGATCAGAGAGCACTAGGTACAAGGCAGATTACTTTTTTTAAAAACATAACAGTTTATTTAATATGTAAGAGAAACATATTATTAAAAATATTGTTTGCCAAGACATATTATTTTTATTTGCTAGGAGGTGTAACACCATACCAGGTGTATCAAAACTTCTTGTAAACATTCATTATTGTCCTCCAGTTCTTTTCAGTGTACTATGGAGTTAGCTGGGATTACATAGCCTGAATTTTCCTCTACAATGTCCGTGGTGCTGGACTCAAGCGCATCAGGTGATAGTAGATCACCCGCACATCATCAGCTCTGTTTATTTGCGATTATATATATATATATATATTTGTGCCTGTGTTATTAAATTTGTGCCTTTTAAGTAAAGAACCCACAGATATTACCACTCCCATCTGCACTTTTATGGAATTGCGCTCTCACGCCAATTTGCCACGTTTTATAAATCTGGCCCTTGGTCAACTAAACTACAGGAATTTACAGGGACCCCCTGTTTGATTTCAGTTTAAATTACTTTTTTGTTCATTTCCTTGCTTTTTCCTTGAGTCTTAGATCCTTGAGTGTTTATTTTCTTTATTGTGAGAATATGCCATTTTACTTAATCCTTTGACTCCTAAGCTGGTGGAGCTACAAAGATACAAGGAAACGAAGCAAGGAAAGGAAATAAGAATGCTCAAATAAGAAATGAGAAGCACTTATAAAATTGAGCTTCAAAAAGCTTTTAACAATGAACCAGAAAAAAAAGGGAAAGGAAATAAAACTACGAAACAAAGCTTTACAAAATACAAGCAAAAGTATAATTCTTATGCATGTGTTCCTGCCGTTTATTTGGTAGGGCATTGTGTTAGCAGAACGCAAGGTTATGAGTTTGATTCCAAGGAACACTCATACTGATAAAATAAAGACTCTGAATGTGACTGTAAGTCACTTTAGATGAAAGCTTCTGCCACACGCATACATGTAATATGTGAGAATCTCCAGACATTAAATTTTAGTATTATAATGTTTATTATAATACATTTAATTGGGCCCAGCTAGACCCTTTCTATCTCAGCAACTCTGCTATGCAATTTATTATAGACTCATTCTGCATGTAATTGTTATTGGAGTTGGAGAATTGTGTATCATTTCTATTATTGTTATTCTCCTGTTTCCAGAGTGGGTCACAGCAGCTGCTCTGTGATGTCATCTCTTTGGCTGCTGGGATGTTTTTGACCATGTTTACACAGACCATGGCAACAAGCATCTGCCTAATGACCTCTCCCTAGTTTCCTTTCTGCTTTCATCTTTCCCACTCCCACCCATTCATGCTTTCTGTGAAAAAATGTGCCTTTCCTGTTCTGTTTGCTGTCAGTGGCACCTCCATGTTGTTTTCAGTGTTCATGTTGTAATTTGTCCTTATGTGAAACACTGACATTATTCTGAAATATTTGTACAGTTTGTACATCTGAGTTATTTCTAATTTTTATTTATATTTTCGCTTTTTGGTTTCATGTGGATATCTAGTTTATTACCTTTAACAATTTACCTTTAAAGGTAAATCAAAGTAAACTTACTGTGGCATGATCATTGTATCTTTTGAACTACTTTGAATTTGAAATGAAGTGACATGATTGATGAGTCCCTGAGGGGACATGGAGAAAAAATGTAATAAAGTTTAGTTTCACGTCGCACGTGAAACTATCGTGTGCGCACGTGAAACTAAACTTTAAAAAGAAAATCTGCACATGATAGTTTCGCGTGAGCACATGAAAGTTTTAGGTGAGCACACGAAAGTTTCACGTGAGCACAAGAAACTTTAGATTTTTATGGTAAACCATACTTGGATTTCTAAATTGAACCCATGCAATGATTAGTGAACACACACCCTGGGGCAGTGGGCAACCATTCACCATGGCACCTTCGGAACAATTGTGGGAAAGGTGCCTTGTTTCCTGGGGGCACCGAGAATCGAACTTGCAATTTTCACTTTACACATCCAAATCTCTAACCATTAAGCCCACACCTTTCATCTACTCAAGTAGATGAAATAGCTAAGTACGAGTTAAGTAGATTTGCATGACGTTTTAACATTGTTTGAACAACAAGCTAAAAAAATAAACTGTTGGAGGTGGGGTTGCTGATCTTCATTTAGTCACAAATGTGGAATGTTCTTGCTATTGCTATCGGAACTAAAGCTCCAAAATAAAGTTACTACCTTTTCTGAAGAACCACATAAAGAGATACATAAACAGGCATATGTACAGTGGGGTTCAAATACCTGAGGCCACTGGGAAAACAGTTTTAAATAAAAAATATGTTATTTATAAGCAGCATAACACCTTGAACTAAAAAATTACCATGAACATTCACAGTGTATTGGACACAGTGTATTTATCCCTATTATGTTATAACTCTTCTAGTTTCGTAATTTTCACTCTCAGCAATGTCTCTGTGTGAAAAAGATTTTAGTCTGTGGATATTTAAGCCTTGTAGAAGTTGTCTGAATGGGGATTCGTTTGTAGTGAATACTGTTGCATGCAAAAAGTGTTTTAGAGTTGTCTACATATTTTAGTAATTTCGGCAACATCACAAAAACATCTGATGAGTCTAAACCAGTCTCTCATTGATATTTCCTACGTCATCCATCCCACAACATATTGAGCGCATGTGTCTTTTACTAGACAATAACCCAGAAACAGGCTATCAAATTACCCTAAAGTAGCATGTGAATGGGTGGTTCTAGGGTTTAGCCCTCAGTTGTGAATTCATAAACATATATTAATCTCCCATTTAGTTTCAAGCTTTTATGACATTTGACTTCTTAACTTAAAAAAAAAAAACAATTACACAGTAGTAGTAATGGTGACCAAGGCTGAATCCGAAACCACATACTGCCATACTATATAGTAGGCAAAAAGCAGTAGGCGAACGAGTAGTATGTCCGAAACCTCAGTATATGTAAAAGGGTATGCGAGAATTACCGGGATTTTAGAATACTTCTCGCGAGATTCAGAGGCACGTGTACTTAAGTATCAATTAATAAAATGTGACATTCTGTACTTCTGTTAATCTCAGTCCTTCATATAGGCCATATAGGTCACCAACGTGGTGCCCGCGGGCACCAGGTAGCCCGCACAGAGTCTGTGAGGTGCCCGCCAAAGCACATTCTATTAATAGTCTCAACTGTATTATGTAATCATTACATATTTTTTTATATTAGCTTGGCTTGGTTTACGTATGTTAACATTTTAAACAATACAAAAAAACATAAACAAGTCAAATAAAATAAAATAAACAAGTAAAGCAAAAAAGTTTTAAGTAGACTATATCAAAAAGTAGCCCTCTAGATTTTTTTATCCATTGTTGTAGCCCCTCAAAATTTCTGTGCACGTCCCTGTGTAACACTGACAGAGACCGTAGTAGAGTTGTCAAGTTACTGATGCAATCAGGTGTTAGTGCACCTGTCCCTCATACACACGCATACGTTTTCATGCTTGTTATTAGGTTTGTTCGAGTTCATGCACCGCTGCAAGAACCAACAGGTGGATGACATCAAAGTACCGTGAGAGCAAATTCCAGAAATCATACGGAGAAGTCTGATTTCGAGTCGCTCTCGCGGTATTGAGATGTCAATCTCCTGTCGGTTCTTGTGGTTCCCCATGAACTCGAACATGTCTACTACGTTATAGGTCACATGATAACGTCGACATGGTGGATGCTGTCCATAATAACACAAACATACCTACTGTCTTAGCGCATGTTAAGTAGGTATCGACATTCCTGCATTTTGCGTTAATTAATTATTATTTTTGAATACATTTTTTCAAAACAAAACTTCGGAAAAATATCTTTGATAATTTGAAACACACTTACTAATTTTAGGGTGGATAACATTGGCTAAGAACACTGTGTTTAATTCTAGGCCCTGAAGAGTATCTAACTTCATGTTGGCAGGTTTCAAATGCGATCTCGCTTCATTGCCATTTGTTTTTTCAATTATGTTTTCATCTCTTCTCATGGCAGCCGCACACAGGTTACTGCTATCACAATTACTGGGTTCTCCCTCTCTCTCCACATCTTATTTTGGGTTTGAGCATCCAAGAGAGATGAGTGAGGGTGGAGGACCACTCAATGAGTTTCCAAGGTACTTTGACAGTGGTAAATCAATTCCTTAATTTGGAAAAAGTGGTTGAGTGATGATATTGAGGCTAGAATCTTCATCCATGTATTTCTCAACAGGGGTTTTGGATAGAGGTTGATATGTGTTTATCAGGGCCGATGTCAATACCGATTACTCGAGTAGCTTGATAACTGATATTTTGAACTGATACATATGTCTGGTGTAAAAATGACTTTTTTGGCAAGTAGCTTGAAACGCCCTTAATTTGCTCTCAACCACCACAGTGGCTCTTTGAGGTTCTGATGTAACTCATCTTTAATGCTGTCCTTGGCTGAATGTGGGGACCGAAAAGAGAACTAAAGATCTTGTCCATTCTGCTATGGCAGGGTGTCTCTTCTCTTTTTTGCTTTTAGGGGTTTGGTCTTGGGCAATAAACTCTCAGATTGGCTCTCTCTGCTTCTTCTAAATCATTTTTAAGTGATTCTTTGGCCTGGTTTAGTGTAGAGGCAGAAGAGAATGCATGACTCTTATAGCGTGGATCTAAAAGACATGCCAGAATCACAGTTTTTATTTCTTCAAGTTTGTTTGATTAGTCTCTCCCTCTTTACCTTCTGATGCCCTGTGTTGATGGCCCTTCATCTTCAAGTACCATCTTGAGCACTGTCACACAGGGAATGATGCTGGACACAGATGCATTACTGTACCTCACCTCTAGTGTGACTTTTTCAATGGGGATGAATGTTTCATCCAAAGTGGGCACAATGTCCCACTGGTGAAAAGCTGGGCAAGTAAAAAATCCGCTGTGTTCCCCAGAGTAGATTGTGCCCTTTGCAGCATGTGGTGTGTTGATTTCCACCTTGTTGGGACTCCTCAGATTAAATGGTGCTCTGGTAGGCCAAGGTCCCTTTGGATGTTTTCTTAGACGCTGCTTGTCCAAGAAGGAATGTTGGAAGTGAGTGACACATTTCTTTACACATCTATCACAGCTCTTTGTCTGGCCAAACCATCATTCACCACCAGCTGCAATGAATGTGCTGTGCAGCTAAGGTCTGAAATATCAGCAAGCGTAAATCTCTTCACCATCTTCGCGCCATCTGTCAGGACAAGAGCACCTCGATCTTAGGTAATTTTCCATTCCTCCAGCATTTACAGGAATGTGTCTTTGATGTAGACTGGTTGTTTACACACACACTCTGGATACATATTGGTGTTCTAACACTTTATAAAGATGTAATTCTTATGATTGGTGCCCTTTAAATTTGGCTAGTGCATCTAAGAAATTTTTAGAATCAAATTTTAACATTAATAACTTGTAAAGCTTAGGTCCTTTTGAAAACACTGCAAAATTCTGGCCAATTAATAATACCCAGTGTCATGATCGCTACCGTGGCTCTGTTCTCTGGTGGCTAGTTCATCTGTTATGATTTTGTGAGGACAGAACCCAGGCACAGGCAACAGGTAAACATACAAGTTTTTTTAAACACAAAGGAAAAACAAACCCCACAAGGGGGTAAAACAAGGCAATAAAATAATTTTAAACACTAAACAGACTTACACTGGCATCAAAAGTAATCACATTCATTACTCGGGTAGAAATATAAATACTAGGGTTTAAAAAGACGTCTGTAGAAATGTAAGTATGAACTCAAGCTTTTTACTCAAATAAAAGTGTGAAAGTGTAAAAATAATGTAAGAAAAAATGCTATTAAGGACAAAAGCGGCTGCGCACAGGGTCCTATTGTGCACTACCCATTCATCCTCAAATATTTTTTTTCTAAAGGCCTTAATGACTATAGTGTTTCATTAAAATGTTAAAGAGTAACTAAACCCTAAACCAACTTTTTTTTAGTTAATGGCTTTATTAGTGCTATTAATTGATTTGAGTAACTTTTTTGACTTTTGGGTATAAAGTGTTTGAATGCTACAATATATGGTGTAAAACCATCTGAGTGCTGCCCTCTTCAGGTTGAAGGCTGGTTACTGCAGTTAGATTTTCCTATTGGATGTTGCTGTACCGAGTGATGTAAGTGGTACGACCATACATAAGCAGGTTCAAGCTCACCACGCCCTTGTTACGATCTCACCACACCCTTGGTACGAGCTCAATTCATCCCCTCTATCTCCGTTGGGTCTGCCCACTTTTCTTGCATTTTTCAAATATTGCCAGTGGGTGGAGTCAGGCTCTGACCAGGGGTTTAGTTCCTCTTTAATGATAAAAAGTATATGCCCATTGAAAATGAACACATTTTTTTGATTACCACTGATTCAGGGGATTCCATTATTTTAATTCTCCTAAACTTAACTGCAGCGTTTGACACTACTGATCATTGGGTACTTTTGTCCAGATTAAATTTCCTTGTGGGTTTAAAAGGCTTTGTTTTGGAATGGTTTCAATCCTGTTTTAACTGACCGTTATTTTTCAGTTAAAATTGGAAACTGCACCTCCTCTGCTGCTTGTCTTGAATTTGGCCTTCCTTAGTGTTCAGTTTTATCTCATCTGCTTTTTTCACTTTATATGCTAAATCTAGGCTCGATTTTGAGAAAGCATGGGGTACTATATCACTTTTATGCAAAGATACCCATATCTATTTGCCAATAAAAAGAGGCAATCCTGCACATATCACCTCACTATTTACTTGTCTTGATGAGGTAAAAAAAATGGTTGTCTAACCACTTCCTATTTCTCAGTAACTCAAAGATGGAGGTTTTTGTGTTTCTCTATTCTGGATAGGGGTGTGCCGCGGCAAACGCTCTCCTCACACGCTGCTCAGGTTTGTAAAGTTATAAAGTTCTAATGACGGTGTTTAACTATAATCGTCGGTCTCATGGTTATATTATAACCGTCTCACCCTTAATTCTGGATAACCTGGCAGTCTACCAAACAAAATGTGTCAGAAACCTTGGTGTTCTGCTAGATTCCAGACATTCTCTAGAAAAACACATCTCATCAGTAGTTGCTTCTAGCTTTTTCCAGCTCCACATTATTGTCCAAAAGTAAACACTTCTTGTCTGAGAAATCTCTTAAGACAGTAGTTCATGCATTTATTGTTTCACAATTAAACTATTTATTAATTAAAACCAAATTTCTAAAAAAAGGCTGCAGATACGACCACGCTACCCCTCTTCTATGAGATCTTCACTGGCTACCGGTTCAATAATGGATACATTTCAAAATTATTTTATTTGTCTACAAATGTCTACATAATCTGGCTCCAAGCTACCTATCGGAATTACTCATCCCACGTAACTAGGGTTGCCAATCGTTCCGTATAATACGGAATCGCCCCGTATTTGACACATAAAATTCTTGTTCCATATTGAACTGATACGGAACGCAGTTTGTTCCGTATTTTATGAAAATTAATTCAGTTCAAATACATGACAGACACATAGCTTATAATATGTCAGCCATGAACGAAGAAAACCCTGACGGTGCGGTAATTTCTCCCTTTGTTTGTCTATGACCAGCGTAGAGTTTTTAACATCTTGCAGCCCCATCAGGGAATGCCCTTTTAATTGGTCGTTTCAGTCATTGTGATGTCACGTATCATAGCAACGATGACGACAAGGGACAACAGCGGGAAATGTAAAAATGACTGCATCCGAGCAGCCGGCGAAAAAGAAACGAGCACAAAAATATTGAATTGAATGGGAAAATGACTACCCGTGGCTGGAATGCGTGAGGGACAATGAATACAAGGCCAACTGTACCATATGCCGTCGCGTTTTTTCTGTTTGTCACGGAGGAGTGTGTGATATTAAGCAGCACGCATGAGGAGATAATAACAAGAGGAGCAAGAGGCTGTGGGCACAGGATGGAGCAATGTCAAGGTTCATTGTCCGTCAGTCGTCTCCAGAGGCTCATATGGTGTGAAATTATGTGAATTTTTAAAACTCAAATATAGTTGATAAGTGATTAGATTAAAAGAGATCCACATATATATCTCTCCAGTGATCTTCCTCTGTTCCTGTGTCCTGCTCCCTCCCGTCTCATAATGTGTCAATCATTTCTGATGGGTTTCTTATTAAATAATTATGGATTTAGATAGCTCAAGGTTTAAAAAGGGGTGGGGTCTTTGAAGAGGGCGTATTATAAACTTAAATTTAAACCATGATTCATTGTTGGCAAAATGATCATGATAGCCTTTATATTTCACATCTATGTGGTTCAGTCTTGTATACTTATTAGGCATACTTTGCTATTCATTAAATATTTAGGCCTAAGAAGTTGTATGAAATATATTTATCTAAATGTATTAATTAGTTTCCACTATTGTCACCAGAAGTCTTCATTTCAGGGGTTATTTTTTTCAAAATTCTCTTCCGTGGGGGCATGTCACCGGACCCAGGCAAACATGCCTGTTGCTATTTTCCCGGCGGGAGAAATAACTCTTGCGCCAGCGCAAATCAATAAGGGGTTGGTCTGAAGTAGGTTCATTATTCATAGGTGTGGTTTGAGTGTAACGTCAAATAAACCAATCAGAACGCTATCCACATTCCCTTTAAACGCAAGGGCGCAAGTTCCATGGCGGGTTGCTATTATGATGGATTTACCAGGGGCACGCCAGGAGTAGTTCACAGCCGAGGAGACCCACGTTCTTGTAAGAGCAGTCAAAGACAGAGAAGTTGTTTTGTATGGGGATGGGAGAAACCCACCCAAATCAGCGTCGGTTAAACAGGCGTGAGAGGAAATAGCCACAATTGTCTCATCAGCTGGCATCCCCATCGTTGCACCAAGCGCTACAATGATGTCAGGAGACGGGGGTTGGATGTACTTCTGTCTTCCTTCCCAAAGGATGGTACTCCTTTAGTAGTACTTGATGACATTCATCTTGAGAAATCACAGGCAGCCGAGTTCAACATCCTAGCTGCGTCTTTTGACCTCAAGCGAATCCCCACCTCACCAACCCACAGGTCTGGTAATCTTTTTGATCTCATCTACACACATTGCTCCTCCACTCATTACACCCAGATAACCTTGCTACACACATGTGATTACTTTCTCATCACCCTTGATCTTGACCTATCTCCCCCAGACACTATGCACGATCCCCTATTGGTCATGTTCCGGCACAACCTATGTACACTCTCTTCTTCCCACTTATGCTTAAAAAGCCCCTCTCTTACTGACAGTTACAGACCTGTCTCACTTCTTTTGCTCATTGCAAAAACACTTGAGAGAGCTGTTTTTAACCAAACATTCTCCTTTCTTTCTCAGATCAACCTACTCGATGACAAGCAGTCAGGCTTCAAATGCAACCACTCCACCACAACAGTGCTGTTAGCAATCAATGAAGCATTACAGCTAGCTCAAGCAGAATCCAAATACTCGGTTCTGATTTTACTAGACCTTTTGGCAGCCTTTGACACAGTCAGTTATCAGATCCTACTTGTCACCCTGGTCACCAATGGTTTGAATCTTATCTTTCTGATAGACCCTTCAGGATTTTGTGGAAGGGTGCACAGTCCACAGCTCACCAGATAGTCACCGGGTTCTCTCAGCGATCAGTGCTTAGTCCACTCCTTTTTTCCATCTACACAACATCCTTAAGACCTATCATACAGGCACATGGATTCTCCTACCACTGCTATGCTGGTGACACACAGATCTTCACCCAGATGATCCCACCATAGCAGCACACATTACAGCCTGCTTAGAAGATATCTTGGCTTGGATGAAGAAACACCACCTCCAGCTGAACCTCTCTAAGACAGAGTGGCTTGTTTTTCCAGCACAACCCATGCTACAGCATGACCTATCCATTAAACTCTGCACCACAACCATTTCTCCTTCCAAAACAGAAAGCCTTCTCTTATAACATTGCAAAGACAGCGCGATCATGCCATTTTGCGTTCTACAATATCAGGAAGACATGACCATATCTCAGAGAGCATGCTGCACATCTTCTGATTCAAGCTCTTGTAATCTCTAATCTGGACTACTGCAATGCTGTTCTTGCTGGCCTTCCTGTACAGTCTATTATACCACTCCAATTAGTTCAGAACACAGCAGCTTGGATCATCTTCCAGAAGCCCAAAAGGGCTCATGTAATGCCCCTCTTCATCTCTCTCCACTGGCTACCGATCGAATCGCGTATCAGGTACAAGTCGCTACTACTCACAAGACTTTCATTGGGACTGCACGGGCATACTTTCTAGGGGTGTAACAGTTCCCTGTAAAGAATCAATATCGTCCCGTTATCCTCCCATGGTTCGACATGCATGTGCACCGCGGTGCACCATGTTTGATTCGACCACACATTTCTAATATAGATTGGTGAAAAAACAAAGCATAAAACCGCTAATGTATGGTTCTGAATAGCTATGCGTGTGTGTACCTGTCCAATCAACTCATAGTATGCAAATCTGTTGCCAACCTCACAGTTTCTCCTCACATGTTGGTGCACGCGCGTATTTGTGTGTTGTAGACCATTTAGCTAAAAACCGCTAATAGAGGTACCGCCAACTTCATTTAAGTCTACTGCATCAGCGATGCTCAAGAAAACGTGGACAAAACTGTAAAATTTGCGAATGCCGTATGTTCAAGGAAATACATCTAATATTACAAGTCACTTGCTCCGTCATCACCAGGGTGTTGTTGATAGCACGCGATCCCAGGTGAAACCGAAACAGCACATATTGCCTTCTGTGTTTAAATGTTAACTGATCTTCTTGCGCAAAAACTTGAAGATAGTGGCATAGAATATAAAAAGTTACCCAGTGCTCTAAGCTATTTTATATTCATTTTGAAGTGCACTGTATGTTGGTACATGTAGTATAATAATGCAAGTGTTCTCAAGTGAAAATTTTGATTTTGGCAGAGGTTAAAAACTGCTTAGGTTTTTATTTTTGTAAAGAAGCCTGTTGTGACCAAAGTGTTAGGTGTTTGTAACCCAATAAATAATTTTATTTTCTTTGAATTTGACAGTATACTTTTTGCCCCCATAAACATACACACACCAAAATGAAACTGTGACCCTAGAACTGTGATACACACCGAACCTTGAGTAATTTGATCCGTTACACCCCTAATACTTTTACACATTCATATGTTCCTAGACCCCATCCAGAACCTTACATTTAACCAATGAGCGGCATCTTGTGTTACCTTCGCAAAAGGGCACTAAATCACGCTCCCACTCATTTTCCTTCACTTCTCCCTCCTCCCTTCTTGCTTGCAACATTCAAAAAACAATTCAAAACCCATCTCTTCCAAATATACTTGACATGGATATTGACCACACTTCTTTTTTTTCTCCCTTTATTTTTCTCTCAACAGGTATTGTTTCGGAATAGTGAAAACTTGTATTTTGTTATTAGCACCTTTTTGTACTGTTGCCTCCCTATGACACATGGCTTTTATTGTTTCTGAATCCTTGTAAGTCACTTTGTATAAAAGCGTCTGCTAAATGCCTAAATGTAATGTTAGCCTCTGTGGTCTCCTCCATGTTTCCAGCATCTAACCAACTCTCTCTATTATTTAAAACCAATGCCACAAACACTCATCCTGATTGGACACCTTATGCCCTTTGACATGTGGACCAGCCCAGGCTACCGTTTCCGCCCATTCCCTCTTTCTCTCTCCTATCTGAAGTGGATGTTTCCAAGGTCTTTGCTTCTAACCACCCGACTACCTGCCTGTTAGATCCTATGCCCACCCATCTCCTTCAAGCCACTTCTCCATTAGTTATCCCTGCTCTCCGGATAACCCTGTTGCTGAAAAAACCCACACTTAACCCTGCAACATTATACATTATAGAAAAATACAGACCTGTATCTCTCCTTCTCCTCATTGCCAATACTCTTAAAGCAGTCCCTCCACTAAGACTGCGCTGCTCTCAGACTTTAAGCCCTAAGGCGTGCAAGGGCAACCTCCAAATCATCTGTAATGATCCAACTGCATCCATCTGCCACATTTGACACTGTCAATCACCACATCCTCCTTTCAACAAGGCTATGGGTGTCTTTGGTACGGTGCTACTATGGTTCAAGTATAACCTCTAAGGTAGGTCATTTAGAGAATCCTGGAGAAGTGACGTCTCTGAACCACAATACTCCAATCTCAATAACGGGGTACCTCAAGGCTCAGTGCTTGGACCACTGCTCTTACATGGCATTCCTGTGTTTTGTCATTTGGAAACATGGCTTTTCCTACCACTATGTGGATGACACACAACTCCACTTGCCGTTCCAACCTGGCGATTCAATAGTTTCTGCCCACATCTCAGCATACCTGAGTGACATTTCACTCTGGATGAAGGATCATCATCTCCAGCTGAACCTCGCAAAGATGGAACTGCTTGTCATATCATCTGACCCTAAGATTCATCACAGTCTTTCCACTCAGTTAGGTTCTTCGACCATTATGCATTCCATGGCAGCTAGAAACCTGGGAGAGGTCATTGACGATCAGCTTTGTTTCATGGAGCATGTTGCCAGCACCGCGCACTCTACAACATTAGGAAAATGAGACTTTTCCTATCGGAGCATGCTACACAAATCCT
The DNA here is from genome assembly GCF_027580225.2 of Misgurnus anguillicaudatus. Lineage (NCBI taxonomy): Eukaryota > Metazoa > Chordata > Actinopteri > Cypriniformes > Cobitidae > Misgurnus > Misgurnus anguillicaudatus. The sequence goes on along the minus strand of NC_073356.2, from coordinate 5,296,545 downwards.
AGTCCAGGCTCTTGACCTGTCCAGACTGTACTATTGCAATGCGTTACTGGCCAGACTCCAAACCTTCACAAACAAACCCCTATAGATGACCCCTACAGCGATCTGCCAGTGGCAACAAGATTCTGTAGCCGATTTTAAGAATCGTCTTTTAAAAGCTAAAAACCCATCTCTTCTGCCAACACCTCACTTACTAATACAAAGCTTAATATATTTTCCATCTTTCTCTTTTCTGTCAAAAAAACCTTGGCTATGTATACTGTGTTAGACTTGATGAGACTAGTTCTAGTGCACTTATGTATTGCTGTTCTTGTGTTGCTCTAATTCCTTCTAATGTTTACCTCATTTGTAACTTTAATTATCACAGATGTAAAATTCTACACTGCTGTATGTGATCTCATCAGAAAGGGTGAGGTAAATCAGGATAGGTCCATTCTTAAAAGAGGACATGGAAATGATCTCATGTTTTCCTGGGTCAACATCTACAGATATTATTTAACCATCTGCTTTTTAACAAAGCTGACAGTAAACTATTGGTAAATCGTGAAGCTATTAGTAAATATGATAAATAAATTAAATATATGGCCTATTTGATAATATACATACTATACAAGTGTCACAGTGCATGCAGGTAATTTGTTTTATTACCGTGCTGGTGAAGGTGATGAGGAATGTGTCGTATTGAACTGTAGGTGGCGTCCAGAACAAACTGACGGATGTTTCAGTGATGTTGCTCATGCTGAGTTGTGAGACACCTAACAGTGCTGTAGAGAAATTGGAGTAAGTTTCAAGCTAACTTAACAGACTATACATCTCACCCATTCAAAGCCATCCGTTTCCACTTTTGCCTATAAATGTGTGCTGTAATTCCATATTTACAAAACATTTTATCTTACCAGTAGGAGTTCTCCTAAATAGCAGTAAAAGTTCTTAGGTAAGAGTTTTCTCCTAAACCTAATCACAAAGCTGCTGAGAACAACTTTTTTAAGGAATGGGTAAAAAGCTTAAGCTAAGAGAAAGCACAAGGCTGACCACAGTGCTCAATGTTATCAAGATTACTAACTGTGCAACAGTAATTGAGTGATAGGGGATGGGTCTCTTTGAGTTATTTAATCATAGCTATATTGTAGAATGAAGTATCATGATGCCATATAAAAAAATAAGGCCAACATTTTTTAATTTATGTACTGTAATTGTGTAGCACCTATTTATTTAGAGTGTATAAGCAGACTTTTAATTAACAGACTAGAATCATAGATAACAGTATGACATGCAAACATAAAAGAAAACTAAACTGAATTAAAGAACAGTTGTCACTTCTTGCCAAAATTGTACATGAAAAGAAGGCAACAGCCATGTTATTATTGTTTGTGATCTGGTCTTAGATATTAAGGTGTCCTCTTGATCTGCTTTGTGTATCTAGAAAGAGCCAATTAACAACGCCCTGTCGGGCGAGTATATAAATTATACTATAAAATATATATTAAAAAAATCTCAGTTTCACTGAGAAGCCAAGCCTAGGAGACCCAGCCACCTCGCAGTGATACAACTGTGGCGATGGGACGTGCCATCTCTGTTCCCTTCCTTTAGGGTTACATCCGAAATCGAGACGTTCCCTTTCAGTCAGTTACTTCAATGTCAGCACAGGACCTTATGCAGAGGCGGCCATTCACTGCTGTTCCAATACAACCCATTCAGTAACACTTAGATAACACTATGAAGTGTATCCATTTTGGCAGTAGCGGGGACACTGCGGAAGCCACAGCCTGCAGCTCTACAAATAACTGTCAGCGAGGTGCTGCGAGCCAGCACCCAGGAGGATGTGATACTTCTAGTAGAGTGTGCCTGCAACCTGAGCGGGCACAGAATACCCTGAGTCTGATATGCCAGGGGAATGGTGTCCACTATCCAGTGTGACATCCTCTGCTTGGAGACAGCTTTTCCACTTCTGCTGTCCTCCGTAACAGACAAAGAGCTGCACCACGCCTTGCCTAAAGCCAGTGCTGAAGCCGTCTCATTTGGACCAGCCCAAACAGTGTTACTACTGCCACAGCTGTCATATGCCCATGGAGCCTCTGAAATAGCTTCAGTGGATACCGCTAAACAGCTATTATAAATTCTAAATTATATCTAATTTTGATCTCAGCTGTATATAAAATAATTTGTTACTTTAAATGAGTCATATTGCATATTGATATTTGGATGGTAATACCATTACTACAGTTAAAAAAAACATACTACACTAGACATGGGTTACTTTTCGTAAGAGAAGGATTACCATATTCATTTACCATGCTAATTACATTGTAGCTCAAGGTAATCAAAAAAAACTTTGTTATTGCAATAAACAACAAGTAATATATTAAATATGAGTATTACTAACCTGTATCACAGTTGTCCCCTGTGAAGCCAGACTCACACTTACTGCAGCTGGTCCCTGTAAAACCACGGCGACACATACAGTGGCCCTTTACACAACGTCCTCTGTTACTGCAGTTGTTGGGGCAGGTTTTGGCAGAGCAGTCTTGACCAGAAAACCCCACATCACAGACACACTCACCATTAACACATCTGCCTTTGTCATTGCAATTATTCGGACAAGCCTTGGATGAGCAGTCTGGTCCAGTAAAACCACTCTGACACACACACTGGCTATCAAGGCATTTGCCCCGGTTACTGCAATTCCCAGGACAAGACATGGATGAACAGTCTGGCCCTGTAAACCCACCCTCACAGACACATTTGCCATTTACGCATACTCCACGGTTGTTGCAGTTATATGGACATGTTTTGACAGAGCAAGCTTGCCCTGTGAAGCCAGGATTACACACGCACTGTCCATTTACACACCGTCCCCTGTTATTACAGTTTTCTGAGCAAGATGCTTTGGAACAGTCACGACCAGTAAATCCTGTGTCACACACACACTTGCTGTTCACACAGCGACCATGGTTATTACAGTTTTCTGGACAGCTCTCTGTCTTGCAGCTGGGCCCAGTAAACCCAAGATCACACACACACCTGCCATTAACACAGCGTCCTCTGGAATTGCAGTTTTCAGGACATGCACTGGAAGAACACTCTGGACCAGTAAAGCCTGGATCACAAACACACTGTCCTTTTACACATTTGCCCCTGTTGTTGCAGTCATCAGGGCATTCAGATGTGCTACAGTCAGGTCCACTGAATCCTGGGAAACACACACACTTCCTGTCTACACAGCGACCCTGGTTATTGCAGTCATCTGGACAGTCATCTGTCGTGGGACGAACTGTAGAACCCATTGGACCTGTTAAGAGAGGTTTATGTTATAATCATTAAACAAACATTACAATTTGCTATCTCTGTATTGTATTGTATTACAGCACATTTACAAGAAAATTAAAGAAACACTTTAAACAAAGTAAAGGCCTGATGTTCTGGCCTGCCTGCTGTCCAGTCAGCTCAGCTTGACATGTGATAGACTGATGAATGAATGACAGACCTCTCAAAATCTACGAATCAGGCAATTGCAAACCTTGCAAAGCAAAAATGCCACCACATACCCAACATCAGCCATGCACTGCCTCTTTGGCTATATTTGACAATCGTGCAAAAAACACAATCTTTATAGTTATGGCCTGATAAGTTACTGGCGCTGCTGCAAGTTTCAAAGTCAGGTGCTGCCGTGCCACGTTGCTTTGTGTACAGTCGTGACCGGGAAAACACATATACTGCCATTCCGAAAGTGTCATAAAAATGATAAACTTCCTATTTCAGCCTTTCAATGTGGTTTGCACAAAAACAGCAGAACTTATTAATAATGCAAATTTATGATCTGCCAAAAACTTTTTTCACCTTTTAATTTGCAATGTCTTTAAAGGTCTTTGGAAAGTCTTACATTTGAAAAATCCTTCAGATGCCCTGAATGTTTTCTGAGAAGTTGGCCAAGGAAGCCTATACTTGAATATTAGAAATACATAACATATAAATATTTCAACATTTGAACTGTCTCATCCCAGTGTAAGCCAACGGTGTATTTGTCTTTGTATGTGGTGTATTCCTAGTGAGTTCTTGAGAGTTATATCAATAAAAAAATATTAGCCTACAAGATTAGCAAATCTGGTGGATTACATGAACAGGGTGGCAGCAGCAGCAAAGCTGGCCTGAAATGGATTAAAATCCTGGCCTGATTTAATATTTCAGTCCACTGCTGCTCAAGATGAATCAGTCTAAAAGGCTAAATTCGTAAGTTATAGAATTAATGTTTTTACTAAATGCATTGTACTTTACACTTTAAACAAGTGACCAAGTACATTCAGATTTATTCTATGTAAATGTAGTGATGATCAGTGTTCGAATTGTTTCAAAGCACTTGACTCTTGATGTGTAGTGACACTTTCATTTTCCCAAATTCCAAAACAGTTTGGGATGAACTGAAAAAAACTGCACATTTATACAAAATATCCAACAAAATATAAAGAGTTTATTTATTGATTGATGTTCAGAATGGTTGGGGTATGGGTTAGGATGTCTAAAAATGTAACAGAAAATGATTCTAACCCCAAGTGACAAATGAAAGAAGAAAACAGGAAAAAACAATGAGAAAACAATACATAAAATGACATGAGAAATCTGTAGGAGTGACACGGAAAAGACATCCGTGGTCCAGTCACAGAAAAAAGCTGAATTCTGCGTGACTGTAATCCGTGGATTTTCATGAGATCAGGTTGAAAACAATAAAAACAACAGATTAATTGGCCCTTTAAAACAAAACATGCAATTACTTACCAGGCTACAGGTGAAGCTGCTCTTTACACCTTCTAACGTCTCATAATCAGTCCTCATTTATGTCCAAGAGACTCAATAATAATCTTTTACATTTAAATCCTTTATTTTTCCATATTTTAAAACATTTGTGTGCTGATGTGCATCCATGTGTATGAAAAGCAAACGCACATTGTTGTCCCGTTTATAGGCACATATTACTAATGAAACAAAAACAATATTGCACTATTGACTATTGACGTTATACCAGGTTTTAGCTGGTCAATGGTGTAGTCTATTTTAGTTGCCTTAAAATCAGGGGCGTTGCACAAGATCTCGGGCCCTATGCATAGGCAGTCCTGAGGGGACCCATGCCCCACCCCCATAATATATTCCAGACTTTCAAGGGCCCTCTTTTTCTTTGGGGCCCTGGAAATCAGTACTGGTTTCAACCCCAGTCCGACGCCCCTGCTTAAAATAGCAATGCGCCAACAATTTGCCTGAACAAACCTAGTTTTCAGACCAGCATGCCCAAGGGAGAAAAAATGGGTCCAAATGAACTTGCTATTTAAACAATGTGGCGCTTAACGTGAAAATGATAATTAAGCTGAGTTGAAACTAGCAAAAGTGGCTTGCATTGCGCATTGCGCTGCATGAACTTCAAGATGAACAAAGAGGCGGGCTGAGTTGAAATATGATTTCATTGACGGGTCTATCACCCAATCATAAAATGTGGAGGCAATTTCTCAATTTTAGCAGTGACACAGAATTTTCTCAATTTCTGGAGGCACTGGTCCCTTGCCTCCCCAGAGAAAATCCTGGTTTCTAGGCACAGTGTGTGACCCTCTTCAGAAAACAAATCATGCAAAATATAATTTGAAATAGCCATTTATGAAACTGGAAGAAAAAGCAGACATTGTCAATTTGTGTTTACCAGGGCAGTTTAATATTTTTTTTATAATGTTATAATTTTATTGTTAATAAACCAGGGGACCCCCCTGTCAGGATCCTGTCAGAATTGTATCTGGAATTATATCTAGTCTTTGTGACAGGGTCCTGGCAGTACCATGTTTTATGTGGGAGATGCGTGGTGTAGTATTGATTTATTCTGACCACGCATTTCCCGGGTCTTGTCACTTTTTCCCCGATCCCTTACTTGTGATTTGTTTCAGGTGTTTGTAATTTATTTTGTCCCTATTTAAAGTCCTTGTGTTTGCCGTTCCTTACTCGTGCGTTTGTCCTTCTTTTGAATTTTGTGACCATTTATGCCTAGTCTAGTTTAGTGTCAGTTACGTGTCAAGTCTCTAGTTTATTGTCAAGTTTAGTCTAGTCCTGTTAGTCTTTTGTATTTAAGTCTTGTTTCTTGTTGTTTGCCCCATTGTGGTTTTTTTTGTTTTGCTGTTTTTGTTTAATAAAGCGTTCATTGATTTTCTACCCCCCGTCTGCACTTGGGTTACATTTCCGCAATTCCTGACACCCCCATGATGATATTTTTAGGCCTTATGTTTCTTGAACTCCTGTTGATGCGTGCATCGATACAGCACCTTCCATATCGATTCTGCCACACTTTTGAGGGTATTATTATTTTGTTTTATAACCATTTTAACAGTGATGTGATGGATCATAGTTGACCTGTGGAAGGAATGCACGTTTTTCTATCTTTTTCCATGCGTAAAAAAACATCTGTACTGTCTTTGAAACATGTCAATGTTCTTTATCCTTTATGTTGAGTACAGTTTTACTTATAATAAGCATACAGTACATTTGCCTAAAGCAGGAGTGGGGAACCCTGGGTCCTAGAGGGCCACTGTCTTGTAGATTTTAGTTCCAACCCTAATTTAATTAGATTTTTCAGGTGTGTTAAATAGGGTTGGAACTAAACTCTGCAGCACAGTGGCCCTCCAGGACCAGGGTTCTCCACCCCTGGCCTAAAGCATATATATTTGTCCACGCAAATGTTAATTTCACGATCCAGGAAGGTAGCCCGCTGGCACCAGGACTAGATGCAAGTACATCCCAGTACATCATTTTTTAAAGCTCTTTTTACCTTAAGCCACCTATTAAAATATTATTCGCTCTATTAACTCTATACTCAGAGGCATTTGACCTCTAAAAATCATTTAACCTTTACCTATACCTTTAAATCATTTAACCTATCCTACATGTCATTACCTTTTTTGTTTGTCATTCATCTCTTACATCAGTAGCTTTAAAGCCACCAAGCCGGATTCATAAATCTTTTGGTATTTTTAAATTTTTCCTCAAACTAATCTGCAGCGAGCTGCCCTACGCAGTCACTCGGTTGTTGGTCATCAGAATCTAGGGTTGCCAACTGTGCCAAATTAGCAAGGATGTCCCGTGTTTTGAGCCTAAAAATAGGCTCTGCTACTTTTTTTGCAAGGTTTTTGACAGCTAGGCTGATCTAACCTGTGACTAATTTAACAGGTGGTTTGACTTTATGTGCCGCTACAAGAACCGAGAGGCAGATGAAATCAAAATCCTGTGAGAAATGCCATGAGCACCCCAGCTAAAGCCCTCATTGGAGGGTTCTCCAGGTCGAAAGCCTAAACCCGATGTCTAGTTTGCTCCTTAAAACTCATGCTGTAATACACAAGCACTTCCATTTGACTGCAGGCGAGGCCTACCTGTATAATGCTGTGAGCATCTCAGCCAAAGTCCCCATCGTTTGCTGCGAGGGTCCCCCAAGTCAAATGCGTAAATTCGATGCCTCACTCAATTTCAAGACATTTGCATGAACGCTCCCCATTTGACCCTTGGCTGGGCTTACCCATCAGACACTGCGAGCATCTCAGCCGACGAGGCCTACCCGTCACTTCGGATGCAGCAAGAGCCCTAGAAAACAACCTATTTCTGTCGGTTTTTACAGGATGTTCTTCTGGTTGCTGTCGTTATTTATGCAGCTATTTTGGGGATTACTCTGGATTTGGACAAAAAATCTAAACTCGGAGCTCTCCCCTCGAACAGCAAAAATATGTTGAATTATCTCATCACCCTATTGATTACTTGTTAATGCGAACTCATGAATTTGATCACGCCACTTTCAATAAATGAGTCTATAAATCGGAACAAGTAGTGTGGATATCGTTACCAATGGGTCTATTGTTTTTCTATTACTACTACTGCAAGTAAGTAATTTCCAATGCAGAAATATTACTGCTACAGTGGTTTAACAGGTTACTGATGTTGCACTGATGTTATTTTTTGAACACCACTGTATACGGTTGTTTTTAGCCAACCAATGGTTTGAGCATTTTGGGTTGAAACAACCCAGCATTTTTAGAGAGCATCATCTTTAGAAAGTACTTTACCTTTGCTTTGTTGCGAGGTGCAGCATCCCTCTGAACCTCCACATTTCTCCCTCAGATTAGAGACTTCTTTCTCCAGTGTTTCAATGCGTTCATACAAGGCTGCAAAATCCACTTTACACTGACTGCAGCCTCCTCCTGACACTGGGACCAGACGGATTTGATGGGTCAGCACAAGAGGAGAATCAGGATCCAAGTCTATCTCTCTTTCTTTGGGCCCATCTTGTGCGCATGTGTCTGAAATAACAACTTTAATCGGTTGAGGTTTCACATCCCTGGGTGCACTTTGAGTTCTTGTCTGCAAATCTGGACTCAAGAGGGCAGGGCTGGGCAGAGCCATTAGCAGGAAAAGGAAAAGAAAACCCATGCTGAAGGGAAGAACACCCTAAAATCATTGGATGGTAAAGGATTTTTCTCATAAAAGCTGGGATGAAACTCTGTCTCTTCTCTTCAAGTGTCCACCCACTCTGTTTCAAGCAAACAAAAAATTCATTAAGTTTAATAATAAATATTTTTTATAATATAATTTCAAGGCAATATATACACAGTGGAAACCAATCACAGAGCAGAAACTAATTAATAATTAAAGCTGCAAGCAGCGATGGTGAGCCCTCGCACACATGGGTACCGCTACCCTATTATATTAGTAAAGCAGTGAACCAGGGGGATATGAATTTAAGTGTGTAAATATAGGTGGATATTCAAAGAAAATATGATGTTCAGGCCAGGGCACTTATCAAACATGTGAAGCATGGGTCAGATTGGACATTGTAAGCCTGAGTTAGAACAACTTCCTTTTTTATGGCGAAAAGCAGAAATTTAGCAGGCCGCCACGGACACACCCTCTAACGAAAAGTCAAGATCTTTCCAATTTAGCATCACAAAGGCCTTTACATGACACAGACCAAATAAGGTTTTAATCTAATGAAATCTGTAGGAGGAGTTTGTTAAAGTATGAAGCCCAGAAATGGGAAAATTTTCACTCAAGCTACAGAGAAAATTCAAAATGTCCGACTTCCTGTGTGGTTTAGAGCTTGGCTCCAAGAGACTTTTTTGTAGGTCTTGGGGTGATACATGATCCTTTCACATTTCGTATTTGTACATTTACCGTAGCGTGGGGGGGGCTGCTCTCTTAAGTTTTTGTAGGTGGCGCTATAGAGCTATTTTTACACCTCCAGTTCTGAAGCCTATTTCAAATAAAAATGTTCACCTCATTTTAGACGTGTGCAACGTTTCATGACTTTTAAGCTTGTTAAGGCTGTCAAAAATGCGATTTATTTAGTGATACTTTGCAAGGCCGCCACGGACACACCCTTTAATGAAAAGTCAAGGTCATTGCTATTTATCATCACAAAAGGTCTTGACGCTATGATTGTTACTGAATTATGCAATCTTGATGTGTTCAGGCCAAGACCATTATCAAGGATGTGAAGTTGGGGGCAGATCTGACAATGTGTGCCTGAATTACAACAGCTTTCTGTTTTATGGCGAAACATTACATTTTGACAGGCCGCCACGAACACGCCCTTCAACGAAGAGTCAAGATCTTCGCAATTTATCATTGCAAAAGGCTTAACATCAGTCTGACTAAATATGATGATGATTTGATTAAATCTCTAAGAGCAGTAAATCACGGCGTAAAACATGGCATTTCCTGATACCTCTAGGTGGCGCTATGACGGAAGCTAAATATTGGCATTGAAATGTGTTCAGGCCAAGACCCTTATCAAACTTGTGAACCGTGGGGCAGATTGGACAATGTATGCCTGAGTTATAACAACTTTCCGTTTCATGCGAAAATGGTCAAATTTGTCGGGACGCAATGGACACACCTTCCAACGAAAAGTCAAATGCTCCGCAATTTAACATCGCAAAGGCCTTTAGATGATACTGACCAAATATGATTATGATCTGATTTGTAGGTCTTGAGGTGATAGATGACCCTACCAAATTTCGTATCTGTACGTTTTTCGTAGTGGGAGAGCTGTTCTCTTGAAATTTTGCAGGTGGCGCTATAGAGTCATTTCTACACGCCCCTTTCTGGCGCCTATACCACATGTAAATTTTCATCACTTCTGACGCATGTGCAAAGTTTCAAGAGTTTTCGAGTATGTTTAGGCCCTCAAAAATGCAATTCATTTTGGAGAAGAAGAAGAAAAAGAAACTGAGCAAAAACAATAGGGCTTTGCACCCACGGTGCAGGCCATTCTGGCCTGCTCCTCAGTGCTCGGGCCCTAATTATGGCAACAGATAGAGAGATGGGCAGGGGTGGAGCCAGACTTTCTAAATATTGGGCCTTAGCCCAAATTTAAAAAATTGAACTCCTGCCACCTAAAATTAGAAAAAATATGTCTGCATTTATTAAGAAAGCATTTAATGTGGCAGAAATGTTTATTACACTGCTACAATCACCGTTTTTCACTATAAAAATTTTGACTTCACTATATGTGCACTTTCTAACCTGCATGGTTCTTCTTGATGCGCTCCCTCTCTCTCGTGTTTGTCTAACTGTTATGATACTTGGTCACTTAAGGCAGTGGTTCTATAAATACTTGGCCTGTGCCAAGAGGTTTATAGGTTGAAAAAGTTCCTTACTAAGGTAAATTCCCAGCTAGGCATTAATTTTGGCATTTATTGGGTTTTATGGGTTTTATTTGTGTTACATGTGTATCCTTTTCTTCTCTTTTATAAGAGAATTACATATTGCCTCTTTCAATTTAAATGGTGCTAAAGAAGGTAAGAAATGGTTTGAATTATATAAGTTAAAGAAGATAAAAAATATATTTTAATAGGAAAATATACACGTAGTGACTCTAATGAAGGAGACTTGGCGAGATAATTTGATGGGTTACTTACATTAAAGTGCACCTATTTCATTACTAAAAACAACATTATTTTATGTATTTGGATGTAATGCTTGGGTTACAATAATGTAGTAACATAGGCGTAGCTTGACATTTAAGCTTGGAGAGCCAGACTTGTCATGCCCTATGACTTTTACCGCAAACCAGATAATTAAAATCTATAACATTTTTGTTGACTACATTAAAATACCAGCTTGAATGTTAGATAAAAACCAAACACGATAATGGTCATTTTTGTAACTGTAACACACACCTTGGTAAGGAACTTTTCTAACCCACAAAATTACTCAAAGAGGTATTCCCTGTAGTGTCAAACCCAGTACTAAATGTCTTTAACTCATCACTAAAATTAGGCTACGTTCCAACAGCTTTCAAACTAGCAGTTATTAGACCGCTCATTAAAAAACCACACCTTGACCAGGGAGATCTTAATAACTTTAGACCAATCTCAAATCTCCCTTTTCTTTCCAAAATATTAGAAAAAGTAGTGGCAAGCCAGCTACGCACATTCTTAGCAAATCATAGTACGTATGAAAAGTTCCAATCAGGATTCACGCCCCACCATAGCACAGAGACAGCACTGCTTAGAGTTAGAGTTACAAATGACCTTCTCCTAACATCCGATCGTGGCGAAATCTCACTCCTTATATTATTAGACCTTAGTGCAGCCTTTGACACAATAGATCACACAATCTTACTTAATAGGCTAGAAAACTATGTTGGCATCAGTGGTCAGTCGCTAGCCTGGTTCAGATTGTATCTAACCATTCGCTATCACTTTGTTTATGTAAATGAGGAGCAGTCATATCACTCCCTGGTTAAATACGGCATACCGCAGGGATCAGTTTTAAGTCCTATCCTGTTCTCGTTATATATGTTACCTCTAGGAGATATTATCAGGAATCATAACATACGGTTTCACTGCTATGCAGATGATACCCAGCTTTACATCTCCTTACATCCTAGCGAAACACACCAGTTTTCTAATGCTAAACTCCAATAAGACAGAGTTACTTGTTATCGAACCGAATCGCTACAAATATAATATGACAGATTACAAGTTGCCCATAGATGGCTGCACTGTGGTGCCAACCTCCACGGTTAAGAATTTAGGTGTGATGTTCGACAGCAATTTATCCTTTGATAGCCATATCTCCAATGTCTGCCGCACAGCATTCTTCCATCTTAGAAATATCTCAAAAATACGCCATATGTTGTCTGCATCAGATGCAGAGAACCTTATCCACGCTTTTATGACCTCTAGAATAGACTATTGTAACTCGTTACTCTGAGAATGCCATGCAAATCAGGTAAACAAGCTTCAGCTAGTTCAAAACGCTTCTGCAAGAGTGCTTACCCGCCCTAAGAAGTATGACCGCATACGCCCAATTCTGGCATCTTTACACTGGCTACCAGTTAAATATTGCATACAATTTAAAATATTACTAATCACATACAAAGCCTTAAATGGCCTAGCACTCTAATATCTTAGAGAATTATTATCAGAATACAATCCATCACATGCATTGCGGTCACAAAATTCTGGTCTCTTAATTATCCCTAAAATATCAAAAGTGTCTAAAGGTGGCAGATCCTTTTCCTACTTAGCCCCTAAGCTATGGAATGATTTACCAACCGACGTCCAAAAATCAGAGACAGTAGATAACTTTAAATCTAGACTTAAAACTTTTCTCTTTAACAAGGCATTCACATAATTTGTTTTAGTAATGGTACTTATCTCCCAATAGCTAGCTTGTACAACCTAATAAATAAATAAATTAAAACCTTTTTTCGTCCAAAGCACTCCAAAGCATTGTAAATGTCATTAATAATCTTTAGTAATATGCTGAAACTTTGAATTAGTTGTTGGTTGAGTCTTAATTTCCAAATATGGTCGGGTTGCAATTTTGGCTTTTCCCCATGATCTTGAGAATAGTATGTCATACAGAACCGTTTGCCACTGTACGTTAGTATTAACGACGGCAGTGGGGCCTCTGACCTTAGTCCGGAGGGGTTCTCTCCTAGGGGGGTTTTCAACCCGGGGAGGCGGCCTTCTTGGGCTTAACTTCTATACGTTACATTAGTAATACGTTCGCTTATAATGTTGATTTATATCCACAGCAAATTTAGCTGCTTGTGCTATCATGTATTATGTTGTGCTATCTGTCGATTTTCTGTGCTTTTCACTGCATCTATTATGTAAAGCTGCTTTGATACAATTACCAAATTGTGAAAAGCGCTATATAAATAAAATTGAATTGAATTGAATTAACAGAAAAGAATGAGAACCATACTATGTTTATTATAGAGTAACTAAACATTAAACCAACTTTTTTTAGTTAAAGGTTCCGTTCTTTCTGTGTTTTTAAAGCTTTGATTGTGTTTACAGTGTGAAATAAAACATGTATTTTTCACACAATTTACTTATCTGTATAGCGCTGTTTTCACTGTCCTAAAACAGGCTGATATATTTCTTGTTCTATGAAGTCCCTCCTTCAGAAATACGTATCGAGTTCAAATTGTGTAGTTTGTTTAGTGTGCTGTGATTTGATAGCAGCTTGCCGTTAGCTTAGCTGGCGACTGACGTATTCCTGTGGGTGGAGTTTAGTCAAATAACTGTTCTACTGACGTCATTAAAGCAGGACGTAGCAGGCTGTAGTCCAAACCGGCCATTCACTGTAGGCTTTGAAAGGCGAATTCTGTTAAAGAAATATATCGCCTGGCAGTGAACTTATTATTTATACTATTATAGCAACATTACATACTACCTAGGGTTTAAAAAATGGGATCAGAAAGAATGTGACCTTTAATGTTCTGTAAGAATGGGGCTTTATTAGTGCTGTTCATTGATTTGAGTAACTTTTTTGACATTTGGGTATAAAGTGTTTCAATGCTACAACAGGTTGAACGGTGGCTACTGCAGTTGAATTTTTCTGTTGGATGTTGCGGTACTGCATTGTGTAAGCGGTACGACCCTACGTATGCAGGTTCAAGCTCACCATGTCCATGTTACGATCTCACCACACCCTTGGTACAAGTTCAGTTTGTCCCCTCTATCTCTGTTGGGGTCTGCCCACTTTTCTTATATTTTTCAAATTTTGCCAGTGGGTGGAGTCAGTCTCTGAACAGGGGTTTAGTTACGCTTTAATAATTTTAATAAATATGAATTTACTCCCACTCTATACGTTTTTAGTATAATCAGTGATCAAATATTGAAGCATCCTAAATCACAATGAATTTGACAGTAAATATAAACAACAGTTCTTGAACTAATTGCCTAAAAGTCATTTTTCCAGGTTTCTCAGAAAACACAATTAAATGGAACTAACTTAAGAGGTTGAGTAGATTTGTGTTCTTCTTGATGCAGCTGCCATTTAGAAAAGCTTGTAAAATTGCTTGTAAAAGTCTCAAAGTATTTTGACTTAAAATAAAACTAAAACTAAAATAAAATTAGTTTAGGAAGGTGACGATATTAAAGTTAAAATGCTTAATGCTCTACACTAGAAAAAAAGGCATTTTATGACATTTTCTTTACTTCTAAAACACAACATAATTCAATGCCTAATTTAAAATACAAGTATAGCCTATTGCTTTTTTATGTTTTTCTAAAATGTATTCTCTAAAAATCAACCTGAACTCCGCATATTTCTGTGGCCCTGCCACGGACTTTCTTTTCCGTGGCATTCTCACGGATTGGTTATTCAACTGTTTTGTCCTATTTTCTTACCATTGTCGCTTCGGTTTAGGGTTAGATTTACATAAAATGACATCCCTACCCAAATCCAACTCTAACCCCAACGCCAGGCGACAATTGATTAAAGGTTAGAAAATATAAAAGAATACACCAGAAAAAACAGTATAATCAAATAATCAAATACTTAAAGTGACATACTAACGCAAACACCAAATCGAACCCTAAACCGAAGCGACAATGGTTTGAAAATAGGAAAAAGCTGTTGAGTAACCAATTCGTGAGAATGCCACGGAAAAGAAAGTCCGTGGCAGGGCCATGGAAATATGCGGAGATCTGTGAGAATGTCACGGAAAAATTAGCAAAAAATTCCGTGACTATCCCACGGAACTTTGTGAGATCATGTTGCAAAAAATTCCTGACCCACAAAAAGGTGGAGTGCATGATATCTGAAAAACGCTTTGGAAAAGAGTCAGGCCGACTACCAAAACAAGCCTGTAGCCAATCAACAGGTACGTGCCTACTAAACGACATCATTGCCTGGATTGTGTATGTGTGGGGCGGGGCTATCAACAGAAAGTCCAGATTCAATTGGTGTATGAGACCCAATGTCTTGCTGGAAGGTGAACCTCCGCCCCAGTCTCAAAATTGCAGATTTTCATATAAGATTGCCCTGTATTTGGTTCCATCCATTTTCCCATCAACTCTGACCAGCTTCCCTGTCCCTGCTGAAGAAAAATATCCCCACAACATGATGCTGCCACACACCATGGAGATTGTGTGTTCAGGGTGATGTTACATTTTGGTCTCATCTGACCAAAGCACCTTCTTCCACATGCTTGCTGTGTCCCCCACATGGCTTGTCGCAAACTGCAAACAGCATTTCTTAAGACTTTCTTTCTTATTTGTGGAGTGCACGACTAATAGTTGTCCTGTGGACAGATTCTTTCACCTGAGCTGTGGATCTCTGCAGCTCCTCCAGAGTTACCATGAGCCTAGGGCTGTTCCGAATACCATTTTTTGAGCTTCGAAGCTCTAGTCATGCAAGTCAACCGATCCGCTTTGAGAGCTAAAGCATATATTTCCAATACAAAAGTAATCCCCCATAACTCCGTGTGACATGTTGACGTCTTGTGAAGCAAATCAATCAGTTTTTGCAAGAAATGTAACATTATTTACAACACTATTAGCGTGAATGCCAAAATAGGAGGCGTGCTTTCCGTTTGAGGCGATCTTTTCCACAAGTGGCGTTTGGTGGCTGTTGGCTATGGATGTTGGTCTCTCTGCGCCACCTATAGAGCAGGAGCGTGAAGCGCACTTCCTGCTTGGCAAAAGCTCTGCATTAACGCTGTACAAATATTTATATATACATATTCGAATCTCAGAACTGAAAATTGAATGTCAACCCACGGAACAAATATTCAAATTTTCTGGTCCAGCCCTACATGAGCCTTTTGGCTGCTTCTCTGATTCCTCTCCTTGCAAGGCCTGTCAGTTTAGGTTGGACGGTCTTTGTTAGGCTTGCAGTTGTGCCATACTCTTTCGATTTCTGGATGATGGATTGTACAGTGCTTCGTGAGATGTTCAAATTAATTCATTTATAACCTAACCCTGCTTAAAACTTCTCCACAACTTTATCCCTGACCTGTCTTGTGTTTTCTTTGGTTTTCATGATGCTGTTTGTTTACTAATGTTCTCTAATACACTTCTAAGGGGTTCTCAGAACAGCTGTATTTATACTGAGATTAAATTACACACAGGTGCACTTTCTTTATTTACTGGTGACTTCTGAAGGCAGTTGGTTTCAGTGGATTTTAGTGAGTGGCATCAGTGTAAAGGGGGCTGAATACAAATGCACACCACACTTTTCATCTCATTTATATGTAAAAAAAAAAATGTGCACACCATTTTCATTCCACTTCATAATTATATGCCACTTTGTTTCGGTCTATTTCATAAAATACCAATAAAATAAAATTTTCTTTGTGGTTGTAAAATGTCAAAATCTGGAAAAGTTCAGTGGGTATGAAAACTTTTGCAAGGCACTGTATACTGCAAAGTAACATTTTAAAATATAAAATAACCTAAATTGGTATGTATATTTGTTGAGGAATATAACATGTTTTATAAAAATCCTATTAGCCAATGGGGGGCCTGACCCCCGCAAGCTCTGCCTATGATTGGATATGGTTATTACATATGTCCCATACACTTGCTAAACAATATGCAAGTCATGGGCTTTAGTTAATGTTGATATTATTGATACGCAGTAGGAGCTCAACAGAAAATTTTTAAACTTACAAAAAGGTGACTTACATTTACCTCCACTCTCTACAAAAGTCTGTTTTAACAGGATGTAACAACCAAGAACAGAACACCGGGGCTGCAGTGGGCACATGGACACCAAAACAGATCAGTTAAAAACTGAAAAAGCATTCGATGAATTTCAATTTCTGCTAAGTCAAGAGATGGCAAATTTAGTGAAAACAATTTACATCCATGTATACATTTAAATCTATGTATAATGTTACTAATAAAATGCTTTGTAAGTGTACAATGGTGTTAATATATGTTATCATGGTACCATGGTACACATAAAGTACTTACTTTTAGATGTATACTTGAAAACCAAGAGACTCATAAAAATGGATCAGGAAAAATGAAGTGAAAAGAAATAAAGTCATACTGGAGGACAGCAAACACTTATTTAATCTGTAAGTCTGTAAATCACAGGTGTATTCACAGTAGAGGGTTACAGAAGAGGGTTAAGGATCTGTTCACGCACAAAGTGGCACTAAATCTCGTTGTATACAGATCACTTGCAGTCACCACACATGCACAATAAACATCACTGAGATTAAATGGAGAGCAAACTGAGACTTCCATCAGTGTCCTTTCTCTTAGATTTTACTCCTGACAAAAAGACCCCAATGATCTCACGTGTCTCTAGAACCAAAGTTTGCAATCAACCAAACCCAACATATATCAAATTCTTATAATACCAAATGGTGTAAGCCATGCTATTTACAATCATTTTATGGCTGTATTGTCTTACCGTATGTCAACGATTTGTCAGATTGTTAAAAAAAATTGTTAACACCAAAAATCAGTATTGAATCTAGTCAGTATTAAAAGGGAATTCTTTATTTAATGCACAATCCGATATCCGTCGTGTTATTCTGTCATCTTTTCTCCCTTTTTTTCAAAACCCGACAAACGCCAGTCCTCCTTCTCTGCAGAATGCAATAAAACCGCTTAACCAATCACAGTGCACCATTCCACACATTGTAAACAACAATGGCGGTGCTTTGAATACACACAGAATCCTAGTTACAATCTACTTTGTACTTTGTGATCAACAATCAAACAAAAACAAAATAATACTTTTGATGGCATTGATAAACTTTTGGTGGTTTTCTGTGCCGTTGAAGAAACGTAAGCCATCAAAATCAAATAATTTACGGGCGAAGGAAATGCCGGCTGTTGCTTGTTCTAACATGGCAGTAGCAAGCTTCTGTCATGCTAACACACATCTTATGCCAAACTTTCCATTACTTTATTCGAAATCCATGAAAATCGACCAGGACCAATTTTTTTTTACAGCTGATCATTCAGCAACGACGTCCCAAGGCAGCAGCAATGACAGTGTTCTTAATATGACAAAGTAAGTGTTTTTTAATTAATGTCATTAATGTTATATATTGATTCAGTAGATTAATAGCATTATGAAAAAAAACTTTTGATGGATTAATTGTATTTTGCGAATGAAATAATCATATATATATATATATAT
Source organism: Misgurnus anguillicaudatus (assembly GCF_027580225.2). Lineage (NCBI taxonomy): Eukaryota > Metazoa > Chordata > Actinopteri > Cypriniformes > Cobitidae > Misgurnus > Misgurnus anguillicaudatus. Next base: position 5,278,128 of record NC_073356.2, on the reverse strand, counting down.
ATATATATATGTATATATATATATATATATATATATATATATATATATATATGTATATATATATATATATATGTATATATATGTGTATATATATATATATATATATATATTAGGGCTGTCAAAATAAACGCGTTAATAACGCGTTAACGCAAATTCATTTTAACGGCACTAATTTTATTAACGCGCGATTAAGGCAACACGCAATTTCTGTTTGACCCACAGCTGGATGAATTGAGACGCAGCAAGTGACTGGCGCTGTCTAGATGAGTCGGAGCTTTTCATAAAAATAAGAACATTAAGCTCTCGTCTAGCGAATCCAATGCTCTAAATGGTCATTAAACATCTAAAATGCACGTTTTCTGCACGTGCAGTTTTCTTTATCTGCACGTTTTCTGTGAGGTGTACCGTCCCAAATCCATATAAAGCAAAGATGCGTCTTCTTTCACTTTTTAGTTTCGTTTTAAAAAGCATTCAGAAATTATAGAAAATAGACTGCAGGACTTACTTGATGGTAAAATAATTATTAAGAGGGATAAAGTTCGGGATCTGATTGATGTTAAAAGAGTTATTAAGAGTGACAAGGCTCAAAAGCGATGTCTGACGCAGACGTCTGAAGCGCGTGCACACAAACGCGCGAGTGCGTGACACTTCGTGCTATTTATACGCATCTTCAGGAGACTGGGCTCGAGGACAACTTTTTTTTTTTTTTTTTATATAAAGTACATTTTTTTACAGTACGGAAAATAGAAATACTTCTTTACAGTGCACATAAGGGGAGGGGGATTAAGCACCACGTAAAAGTGTAACACATAACATACATACAACAAAATAACAGACAAATTACAAAAGGACAATACAGTTGCAGTGAGACATTATTATTGCTGGTTGAATAGAATGATCTTGAGGTTCACGTTCGTTAGTCACAGTTAGAGTATTTAAGCGGAAATGGGTTTAAAAAGGGTTGGAAAAAAAAAAAAGTTGTCCTCCGAAGAGGGGGGGGTGGTGGCGGGCCAAAAAAAAAAAAAAAAAAAAAAAAGGAGACTGGGCTCGATATATATAGACATCTAAAACAAAATTACAGGTTTAAAAATATCTGTTTTGACAAGAATTCACGCAGGTATGACCTATAATCTGTTATATCTGAAGTGAATGTTTGGTTAACTGTTAAGGAAAAGTATCTGTTGTGTCATTTATATTAAACCCTTGCATTATCCTACAGTCTTAAAGTGGTCTGTCTCAATGTCAAAATTAAACAATAAAAAAAAACATATATGTATATTGATATTGTTTTTGCTCTGCATTAACAGGTATAGTTCTCTCATGCTTTGTCAGATTCCAACAATTGGTCCAATCTAACATGGAACCCAATGGAAATAATGTCTAAATATTTCTTCGAGTGGTGTCATGTTCGAATATAGTGGTGTTCGATTATCTTATGTGTTTCAACTATTTAATTCTAATTGTCATATGCTATTTAAATGAATTCCAACATGACTGGAGAATCGGAATGCATCTGAAATAACTTGTTTCTAATATAATTCTATGTTCTGTTTAAAGCCTGAAATACACCACAGGATTTTTGCACTCCGACAAGATTGTAGCAGCAAACGCATTGTGCGGTGATCATGCTGAATTTCTGACACTGTCAGAAAACTATTGTAGGCTATCTTGGAGGCAAGACCAGGAAAACGTCCGTCTTTGAACTTCTCCCACCATACGACACTGTACCACCGACGAAGAGCCACGATCATAGAAATCGTGATGATTGTTTCACGATGGAAATCTTTCGTCTGGGAAAGCCAAAAATCATGCAGTTATGATTCTAAATGATAACTTTACAAGGAACTTTGTCTGGAATTAGGTGCGTACAATCCACTTACTCTGCATCCTCAAGAAAATTGCAAAACATGCATCAACTTTCCATATAACCATATTACACCGGCTGCTAGGATTTAAACCATTATAACAGCGCGGCTGCATACATGAGGCAAGCTATTTTAAAACTATATACATGTTTTTACACAGACTACGGACATGCAGTTCTATTGTGCTTTATTTTCAGTGCCTGCATTACCATCAGGGCTCTTTATCGACTTCCAGGAACTCTAATTGCAAACGGCTGCAAGGATTTGAACATGCATAATTGATACATGTACAAGAAATTAGCTTTTGTTTGTATTGGGCCGTGCACACTTGCCGCGTGCACGCAGGTTGTCACGTTTCACGGTGCGGACTTCGATCGTTTCTGGAATGCCAGTGTGGCAGAGGATCTTCATTAAACAAATAATTCAGAACTTCTTAAGTGCATATCATGTAAGACTGTTAGCACAAAACTGTCACGTTTAATCATGCTATTATGTTAAGTCAAAGTTTAAGCTGTAAACTTTCATCTAGAAGGCTATTACTTTCGGAGTACGTCCATCTATCAACTGCACAACCCTACTGATACCGCTCCTCAGTTTTTTGGGGGTCTTAATTTACATCGTAAACAGAGAATTTTATAATCATCTGTGTGTCATGGCGAAGCTGGCAAGACAAGGGAACGGATCCAAATGCAATGGTTTATTTCTTAAACCCTAAAGTGCACAAAGCAGAACCAGAATGAAGACCAGAATACAGGACTAAAAAGTGATGACAGCAAACTATACTCAACAAAGGACAACTGAAACACAAGGACTGTATATATTCATGTGGGTAAACATGACATCAAGACACACCTGGGAAACAATCTAGAACAAGGACCAATGAACTACAAGAACTACAGACATGGATGACATTACAGAACTTCAAATAAAGAGTACAAGACTGGGAAAACACAAGACACCACAGTGACACCGTGCAATCTTTAGCATCAGTCAGATTTGTTTGTAGCCATCTAATATTCTCCCTACTTTTATAATGACAATATAAAAGCATGCATACATCAATTCTCTCTTCATCAGAAGCCGCGCTCCTAATTTCACCGTGTGCAGGAAAACACTATGACATTCAATTCAATAATGGAAAGCAATAATCAAGGTATGTTTTAAGCAAATTACTGGTGGTGGTGGCGTATTCAACCATGCTATATCATGGCCTTTGCACCATTTATATAATTTTTCACTCTGCTATCAAGCCTAACAAGGCTTTATTTTCCGGCCTACGCGGCCTCTCTGCTCTCAAGCCTAACGTGCCAGCCTTCTACGGATATCCTCTACTGCTGACGTTAGGGACAACATTTACAGACATGTTAATGGTATGTTTCTTTTGTCAATACTGGTGGTGGTGAATCTTATTGCAAGCTAACCTGTTGGCTTTTCCTACTGTGCATATTGTTGCCTTCTACGGCCTACGCGGCCTATCTAACCCTGGCATATCTTTGCCCTTCATGGCCTACACAGCCTCTCTCAACACAGCATATTGTTGCCTTCTATGGCCTATGCAGCCTTTCCCACTCTGCATATTGTTGCCTTCTATGGCCTACACAGCCTCTCTCAACACAGCATATCGTTGCCTTCTATGGCCTATGCAGCCTTTCCCACTCTGCATATTGTTGCCTTCTATGGCCTACACAGCCTTTCTCAACACAGCATATCGTTGCCTTCTATGGCCTATGCAGCCTTTCCCACTCTGCATATTGTTGCCTTCTATGGCCTATGCGGCCTATCTCTATCTGGCATATCGTTGCCTTCTAAAGGCCTATGCGGCCTTTTCTCACTAGGCATATCGTTGCTTTCTATGGCCTATGCGGCATATCTCTGTCTGGCATATCGTTGCCTTCTAAAGCCTACATCAGCCTTGGTTGCTAACTACTGTTAAATAAACTCATATCAATTCTTAACTTATCTTTGAGTCTTTCTGGTAGAAATGTTAGCTTAGCGTAGCGTAAGTTCTACCAGGAAACTCGAATGTTACGTTATTCATTTCACAAGGCGCAATCAATCATCCCTGATACTGAGAGTATATAAGCCTCGTACTCACCTGTCTTTGCGTTTGCAGATACTGATGCCAGCATTTACAACCCACCCTCCCTACCACCATCACCAGGTCGGTTCCGTCCATACTCGAGGGGGATTAGATTCTGGCCTGTCTTCATCTTCAGACAGGAACCGCAAGAATCCGTGACCCCCGGATTTGAACTATGGTCGGGGCCTAAGCCAAAGAACTATACTGTGTTACATTCCAGCCTTGGTTGCTAACTACTGTTAAATAAACTCATATCAATTCTTAACCTATCTTCGAGTCTTTCTGGTAGAACAGCTGATCTGAGTTGGTTCAGTCGACTCTGAGTAGGTTGAGTTAAGCGTGTGCACAACCCCTATGAAAAGCCATCAATGGAGCTCCGATATTACGATTCACCATAGCTACAGCAAGTAAAAAAAAAGGTCTAAATCCTTTTAACAACTAAAACTGAAAGTGTTGCTAAGAGTGTACAGCAACTACAAGCATATATTTCAAAAAAAGAGCTGTGGTTGAAAATTGCGTACATTAAATTTTTTCATCATAGTTAAAGGACAAGTTCAGTATTTTACACTTAAAGCCCTGTTTTCAGATTGTTTATGATGAAACAGAACGGTTTTGACTAAAATTTGGACATATGATGCTTGCCCGGGAGTTTTCGGGTGTTTGTTGTGTCACCTCCCGCCTCTGCAGTGGCGGCGTGGGTGCGCTGGAGCAGTCCTTCCTAGAATGCATTGAACTTTCGTTTACAAAGACGTGAAACTCACCGAGTGGTCAGGGGTGTTCACTGAAATGCTCACACAAATATCGCTGCAAGGGATGCTTTCCAACAGGGGTTTTAGCATTTGTTGTAAACTTGTGGACCTATTTTTCCAAACGCCTCACACCCGTATATTCTTCCGTTGAGAGCTTGAATAATAAACACTCCAGCCCAGTTGGTGGCGATAATCCACCTTTGCCAATTGCAAAAATACAAACAAAGTTCCCGACAAGGAGTAATACTGTACCTCACAGCACATCTAATACAAGTCAATGGAGTTGGACAAAAACTAAGATAAAACCTGTTGGAAAGCATCTTTTGTAGCGATTTTTGTGTGAGCATATCAGTAAACACCCCTGACCACTTGGTGAGTTTCACGTCTTTGTAAACAAAAGTTTAATGCCTTTTAGGAAGGTTTGTTCCAGTGCACCTATACATCCATTGTAAAGGTGGGGGCTGATACAACAAACACCAGCAAATTCTCGGGCCAGCATCATTTGTCCAAATTTCAGTCAAAACCGTTCTATTTCATCATAATAAACAATCTGAAAACAGGGCTTTAAGTGTAAAATTCCGAACTTGTCCTTTAAAATATTAGAAGTAAATAAATATAAATATAAATAGTATTATATCAAATACCAACTTTAAAAAAGATGACTATTAGGTCATGTTTGCTGGCTTTATTTATGTTGTTATTTTGTTAATGTTAGTTATATGCTGGATTTAGAGTTTTGAAAGACTGATGTTTGTTCATTGTTACCATGATTGAGAAGTGTGTGTTCAGTGTAAAGGGCGACACAGTGGGTTAGCACGCATCATTTATGGCTCACAGCACAAAGGTATCTGGTTTAAGCAAGGTGTAAGTCAGACAGACCTTGTTCAGGAGACTTTTCTGTGTGGAGTTTGCATGTTCTCTCTGTGATATTGAGGGTTCACTCCCACAGTTCAAAACATGCAGGTTAGCGGAATTGGATATACTAAATTTGCCCTTTACCTAAACTTATATGTGAATAACTTTATAGATAGATGCTGGAATGATGTTCATACAGTCATAATCTTAGTTGAGAGGACTTAAGTCACTAGTTGAGTAAACTCAGAAATGTTCTTATAGCCTAAGTTTAACTTGTTGCTTTAAGTTGACATTACTCAGAAAATTGAGTTAGATGAACAACATCACCCAAGAGTTGAGTAAACTCAAAAAAGCTGTTCACCAAGTTGCCTTGAAATTTAAGTTAAGTCAACTTTTTTTACAGTGTTGCCATGAATTCCTCAACCCTATCAGATATTATAAAAGAAGACTATGAGCTGTTAACCTTACAAATGGAGCTAAAAAAGAGTATTAAATGAAGGGGGGGGGCAATAATTGTTGCCAACGTCTATTTGAGAAAAAAATATGATGTAGAGTTTCGTTGCAGAACGAGATAACTCAGTTTTTAAATTTTTTGTCAAAACATGTTTATTATTATGTTATCATGTTATTATTTTGTTTTATGGTGCTACTTAACTTAAAAAATACAGCTATGAAGGTTTAAATCAAAACAAACCAAGTGCAGTTGAATTGTTATTAATTGGAATGCACAATCAAAAAACGAGATTTCTGAAAAATTAAAAAAACAGAGTTATCTTGTTTTGCAACGAAACTCTATACATGTAGGTTTATAATGAATTTGTAATATGTGTTATTTAACTTAAAATGGGACAGGACAAAATACTTTACTTTATGACATCCAACTAATCATAAAGTTATTTAACTTTTATCAGCTTTAATCAAACTGCAACCAATATCTAATGTCTATGAAGTATATTGTTTCTTTGAAGAAAAAAATAACATAACAGATCTTACCTTGAGAGTCTTGATTCTGGATGCTCCACAACTGTCCTCTTATCAGTCACTTTCCTGCTCCTCCACTGCTCTGGAAAACTCTTGATTGACTGAACAAAGTGGGGGAGCGAGAGAGAAAGTGAGAGAGAGAATGGGTGGGAGGGAGAGAGAGAGAGAGAGAGAGAGAGAGAGAGAGAGGAGCAATAAAATTTGCTCATAGTAGAAGAATTTTTCCTCTCTCTCCCCCTCACTCTCTCTCTGATGTAATTCTATGTGCTTCAATGGTCCCTTCTGGGTTGTGCATTTCAATGAAAAGTATGCATCTGATATTTAAGATATTTTGATTAGCCAGCTTGAATCTTAGCTCTTTTAGAGCTTTGCATAAATGTCCTCCTATTCCTCAAAATGTCCTCCAAATGCATAATTCCCATTATAAATCCCAATCGAAAGACCATATTAACGCCTAGTTTTATTACATAATGTCATCTGCATATTATTTCAATATGCATATTTCCATCCATGTGATGGTACAAAACACAACGAAAATATAATATATAAATATAATATATGCTTTTTATTCCATCATATTAAATTGCTGAACATCATTCAGTACCCTTGTCTTCTGAAATAAATATCAATATTTCAGTAAAAGCAAATCTGTATAAAATAAGTGTTCAGACAGTTATTGTCATTTTTTCCTCTGGTCAAAAATATTTTTAATTGTTTTAAATAAAAGTGTATGCAGTTTTACCTATAATTTGTTTTTATATTTGTAATTTATCCTGTCTAACTGTCTATGTCACGGAGTGACTTTTGAAGGGGCGGAACTGAAAATGGGCGAAGATTAGTTCCGCCCGGATGCTATTCCCCGAACACCAGTCACTTCCGGGAACTCCGGGAGACCGAAATTTGGGCAGGATTGGCAACAGGTGTGTTGCTGAACGTGGTGATCATTGATTGGGTGATTCAGCAGGGAAGAGAAGTATAAAGAGGGCATCTGAAATACAGGAAGAGGTCGTGGATTTCCAGCAGATACTGCGGGTGGAACAGAGCGATTGGGGCATTTGGAGAGGAAACCTGGACGGATGTATTGTGGACTTGGACACTCGCAAAGCGAATGAAAGAGTGGGCCGACAGGAGTATACAGGTTGGAAACGGAGAACTTGATGGATAGAGCGCTTTGTTGATTTGTGCTGTCTTTAGGAAAGAAGGAATACTTACCGGAAGAGCTGCCAGAGGATACTGTGTCAAGAGGAGGTCATTCTTCCGGCTGTGAATGTGTGAGTAGCTGAAAGATAGAGAGAATATGGAATGTCAACAATTGCTTTGAGTTGTGAAGTAGTGTGTTAGCGGCCCCACTGTGGGAAGGATTAGTGGGTGAGCCAAACACCAGTTGGATTGGGAGGGTGTTATTCTGCTGTGGCTATGACGTCTATCTTGGGCTTCTGCTGTGTCAGCGGTTTTGATTCTTCCCTGGACGAACCCTTGGTCCAAACATCGAGTGCCGACCTTAAATTCACTAGAGTGTGTGAAGTGCAGTGGGTGAGTCTGTATTTGACGTGTGTGCACCTGGAGATTGCAGTGCTGTGTCGTGTCCCTGTTGTCTGCATTTACCCTTTAGGCCGAGAAGGAAATCCAGTTACAAAGAACGCACGCTGTGCTAGCAGTGGCCATCTCTTGTATGTACGCCCGCTTATAACTCCTGACCCTTTTTCCCCCACCCGGAGGTGGTGAGGCAACATTGATAAGTAAGGTACACCAAATAGTATTGGGAACCATTGTCTGTTGTACAAAGGAATAATTGTGAGACCTCCGTGTATGCTGACTTACTGTGGAGTCCTTCTAGAAGTTCGCCCCTGTCTAGATCTCATACACCTGTATGCCCCCAACGCAAAGAGCCACTTACCTGTGTATACGTGCCTGTATGCCCCTAACGCCAAGAGACACTTACCTGAGTATGCCCTTGTAGGCCCAAAGCCAGAAGCCATTAACCTGTGAATACCTTTTTGTACGTCTAGAAGAAAGCATCCTGTGCCTGGTGTGAACACCTACCTGGGAAGGTCTGGTCGTCTCCGTGTAGCCATTCCTGTATGACCAAATTACGTACCTGGGACACCTACCTGCACCCCCACGGCGAGGAAATACTTACCTTTCCACGCACGCACTAGGAACCATCCAGTAACCAACCTCTGGGCCTTGACGGAAGCCCAGCTGGCCGTGGAGGCTCCAGGCGCCCCTGATGTGGGCACTGCAGGATAAGGTACTCACCTCAGTCTACGTGTTACTTACCGTGTCTCTTCCTTTGCCTCAGGACGACGGAAAGGCGCCACGGGCAGTCTACCTGCAAGACAGAGAACAGTGTTAGGCTGAAAACAGTGGATGAAAGTCACGTGGGAGGAAAGCGCGGTAATTGAGAAGACTTGCCCGAGCGCTCCCGTGACGAAGAACCAGCATCCCCGGCTTATACTCTCTGGCCCGAGAGTTTGTTTTTAGTTCCCCTTTCCCTCCCCTGATTACATTTTAATTAATTTAAATAAAGTTTGTTTTAAATATACTTACCTCTTCTCATGTGTTTGGTCATTGGGGTGTTCTTGGGACCTCCTTGAGGTGGAAACTACGTGACTCACAACACCTGTGGTCCGCTCCGACCTGTGGCATCTAACTCAGGGCATCACTGACGAAACATTTTAAAAATAAAATGTTTAAACCTTGCACACTATTGATCACACTATTGCACACTATTTTATCATCATGAAAGGGCTCATCAGGAGACTCATACAAAAAGTGATGTTTTGTTTTTCTAAGTATCTAAGCCTCCACATTAATTTCCTCACAAATTACTCTGGCATTAGCTTGGGCAGAGGTAATTCAGGGAGGCCTCAGTTTTTTTAGCAGATTGAATTGTACATCCAGCTGCATTGACTCTGACTGCATCTATTTGCTCAAATGGTGAATTTGGGTGAGAATATCATACCATACAACAGTGCAGATGGAAAAGCGTTATGACCCCACTTCCTCAGCTAAAGTGTGAGCATCAACTTTAATAACTGGATCAGTGGCTTTTTTCTTTACTTCTAGAAGAGCATCCCTAACTTTTGCAGCCTGGTACCTGACAGGTTTTTTATGCTCTTCACCTGACTCTCTAGTCTTGTCTCTGTTTAGGATTTCAGAGTGATATTGAAGTGGCTTTTTAGAATAGTCCAACGTTGTGTGGAAGCTGAGAAAAAGGTGAATAGCTTCTGCAGATAACCAAATAGGCAGCAGTTTTTTGGGAGCTTTTTCCTGCATCAGCTACCACCAGGTATAAATAATGTGCTGCACCTGGCACAAAAAGGCCCTTGGGTTCATTTCTTCAAGGAATCCCATAAAAAAATGTAACTTCCACATTGTGTAATGCCACAGCTAGAATAGTTAATGCAACCTATTTTTATGGCTGATATCAGGGGTGCAGTCCAACATTTAGTGAAAAATATTTCACCTTTTTGATCTCATTACAGTTTTTTCGACTCCTTACACACATTTTTTTTAACTTTGCCTCTTTTATTTTTTCAAAACTTTACACACAGCTCTTCTTTCATGAGCTCTTATGCACACTTCTTTACAATCCCTGCTGAAAAAAAAACTGCATACCAGCAAGACCAGCATATGTTGTGTTTTGGTGCTGGTTTGCTAGTGAACACCAGCTAAACCAGCACCAGCTAAACCGGCACCAGACCAGCATTAGCACCAGCATCCCATGCTGGTCATACCAGCAAGACCAGCATATGTTGTGTTTTGGTATGCTGGTGACCACCAGGTACACCAGCATCAAACCAGCATAGACTCGCATAATTCCCATGCTGGTCCATGCTGGTTTATGCTGTTTTTTTCAGCAGGGATACTAAAAGTAACTGACAGAGAGATGTTGAGAAAATGTATGGTAAACACGACAGCAAGATTGAATATGTAAAATATGTAAATTAGTATATATGTATGACTCAGTAGCCTGACTTTGTACATCCAAGTCTGATATATTGGAGGAAATGGTGTGTTTACAGTTTTTCTCGGTTGCTTAAACACATTTCAGTTTTTCTACATTACCATATTTTCCGGATTACAAATCACCCTTTTTTCATAGTTTGGCGGGTCCTGGAACTTGTTAGGTGCGACTTAAACATCAAAAATTATTTCATATGAACCAACAGAAACCATTACCGTCTACAGCCGCGAGAGTCTGCTCTATGCTGCTCCTGTATTTATGTAATTCAGTGGACTCAGAATGATGCGGAATGACTTCGGGACCTTTTTGAACTTGATTTGGCTTGTTGTGTTACAGTTTACCAATTGCTTACACATGTTTTCAAAACTTCCACATGTTTTCAATTCCCAAATTGCACACGCAAAATGAAAAATAGCTCACATCTCCTTCAAAAGGCAACACATTCAAAAATGCCACAAACACATGTCAGAATGAAGCATTTGCATTAAATGGCAAACACTTCTTTCATAATAGTACATTTTTGGATATACCATGTAAACACTGTTGTTCTAAATCTAAAGCTCTTTGGTCTTTCATAGGCTTATATCTACATTTCAATACAATGTTCTACAGTGAAAGTAATCTGCTGAGAGGGGTAACAAGTACACGGGAAACACCAACGCAATGTAGAAACAGAAAATATTTATTAGGCCAAACATTACTGTTGTATGCATTAGCATACAAAAAACTATAAACATGTAAACTAAAAGTATTCTTTACAGTAGAATACAGTAAATTGTGTGTGGGGTTCCAGTCAGGGGCGTCATGCACCAATTTTTTTTAAGGGGGCAGAGTGTCAACAGCTCACAGAAATTTGTGCATACATCAAACGAAATATTATAGAGCTTTCAGTCTTTTCCATGGCACTTACATTTCTAACAATCTGAAAACCCCTGCTTTAATGCAAAAACCTCCAAAATAAAAGTGATGACTAACTTTAATATCAAATACTATTCAATCGGAATAATGACACATTTGCATCATATTTACATCTGAAACGGCATGTTTTATTTATTTAAGTCTTAATGGCTTGTTTAATTGTGTCATTAATGCATTTTGCACAACAACTGCATTATATAAAATGAATGTAATTTTAAATCCATAAAGTATATAAAAAACGAAAATGACATAAGCTATAGCCACGTGATTAATTTTAATGGTCAAAAATGATTTAAAAAATATCTGTTTAGATAAAATTATTAGAGGAACGGATTTTTGCATTAAATTTTACCTCATATGTGAGCATGTGAGATTCCGCGCCCGCGTGAACTCTGGCGAACTTTGGCGTTGTGCCAAGAAGATGAATCTCTACTAATATAACGTTGAGACGGTCACATTTAAAACCATACATTTTCTACACAGAGGAGGTTAACTGCACATTACCGTACTGGGGTTTGGAAATGTTGTGAGCGTTTCTAACACGTTTTAATTCCTCAGATAGCCAAATGCAACAGCAACCCAGCAACAGCAGAGAGCTCGTGAGCGCGCCCAGACGCTGATGACGTCTGCGACTGCGCTGGCTGCAGCCAGCTGCCGCCAGAATAAAAGTAATGTAACATGATCAAAACACTATCAAAACGGCGAAAATCTCCGAAAAGTGACAAGGATGCAGCACAGAATGCATAAAAGTGTGCATATTAAATAGATTAAAAGTCAAATAACAGATTAATGGACGCTTATTTGATTTTGAGGTTGGATGCAAAATCCATTGGCTCAAAAAAACCAAGGGGGCACGTGCCCCCTTAGTTTGAATGGGCATGACGCCTCTGGTTCCAGTCCAGGAATTGGCAGGGGGAGGGGTGCAGTCCCCAGTAGAGGTCTACACGGGTCCAAAAATTCCTACCCGAACCCGATCAGACCCGCAAATGTGCTACACTGAACCAACCCGGACCCGTCTGTTGTTTTGAAAGCTGGACCCGGAACCGACCCGGACCCGTCTATTATTTAAAAGCTGGACCCGGATCCGACGAAGACCTGTCTATTATTTAAAATCTGGACCCGAACCCGTCCGGGAAGACACAGACCCAACCGGCAAATATTCCTTAGCTAAATGTTATTAATAAGGCAATAAACAAGTTGCGAAAATTAAACTTTTTGTCTTACCCATAGAAGTTAGTCTTCTCCCTCTTTGTACCTGACTGTGTGATGCACAATCCTTATTTCCATGAAAGTTCCATCCATGTTATTCCTCTCTTGACGATTTAAATGTTTAATGCTTATTCCAGCTTTTAAAGTCCACTTTACAGTCATGGTGATTAATAACGCAGTTTTACATCGGGTCAACTTGCTTAATGTTTGCCCATTTGGATTATAATAACGATTGCTCGTTCAGTGCCATGGCTGCTTTTGTTAGCTTTGCTTCTTTGCTATCATCTCTGTGCTCTTTGAGCAGAGTCGCGAAAACTTTAGATATAACAGCAAGACGGTCAATTTATAATATTATTAAAAAAAATTAGAGAAGTCAGTGCAAAATGCACGGTACGGCGGAATAGGTCCCGCCTTCTAAATAAAAGAGCCAATTCTCAAAGGTAAAGTCATTGCGTCTCACTGCAGAAGCTCCTGACTGGTAGCCAGAAAAACATTACAAGAGTGCATGCGCGTTAGCTGCCTGGTTGGAGCAACCAAATATAAACTTTTTAACGCAATTGTAGCGTCATAGAAAAAATGTATGCGACAGTTCATCTAAGTTTTTGAAATATTTTATTTAAATGTGAGTGTGTGTTCTCCGAGTCCGTTTGACCTCTTCCGTGTAAACCTCTAGTCCCCAGTGCTAAGCTTTATCTCTTCTCCGAGCTGGGTCTGGCAACAATACTTCGTCCACATCACAAGCTACATTTTCTCTGGTTTTGGACCAGAACAGCCCGGGGAAAATTACATTGTCCCATATAACCACAAATTTAGCAGGCACCTGATCTGGATCAGGGACAAGCATTATGTGAATTGTATTCAGAAAATTGAGCATATGGCCAGTGTTGTATGGACCCAGTGTGGCATTGTGATGGAGGACCCCGTTTTGAGTGATGGGAGCACACATGGTTATATTACCCCCACGCTGTCCAGGGACATTGGCAATTGCCCTCTGTCCTATCTTCCTCTTAACGGCTGAATACAGGCCGTAATTTTATTAATAATTAAAATAGCTGACTACGTCACTTGGGGGATTATCTGAAACCCAGGACTCAAACGGACAACCACATTCAACTTAATCACTTCTCACTGAGGGCTGGGCATCAAATATTGACACTCACAAGATGGTTCAAATTACAAAAAAAACATTTTATTTAATACAGGTAAAAACATTTACATTTTGGGGGGAAATGCAAAACATTCAGTTAATAAAATATAGCACACTGGTAAGTCCTTATAAGGATGTAATACGATGTTTAGTCCAAAAGCAGTCCAGTTTGTCCTTGCTCTACCAGATCAGAAGCACCATTTCGTTTCAGTCCTACAGTGGCCTAGGTGTGAGGGATGAGGAACAGATGAACCCAAACGCAACGATGTCGGGGAAAAACAGAAAACACTTTATTTTAAATACACAAAAACAAAAACCCACGAGGGGGTACAGAACATGAAGACATGAAACTGACTGTTAACACTAAGACTTGACAAGATGACTTGACAGTAGCCCTCCCTCAAAGGACGCCACCTGGCGTCCAAAAGGGGAACACACAAGACAAGAGAACATGACATAATTAACATGACAAGACTAGAACACATCAGACGAAAACTTAACAAGAGGTGCCAAAAACAAGATAAAACAAAACTAAATCAAGCACACATAAGTCCACAAGATACTAAAACAGGACAGTCCACGGGGGTTTGGGGCGAGGACGCAGCTGGGACTGCGCGGGCTGAATCGACCGCACGGGCTCTGGCTGCGGCTGCGCAGGCTCCGGCTGCGTGGGCTCCGGCTGCGCGGACTGCGCGGGCTCCGGCGCGGGCTGCGCGGGCTCCGGCTCTGGCTGCGCGGACTGCGCGGGCTCCGGCTCTGGCTGCGCGGGCTCCGGCTCTGGCTGCGCGGGCTCCGGCTCTGGCCGCGCGGATTGCGCGGGCTCCGGCTCTGGCTGCGCGGACGGCTGCATGGGTTGTGCAGGCTGGGTCGGTTGCGCGGACTCGGTGGGTGACGCGGACTGCGCGGACTCAGCCATCCCGTAGGCCGAGACAAACTGGACAGCGGCCAGTCCAAGGATCGGCCCGGACAAGGCAGCCATCCCCTCAAGGTCCGGATCGGACTCGACAGCTGCACTCCAGAGCTCAGCAAAGAGAACACCACGGACCCTCCTGGTCAGCCACTCCGGGAAAGGACGCACCACGACGGGCAGCAGGACAAACATTGTAGCTGACCCCGACACCGTTGCTGGGTTTAGTTCGGGCAGGTTCATTCTGTGAGGGATGAGGAACAGATGAACCCAAACGCAACGATGTCGGGGAAAAACAGAAAACACTTTATTTTAAATACACAAAAACAAAAACCCACGAGGGGGTACAGAACATGAAACTGACATGAAGACATGAAACTGACGGTTAACACTAAGACTTGACAAGATGACTTGACTCTATAGCAAGACTAGAACACGAAACACGATGTCACAACACAATGAACCTGCACAGAACAAAAGAAACACTGACATTAAATAGAGAAAACCAAACAAGATAACGAGCGGGAACAGGTGATGGAAATAAGTAATAATTAACAATAAGCAGGAGAACGAGGGGGCGGGGACAAGAGACAAGACACTGGAGGCACATGCCAAACACAAAAACAAGGCATGAACCTCCACACAAGGCCAGGGACTGCCAGAACTCTGCCACCATGACAAAATACAAATATAACAAGACTTCAAGGCAGAGTCCTGACACCTAGGTCTACACTGGATTTGAACAGCACACTGAAAAAGAGATGAAACAACTGCCACTATTTCTAGCTCAATAAGTTGTGTACAGCACCCCAATTATTACTTTTACTCGTGCACACAGTTTCAAACCACTGCACAATCACACCAACTCAAATAGCACAGCACTACACCCTACAAATATTAGTAAAAATAAACACAGACAAAGTGGCTATCGGCTAGTACACTGGCAATTCTCATTTTTATGTGATTGTTAAAATTGAATAGTGCAACCATTTAAGTTCAAATGGAGTCTTTCATTCATTGGTCTTGCTTCAGGAGTGTAATGGCTGAAATAGTACTCACAATATGACCGGCTAGCAATTTCCCTTACCCAGTTTAAGCGAAGTCCAGCGTTGTAAACTGAATGCTCTGTTCCACCGTGATAAACACTGTTGTGCTCCTTAGACACCTGTTGCCACACGGATTCATCTCTCTCTGCGTCGTCACTGCACGTCAATCCACCCACACTCGTTGCACAGTGTAGCTAACTTACTGGAGTGACGCTGACATGTGACGCAGACTGTTGACCAAACGTTGAGTGACACTGAAACGGAAGCCCCGAGCTCCGTTGATCTTATCATCTAAATCCGGTTTTCTCATCTTATTCCTATCTATATAATATAACTTATTAGTTTATCTTAAGAATACTTTACCTTGACGGTTATTGAATTGTATTACTAAGCGAAACGATTTATTACTAGTAACACCCAGTATTAGCATATGACAAGTAAATCTTATAGGCATGTGTCTTTATTTCAGAATGTTATTTTAAAATCAGTGTGACATCATGTCTCATCTTTATTTCTGAACTTGGACAGCTGTTTCACGCAGTTCAAATTTAAAAAGCGCTAATTCAAAGGCAAATTAAACCAGACACATCAGCATTTTAAACTGTGACTATTGCTCGCATTTAAAATGTAATGAAACGCACAGTGTGATGGTGCTTTGTGCAATTCATAGTCAGGTTGAAATCTGCCTCTCAAAAAGTTGCCCCAAAGAGATGCACTCGGACACGTTGCATGTTGTTCTCCTGAGTCTGATATAAAGCTATGCAGAAAATAAACCTGCATTACTCAAACTCGTGACAATAATAATAATACACGAGAAACAAACCTCTTAATTATAAAGCAGCACAACCTCTATCCCCCCAGAAGAGAGTCTTTGTGCCATTCACCATGATCAGTCATCTTTATAAACTGAAAGCCCTTGTCCAATTCACAGTAAAATGAAAATCTATTACACTGCAAGTACTTATAATAATAATAATATATTAATATAAAAACTAAATCTACTTTAACAAAAAAATGCATGTACAACAGCATAATAGTGCTAATGTACTTGATATAGTATGGCTGTGTGACAATCCTCAACTCCACTTTGTGTTGTGCCTAATACGAAAAGGCAGCCTTTCGTACCTTACTGCTGACTTAACTATTGCTCTTTTACACATTTAGTATCAGGGGGTCCCTGCTCCATGTCTCTATCATCTAAGGCAGTGGTTTTCAAACTGGGGGCCGGGGCCAGGGGGTCCTAGTTTTATGACATTTTATGAAATACATTAATTTATCATTAATTCTATGTAATTAAACCTAAAATAAGGCTACTAACCAAAAGCACTACTTTTTTGTGTAATTTAATGTTTTTTTAATTAAAATATTGAGTTGTAAAACAGTTTTTTGTCACAAATTTTCTTTGGGGGGTCGCGAAGGAATGCACCGTACACAAGGGGGGCCGCACGCTGAAAAAGTTTGGGAACCACTGATCTAAGGGGTCCCCGTTCCAAAAAATGTTAAAGTCCCCTGCTCTAGAGAATCTTGTAGTGTCAGCGTTTTTGTTAAACAGCGACCCCTAGAGTCGCTGGAGAATACTTGCAAAAATATTAGGCTACTGCATAGTCTACTTAACTACAGATGATGTTAATAGGATAATAAGAAGTTTATTCCAAGTGTAGAGTGCATATAATAATAAAGTACCGCGTTTGCTAGCTTATCACGTTTTTACATGATTGCAGCTAAATCACAAGTAAACATTACAAAATGCCATGACAAAGTTAATTGTGTCCGTTGCATTATTTCATAACGTTGTTCGTTATAATGTCACTATACATGATTATTGCTTTTTATCATAATAGTTTGCAAATTGTGCATGTTTACACTATTTACAACCTCTAGGCTTATTTATGTCCTGATAATTATGTGAGATATTGACAACTGTTGTCATGATAATCGCATGACATACTACAAGCAAGCCCAACAACATACAACATAGACCGCAAACAAGTTTACAAATGAGAGATTTACTTACTAGTCCATCAACAAGATCGCCAGATCAGCATCCCATCCAGTGCTGTCTTTTAGCTCAGGCCGAGTAAAAACCTGACCAAGTGGGACTCTTGTCCGGTTCCTAACGCGGTCAGATTCTCTTTTCCTTTTCCTACTCTCTTCCGAACGTGCTTTCTTAACTTTTAAATCGTTTAGCCTTACGTCTCAAATTCGCACATGCAGTTGTTGTTATAGGCTTGATCGACTTCATGCAGCGCTGCAAGAACCGACAGCCGGATGACGTCAAAGTGCCATCTCGGATCATTCTCGTGGTACTTTGACGTCATCCGGCGGTCGGTTCTTGCAGCGCCACGCAAAGTCGAACATGCCTAACGCGTGTGACGTCATTGCCGTAAAGCAAGTCGTGATTCTCGCGAGATTTGTCAGGGGCGGTTCTCTCAAGCTTGCATTGGTGGTTTTGCTAGCGGCGTCCTCCCCGAGCTTCAACAGAAGGATGATTCGCCCTACTATGACTTTGTTTACCACTGAAATAACTTTGAAGCTGTTATATTAAGGTAAAATAACTGCATAGTGTCTTTAATATTGAATTTTAATGAATTCATTACTAGAATAAAATGCTGTTTCATTGTGCAGTGAATACTTAACTGTTTTGCCAACATAAGCGTTTGTTTAGTTTGCTGTGTTAACGGTTTTGAGAGCAGTTACATTCATTTAGAGAAATGTGTCAAATCAATTGAGAAAAACTGTAAAAGTTTGCTTGTAAAGTTTATTCATAACCACTGTATTTTGCTACTTATGTTGTCTGTCGATTTTTCTGTGTTTTCCCCTGCTTGTACTAATGTAAAGCTGCTTTGGAACAATTACCAAAAACCAGCCAATTAGAGATCAGCCTCAGGTCACATGTTTTTACCCTTTTTACTGACCTACATAGACACTCGTTAGGGGTGCACCCCAGACACACAAACATGACACACACAAAACAAACTCAGTTTTGATCATTAATTTTTTAAAATAAATGATTACATGACTAACAGTGAAATAGTAGAACTAAATTATTTTATTTTTTATTAATTTGCACTATATATTAAAATTTTTGGTAACATGTTAAAGTAGCTTTCTTCTCTGGCCAACTGTGGGGGACGACGCCCCAGCAACCTCTTTTGACCAGCCGCCACTGTTTGCACCTGTTATTTGTTTCATCATTGTCATTATTACCTTTACCTGTGTTCTCCTGTGTTCATCTGTGTATTTATACCCCTGCTTTAGTTCAGTCCTTGTCAGTTCTTGTTAATGTTGCCTTGTGTTTCGTGTGTTCAGCCTTCGTCATCATCCTGACAATACACAGATTTTTACAAAAAAACAGTTCACAGAATCTTCTTAAGCATTAACTACCAAAATTATGAAATTACTACGTACACTTTTTTATAAGGTGATATTACTGCCAGATCATTGGTGAAGTCAAAGGGCCCCATCACACACCCAGAGCCGATCCTAGCCTTCTGGGGGCCTTAAAGGAAAAGTTCTGTATTTTACACTTAAAGCCCTGTTTTCAGATTGTTTGTGATGGGATGGACGGTTTTGGCTGGGATTTGGACATATGATGCTGGCCCGAGAGTTTTGGGGTGTTTGTTGTGTCAGCCCCCACCTCTACTGCATAGGTCAACTGGAACTATCCTTCCAAAAATGCATTAAACTTTCGTTTACAAAGACGTGAAACTCAGGCCCTGTTTACACGTACATGGTTATTTTTAAAAACTGAGAGATTTACCTTAGTTTGTGCCCCTCGTTTACACGCAAACGGAGAACTCGCCTCTGAAACCGATTGTTTCTAAAAACTCCAGAGTGGAGATCTTGAAAATCTTCGGTTGCACGGTTGCATGTAAACTGACACAAACGGATTTTCAAGCAGGCAACGTCACAGAGTATGCGCCAGAGCTCACACCTACGTCAAAAGTGCGACCTATGTTTACATGTGACTGCTACTCTGAACGCTTCCAAGATCACATTTATGTTCGTGCAAACTCGTTTCGTGTGTTTGTATTTGCAAATACAGCTGCTCCATTATGACGAGGAGCAGAGACGAGTGCTCAGAGGTCAGCAATTTTACGCGTGTTTGACTTCATGCGGCGCTGCAAGTACTGACAGACGGATGATGTCAAAGTACCGCAAGAGCGATTCGAAATTAGACCTCTACGTGTGATTCCTCAACTCTCTCTCGCGGTACTTTGACGTCATCGATCACCTACTGCAACAACTCCTCCCTCCAATATGAAGAACCAGCTCGCGTCACCACCAGTGCTGCCGGTGATTGGAGCTTCTCTTGACAGCATATATGCACGGGTACGTGTAAATAAACACTTTTCTGAAAACTGACATGTGTGCACGATATTATTTTTGAAACCGGAGAGGTTGAAATGTCCGTTTATGAAAATAGCCGCCCACGTGTAAACATAGCCTCACCGAGCAGTCAGGGGTGCTCACTGATATGCTCACACAAAAATCCCTGCAAAAGATGATTAGCTTAACTAACAGCTAATTGTTTACAGTGTAGTGGTGTGTTCAATTCCAGACATTGTTCTATGATGTTGGACAAATATCTGGTCTATGCAACCTCTCCAGATTTGGGAACCTGCTTGTTGCTCTCTCAGTTTATGGTCTGTTTTATTTTCAACCCATTTCAGCATGATCCTGCAGAAAACCTTGCTGGATATAAAATGAAGTTCAATACCCCTGCAGTGATCACATGAGGTCTCCTATCTTGGGTAGTCTGAGGCATTTGCTTCAATATTTGGGTATTCTTTCGCCTTCCAAAGTCTTTGGGGACATTATTATATCCATTTTCATGCAGATGCAACTCCGCAAGCGTGGAGCACGAGTGGCTGTGCTATGACAGGAAACAGGGGCAGACCCGCCCCTGTTTGCTTGTCGTATGCATCTATCTAGTTCTACGGTTCCCCCGGTTGTTCATCTCAACAAGAGAGAAACGGCAGAGGGGAGCAGCAACACAGACAGAACAGCCATGCGTCGTATGAACGGTATCACCCAATGCACTCTGGGAATTCATATATGTGCCAGAGATCTCCCCACTGAATGTGAGAGGAGCGAAGGGACTCTGTGAGTGTAAGCATGAACGGTTGCGATGTGACAGATAGAAGTGTCCATCAGATGCACGCTTCAGGGCGTACTCAGTAGGGCATCCGGGGATTTCTCTCCTACTGATTTTATTGATACTGAGGAATCGGACATACTACTCTGTTCACGTACTGCTTCCCCTACTACATTTTCAGTAAGTAGGCGGTTTCGGACGATACTTAAGTACATGTGCCTCTGAATCTTGCGAGAAATAGTCCAAAATCCCGGTAATTCTCGCCTACCCTTTTACGTATGGGTTTCGGACATACTATTCGATCGCCTACTTTTTGCCTACTATATAGGCAGTATGCGGTTTCGGATTCAGCCCTCGTGTATTGGTTCATGTGCCTTCGTTGTCTTGTCTCCTGACCCCGCCCTCTTGTTCTCCCTGTTAATTGTTTAATCATTAGTTCATTCCCCTCACCTGTTTTTCCCTTGTTATCTTGTTTAGTTTTTCTTATTTAATCCGTTTGTGTCCATGGTCCTGTGCTGGTTCATTTTATACTGTTTAGTTCAAGTCTTGTGTTTAAATCTAGTCGAGTCTAGTTTGTGTTAAGTCTTTAGTCTAGTGTAGTCTGTCTATTTGTGAAAGTTTCTTGTTCAGTGTTATTTTGCCCCCTTGTGGGCTTTGTTTTTTGTGTTTAATAAAGTGTTTCCTGTTTAACCCCCACATCGTCTGCACTTGGGTTCTCTTCTGTTGAATTCCTGACAACTAAAACTAATAAAAACTAAAATGACAGCTTGACACAAAGACTTGACTAAAACTAAAATTAAAACAGGCTGCCAAGAACAACACTAGTATGGAACTGTTGTTTATCTGACCACTTCACGAGTTCACACTTACAAATAAGTTGGATATTAGCATGGAAGCTTACTGATGTTGAACATTTACTATTCGTTACATGCATGCCCAAGCTGTATGGTGAATACAGATTATGCACGGGAATATGTCTTATTTCGAGTCAGGGTGGCTGTTGAGCGAGCTGAAAGTGAGTAACTTCTGGATCGTTGCTGTTTGGAGACACAAATGTTTAAAACGATTCAGTCCGATTTGGAAAACGGTTTTAACTTGTTTGCCTTAAAGAACCAGTTCAAGATAATGATTCGTTCACAAACTAAACAGACATCATTAGTCCTCACAAATAGTATTTTGGGACGGGAGGCTTTCAACGTAGCCGGGTTTAAACCATGCTCGAGGCCAGGCAATGAATACTGATGGTAATAGCGAAGCTTCGAATCCAGTTGCTTCAACAATAGCCGCTTTTGCACTATCGGGCCTCTGCGAGCCAGGGCTTCAAACGGGCCTCACGGAGCCAATAGCCTCAGACCTCCAGCTGTGTAGCCAAAATCACGACACGTTTGCATTGTCAAGCCAATAGCGTCGCAGCTCTTCAGAAAACCCCACCCTTAATACGCCTACCTGGATGTAACGTCACACAACTCCGCCTGTTTTACCGTGAGGAAGTCACTTCAATCTGACAGGAGACGGGAGTGAGATCGCATCATCATACAACAAACATAAAGAACATAACTGAGGCGGCTGTTTGCACAGTGAAAGCCAAGATGAGAAGATAGAGATGTTTGCTCCATCCGCGGTATTACTCTTGAAGTTTATGTTGGCTGCACACGAGCGATCTCACGACGAGACAATATCAGATCAATATCAGATCAATAAGCAATAGTAAACTTTATGAAGTAGGATAATTACAAATAAAGCGTTCATCTACCTAATGTGCCATTATACTATATACACAATATTTTAAAGAATATAACGAGTCCTAGTTTTACATTTATGTAAAATAATCTTATTTTAAAATACAGGTATGCCCGTGTGTTTAAATATGTAAGTTTGTAATTATAGTTCTATGGCGATGTAAACATACTTACACATTATAAGAGGTGTGATAGCTTTAATCATGAAAACGTTAATAGTTGAGCATCACATGAAACACAAGGTAACTGTCTAATACTGTAGCTATTTCAATAGTGTCAATCAATAAATACTTTTATTTATAAAGAACTGCCTCGAATAGCTGAATAGGACTGAAAATCACTTTACTTGCATCTCAAAAATCAAAACGTTTGAGAAATCATTAGAAAATTAACTCGTAAAGAATCAACTCTGAATATACACAAGTATTTAAAAAGCTATGTTACAGTGTTTAAGTTAATGATGGTTATATTTACCATTTCGTTGCATCTTACCATTTCTGTGTTTCAGATGTGATCCTTATTAAGCAATAATTTTCAATAAACTGACAAGCAGCCGTAGTAATAATAGCGCGGTACTTTATTTACATATGAAGTTTATATCAGTGCACAAACAGGTGTATTTAAAGACATCCCCTCCGGACAGATTTCAACATCCATGGCTCCTGTCGTCTCATCATCATCATCTTCGTTTCATCTCCTGCTCTTGCATCTGTTGCTGTGTCATCTCTCATATACAAAATAAAAAGTCCTGGATGACAAACTGAAAGCTTTACGTTGGCATTTTTCTGTAATGTTTTTGTATAAAGGGTTTGTAAATACACATACTGTATACCCACATACAAAGAGTTAAATGTTTTTGTATAAAGGGTTTGTAAATACACATACTATATACCCACATACAAAGAGTTAAATTAATCTCCAAAATACCAGAAAGCATGGCTATGACTAATATAATAAAACTTTTTCTAAGGGCTGACTAAAAAATTCAACAGAGATGACAATATAACATAAAAAACACAATAAACACCCATGTAAGACACTTATGCAATTGTTATTTGTATTGTATTTTAAGTGTTTTGTATGCAAACGTTATGTAGCATGTTAACTCACCGACTGTAGATACCATGACTCGAGTGATCGCTTCTTTAATACATGGACGAAATGATGATCCAACACACATCTTTAATTTCTCAGCACTGTTGCACTTTAAACACTTTGTTCTGTGCCCGAAACTTTATAAACTTCTCCCGAACCGGTAGCGGTGTGCGCCGGATCCTTAGCATGGCGAGTTCGGCGTTGTAATGCGTCTTTGTTTTTTTACATATGCAGATCATTTTCTTCAGTCCGAAGTACAAACATAGCAGGCATCTTCCGTCAAACAGTAAATTACTGGTGATCCCGATTATTTTTAAAGTTTTAAATCTGCAGACAGATGGATGTGCATCTTGCCAGAGACTCAGATAAACTCCGCCATTGACCTTTACCACTCCCCTAGCCCCCGAGAAGCCCGATCTGGCCCAAGGTATTCGGCGGGCCAGAAAAGCCGGGCCTTAAGCCCCAACAAAGCACCAGTGAAGCACGATCATGCCCCGGAAGTGACAATGCAAACGCGACAGGCCTCAGCAGGCACTGGCACGCCCGCTTGAAGCCCGATAGTGCAAACACGGCTAATGATTCACTGTTTCTAAGCACTAGAAAAGCCTAGATATGCCACCACCTGCCGGTGAAAACGTACTACACACTTTATACCAATTGCACCAAGCAGAGGTAGGCTCTCGCTTAGGGGGCAAGAGAATAGAAGAAGGTAGCTGAGGAAGAGAAGAATATATGGCGTCCGGGCCTGTACCAGTAGCGGAGGCAGCCTCACGCTACAGTTTTCGATCAGGCCACAGCAGAGGTGGAAAGTAACGAATTAAATTTACTCACGTTACTGTAATTGAGTAGTTGTTTTGTGTACTTTTACTTTTTTGAGTAGTTTTTAAAATCTGTACTTTTACTTTTACTTAAGTATGTTTTGTTTGAAGTATTGTACTTCGCTACATTTTAAATCATATCCGTTACTGAGTAAAAATATATTTTAAAAAAGCAAGGTGATAAAGATGCGCAACGGATGATCGATGGGCGGGCCGCGGGGAACGCGAAAAAAGAACCATGGAGACGGACGAGACAGACGCGCGCTAATGCAGACCCGCCTCAGTTCAAATCTTATAAAAGAAACCCCTGGTCATATTTAAGCGACCACTTTCCACTGACGGGAAGCGAGTGTTTCATTCCTATGAAAGGTAGGATTCATGCTCTCGAGTACGAAAATGCAGACCGGGTTTTACCGCTCATTTGCACGACGCGTTTTTAATACAATGCCCATTATCCTCCGCAGTCTAGCAGCTTCGCATCAAGTCAAATACATCTTAAGAACGTCCTCGAGAATGCGCAGGTCATTAGACATTGCAGAGAGAGAGAGAGCGAGCGAGAGAGAGAGAGCGAAAGCAAGAGAGAGAGAATAAAGGTCTGACATCAGGTACCCAGATCAGGGAAGCTAGAAGACAAGAAACGTGTCAAAAGTATGACATGGCACTCATCTCATTATATGCTCATTTAAACTAGATATATAGTTTAATAAAAAAATGTATGTTACCAGCAATACATCAATTACAACCTTACTATAGTGATTGTATTTACAAGCTGCTGACCACCTTCAAAAATGCATAACTCACCTGTAAAATCATTAAATAATTCCATAAATGTTTCTTAGTTTAAAAAAGATTTTTATTTTATAAATTTTTTGTTATTGCACTTTAATTGTAAAGATGTTCCTACAATTAAAAACAACTAGTTTGAGATTTATATTCCCTTGTCTTTTTTGAACTATACTAAAATCCTACACCTCTCCCCGCTGTAAAAAAAAGTAACTTTTACTCTGAGTAAAGTTAAAATGATTTCCTTTTAACTTTTACTTGAGTATATTTTTAGACCAGTAACTTTACTTTTACTTAAGTAAAATATTATTAAAGTAACTTTACTTTTACTTGAGTACAATATTTTAGCACTTTTTCCACCTCTGGGCCACAGCCAGAGGACAGGATTAGAAGGAGAAGCCTGTTCCACTAGCGGAGGCATGCTCACGCTTAGGAATGGCGAATAATGGAAGAAGGGAGCTGAGGAAGAGAAGAAGAGTATAGGGCGTCCGGGCCTGTACCGGTAGCGGAGGCAGCCTCACGCTACAGTTTTCGGTCAGGCCACAGCCGGAGGACAGGATTAGAAGGAGAAGCCTGTTCCACTAGCGGAGGCATGCTCACGCTTCGGAATGGCAAATAATGGAAGAAGGGAGCTGAGGAAGAAAATAGGGTGTCCGGGCTTGTGCCGGTAGCGGAGGCAGCCTCGCGCTACAGTTTTCAGTCGGAACACGATTAGAATGAGAAGGATCCTGGGTCTGAGCCGCTAGTGGAGCCATGCTCACGCTGCGAGTTCGCCATGCGTTGCCGATGGCTGTTGCTGATGATCCATAGCATGATCCGGCCATGCTGGAGACTGTAACGTCTACTCTAGAGCAAGGGTCTAAGCAAAGCACATTTTGTCTCAATTGTAATATTTATTTATTTCATATTTTTATATTAGCTCGAATTGGTTTGCGTATGTTTAACATTTTAAACAATACTAAAACATATCAAAAAGTAAAACAAAAAGTTTTGGGTAGACTATATCAAAAAGTAGCCCTCCAGATTGTTTTATCCATTGTGGTAGCCCTTGCTCACTAAAAGTTTGGAGACCCATGGTCTAGAGCTTCTGGAGACTGCAGAGGATCTTTGGAGAGTTAGGCTATGTTTACACGTGGGCGGCTATTTTCATAAACGGACATTTCAACCTCTCCGGTTTCAAAAATAATATCGTGCACACATGTCAGTTTTCAGAAAAGTGTTTATTTACACGTACCTGTGCATATATGCCGTCAAGAGAAGCTCAAGCCCACGTAAGCC
Organism: Misgurnus anguillicaudatus; assembly: GCF_027580225.2. Classification (NCBI taxonomy): domain Eukaryota; kingdom Metazoa; phylum Chordata; class Actinopteri; order Cypriniformes; family Cobitidae; genus Misgurnus; species Misgurnus anguillicaudatus. Next base: position 5,251,590 of record NC_073356.2, on the reverse strand, counting down.
AATCACCGGCAGCGCTGGTGGTGACGCGAACTGGTTCTTCATGTTGGAGGGAGGAGTTGTTGCAGTAGGTGATCGATGACGTCAAAGTACTGCGAGAGCGAGTTGAGGAATCACACGTAGAGGTCTAATTTCGAATCGCTCTCGCGGTACTTTGACATCATGCGTCTGTCGGTTCTTGCAGTGCCACATGAAGTCAAACACGCATAAAATTTCTGACCTCCGAGCACTCGTCTCTGCTCTTCGACATAATGGAGCAGCTGTATTTGCAAATACAAACACATGAAACAAGATTGCACGAACATAAATGTGATCTTGGAAGCGTTCAGAGTAGCAGTCACATGTAAACATAGGTTGCACTTTTGACGTAGGTGTGAGCTCTGGCGCATACTCTGTGACGTTGCCTGCTTAAACATCCGTTTGTCTCAGTTTACATGCAACCGTGCAACCGAAGATTTTCAAGATCTCCACTCTGGCCGGAGTTTTTAGAAACAATCGATTTCAGAGGCGAGTTCTCCGTTTGCGTGTAAACGAGGGGCACAAACGAAGGTAAATCTCTCAGTTTTTAAAAATAACCATGTACGTGTAAACAGGGCCTTAAACTGAGACTTATATATGGCTTGCCTTTGTGCTGATTGGGTAGATATGATGATTACTGATTGAGGACAGCTGGTGGTACTAGAGTATTTGTTGATTACTGATTATAGACAGCTGGAAGTACTTAAGTGGTTTATTTGACGTGCTCCTCTCGAACTATGTTAATAAAACATCATTTAGCTACTTGGTGATCTTGTAAACCAGTGGTTAACCCACCAACATATTTTTAAATAGAAATGTAAGAAAAATACACATTTTACCTCTTTTATAATGGAGTAGTTTTTATTTCCTTGACATTTAATTAAAGTGCCCATATTATGAAAAACGCTTAGGTTACTCACGTAACCCCGGTTCCCTGAAATAACGGGAACGAAGCATTGCGTCAGTTAGCTGACGCTATGGGGGAAACTCCTGTTTACTCCGTGACTGAAGCCTATTGGTTAACGTCTGTACAAAGTACAGACCAATGACGTTTGAACCCGCGCGCGGGAAGTACACGTCCTTATATAAGCGCGGTTCAAGCGTCAGGAGCTCATTATTATTCGACTGAAGCGCGCAGCCGAATACACTCGCTGCGTAGACGTTTGTAGCACGGCAAGTGACGCAATGCTTCGTTCCCGTTATTTCAGGGAACCGGGGTTACGTGAGTAACCTAAGCGTTCCCTTTCAATACGGTTCACTTCGCATTGCGTCAGTTAGCTGACGCTATGGGGGAACGTAATCCCATCACGCCGTGCATACACAACGTACAGAAGTGCCTTACCGGAGAGACACTGCGTGTGGCCCTATACCCGGCATATTCACAGCTTTAAGCAATGTGTAAGCACCATATAAAAGGTTGACGCGCACACGGTGGGGTTTTAAACGCACCGGGGGCACATAACATAGCACAAGACGGCGAGATACCGAGCGCGCCGCGGGTGTGCGAGATAAGTAAATTCAGAGTCACGTTGGTGAGCTCGCTGAGCGCACCGTGGTGTACACATAAAACGCATGAGCGTGCATGATTGAGCCGAGAGAACCTGCGCTCGTAGGGCAGGGACGTCTAAGCTGTACAATCTGACAACGTAGACGGCGAAGACCAGCCGGCCGTGTAGCAGATATCAAATAGATACCCCTGTAGACCAAGTCCATGAAAAAGCCAAACGCTCACAGAGTGGGCTCTATATAGGACATAGCTCATAGAGGGGCGTGAGCCAGTGCGATGGTTTCAACGATCCATCTAAATAACCACTGTAAGCAACAGACATACATAGTGAGTGATCTGCGAAGCTCACGAACGGCCGATCTGACTATAATATGCGGCAGAACGGTTCGTAGCGTGGGATTATACAGATACCACAATAGTGTGAACCCAGGTGCGCCCTCGAGCGCATCGGGATGCATATAGGTAGTATTATAGTGCACAGATCGGTGAGCTGTCCAAGCGCGCCGTAAATGTGTATTGACTATAAATTGCACGGGCACAGGTGAACACTTGAATACATCGTGAATGCATATAGATGAATCAGAGTGTTATAATGCACAGGCCGGCAAGATTCTCAAGCGCGCCGTCATGTGTTCTGATAATAAGTTGTGCGCACACGGGTGAACCCTTCAGTGCACCGTGAATGCGTATAGATAAATCAATGCACAGAACGCGCCGTGAATGTGTACAGATATGATTGATGAACGTACGGTGGGCACTCAACGCACCGTGAACGTACACAGATGAACAACAATGTATGTATGTGTCACAGCCGTGTATACAGATGAGCTTTTCCGAGCGCATCTTTAGTGTATACCGAAATGTTGTAGCGTGCATATGTGAGCTTCTCTAAGCGCACGGTGGACGCATATAATTAAAACCCATATCGTGCATACAGGTGAGCTTACGCGGCGCACCTTTAATGCAACAAACCTCACTAGTGCGCGAAGCAGGGATGTCGAAGCTGTAAACTGACAACGTGGACGGAGGGGACCAGCCGGCCGTGTCACAAATGTCAAATGAGAAACTTCTAAGACCATGCCCGAGGATCTAATCCATACATGGAGTAGACTTCATTGTCACGGGAGGTGATAACGTCAACGATCCATAAATAACCTGTATTGACAGGTGCGCTAGTGAGTGATCTGTGACGCCGATGAACAGCTGATCGTCTGATGTACGTCAGACGTATCTGTCATACAGGACCTTGGACAGTTCCAGAGCGCTGCGCCTCGGGCACCGTCCGCATCTGAGAAATGACAGACTTATGAATAAAGTGGATGGTCGGTCATAAAAGCGTGGTTCGCTGTTATCACCGCCACATATATATATATATATATATATACACGCAGGGGGAGAAAGCCGCCGTGCACGAGCCTCTGTAGTGAGGAGAAAGCTGTTCCACCTACAATTCGCGGGGGGAAGACTCTCGCTGTCACTAGACAGAATAGATCAGACTTTGCATAAGGACGCCTCGCGAAAGGGGTCCTAGCAGCTCGTGTCAACGTGTTATAAGGCACGTAATGTAGGTCGTGTCCCACGGATGCAATCTCTGCACGCCCATCGTAACGGGATAATATGTCTGCATCTTGGTAGTTAAGCACGAGATGCGTATCACTCTGATTGAACATAGCTTATAAAGCGATGCAATGAGTTTATAAAGGAGATGACTCGCCAGCTTGTACAGGGGGCGAGATCTCAGTCTGGTTCGGTAAATAATGAAACCACCGTAGTTTGCCCGACCGCATTATCACAATAACATGGTCGAGAGTGCTGCAGTGCTAAAATCATCCCCTTAATGGACCGTATGTACAGTACAAGGTGATTGATATGAGACAAACGGGCGTTCCACGCGCCGAAGGCTGATTGCCGTCGTAAAGCGTGTTCAACCCACAGCAGATGCTGGCGATCTCGTAATGGTAGCACTTCATGCAGCTGTGTGTAACTTAAGCATGAGCTTCCCGGCCGTCAGCTCGGGGCGGGACCTTTGCTTAGTCAAACTGAAGTGGACTTATGAACAGAATGCCACGATATTCAGTTTTCTGAGGCTCGTTAGAGGGGTACGTGAGCCCGTCTTAAACGAGATGCCGCGCGTCTGTCTGTGCGCGCGCTTTGAGTTTTGAAACTTATTGTGGCGGGTAGCAAGCTCACTTCAGGTTGATATTACCCTTAATATCTCCGAGTATTGGAGCAGAGCGGAGGTGTGAGCGTCTTCGGATCCGCTGATATAAATCAGCTGTATGGCCGAAAAACGTCATAAACCGCTTGGCTGTAAGCCTTTGAGTAGCCGTCCGGAGAGGGCGCGATTCAAATGCTTGGAGCCATGGAGAGGTCTGAGGCTGCGTCTCTCTAGGAAGAGAGAATGACAGCCGTAAGACCGTGCTCGTTTGCGCCGTCAGCATCGTAGCGGAGAAACTGAGGTGGGCTGCGAGCGAATTTGGCAGAAAAGTGTTAGAGACACCGTACAGCCGTGGGGTGTCAATACACAGTATATGGCCAAACCGGGGTTTTTTCGGCAAGCGTCGATAGAATTATGGACAGCGGGCCGTGTGTGCGTATTACTGATTGCTTGTCAGTAAGGCGAGAAAGTGTTTAGAGACACCGTACAACCGTGGGGTGTCAATACACAGTATAGTAAGCACGGAAATTACTCTTTTTAGAGGAATTCAATACCGTTCGCCACTATAGTGAGGTCGCATAACCAACAGTATTACTCAGTATGTTTTGGATAAACAGCACACAGAAAACATTTCAGGGCAGTCCAGCCGAGGCGCGACTTAACCCCTCTTCAGACAGTTCTATGTCGACGCAGCTGTGCTGCGAAGACCAGAGCTCGGCCGTTCAGCTGCACGAGCCTCAGTAGTGACGGTGACCCGAACGGCTCACAGAGCAGAGCAGTATGTCTAGCTGGTTTAATGTCAGACTGAACCCATCGCAGAGAGGAAGTCTGCCGTGAGGCCCGCGGTTTTGCCGTTTATTAAAAAGGGCAGAAAAACCGGGTATATAAGAATGTACCAATATTCAGCGCACTGATATAGGACGGGACTGAATAATGTTTAATGTCAGACTGAACCCATCGCAGAGAGGAAGTCTGCCGTGAGGCCCGCGGTTTTGCCGTTTATTAAAAAGGGCAGAAAAACCGGGTATATAAGAATGTACCAATATTCAGCGCACTGATATAGGACGGGACTGAATAAAGGGAGGTATTCGGGCCTCAGTATGTTAAACAAATTCGTTCTGCCTCTGATTCCGTCTAAACCAGAGAGAAATGACCGGGCAGACTAGTAGTGAGCTTTCCGAAGTGAGATAGACTCAGGCCGGTTAAGCTCTATAATAAGTGTTTTAGCGCTCAGATAGAGGCGTGTCCGCCTTATCGAGCAGACGAATGAGATCGCGCCGCTCCAGGGGGGAGGGGCATGAAGCTCTGTATAGACGAATAGTGAGCCGGTTAGCTCTTATAATGAGTGTTCTTGATGCTCCAATAGCGGCGAATCCGCATTATTGAGCAGACGAATGAGATCGCGCCGCTCCAGGAGGGGAGGGGCATGAAGCTCTGTAATCGTTGAACACTAGACAGCTGCATTTAGAGGCAGCGAGCCGTAAGACTGCGTGCTAACTACGCCGTTAAGAGATCTCACCACTGCGGGGAAAGGAGCGAGGGACTCCGCGAGCGTGGAGCACGAGTGGCTGTGCTATGACAGGAAACAGGGGCAGATCCGCCCGTGTTTGCTTGTCGTATGCATCTTTCTAGTTTTACGGTTCCCCCGCTTGTTCATCTCAACAAGAGAGGAACGGCAGAGGGGAGCAGCAACACAGACAGAACAGCCATGCGTCATATAAACGGTATCACCCGATGCACTCGGGGGATTCATATGTGTCAGAGATTTCGCCACTGAATGTGAGAGGAGCGAAGGGACTCTGTAAGCATGAACGGTTGCGATGTGACAGAACACAGGGGGGGGTTAGTCCGTGTGTGCAGGTCTATGCATCCATCTAGTCTCATGGCTCGCCGTGTGTTCATCCCGGGGAGAGAGGAACAGCAGGGGGAGCACGAAACATGGATAAGACAACCGAAGCATATAAGCGCGGTCCCGGCGTGGGAGGTGCCAGACCGGTGACGCGCTCGGGGAAATTCATAGCAGGGAGGCTCACTCAAGCCGCTGTGCTGGACGCTATTACAACAGCGCCTGCTCTTTTAGCTTACAGCTTTATATTAAAAATATTGATCTTACCGGGCGGCCGCAGGGGAGACCTCGTCAGGCATGTGTCCGCTGCACAGGGCTCGTACCACGGCAAGCGAAGGCTATCTTCGGTTCTCGGCCGGAAAGCGGCAGGGGAAGACGCTAGACCTGGATTCTGCTGTCTTCGGTTCTCAGCCGGAAGGGGCAGGGAAGACGCTAGGCCTGGACTCCGCTGCAGGGCTTTTGTCGACGGCGAGGTAAGGCTTCTTGTTCTTCGGAGCAGCGAGAGGTTCGCGCTGAAGGAGAAATTAATGAGCTCCTGACGCTTGAACCGCGCTTATATAAGGACGTGTTCTTCCCGCGCGCGGGTTCAAACGTCATTGGTCTGTACTTTGTACAGACGTTAACCAATAGGCTTCAGTCACGGAGTAAACAGGAGTTTCCCCCATAGCGTCAGCTAACTGACGCAATGCGAAGTGAACCGTATTGAAAGGGAACTCACTTTTTCTGGGTTTTGAGGTGTTAATTTGTTTCTCTGATGCTCCCACACGCATACAAACTTGGAAAAAAATCCATCCATGCTGTTTTGAGTGAGATACAGGTTTCTGAATGTCCTCTGCCTTGAGTCTCAGATTACATGGTTTCAAACTCAGCTCCGTTGTTACGTCTTAATTTCTGTTATTTGCGAAAATAATGCGTTTGAAAATGTTTTATAATTGGAATATGTTAGTATTGTCCAGGGAAAACTAGTGTATTGTTGAAACTCCTACATCACAATTTACTCTGGAATCATTGTGTGTCATGAGTTTCTTCTCCTGTAGTGTACTTATTAGTGATACTTTTCTGCTTGATTTGTCTGTTGGCAACATAAACCGTTAATAATAATAATAATATATAAAATAATAACACAGTATGGTCTGTACTGCTCACGATATCACTATGCACGCGCACATGACGTTAGTAGTGGGGCGTGATCAAAGGAGCAGCAGCTCATAAATATGTAATGACTAGCTCAAAACGGCACAATCTGAACTGCCCTGAAACAGAGGTTCCTAGAGATGGGTAACAATCTTTTCCTACAAGCTATTTCGAGCAAACAACTTTTGAAACATGCTTTATGGAACTCATACACCTATTTAACTTGTGGAAAAGCAGTCATAAGATGGGCACTTTAAAGAAATGTAAGCTTAATTGAAATATCAAATTTTATTTATGGTAAGTCTTTTATTTATACTTCAAGTCAATCCAGCATCTATGGTTATATTCATGGTTAATCCATTCACAAGTTTATCCACACAGGATCTCCATTAGGGATGTAACCCTCATTCCCTGAAGATAGGGAATGGAGATGTCAAGTTGATGTCCGACAAATTGGGTACATGCTAGAGAGACCAATTTGCTTTGAGTGCAACTAGAAAGAGCCAGTGAATATTGGCATGCAGTATTTGCATCTTCCGGCCCGCAAGTGCACTGCATATTCAGGTTTTTGTTGAGGAGCCAAGCATAAAGCCAGGAATACACTGCACGATTTTTGCCGTCCTATAAGATCATTACCTTATCACACTGTGCGACATGGATCGTTTAAACTCGGGTACGACCGGCATGTAGACTGTACGATGATGACACGGAGGCTTCGGCGGCAGCATCACGCGTTGCACATCACTAGCATGCGCTCGTGGTAAACAAATACCGGCACGCAGGTCGTAGTGCAAACACACTGTGCGGTGATCACGCCGAACCTCTGACACTGTCAGAAAACCATCGCAGGCCATCCCCGGACGCAAGACCGGGAAAACGGCCGTCCCCGAACCTCTATCACTGTACGACACAGGACCACCAACGAAGAGCCACGACCACAGAAATCGCGACGATTGCTCCACGACGGCAATCCTTCGTCTAGGACAGCCAATTATCGTGCAGTGTATCCCGGGCTTAAGACATCCGGCCACCTCAGCAGTGATACAGTAACCGTGGCAAGGGGACGTGAAGTCTCCGTTCGCTACCTTCAGGGAACGAGGGTTACATCCATAACTGAGATGTCCCTTTCAGTCTGTCATTTCAACATCACATCGATGATCGACAAACCCTACCAAAATGCCACAGGTGCTGCCCTTTTCAGTGACCTGTGTAAGCCTCATGGCCTCTGTCTATCAGGAAAGGTTTCACAATGATCCAGAAGAATCAATAAGTTAGCGAATGTGGGCACCCACACCTTAATTTGCAGAAGAATCCAGCTAGGTCCATCTACACTGCAGCGCAACCCCAGAGTTTTTAACTCAAACAGGGTCTGCAGCATTTACAAAAGTCTGTTTTTATGAGGATAGAAAACTTAAAAGTAGTCTGGATGCCAGGCTTAACTGTAATGCAAAAGTAATGCGCTTTAATACCAAAATGCAAAGCCTGCCTACCCTGAAAAATGTCTGTCCCTCTTTGCCACAGTTGTGTGGATTGGTGACATTTTTGAAGATTTCTGAGATCTTTTCCTGTTTGTCATCTTTCTATTTCTATCATTTTTCTATATCAATTTTTCTATATCATGTTTTTGTGCTAAAATATTTTCTACTGGTCAGTCTAAATCTTTTCAGCAGGGTCATACAGCCAATGTTTTCAGTAAACAGAGAGAAAATCAAATAGTTAAATTTTTTTACGGAAGCGCAGATGAAAAGTAGAGGGTCCTCAGCTTACCTATTGGCTGTAGTAAATGTCACATGGTTTCCAGTGAAAAATCTGCTTTGTCCATTTTCCGAACACACAGACTGGAAGAACATCAAGAAACAATTGGGACTACTGGCTATTACTCCACAGAGAGAGAGAGATAGAGAGAGATCAAATGCTAGACTGACAAACAGACAGAACAACAGGGCACAGACAGTACACAGATTAAGTATTAAAGACAGACTAACTTTACAAGACTAGAGAGTTTAAAAACTTGACCTATGAATGTGAGTAGAGGGCGTGTGCCCCAATTAACAAATGATCTCTATGTCTTTAAACTGAGAACACAACTTACAAAGCAAGTTCTCTTGCATAACACACAATCAATTTTCTAAAGTTTTGACACTAAAACTTCATAGCCTTTCTGAGAGCATGGTAGAGCATTGCGTTAACAACGCAAACGTTCATGGGTTCGAGCCAGGAAACACTCTTACTCTTAAAAATGCTTTGGATAAAAACATCTGCCAAATGCGTAAATGTAAAAACTCAGTAGTCAACAAGCTTCTTACCTTACAGCTATAAAAGAGCAAAGGAAACTGTATTAAATCATTCCATACATGTGGCCATTCTTACTAAATTGTTCCTACAAATTTCATGTTTGAAAATTTATTTGGAAAAATTGCTGCTAAAAGTGGTCTTTTCCCACATGTGACCCAGCGTAAAACTGTACGGTACCAGAGAAACCACCGGAGAAAGAGAGGGGCCCTCACACCATTCAGAGGCTTACAAACATGTCTTCAATATAAATGGCTTATTCTTATTCATTACCCCATTTTATAAATGGAAACATTAGTTGTCACAAATGTCATTTTATAGTTTATTTACAATGGCTAAAACACATTTCTTTAAACTGTTGCCCACTTTTTAAAAACCTTAAACACAAAACCAAATCTTCAAAATAAAATTACAGAACATCTGACTTTACTGGCAAAATCAAACAATCACCTTAAAACCAGAACCATAGAAAAACAGAGTTGTGCCAACGGAAGTCCAGAAGCTCGGCCGTCACGTGATTCACGGAGACTTCAGTTAGTTCCTAGGAGCCCATAGTGAGCCATTGAAATACATTGAGTTAGAGGCAAAGAGCTGTGATTTTTCTTAATTTATAGTCAAGAAACTCATTTTTTTACAATATTTATATATCACATCAAAATGTGAATTTAGTATTGTTATGTAGCTATGCTCTTTTAAACCACAGCTTTTCGTCTAGGTCCGGTCCAGCGCGACCTAACGTAAATGCATAGTGACGTAGGGAGGTCACGTGTTACGTATATAAAACGCACATTTGCGGACCATTGTAAACAATAAACTGACACAAAGACATTAATTAGTATCAGTTGACATACAACAACGTCGGTCTGTCCTCTTTCTCAACACTTGTAAACACTGGGGCGGAGTTTCGCGTTCGTCCTCTGTGACCTCTTGACGTCATGGCGCATTGCGTGGGGTCACGCTGGCGCATCACGACCGGATCTAGACGAGAAGTTGTTCTTTAAAAGTGTATATTTGTTATTTTTATTGTCAAAAATTACAATCGTTTTGCTAGATAAGACCCTTACACAGCAAAATCAGCAGTGCTAATTCAACACCTACAGAGTTAAATTCAACACTTTAAAAGTGTCTATATTGGTCCACACTAGATCGAGTTAAAACTACACTTTTCAAAGTGTTAAATATTTAACACTATGACAGAGTTGCATTAACTCTCTAAATAGTTAACATTTAACACTAGTCAACACTGGTTAGTGTTGAATTTACCTAACACCAGTGCGTAGTGTCAAAATTTAACACCAAATGTGTATTTTTCTTTCAACACTACCGGGTTGTTTAACACTACATAGGATGTAAAGTTTAACATAAAATGCATCCCTTGTAGAATTGATCCGTATTGATTTGTAATACTATTGGGTATAAATTACTAACTAATTTTCAAAAAAGACAAAAACAGGGAAATTGTTCAAGTGAAACTGTATTTAATAAAGCACACCATCCACAACAAAGCATTGGCTTTAACAATGGACAACAAATCCTCTAGCACAGGTCACACAAAATGGCAATGTGGCACTACATATGTTTTTTCATCCATCTCATTAGAAAACTGTTTGTCATACGGTCTGTAATAAATCAACTCATCAATAGAAATAACAGAAAAGGAATCAGCTCTCTCCTCAATACAATATGCATTAAAGTGGTCATCAAAATAAGTGCATTCACATGAAACTTAGCACTTAAATTCTCACCACCCTCCAAGCTATCGATCATTTCTTTCCTCACTGGACCAAACTCAAACCTCTGAAAATTAAAATTCTCCCAGTGATAAGCTAACTGTCTCTGGTGTTGTCTTACCAAGGATTTTGTGATATTTTTGAAATTTTTAACAGATCGTTTAAAAAAATTATGTTTGGCCTCAAACCTCATGCACCCTATATGAAGAAGTGGACCTATTTTACGAATGCACCTTGGATAATGTATCATAAAATGATGCGTTGGAATTAATCTTCTGTCAGGAAACAAGGATCTGAACAGCTTGTGGTGATCATTAATCAAATGCTTCAAATAATACGTCAAACCATTAGTAACAACTGGTGAAAACACTATATTCACTATCTGAATCAAGAGGAGGAGCAAGTTCCAGTACCTGTTATTTCTTTCAATTACATCACCAAAAATCAGGGGAGCATTTCGCACAAGACACCACGACTGAATTGCATTCAATCCAAGATCTTTACTACCCTCATCCATTTTCAACCCACTTGGCCTGTTTTTTCGCTCAATATAACCGTAGTTGAAACTTTGGATCCTCTGTGACAATGTTTCCAAAGACAGATTCTTGTTATTGACCATGTATTGAAATACTAGTTTCAATTCGTACTGCACTACACCTTCAAGCAAATCGTGCATGATGTCAACTGCATAGTTATCAGAGATGTTGTAAAAACAAGTGTATTGAGCAAGCATGTCTTCTTGACACCAAATGTTGAACCCAACATAGGATTTTCCAGTAGAGCTGCACAATGTTCTGCGTGGATTTCTTTTGTACGGAAAATCATGCAATGGTTATCTTCAGTGAAGACAGATTGTAACTCTTCCTTTGTAGTTAGACAAAATCTACAACAATATGTTGCACTGAAGGATTCAACCAAACCAAACAACCCGTGCAAACCTAGATTATCACCTGTTACTTGAATAACAGTCCCTCGCAATGGTGAGTCTGAGAAAGGTACCTCTATTCCTTCCATTTCTAGTGTTTTAACATCATCAATGAGAGGCTTTAGTATTTCATCAAATCCATATTTCTTCAGGTCTTGTGAATGAAAAAGTGCCACAACATGAATATTCATAAGAACAGAATTAAATTTTGGGGGCAGGTTCCTCAATATAAAGTAAATGCAACCAAGCTTGTGTATCCCTTTCTTTGAACCCAAGGGATTTGCCGTCTCGAAATCATCATAATAAAGCTGAATCTGTAGAGCATGTTTTTGCTGGGAAAACAAATCATTCCTTTTGAAGTATGAACCATCACATATATCTTTATAAACACCTTCTTTATGTTGCTTGACCTGCAGGAAACTTTCACATAATTCACTATTCTTAAACATAGATTTCAGGGTTCCCAAGATGGGTACATACACAAATTTATCTGTTACAGGGATCTGATTGTAAACTCCTGTTGTCCAATCTCTACGCAAATCAAAACGCACCCCAAGAACACACTCTACAGGTTCAACTATTTCCCACTTTTCCTCGAAAAACTTCTGTCGTTTGGCTGCTGTATTTAAGACTGAGAAAGGATTTTCTAATTGATCAAAACAATTTTCCACCTTTTTTTCCAAATCGGTTGCTTGAATCTCTGAAGTACAGCTGAGAACAGCTTCTCTTGTTTGCTCATGAATGTCATTTACAAGCTCTTCCATTGACCCTACCATTGCTTGGACAGTGCACTCAGCAACACCTGATGCTTGCAATTGTGCTACAATAGATCCACACAGGTTTAACAAATGATGCTTGTCAACAGAGGTCCGGCTAGTTACTGGAATGTCTGTACAGACTGCCTGAGAACTTGAAGGCTCATGAGTGTCAGTACAGACTGCCTGAGAACTTGAAGGCTCATCACCTTCACTTTGAGTGTCCACATTGTCAATAGTGTTAGTATTTGGTGAACAAGTGGCCTTGTGCAAACGAACGAGGTGTTTTTGAACCCTGAATACGTACAAAATGATAAAGAACATCCCGGTTGTCCACATTTCAAACGTAATGTCTTTGCTGGATATAATCCATGGTGAAGTCTCAAATGCTGACAAAGCAATGCAGAACTTTTCTGGTGTGCCTTACAAATAAAACATATCAGCATACTTGCAAACAAGGATGTGTATCACCTCAAGTATTAGTGTGCAACAGCCTTGCTCTGAGTTCCTTTACTCTGGGACTTTCCTTGGCACTTCCCGGTATGCAACACAGGGGTCACATCACCACATGGCAACATTAGAAGAAATAAATAACATATACATTCTTTTCATATACTGCAATATAAGCAAATATAATATATTTTAAAAAAACTTACATATCCGTTTCCAGAGTATGGATCGCTAAGGTGGGGAAATAGAGTGGTGATGCCAACAGCATATTTTGTTCGCACATGGGTTGGTGGTATTCTCCTTTAAAAGTAGAAAATATATTATTGTTCAAGCTTTTTCCCCCTCCAAGAGGGATAAAATATGGACTTAATGTAAAGTTATCACTTTATTTAAAGGGGTGTGCATAAGACTGACATGACACCTTTATAATCATGATATGACATGTCATGAATATGAAGGAGGTTTATGCATGTTTATGACAACTGTCATTAAGTGTCATTCGCTCAATTATGACATTTTAATGAAAATATGACGTTGTTTGAAATGTCTTTGTTATGGCAACTTGACATAAACCAATACAACATAAATTGTCATAAATATGTCACAAACATGACATAGCACATTAATTATCAAACTTAAGGAACCACTTGGCTTTATGGGTTCACATTACATTAAACTGTCATGTAATCGGTTTTGACATTGCCTGTCGTGAGGCCATTATAACTGTGTCATGAATGTTTTTCTTGACCTCAACTACAGTGGTACAAATTGAATTTGTCATTAAAATATCATTAAGTGTTAATACTCATTATTACATGGCTTGGTTGAATTCGAATGTAGAATGCGGTCTGTTATTTCTTGACAGAGCGTTGCCATGAAAAACAGTGCGTTGCTATGGACGCAGCAGGATTCTAACCGTAGAGACGGAGCAGACTATTTTCTTTAGCGGAAGCAATACAAATAGTTTTTAAATCAATATAATCCCTTTTAAATCAATATGTTGTGTCAAATTATTGATGTATTTGGTAGGTAGCCATGTAATAAGCGGGATAATGTACAGTGAGGCGGTTGTTATAGCGAATACAACCCCTTCAGGCTCCGCTTCGCGTCTGGCTCCTAAACAGCCTGTCGGGGTTGTATTCGCTATAACAACTGCCTCGCTATACATTATCCCTTAATACAAATTATTTTATAACCGTGTCATGAATAGTTTTCTTGAACTCAAATTGGATTTGTCATTAAAGTGACATTTTAATGACAAATTCAATTTGTACCACTGTAGTTGAGGACAAGACTATTTATGTTGTCATTTTTGATGTATTGGTTTACGTCAAGTTGCCATAACAAAGACATCTCAAACAATGTCCTATTTGCATTAAAAATGTCATAATTAAGCGAATGATACTTAATGACAGTTGTCATAAACATGCATAAAACCTCCATGTCATGATTATGAAGATGTCATGTCAGTCTTGTGCACACCCCTTCAAGTAAAGTGATACCAACATGGTATACTTACCCATGTACTTCCATCATGTCTGCAACCAGGAGGTTTACCATCTGTCGCCGTGTAGCATCCGTCAATGTCTTTGTTTTGTCATATTCATGCAAGATTTTTTCTCCCCCCGGCTTAGACTGGAGAACGTTTCTCACCATCTAAAAGATGAAGAAGAATCACAAAGGTAGTCATCATGTTAGAAATTCCTGCAATAAAACCACAGTTCTTCTACAGAATCTTTCTGTTTGAGGATTAATAGCCTAACTTGTCACGGCCTGTCAAGAACCACAAAAGTCAAGGATCCCGATGCAGAGGGTTTTTAATGAATATCAGTATCAGTGGGTATGTGTAGAAAATAAACAAACAACAATGTCTTCATGTAATTATGTGTGTGTGTATGTGTAAATGCAAAAGTCACAAAGTGGGAAACACTAAGGACATCCACTTGAAATCCACTTGCTGAAATCCTTGCAGGGCACAGAGAAGGAATCCTGGTGGGAGAGAGAGAGAGAGGCGGTCAGATCTTCAGCAGAGTCCGTGCTGGACAGCGCACTGCAGCGGTCCGAGAAGAGCGCAGAATTACGCGCCCGAAGCGCACTGCGGCTGGACAGCGCAAGAGTTGTAGCAGCGCTCGGAGATACCACAGACAGAGAGTCCTTAGCTGGATAATAGTTGACACTCCAATAGGGAAAGACTGACGGCAGGACAGGGAAAACTAAGAGGCAAGGCAGCAGAGAGCTCGGTGAATAATACGATACGAATAAACAGATACAGACAAGACTAGAACTAGACTGGCTAGCGGGCAGGCACATACAAAGACGAACTTGCAATGAACAAAGGAAACGAGGGGAATTTAAATCAAACCGGATTGGGCAATAATGAGAATCAGGTGCGGGTCGCAGGTGAGAGAAGTCAGAGGTAATGAGATCACCAGGTGGAAGACGCGCACGTGTGGAGCTGTCAAAACAAAAACACAAAACATAGTGAAACAAAGACAAAGCAGCCAAACAGACCGAAATCATAACAGGACTCCCCCCCCACGACCGCCACCGGGCGGTCCATGAGGAGGCTCACCCCGTCGCTGGCGGAGATCCTCTATCAGCCCAGGGTCCAGAATGTCCCGGGCCGGTACCCAACACCTCTCCTCCGGACCATATCCTTCCCAGTCAACGAGATATTGAAATCCCCTACCCCGGCGACGCACATCCAGTAAAGATTTAACTGAATACACAGGGGCACCATCTATAAGCTGAGGGGTGGGAGGGGTGGGGGCAGAGGGAACAGGATTAAGGTGGGAAAAATACACAGGCTTCAGTTTAGACACATGAAAAACTGGGTGAACCCGACCGAGTGCAGGGGGCAATATGAAGCTTGACCGTCACGGGATTAATAACCTTAACAATGCTGTATGGCCCAAGGAATCGTGGAGCCAGCTTGCGAGAAGGCTCACGGAGAGGTAAATCCTTGGACGAAAGCCATACTTTCTGCCCACAGATAAAGCGGGGCGCGGTTCTACGGTGACGATCGGCCGCGGCTTTGGTTCGTCTGGCAACCTGACGTAATGTAAATCTAGCTTTTCTCCAGGTGCGTTTGCAACGTCGGACAAAAGCAAGAGCAGACGGAACCACCGCATCAGGTTCTTGTGACGGGAATAAAGGGGGCTGAAACCCCATGGACGCCTCAAATGGGGACATGTTAAGGGAAGAAACAGGAAGAGAATTATGGGCGTATTCAACCCAGGGTAACTGTTGGCACCAGGAGCTCGGATATTGTGATGTCAGACAGCGGAGAGCTCTACCTAAATCTTGGTTAGCCCGTTCGCATTGCCCGTTGGTCTGAGGATGATACCCTGAAGACAAACTAGCTGTGGAACCTATTTGTCTACAAAATTCCTGCCAGAAACGAGAAATAAACTGAGGACCCCTATCTGAAACAACGTCTGTGGGCAGACCATGTAAGCGAAAGACGTGTTCGATCATTACCTGGGCAGTTTCCTTGGCGGTGGGTAATTTGGGCAAAGGGACAAAATGAACCGCCTTGGAGAAGCGGTCCACAATGGTCAAAACAACAGTGTTTCCCTTAGAACTAGGCAAATTGGTTACAAAATCAATGGCGATATGTGACCAAGGACGAGAGGGGATGGGTAACGGTTTAAGCAGACCAATAGGGGCTTGATGAGAGGCCTTATTGCGGGCACAAACCTGACAGGCTAACACAATCTGTCTGACATCGGGACCCATAGAGGGCCACCAAAAACGCTGACGTACGGTAGCCAACGTTCTCTGAACCCCCGGATGGCAAACTAACTTGGACTCGTGACACCACCGGATGACCTCGGTGCGAAGCGCATTCGGTACCCACAATCGACCCGCTGGGCACCCCTCTGGCACTTCCCCCTCCCGGCCGGCCCGTCTCACCCGTTGTTCTATTCCCCAGCGCAGGGCACCCACCACCCGCCCCTCAGGGAGGATGGTTTCGTCCCCATCATAACCGGGATTTTCGAACAAACGGGAGAGAGCGTCGGGCTTGGTATTCTTAGAACCGGGCCGGTACGAGAGGGTGAAGTTAAATCTGTCAAAGAAGAGTGCCCAACGAGCCTGACGAGAAGATAACCTCCTGGCTGAACGGATGTATTCGAGATTTTTATGATCCGTCCAGACCAGGAAGGGCTCCGAGGTCCCCTCCAACCAGTGACGCCACTCACCCAAAGCTAGTCTGACCGCCAGCAGCTCCCGATTACCTATGTCATAATTTCGCTCTGCTGGGTTTAACCGATGGGAGAAAAGGGCACAGGGATGCACCTTGCCATCCTTAGCAGACCGCTGAGACAAAACGGCGCCTACCCCGACATCCGAAGCATCCACCTCCACAATAAATTGAGCAGCCGGATCTGGAATAGAGAGAACAGGAGCAGAGATAAACCGGGACTTTAAATTATCAAAGGCCTCCTGAGCACTAGAATTCCAGACAAACCTCTCCTTAGTGGAAGTGAGAGCAGTAAGAGGCTGAGCAACCTGACCATAATTTCTGATAAATCGCCGGTAAAAATTGGCGAAGCCCAGAAATCTTAATAAATCCTTACGGGACTCGGGGACTGGCCATTCGGCAACCGCTTTGATCTTGGCTGGGTCGGGACGGATCTCACCTGGGGCAACAACAAAACCCAAGAACGAAACTGACTTACGATGGAATTCGCACTTCTCCGCCTTAACAAACAACTTATTCTCTAACAACCGGCGTAAGACTCGGCGGACATGCTGAGTGTGTTCCTGCATAGAGGGGGAAAAGATGAGAATATCATCCATGTACACAAAGACAAATTTGTTAATCATGTCTCTCAGCACATCATTCACCAGAGTTTGGAAGACTGAGGGAGCGTTACAAAGCCCGAAAGGCAGAACGCAATACTCAAAGTGTCCAGTAGGGGTATTAAATGCTGTCTTCCACTCATCTCCCTCTCTTATACGCACCAGATGATAGGCATTGCGTAAATCTAGTTTAGTAAAGACCTGCGCTCCCTGCAAAAGCTCAAACGCAGTAGACATTAAAGGAAGGGGGTACCTATTCTTAACAGTAATGTCATTTAATCCCCTATAGTCAATACAAGGACGCAGGGAGCCGTCCTTCTTTTCAACAAAGAAAAACCCCGCCCCTGCGGGCGAGGTGGAGGGACGGATGAGACCGGCACGCAGAGCATCATTAATATACTGGTCCATAGCCTCTCTCTCAGGACTCGACAACGAATAAAGTCTACCTTTAGGCGGAGAAGTGCCAGGGAGGAGATCAATAGCGCAATCATATGGCCGGTGAGGAGGAAGGGAGGTGGCCCGGGCTTTACTGAACACCTGAGCGATATCCGTATACTCCGCCGGGACCCCGGTCAAATCGACTGCCGGAACCTGAGGGAGAGAAAGAACAGAACCAGAAACAGCAGAACCAAGACATGACACATGACAAGACTGAGACCAAGACAAGATAACACTATGCTGCCAATCAACGTGAGGGTTGTGTTGCACTAACCATCCATGCCCTAAAACAATAGGAGATAGAGATGCATGAAGGATATGCAACACAATCTCCTCACGATGATTACCAGACACAGAGAGACTCACAGGAGAAGTGCAGTGTGTAATCCGCGCCATCTGCTGCCCCTTTAGGGACCAGACATCCAAAGGGGATTGGAGAGGGACAACCGGGATACCCCAGGCGCGAACCAGCGCTTCATCAATGAAGTTGCCCTCCGCGCCAGAATCGAGAAGGGCAGTGGACGGATGATCACGCCCAGCGAAGGACACAATGACGGGGAGTTGGGTACTGGAAACAGGGGAGAGTTTTGAAGAAGTGCCCACCAGGACTCCCGTACTCACTGATGGGCAGCGGCTTTTAACGGGCAGACCCTAGCAAAATGCCCGGACTTCCCGCAATACAAGCACAGGGCCTTCTGTATACGCCTCTCTCTCTCTCTCTGAGACAGGCGCAAACGCCCCAGCTGCATGGGTTCTGGCTCGACTGACGGCAGAGGTGAGGAAGAGGAAGTGGTGTTCTCCTCCGTAAACACTCGCTGACGAATGGAGCGTCGCTGATCGCGAAGCAGTCTCCTGGCCTCGATCCGGAGAGCCAGATCTATGATGGCATCTAGTGACGGGGAAAGGTCTTGAAGAGCGATCTCGTCCTGAATATCATTGGACAACCCCTCTACAAACTGGGCTCGAAGGGCCGCCTCATTCCAGTGGCAGGCAGCCGCTAAGGTCTTGAACTCTATGGCATAATCTGTAACTGTGAGTCTGCCCTGAACAAGATGTGCCAAACGAGCTGCAGCGGCGTCCCCACGCACCGACCGGTCAAAGAGTTTCTCCATCTCCTCCTTAAACTCGTCAAAAGACCGACAGCAAGGGTCATTAGCATTCCACACGGCCGTAGCCCACTCGCGCGCTTTGCCAACAAGAAGGGTAATCACAAACGCAACCCGAGTGCGTTCAGAGGCATAGCGGCGGGGCTGGAGGGCAAAAACTAGCGAGCATTGTGAGAGGAAAGCCCGGCAGGAGGCGGGATCGCCATTATATGGAGGTGGGGGTGAAACGTGAGGTTCCGTCTGCGACGACTGACTAGGCTGGGTGGCATGATGACTGACCTGGTCAAGTCGAGCGGAAAGGTCATTCAGACGAGCAGATAAGCCCTCAACCTCTTGAGAAGTAGTGGTGAGACGAGTCGAGTGTTGTCCTAGCCATGAACCCTGCTGGGCGAGCGCCGTCCGAAGAGAATCAACCTCCGCGGGATCCATTGTGGCAAGTTCGTCCTGTCACGGCCTGTCAAGAACCACAAAAGTCAAGGATCCCGATGCAGAGGGTTTTTAATGAATATCAGTATCAGTGGGTATGTGTAGAAAATAAACAAACAACAATGTCTTCATGTAATTATGTGTGTGTGTATGTGTAAATGCAAAAGTCACAAAGTGGGAAACACTAAGGACATCCACTTGAAATCCACTTGCTGAAATCCTTGCAGGGCACAGAGAAGGAATCCTGGTGGGAGAGAGAGAGAGAGGCGGTCAGATCTTCAGCAGAGTCCGTGCTGGACAGCGCACTGCAGCGGTCCGAGAAGAGCGCAGAATTACGCGCCCGAAGCGCACTGCGGCTGGACAGCGCAAGAGTTGTAGCAGCGCTCGGAGATACCACAGACAGAGAGTCCTTAGCTGGATAATAGTTGACACTCCAATAGGGAAAGACTGACGGCAGGACAGGGAAAACTAAGAGGCAAGGCAGCAGAGAGCTCGGTGAATAATACGATACGAATAAACAGATACAGACAAGACTAGAACTAGACTGGCTAGCGGGCAGGCACATACAAAGACGAACTTGCAATGAACAAAGGAAACGAGGGGAATTTAAATCAAACCGGATTGGGCAATAATGAGAATCAGGTGCGGGTCGCAGGTGAGAGAAGTCAGAGGTAATGAGATCACCAGGTGGAAGACGCGCACGTGTGGAGCTGTCAAAACAAAAACACAAAACATAGCGAAACAAAGACAAAGCAGCCAAACAGACCGAAATCATAACATAACTAATTTCATTTATTACTGAAATTCCCCAATACCTCATTTGCTGATTCCCGCTCAATGTGGGTTCTTTTCTGCGCATTGTTTCTATCAAGAATGACTGTTGCATCTGATGAATCAGACGCCACAGAGGATGACATGTCGGACACAAGCGACTCTGACGAAGAATGATTGAGCACAACTGCAAGACATTTAAAAGAAACATACACATTTTAAATACTTTTGTTTGCTCAAGAACCTCTAACAACTTCTTTTAGGCTTGACAACCAAACTGTCTAGCAAATTAGGGCACAACAGGCTAGTCCAGCTTTAATTGAAACACTCTAACGGAGCAAAGTCTCACCTGTAGACTTTTCTGTGGACACATGGATGGTAAGGTTCCCTGCTTGTAAAAGCTCCTCGAACACATCCGCATCCACTTCTGTCCCAGATTCATCTGTGACATGCAGCTGTAAAGAATGCTGTAAAGAAGAAAAAAAAACATTCAGAAACGTAATGAATGAGAAAATGTGCACGTTACCGTGACAAGCACCAACACAAAGAGGAATAACGTTTAAATAACGTTTACATTAACATGTCATAACATTTCCCTCGGAAATGTGACTAACCGGTAAAATAAACCCGTAGGCCTACACTTTTTTACACGATTTCGTTAGAAAATAATGACGCAATATCAACAATCATAAGGTTCACATTAGAGGTCTACACAGAAGACCCGAGACCCGGGACCCGACCCGAGACCCGTACGGGTTCGGGTCTATATTTTAAATGTTCAGCCGGGTCCGGGTCGGGTCTCAATCTATTACTTCGGGTCCCGGGTCTGTTTAACATTGTGGGTAATACCCGAGGTCGATCGGACTCGGAGAACACACACTCACATTTAAATAAAATATTTCAAAAACAGCAACAAAAACTTAGATGAACTGTCGCATACATTTTTTCTATGACGTTAAAATTGCGTTAAAAAGTTTATATTTGGTTGCTCCAACCAGGCAGCTAACGCGCATGCGCTCTTGTAATGTTTCTCTGGCTACCAGTCCGGAGCTTCTGCAGTGAGACGCAATGACTTTACCTTTGACAATTGGCTCTTTTATTTAGAAGGCGGGACCTATTTCGCCGTACTGCGCATTTTGCACTGACTTCTCTCATTTTTATAATAATATTATAAATTGACCGTCTTGCTGTTATATCTAAAGTTTTCGCGACTCTGCTCAAAGAGCACAGAGATGATAGCAAAGAAGCAAAGCTAACGAAAGCAGCCATGGCACTAAATAGTTGTAAAATGGCAGCACGGCAGCTTTCTAGCTGGTTAGTAGGTCAATAACGTGACTCAAAATTTGTACATCTTACAACTTACTGGTTTGTAGAATCTCCTCACGGACTCTTCCGAGGTCCTTTTAGTTCCTGTCTCGACGTGAGAAAGAATGACCGCGGCGCGCCCGCGCTCTACTGTATGAAGATTTTTTCAAGAATGTTTTACGCGCGTGACACGACGGACGCGACACGTGCCAGACGCTTGTTTAACGCACCACCATTACTGTTAAATCGATAAACATCCATCAAATAAGCTGACGTTACCACTGCATCCAACATCCAATTTTAAGCCAAAACGTTAATATAATAATAACAAAAGTACAGTTACCCACCCAAAGCCAGTAAATTTGCACACTTCCAAACATGTGCACCTGTTTAGTTGCTTAAGCTAACGTTAAACCCTCACATAAAACGTGTTACTATATCGAACGTCGTCCAGCTGTAGAAATTATTAACTTAAGGTGCACACACACCAAGCACGCATGTTAATTTATATTTGAAATAGGCCTACAACGAGGTTACAAACATAGCTAATAAATATCTACCCTGAAAAGAAAATGCTAAGGTTACTTTGGTCTAATTTGACTTTCTGTAAAGTTAATGGACCACTTTAACGTTACTGGTTGTTCTGATTTCTCAATAAGAAAATTCTCACTATATTTGTTCCACTGTATTTCGAGCGTGGTAATAACTGTTGCATGATGAACTGGTTAGCTAGCACTATAACGTTACCAACTAGGATATTAAGCATTAGCTAACTTAATGTTACCTGTCTAAAAAAAAGGCCTAACACTACAAATATAATTAAATTAATAGAAGTACTGGTTTAAATGTACTTACATGTGAATGCTCCCATCCAGTCGAATGTCCAGTCCGATTCAGTCAAGCGAGAAAAAAAAGCTGTCTGGTTTCCCGCCTCACTAATGGAAATGATAGACTTCAAAGGTGTAACACTAGCTTTTGAGTTGAAATCAACACTGTAGAGTTAAACCATCAATATGACATTTAACTCCAAAAAAAACTGTTAAGTGTTGAGTTAAGTATTAAATGTTGGTGTCTATTAAAGTCCATTTAAATAAAAAAAAATCCTGCAATGTTTTCCTAAAAAAACATAATTTCTTCTCGACTGAGCAAAGAAAGACATCAACATTTTGGAAGACATGGTGGTGAGTAAATTATCTGGATTTTTCTTTTAAGAAAATTGAATATTCCTTTAAGAGCAGTCTTGAGTCAAACGTGGAAGTTAAGTGTGCATAGAGGCCATTGGCATGACTTCTGACTTCCTTAAATCTCCTTAACAAAGGTGAACTTTTCTTGTAAGCAAGACCACAATAGACATGTCAATGGAAAATGCCCTTGGTTAAAATAAAACACAATTATCAAAGTAAAGCATATCCTGTAATACACACAGGTTGCATTATATCAGTGTCAGTGAATTAAGCCTCCTATAACCCTACTCAGGGCCGGGTCTACGGGGGGGCTGGGGGGGGCATTGCCCCCCCAGATTTTCCTTCTGCCCCCCCAAAAATGTCCAGCCAACCTTAAAATAACGGAGTCTCTTTAAACAAAAAATGTCTCCTTTAGGCAAGCGCTAGCGTTTACAGCTCCCGCCCACTATCGTCTGTTTAGCTTATTCAAGCCTTGGTGTTTTTTTCAGCAGTATTTAAGTCACAGAAAAAGTACTACTGTTCTCTATGACGGTAACTAAAAAATAAAACGCATCTTTAAAATATATATAAGAAACAATGAAATTTAGTATTACATAAACGTAATAACCCAACACATATTAAATTAATTTTTTTTATAGTAAAACATGCCCAAAATAGCCCCTTATCCTTTCTTAGACTCACCTCATTATTTATTCATTCAAATACAAAAGCCAATGGCAAGTCTCCAGCAGCATTTAATGTGTTTGTTTTAGACGTAGTTCTGTTTATTAAAATTAGAATATGCAGTTTGGTTGTGTCATACTATATAGTAGATATAAATGATATAAGATGATTATAGAGTAAATATACAGTATTGTAACAGCTGAGCATCGCGTGCAGTTTTAAAATCACATTTTAGCGGTTTTGTCATCGTCATTCGTCAGCTCATTCAGCTCGCGTTTGAGAAAAACTTCACACGCAAAAATCTACAGACTTTTAAGTTCAAGAGGAGCTTTCACTTCGCAAGGTCATCATAAGGTAAAACGTTGTATTTTATAATGTTGTGGTGTATTATAATATCTGATTTGCTGTGTTATGAACAAAGCAGTGTGATTTATCTTTGGTCTCGTCGCAAATCACACTTACAGTATTTAAGGGCTTGTGCTTTTGTCTGGTGCTGTTACAGGATAACCTTTGACGAATTTGTCATGCATGTCAAACTGCTTTCATGATGTTTCATTCAAAATAGATTATTTAAATCGTTGTGCTTTGTTGTGATATTTGAGGTTGCTGCAGCAGCATGTATGATAGGGTCAGGAATTAATGAATATATAGCTTATCACATATCACATTGAAAATGCATTATTTTAAATGAAGAAAACGTTTGAGAAGTGGAAATAAAGTTCCTAGTGTTTATTTAGAATAAAGGTATGTTGGGTAGGGTAGGTATAAGAATGGCTTTAATTTATCTATAAGTGAAATAATAGATTAAATGCAGTGTAAACATTAATAAAATATAGCTATATGTACAGCTTTGTATTCATATTACTGTTAGGTTCACGGGATGATCGGCTGCATGTGGATCTATTTACCTTTTTTTGCTGTCATTCCTCTCGTGTGCACACCCTTGTCTCCTCCTTCCTCGTTATCCTTAATTGTTTTCCACGGCTGTCTTGTCTGCTTTTCTCTATTTATATGCTCCTGTGTTTGTTTTCCGTTGCGCGTTCGTTATATGTCTCTGAGTGATCGCTGCCCGGTCCTGTCCAGTTTATTTTATATAGTTTGTTAGTCTGTCTAACCTTTCACTGTGGTTTCGCTCCCAGGATTCAGCCCAGTTCGATGTAAGCTCAAGTTCACCTCCGGTTTCCTGTGTTGTGGATTTTCATCTCTCTCTCCTTCGACTCCGTTGGTTTCCCTCGCATTTAGGGAGTACACCAGCGGGTATGTTATCAGTGCATTCCTGGACGGACTTGTTGTTAAATTCTCAAAGACTTTTCTCTCTCCTTCCCAGTTCTCTCTACGGTGTGCCTCGTCTTTAGGCTGGAGCCGTAGGATATAACTGAGTTTCCCTGGACGCACTATCCATTGGACTATACTGTGTTTCTCCGGACCCGCTGTGTACTGAGTTTTTTCCGATATCCATTCAGTGAATTTTTTGGCAGTGCAGTGTGGACTATCTCTTCTGTGATTCAATAAATTTTACTTGCATCAGATTCCTATTTTGTCTTCGTTTATCCTGACAGACGAACGCGCCACGATGGAATCTGCAAGTGCCAGCGAAGAGTCTGTACAGGCAACTTTAGCCCAGCAGGGGGCGATGTTGGACCAGCATTCGTCACTTCTAACTTCAGCTTCACATGACTTCCAGGTCCTCTCTAATCAACTATCTGAGGTGCGCAATAGACTGGATCAGGTGACACAAGCTTTCGGTGAGATGGGTCGGCCGGCCTCTGTGGCTGATGTATCTAATTCGAATGAGCGTGAGACCCATGCTGTCAATCCTCCCTCATATGACGGGGACACTAATACCTGCAGAGCATTTCTTGGGCAGTGCTCCCTGGTCTTCGCGCTCCAACCCCGTAGGTTTGCCACCGAGATGTCTAAGATCGCTTTTGTATTGACTTTGCTTACGGGAAGAGCGCGGGACTGGGGAATGGCAGTTTGGGAAGCTAAGATGCCTTGCTGTAATGATTTTGAGACTTTTAAAGGAGAGATGTGTAAATTATTCGATCGGACTTTGAGAGGTGATTTAGCGGCCGCTGAGCTCAACCGATTCGTGCAGGGGACCCAATCTGTCACCGACTATGCCATTCATTTTAAGACGCTCGCCGTCACCAGTGGATGGAACGACTCTGCCCTAAGAGCCCAGTTTTTAAGTGGTCTTAAGGATAACATACAAGATGAGATCGCCTCCCATGATTTTCCTGTGTCTCTAGAAGAGATGATTGATCTGGCTCTCCGAGTTGAGGCACGTCATCGGCAGCGGAGGATTCGTCGCACCGCCACTCAACATCTTCTCGACCCTTCGCTACACTTGACCGAGACCACGGCTGCACCATTGTCCTCTTCGGTTGAGCCCATGCAGTTGGGCCGCCTCCGGCTTACCACCGAAGAGAGACAACATCGCCTAGTCAATGGACTGTGCCTTTACTGTGGTAAGCCGGGGCACAGGGCTTTAAACTGTCCAGTAAAAGGTGCCGCCCGCCGGTAGATCCGGGAGTATCGGTGGGCGCATCTTTCATCAAGACACCTTCCGGATCCCGCACCCTTTTGTTCGTCTCTGTCCACTTTAACAATCGTGTGTTCCATTCACAGGCGTTACTGGATTCTGGTGCAGAGGCGAGTTTTATGGACGTTTCTTTGGCTGAGTCTTGGGGCATTCCCGCAGTGCCCTTAGATGAGTCTTTGTCAGCTTTAACTTTAAAGGGACAGACCATGGCATTGATCACTCATCGCACACCCCCTGTAAGTCTGTTCATTTCTGGCAATCATCGTGAGGATTTTGAATTTTTTCTTTTACCATCTTCTCAATCGCCTCTCATTTTGGGGCACGATTGGTTAGTTAAGCATAATCCTCACGTTGATTGGCAGAATAGTGTTATCTTGTCATGGAAATCTTCTTGTCATCTTTCTTGTCTTGGTCCTGCTCCTTCGGCTTCTGTTTGTTCTGTTCCTCAGGTTCCGGCGGTCGATATCTCAGGGGTTCCGGCGGAGTATTCCGATCTGTATCAGGTGTTCAGTAAGGCCCGAGCTACTTCCTTGCCTCCTCACCGGCCATATGACTGTGCTATCGATCTTCTCTCAGGTACTTCTCCGCCTAAGTGTCGTGTTTTTTCCCTTTCGGGTCCTGAAAGAGAGGCTATGGATAAATACATTAATGAAGCTCTTAGCGCCGGTCTCATTCGCGGTTCCACCTCCCCGGCTGGGGCTGGGTTTTTTTTTTGTTAAAAAGAAGGACGGCTCCCTTCGTCCCTGTATTGATTATAGAGGATTAAATGACATTACTGTAAAGAATAAGTACCCCCTTCCTTTAATGTCTTCAGCCTTTGAGTTATTACAGGGAGCTCGTGTCTTCACCAAGTTAGATTTGCGCAACGCCTATCACTTGGTTCGCATAAGGGAGGGCGATGAGTGGAAGACAGCATTTAATACCCCTTCTGGACACTGGGAATATTCCGTTTTACCGTTCGGCCTAGCGAACGCTCCAGCTGTCTTCCAGACTATGGTCAATGAAGTATTGGGAGACATGATTAACAAGTTTGTCTTTGTGTATCTCGATGACATTCTCATCTTTTCCCCCTCTATGCAGATACACACCCAACACGTTCGCCTAGTCTTACAACGGCTTTTAGAGAATCAGTTATTTGTCAAGGCGGAGAAGTGCGAATTCCATAGGGAGTCGGTTTCGTTCCTGGGTTTTGTTATCGCCGCTGGTGAGATTCGTCCCGATCCCGCTAAAGTCAAAGCGGTCGCCGAGTGGCCAGTTCCCGACACTCGGAAGGAGTTACAACGATTTTTGGGGTTCGCCAATTTTTATCGGCGTTTCATCAGAAATTTTGGTCGGATTGCTAAACCTCTTACCGCGCTCACTTCCACTAAAGTGTGTTTCTGCTGGAATAAGGAAGCTCAGAAAGCCTTTGATGTTTTAAAGTCCCGGTTCATCTCTGCGCCTGTTCTTTCTATTCCAGATCCGGCTTACCAATTTATAGTGGAGGTAGATGCTTCTGATGTCGGGGTTGGCGCCGTTTTGTCTCAGCGGTCACCTATTGATGGGAAAGTGCATCCGTGCGCTTTTTTCTCCCACCGGTTAAACCCAGCAGAGCGTAATTACGACATTGGTAATCGGGAGCTGCTGGCAGTTAGACTCGCTTTGGGTGAATGGCGTCACTGGTTAGAGGGAGCTTCGGAGCCCTTCCTGGTCTGGACGGATCATAAGAATTTGGAATATATCCGTTCGGCCAGGAGGTTAACATCCAGACAGGCTCGCTGGGCACTTTTCTTTGATCGTTTTAACTTCACCATCTCGTACCGGCCAGGCTCTAAGAACGTTAAACCCGATTCTCTCTCCCGTCTGTTCGATGGCTCTAAGGCTGAGCGGACCGAGACCATTCTCCCGGGGGGGAGGGTTGTCGGTGCCCTCGTCTGGGAGATCGAGCAGCGGGTCAGGGAGGCCGGTCGAGGGGTGGAAGTTCCTAGGGGGTGCCCAGTGGGTCGTCTGTGGGTTCCCGAGGCGTTGCGTTCCGATGTTATCCGGTGGGGCCATGAATCCAAATTTGTCGGACACCCCGGAGTTCGGAGAACGTTGGCTACCGTCCGTCAACGTTTTTGGTGGTCCTCTATGGGCTCGGACGTCAGACAGTTTGTATTAGCCTGTCAGGTTTGTGCTTGTAATAAAGCCTCTCATCAGTCACCTGTTGGTCTGCTTAAACCTTTGCCCATACCCTCCCACCCCTGGTCTCACATAGCCCTTGATTTTGTCACCGGCTTACCGGCATCTGATGGTAACACTGTCGTTTTGACTGTGGTGGATCGTTTCTCTAAAGCGGTTCATTTTATTCCCCTACCCAAACTTCCTTCTGCCAAAGAGATGGCTCAGGTTCTGATTAACCATGTTTTTCGTTTACACGGTCTTCCGACTGATGTGGTTTCAGACAGGGGTCCTCAGTTCATCTCTCGTTTTTGGCAGGAGTTTTGCAGACAGATCGGCGCCACTGCCAGCTTGTCTTCTGGTTATCATCCGCAGACCAACGGGCAATGTGAACGAGCTAATCAGGATCTCGGTCGAACTCTCCGCTGTCTGTCGTCACGATATCCGAGCTCCTGGTGCCAACAGCTTCCCTGGGTCGAGTATTCCCATAATTCACTCCCCGTTTCCTCGACCAATCTGTCCCCATTTATAGCCTCCATAGGTTATCAGCCTCCCCTATTTCCATCACAGGAGCCCGATGCAGCTGTTCCGTCTGCCTTAGCTTTTGTCCAAAGGTGCAAACGCACTTGGAGGAGAGCTAGAACACTTCTGTTAGAATGCTCCAGACGAACCAAGGCTGCGGCTGACCGTCGCCGGCGACCTCCGCCTCATTATGTCTGCGGACAAAGGGTTTGGCTTTCTTCCAAGGATCTGCCTCTCCGTGAGTCATCTCGTAAGCTGGCTCCGCGATTCCTTGGGCCATTCAGTATTATTAAGGTTATTAACCCGGTGACAGTTAAGCTCAAATTGCCTCCTTCACTTGGTCGGGTTCACCCTGTTTTCCATGTATCCAAGGTCAAACCTGTGATTTTTGCCTCCATTAATCCCCCCGTCTCTGCCCCCATACCCCCCGCCCCGTTTCTAGTGGATGGTACTTCTGCCTATTCGGTTAAGAGGTTATTAGACGTTCGCCGTAGGGGCAGAGGTTTCCAATATCTTGTGGACTGGGAGGGGTACGGTCCTGAGGAGAGGTCTTGGGTACCGGCTCGGGACATACTGGATCCTGAGCTGATTGAGGATCTTCGTCGGCGTCAAGGTAAGCCTCCTCCGGGTCCGTCTGGTGCCGGTCTTGGAGGGGGGGTACTGTTAGGTTCACGGGATGATCGGCTGCATGTGGATCTGTTTACCTTTTTTGCTGTCATTCCTCTCGTGTGCACACCCTTGTCTCCTCCTTCCTCGTTATCCTTAATTGTTTTCCACGGCTGTCTTGTCTGCTTTTCTCTATTTATATGCTCCTGTGTTTGTTTTCCGTTGCGCGTTCATTATATGTCTCTGAGTGATCGCTGCCCGGTCCTGTCCAGTTTATTTTATATAGTTTGTTAGTCTGTCTAACCTTTCACTGTGGTTTCGCTCCCAGGATTCAGCCCAGTTCGGTGTAAGCTCAAGTTCACCTCCGGTTTCCTGTGTTGTGGATTTTCATCTCTCTCTCCTTCGACTCCGTTGGTTTCCCTCGCATTTAGGGAGTACACCAGCGGGTATGTTATCAGTGCATTCCTGGACGGACTTGTTGTTAAATTCTCAAAGACTTTTCTCTCTCCTTCCCAGTTCTCTCTACGGTGTGCCTCGTCTTTAGGCTGGAGCCGTAGGATATAACTGAGTTTCCCTGGACGCACTATCCATTGGACTATACTGTGTTTCTCCGGACCCGCTGTGTACTGAGTTTTTTCCGATATCCATTCAGTGAATTTTTTGGCAGTGCAGTGTGGACTATCTCTTCTGTGATTCAATAAATTTTACTCGCATCAGATTCCTATTTTGTCTTCGTTTATCCTGACAATTACCTGCTTGCCTGATTTCATTAACTGTGACTCAATGTGTAAAACTACATTAAAGGCGGAGTCCACGATGTTTGAAAAACGCTTTGGAAAATTAGACTGGCCGACTACCAAAACACACTTATAGCCAATCAAATCAAATGCCGGGTTGCGTATGTGTGGGGCAGGTCTATCAACAGAAGGTCCAGATTATATTGGGGTAGTGGCGTGTTTGTTTAGGTGATTTCAAATATCAACATTGGCTTTCGAACATCATGGACTCTGCCTTTAAGTGTAATCATTATAACATTATAAATCATTAATCTAATTGCATCTACTTTTACAATTTGAACGTGCAAAATGACATATAAATGGCCTTTTATTATAAGACATATGCAAAATAATATTGGATTGAAACATCCATAATTTTAGTGTATGAATCGTTTTTGTCGAGAAAGGGCTGCCCACCCAAAAATCCTGACTGCCCCCCCAGTCCAGCAAGCCTAGTACCCGGCCTGACCCTACTGTATGTTTAATGTAACTTGTAGAGTGCCATGTATCAAACGGACACTCATGTCAAGCTTGATGAGGACACAGTCAAAGCTTTAAAAGGTAAACTGAGGAGTTAACAAAATTCTAATGCCAATCTATGTTTATTAATTATAGGATAATTTTGTATTCTGTTTCCTTTTCACAGACCTTGTGATTAAGTCTTCAATTACTACAGTGTCTGAATGGCAAGAAGTCGTGACCCTCCACTTAAACGTGACATTTAAACTGCTCTGTGTTTTGGTTCAGCCATTTGCAGGTTTATCTCGAGTTAGTTCAAATGCACTTCTGCATTTTTTCCAGTAACTTTTTGTTTAGAGGATTACATCATTATGATTATATAATTATTCAATGGTTGCATATTCGTAGTGTACTTTTCATATTGATGTATTAATGTTCCACAAATTGATAAAAGTAGCTCATTGCATTTCACTGATCTTTGTTTTATATTGTAAAATCATTTCAATAGCAGTAAATACATACTTAGTTGTTTCTTTAACATTTAATTAGTTGTTAATGAAGGAAGAAACCGGTTCGTATGTATGAATACAGAATAGGTATCATTTTAGAATGAGTTAAAACATGTTTTGGTGGCAAACATGCAGGTAAAATAGTAGATATATAACATTCTAATAGTAGACATATAACATTCTAATAGTACAGTACATTAGGAATGATTTTTTTATGTATACAAATGTGTGGGCAATATATTATTATTTCATTTTGTATGCTCTATTATTAATGTAATATTATTATATCTGAAATTATTAAATTATATTTATAAATGTTTAAAAGGTGGGTTCAAATGTGCTTCAAGTTGTAACTGAATAATATTTTAGAAAATAGCACAGTTGAGTACACTTAGATTGTCTTAAGTTTGTCTTAACAAGTACTAAATACTACTTTTTAGTATATTAAGCACAATTTACTGCACGAAAATACTGACTGCATTTGGTATATTATTTTAACATACTACTAGTATATTTTAAAGTAGATTCGTAAATGCTAGCAGACTTACCCATTAGGCAAAGGTCGGCAACTGCCAAAACGTAGGGGTGTACTTAGTAAGCTGCCACTTTTTGCCCTTGATAATCATCAAGATTTCCAGAAGCCTCTAAATTTTATTTAATTAGATAATCTATTTAATTATCTTTTGTGATTTTCAGTATATTCCTATGAAAAGTGTTAAAGGAACAGTATGTAGGATTGTGGCCAAAACAGATATTGCAATCACAAAACTTGTGGCTAAAACTGGTACTGCAATCACACAACTGGTGGCCAATACACAAAATGACAACATAAACATTAGTTGAGGGCTGCAACTCCACTTTTTAAATGACAATATCCTGGCCAGACCACTGTCGTCAGTGATATAAGTATTTGAAATGAAAATGATTTCTTAATGTCTAATGACATATCAGGGCCATTTTATGATTAATTGATGTAAATTTCTTACATACTGCTCCTTTAACCTTACATCTGCAGGTTATATCTGCATGAATGTGCCCCCCATTACAGTTGGAGTGGATCATTCCATTCACTATCACATATGCGCGCGTAACTCAACACTGAATGTTTTACAGCAAGCAGAGCTGGCGCGAGTGTGATACATTAACAAAAGTGCAAAGCTGGGTCGAAATAAACTAACATTGAAACGTATCTGAAGCAGAAATATAACAAGATAACTTTTGTTTAAAATGGGTTTGGCTTAAAGAAAATATTGTTTTGTCTATACTACTACTAGGTCATTATACTATATGGGTTAAATAGAATTGCATTACTAAAAAGAGACTAAAATACAATTTTCACAGACCTTGTGATTAAGTCTTCAATTACTACAGTGTCTGAATGGCAAGAAGAAGTGACCCTCCACTTAAACGTGACATTTAAACTGCTCTGTGTTTTGGTTCAGCCATTTGCAGGTTTATCTCGAGTTAGTTGACTACTTCCTGCTTTGCTACTGCTCGGACGCTTTTACTTGCGCTCTGTGCTTTGCCCTTTTGCTTTTTCGCTTTTATCTTTTGATTCAACTACCAGCAGTTCAGCACAGTGCTCAAACTAAACAATTGGGCTCTCAAACTAAAACTACAAATTCCTGGAACTATATCGATATTTGGAATATTCAACAACTTGGGGTTTCTATCATAGCAGTCTACCAGTCTGCTATTGCCGGCAGCTGACAATCCTAAAACAGGACAACACAGCTGCCCACACTCAAACAGAAGAAAAGAAGAAAAAATGCCTTCTTTTGGATCTCAATCCACCTGCTGCTCAAACTGCCACAGACTTTTACAAAAGATTGCGGTTCTCGAAACAAAGTTACTTGTGGCGCTGCCGACCCTGCCAGAACATACAGCGGAGCTTCATCGTGGTCCTTCTCAACATAAAGCTGGTGAGTCCTGTGAACCTAATGCTTATAAACAGGTCATAGTGAGCTCAGAGAAACCTAAAGTAATTGAGGACACAAACCGATGGCATAAACAGGGTGCGAGACCCAAAAGTGCTCAAGACATTAGACTGTCACGAGTGTCACAAATTGCTGCATTAGCATCATCTACCCCAGATATGGGTACAACTCGAGTAGCCAATATTGGTATTCTACCACCCCCTGTACAACTAGAAAATAGATTTGAAGCACTAATGAGTTTGGGTGAAGAATCCCCAAATGTTAATGGACACAGATCACATCAGTCAGTAGCTTACAGAGCTAACAGACGCTCAATATCATACAGGCAGCGGCGCTCCGCTCAGACAGCAGCCGAGCCAAGCACGCTGATAGTGGGTGACAATATTATCAGAAACTTTGAAAGCAAGGCTACCCGTACATACTGTTTTCCTCGTGCAACGGTTTCTGATGTTAACAAGGAACTTTGCAACATTCTGATGAAACATAAGTCTGTCAGTCGGATTGTCATACATGTGGGACAGAATGATATTCGGAAAGAGCAGTCTGAGCTCCTTAAGATGGATTTCAATGAACTTTTTGAAACACTTGCAAGACTGAAAGTTCAATCTTTCATCAGTGGACCTCTCCCAGCCCGGGGAACAAATATGTTTTCTCGGCTACTAAGTTTAAATTCATGGCTGCAAAAAACCTGCACCATGAGAGGACTGAATTACATTGACAATTTCAATATCTTCTGGAGCCAAAGGCAACTTTTTAACACAGATGGTATCCACCCAAACAAACTAGGTGCTAGGTTGCTTAAAGACAATATCTTTTTCTCCATGCATCATCCATCAGCTGAGAGTGCTAGTCCACTACTGAACAGCGGAAATGACCACAGG
Organism: Misgurnus anguillicaudatus; assembly: GCF_027580225.2. Classification (NCBI taxonomy): domain Eukaryota; kingdom Metazoa; phylum Chordata; class Actinopteri; order Cypriniformes; family Cobitidae; genus Misgurnus; species Misgurnus anguillicaudatus. The sequence goes on along the minus strand of NC_073356.2, from coordinate 5,217,705 downwards.
ATTTCACACCAGCACCTGGATGGACATTCAGATGACAAGGATAAAACTCTGCAGTCACAACTACTGTTCACAGACACAGCTCAGGCTGAGCCTTGCCCACAGACCTCGCTACAGCTGGATTGTGAATCAACACCCAAGGACGTTTCTGTTGATAATGACCAGAGGAATGATAACACTCCCTCCCAGCCTTCAGGAACACCAGAATAACAGCTGATGTCGTCACACACTCTCTCCCTCTCTCCAACATAACCACATCTGGGCTTTTCAGAGAAAATGGAGAAACTGGTATCTGCTGGAACAAATCTCTCCCACTCTATTGCTGCGAGTCCCCAAATATCAACCAAGAAACGGCGGGCTCCTCAACCACCAAAGCCTTCGGGCTCAGCCCGCCCTCCCCCTCCATCTGAGAGAGCACTCCGACCTCTGCCTCAACGTCAGGGATCACACCAGCCCTCATCTGCAAACAGCACTGGTAACTGATGTGTGTTGGGTTCCCGCTACGTCAGCAGTAACAATCATAAATATTTTAAGAACAAGCGGGTGCCCGATGTCCCTTTAGCTTTTCCTATCTCTGTCCTGACATGTGATAGAAAGATGAAGGCCGTCTCCAGCCGCACAGCAATTCTATCTAATCTACTGCCTATTATACGTCATTCTGAGATTGATACAGTGCCAAAACCAGTTACTGTTAAGTTAGCACTTCTGAACATCCGTTCACTAAAGAACAAATCCTTTTTAGTTAATGATCTTATCACCACTAACAACCTGGACTTTATGTTTCTAAATGAAACTTGGTTAGATGACAGCTGCAGTGCTACAGTCCTCAATGAATCAGCCCCACCCAACTTTACCTTTATAAGTGTCAGTAGAGCTATTAGAAGGGGTGGAGGAATAGCTGCTTTATTCAAAGATGCCTTTCAATGCAAGCAAGTGTTACTTGGTGATTACCAGTCTTTTGAATATTTGTGTATTGCTTTAAAAGGTACACCACGCATTCTGTTTACAATTATTTATAGACCTCCCAAATACACCTCAGCATTTGTTGATGAGTTCACAGAACTTTTATCAACAATTTCCTCTGAATTTGATTATTTTGTTATTGCTGGAGATTTTAATATTCATATAGACAATGCAGAAAACAATGCTGCAATTGAACTGTTAAATGTTTTAAACACTTTTGATCTGACCCAGCATGTGCAAGGTCCTACACACAATCGGGGACACACTCTTGATCTGCTCATTAGCAAGGGTCTACACATTTCATCCACTGTAATCAAGGATGAAGCCCTATCTGACCATTTCTGTGTTTACTTTGATTTATTGATCTGTCCTGCCACTGATGCTAGATCTGTCTATGTTAAAAAAAGGTTCATAAATGAGAACACCAGTGAGGTATTTATGAATGCTATGTCAATGTTGCCAAACATATCGGCAGACTCTGTTGATGTTCTCCTTGAAAACTTTAACATAAAAGTTAAAGATGCTATTGATGGTATAGCTCCAGTAAAGGTCAGGGTGATCACTGGCAGACGTAAAGCACCCTGGAGAAACAAAACAGCAGTACAGCACATGAAAAGAACATGCAGAAAAGCTGAACGTATGTGGCGGAAAACAAAACTTGAAGTACATTATAGCATCTATAAGGACAGTCTTCGTGCTTTCAATGTAGAACTAGGCACAGCTAGACAGACCTTCTTTTCAAACATTATAAACAAAAACATAAACAACACTCGCACTCTTTTTGCTACTGTAGAGAGACTAACAAACCCCCCAAATCAAGTTCCTAGTGAGATGCTCTCTGACAACAAATGCAATGAGTTTGCAACCTTTTTCTCTGAGAAGATCAGTAATATCAGAATGACGATCAATACGGCCTCATATTGTACTGTGGTCAGTCAGATATCATTGCAACAACCTCAGAAATTAGCCATTCTCTCAGAATTTGACATAATTGATATAAAAACCTTGGAAGAAACAGTACAACATCTTAAAGCATCAACTTGCAGCCTTGACACGCTCCCCACATCTTTTCTCAAAAAGGTACTTAACTGCTTAGAAACTGACCTCTTAAAAATAGTAAATACCTCTCTGATCACAGGCATTTTTCCAGAGTCATTAAAAACAGCAGTTGTTAAGCCTCTCCTAAAAAAGAGTAACCTAGACAAAACCATACTTAGCAACTACAGACCAATCTCAAATCTTCCGTTTATAGGCAAGATCATTGAAAAGGTTGTTTCTAATCAGCTGAACAAATTCTAAAACTCAAATGGCCATCTGGACAATTTTCAATCTGGTTTCCGTCAGCATCACAGCACAGAGACAGTGCTCATAAAGATAATAAATGATATTCGCTTAAACTCTGATTCAGGTAAAATATCAGTGCTGGTGCTACTAGATCTTAGTGCTGCCTTTGACACAGTAGATCACACCATACTCTTACATAGACTGGAAAACTGGGTAGGGCTCTCTGGGATGGTCCTCAAATGGTTTAAAACATACCTACAAGGAAGAGGTTACTATGTGAACATAGGTAACCATAAATCTGAGTGGACATCCATGACATGTGGAGTCCCACAGGGTTCAATTCTTGCACCGCTTCTGTTTAATTTGTATATGCTCCCACTTGGTCAAATAATGAAAAAGAACCAAATTGCTTACCACAGCTATGCAGATGACACCCAGATATACTTAGCCCTGTCACCCAATGACTACAGCCCCATTGACTCTCTATGTAAATGCATTGATGAAATTAACTGTTGGATGCGTCAAAACTTCCTCCAGTTAAACAAAGACAAAACTGAAGTCATTGTATTTGGAAATAAATATGAAACTCTCAAAGTTAACACATACCTTGACTCTAGGGGTCTAAAGACACAAAATAAAGTTAGAAATCTTGGTGTAATTTTAGAGTCTGACCTTAATTTCAGTAGTCACGTGAAAGCGATAAGCAAATCAGCTTACTACCATCTCAGAAATATTGCCAGAATTAGATGTTTTGTCTCAAGACAGGACTTAGAGAAACTTGTTCATGCTTTCATCACAAGCAGGGTGGATTACTGCAATGGACTTCTTACGGGGATCCCCAAAAAGACCATTAGACAGCTACAGCTCATACAAAACACTGCTGCCAGAATTCTGACCAGAACCAAAAAATCTGAGCACATCACTTCAGTCCTCAGGTCCTTACACTGGCTTCCTGTTACATTTAGAATAGATTTTAAAGTATTGTTACTCGTTTATAAATCACTTCATGGCTTAGGACCCAAATACATGACAGATATGCTAAATGAATATAAACCTAACAGATTACTCAGATCATTATGATCAGGTCAGTTAGAAATACCAAGGGTTCACTCAAAACAAGGTGCGTCAGCATTTAGTTATTATGCCACCTCTTGGTGGAATCAGCTTCCAGAAGAGATTAGATGTGCTTTAACAGCAGGCACTTTTAAATCTAGATTAAAAACACATCTGTTTAACTCTGCATTTACTGAATGAGCACTGTGCTGCTTCACACTGACTGCACTTTTAACTCAAGTCACTTTTACTTCTGTTTTATTCTTTTTAACATTTTAAAGTGTTTTTATTAAAATCACATTTATTTTCTTTAATTGTTATTCTAAATTTTCATGTATCTTTGTTTTTATTGTGATTTTATTGTGTATCTATTATTTTTACATTTTCTTTTTTCTCTTTTATATATTGTTTTCTCATTTCTATGTAAAGCACTTTGAATGACCTCCGTGTATGAAATGTGCTATACAAATAAACTTGCCTTGCCTTGCCTTGCCTAGAACTAGATTAAAATGTCATAATTTTTCGTCGACTAAAACTCAACAAAAAAGTCATGGAAAAGTCTGACTAAAATAAGACTAAAATGCCCAGACTTTTTGGGGTGGTTTCCCGGACAGGGATTAGGCTAGTCATAGAATAAAATAAATGTTAGAGCTGTCCAAATTGAAAACAACTTGCACTGACATATCTTAAAATACATCAGTGCCCTTTGTTTTGCCTCAAAATTCACAGAATTAATGTTTTAGTAAGGCATGTTTGTTAAAACAAGTTATATTACTGTTACGACTTGTAAAATGTGGAGGAAGCAAATGCAGGAAATAAATGAATGTTTATTTACAAATTGGTAAATGTGAAATTGTAATGACAGAGCTGTTGAATATCCAGAGTCTTTGCAATGGTGAACGAAGGACTACGGTGGTGAGCGAAGTGTTGGTAGGTGAAGACGGTGTTGTTGTGATGATGGTCAAATGGTGAAAACCAGGAACAGACCGGAATATCCACACGAAGACACCACAAACCCTAATCCAACACAGGAACAGAACACGGTAATCCAACGAGCACAGCATGAACATGAAGTGAGGATCTGACAACAAACAGAGAGAGCAGAGGGTAGATTTAGGTGAGTAGTGATGAGGATCAGCTGGAGCGAGACAATCAACACACAGGTGGCTGGAATGAACCTAATCAGCACATGGAACAGACGTGAGTACAAACACAACACATGACATGGAGGAAACAATGGATTTCCTACCGTGACAATTACCCAATTAAACTTAGGCCAAGTGCTGGCTTAATCTAATCCCTTTCCGGAAAACCACCCCATAGTCAACTAAAGCTTCAATAGACTAAAAAGAGTATGAATGTGACTAAAACTAACAAAAACTAAAATGACAGCTTGACACAAAGACTAGACTAAAACTAAATTAAAACAGGCTGCCAAAAGCAACATTACTTCCAAACAAAATCCTTACTTGACACACAATTTCTGAAACATGACCCTCAAAGAACAGAACCACACACCAAATCTGCAAAACCTAATCCATACACTAATTCTTGGCCTTTGACTCAGTTTTCAATTTTATAAAACACTTTTATAAAACATTTGTCTAATGGATGATCTCTGGTGTTTTATATTATAGACTTATGTGTGTATGATTTGAAAGCTTAGTTTGATTTTGGTGAAATTATTTTGAAGAAATGGTTGGATTTGGCTAGAAGAGTCAGGGGTTCTGGGAATTTAGTTTGACAATTTGGATTTGTGTTCAAGGTTTTGAGAAAATAAACGATGGTTTCAAAAAATGTGTTTTAGCAATTCAGAAAACTGTAACTTGAGATATGCACTTTACAGTTTTTTTCTGATGGCTTAAGCAAACTTTTTTGTAACTATTGGCTTTTTTGCAAAACTCTACACACAAATAAGAAAACCACCTTTACCAAATCAGCAAAACATTGTAGGTCTCTTGTAAAAGCTAATATACCTTTCTTAACTCTTCAAACCTGTGTAAAAATTTTACTTTTCATATCAAACTGTTAACACAAGCCATCAAATTAATAAGCACACAATGCACCAACTACACACTGATGGTATGAATAAAAAACACATCTGGCTTTTGCTTTCTCTGTGCACAAGGTAATCTGTGTCAGTTTGAGGTCATACTTTTGTCATAGTTCTGTAAACATACAGGGATCCAAACTTCAAGTACTGATGTTTATTTACACACATCAAAACAAACACAAGTGTTTTTTCCAAGTCAAAACACAAAATAGTAATTTCACTAAGAAAAAGATCAGTCTACATCATATCTTCTCTCTGGGTCTGGGGAAAATATCTTCTGAAATGTCGTATCCAGGCCTGACATGATGCCTGGCAAATAATCCCCACATGCCTCCTCCATTGCCTGTAAAAGGGCTATGGGTTGATGGGGATGATGGTCATAGACCTTTCAGAGCCAGGTAGAGAAGAGATCTTCAGTTGGATTCAAGAATGGAGAGTGTAGCGATTTAGCGGGAGGAAGGGAATAACATTATTAAAACATTATGAACCTCCGACCGAAACACTACGTTAATTTAAAGAGCCACACAGATCCAAAACGTTTGGTTCAACGTGTAAAGTAGTTGAACCAAAAAGTGCAGGATTAATAAAGTTATTGGCTTCTAAAGCAGGGAGTCGACTCTGAATCGCTGAAACGAGTCGTTATAGGGAGTGAGTCTTCTTCCTGATATTTGACACGTCACACGAACGCATCCACGTCACATGAGATACTAATCTCCGCCTACAGCCTTGCCCGCGGGAGAAACGAAAACTATGACCCGCCCACAGCTAGTTAGTGTGTGTAAACATCAGCTCACGCTGTGTTTTCAGTTTGTGTTGTTTTCACTACCAAAGGAGACTTTTTCAAAGAGGGATATACTCAACGTGTTTGGCTGTGAAGAATCAGTGGTTAAAATTTATTTTTAACGGAGGGATTTAAACGTTTGGCAATGAAAGATGGTTCAGTACCCACTTTATTTGGAACAACATGCGTCTCCTAACCACAACCTGTAAGTATGATTATAGCTACATACTTGCTTAAATGAGTGAAAAATGTCTATCATAATTTTTATTGCTTGGATTACAGTTTTACAATTACGATTGCTTACACACTATAATTAAAAATTTCCCACAATTAGCTAAACCTAACACTCAAGGAGCAAAACACAAGGCTGGATTTGCACAACTGTGAGCACATTGTCAGCTTCACACTATTTGCAAAACATTACACACAGTGATTTGCAAAACACTAAAGACACCTGTATACATTAGACACAGAAGTCTATCAGGATGTCACTTCTTTGCAATTTCAAAGCACTGACTGTCAAATGACCACACTTATGAGCCAATCTCTTAAACACAGCCATCAGGTGCACAAACACACTATTGCTAAATTGTACACACACCAATCAGGTTTAAGCACTATAAAAATGCAGCAGGTCCTGCATGAATTCATATGTATTGATGAGACAGGGTTCAAAATCACAAAAGCAAGAAGAAGAGGCAGAATTATCATTGGCCACCGGGCTATAATCAATGTCCCAGGGCAACGTGAAAGTATTTCACAGCATGCGGTTCTCCTCCATCATGCCAAAATGGGCCCTTAGAACACACCTCACATTCTCTCATTTTTGGACCAATTGCACCACATTGTCACAGCAAGTATGAAATGCACCAGATACAATACACTGTCATCTGGGAAAATGTCTCATTCCACCGCTCTGCTTTAGTCAAGAACTGGTTTCAAGAACCATCCACAGTTGACAGTACTATACCTTCCACCATACTCTCTGTTTCAAAACCCTATCGAAGAGTTTTTCTCTGAATGGCGGTGGAAGGTTTACGATCTCCAGGCTTAGGTACCCCTCATTCAGGCCATGGAGGACGCCAGTGACCAAGTTGACACCGTAGGTGTGCAGGGATGGATTCAACATTCAAGACGGTTCTTCCCGGGTTGTCTTGCTAATGAGGATATTGCTTGTGATGTTGATGAAATTCTCTGGCCAGATCCAGCTAGGCGAAGAGAGAATGTATAGTATCCCTGCTGAAAAAAACAGCATAGACCAGCAACATTACCATGCTGGTCCATGCTGGTTTGGTGCTGGTTTAGCTGGTGGTCACCACCATACCAACACCAAAACACATTATATACTGGTCTTGCTGGTATGACCAGCATAGGAATGTTGCTGGTGCTGGTATGCTGATGACCACCAGCTAAACCAGCACCAAACCAGCATGGACCATGGGAATGCTGGTGGTCAGCACCAAAACACAATTTGCTGGTATGTTGCGGCAGGGATGACCGTAGTATTTTCTTTACAGTATTGTCTTTTCAGATTATTTTTTATGTTTGTTGTTGTTGTTATTTACTGTAATTGTAACCTGTACTGGATACAGTATTTTATATTTGTCTGTTGTTTGCTGAGCTAACAGTGTTATGCACACTACTGTAGTAGCATGACAACTGGGACATGTTTTGTTGTGATTCTCCATGTTGACTGATTTGGGTATGGAGAGAAATCAATTATATTTATAGTTGCACTTTCTCTTTGTACTTCATTTGTAGTACTCAAATCAATAAGAATTAGACTTGCTAAAAGTGTTTTAGGTTAGCAGCAGCAGCAGTGTGTAACTGGTTAAAAAAATTGAATTCTTGTGAAATGTGTGTGTTTCTTATGGTAACAAAATATTGTTTTTATAAAGTTGTGTATAGTTTCAACAAAAGTGTTCAAAACTATACACAAGTGTTCTCTCTTCGCCTAGCTGGATCTGGCCAGAGAATTTAATCAACATCACAAGCTGCCTCTTCAATACGGATAACTGTGTTCTTTTATATTATTTCATTTTATATTATTATTTTTAAAATGTTTTAATGTTGTGTTTAAATGTAGTGTGTTATGGAAATGTGTTTTTGGCAATGTTTTTGGGAACCACCAGTGTTTAATAAATAGCTTTTATAAACTCTAGTGATGGTCATTAATTATTAATTAATCATTAGCTAATGGTTTGCAAATGTATCATTGTGTTGTGGCTTTGCTTGTTGAGGCACATCATTATTAACTCATTGTTTAGTAATAGTATTAATTAACACACTACTAATGCTGTAATTACAGTATTGTTCAAAATAATAGCAGTACAATGTGACTAACCAGAATAATCAAGGTTTTTAGTATATTTTTTATTGCTACGTGGCAAACAAGTTACCAGTAGGTTCAGTAGATTCTCAGAAAACAAACAAGACCCAGCATTCATGATATGCACGCTCTTAAGGCTGTGCAATTGGGCAATTAGTTGAAAGGGGTGTGTTCAAAAAAATAGCAGTGTCTACCTTTGACTGTACAAACTCAAAACTATTTTGTACAAACATTTTTTTTCTGGGATTTAGCAATCCTGTGAATCACTAAACTAATATTTAGTTGTATGACCACAGCTTTTTAAAACTGCTTGACATCTGTGTGGCATGGAGTCAACAAACTTGTGGCACCTCTCAGCTGTTATTCCACTCCATGATTCTTTAACAACATTCCACAATTCATTCACATTTCTTGGTTTTGCTTCAGAAACAGCATTTTTGATATCACCCCACAAGTTCTCAATTGGATTAAGGTCTGGAGATTGGGCTGGCCACTCCATAACATGAATTTTGTTGGTTTGGAACCAAGACTTTGCCCGTTTACTAGTGTGTTTTGGGTCATTGTCTTGTTGAAACAAATATTTCAAGGGCATGTCCTCTTCAGCATAGGGCAACATGACCTCTTCAAGTATTTTAACATATGCAAACTGATCCATGATCCCTGGTATGCGATAAATAAGCCCAACACCATAGTAGGAGAAACATGCCCATATCATGATGCTTGCACCTCCATGCTTCACTGTCTTCACTGTGTACTGTGGCTTGAATTCAGAGTTTGGGTGTCGTCTCACAAACTGCCTGTGGCCCTTGGACCCAAAAAGAACAATTTTACTCTCATCAGTCCACAAAATGTTCCTCCATTTCTCTTTAGGCCAGTTGATGTGTTCTTTGGCAAATTGTAACCTCTTCTGCACATGCCTTTTTTTTAACAGAGGGACTTTGCGGGGAATTCTTGAAAATAGATTAGCTTCACACAGACGTCACAGTACTTACAGGTAACTCCAGACTGTCTTTGATCATCCTGGAGGTGATCATTGGCTGAGCCTTTGCCATTCTGGTTATTCTTCTATCCATTTTGATGGTTGTCTTCCGTTTTCTTCCACGTCTCTCTGGTTTTGCTCTCCATTTTAAGGCATTGGAGATCATTTTAGCTGAACAGCCTATCATTTTTTGCACCTCTTTATAGGTTTTCCCCTCTCCAATCAACTTTTTAATCAAAGTACGCTGTTCTTCTGAACAATGTCTTGAACGACCCATTTTCCTCAGCTTTCAAATGCATGTTCAACAAGTGTTGGCATCATCCTTAAATAGGGGCCACCTGATTCACACCTGTTTCTTCACAAAATTGATGACCTCAGTGATTGAATGCCACACTGCTATTTTTTTGAACACACCCCTTTCAACTAATTCAACTAATTGCCCAATTGCACAGCCTTAAGAGCATGCATATCATGAATGCTGGGTCTCATTTGTTTTCTGAGAATCTACTGAACCTACTGGTAACTTGTTTGCCACGTAGCAATAAAAAAATATACTAAAAACCTTGATTATTCTGGTTAGTCACATTGTACTGCTATTATTTTGAACAATACTGTACATTGAACATTGTCAGATGGTAAAAGCTTCACATACAAGTTTTATACTTTTGAATTTTATTTATATTGGTCTAATTGAATTATATAAGTGGGTTTATGTTAGTGTCTTAAATTTGATTTGTACCTTTTGTATTTGTATGTAAATTTTGCTTTGGCAAAACATTTTGTCAGTCATGATGTCTATTCAATGTTGAATAAAGTTAATTAAAGTGACTTAAGTAGTTTTTATTTGACCTTATTTCAGTTTAATATATTGAACTTAATCAGGTCATTTTAGTTCAAGCTATCGTCATTAAATTCAAGACAATAATTTACATTTATTTAAAATAAGTGTATGATGTACCATTTAATTAACACAGTTATGAGCGATTTACCTAAAACATTATGTTACAATTAATTGTATATTACCTTTTACATTTAAGCAACTAAGTTTTGTGGGACCGGTTGACATAACTTACTTAATTAAATACAACATTTCATTTCTAAGAGTGTGTGCTGCATCCTTTCCAAACCCCAGTACGGTAATGTGCAGTTAATCTCCTTCCTGTAGAAAATGTATGGTTTTAAATGTGACCGTCTCGACGTTATATTAGTAGAGATTTCTAGATTCATCTTCTTGGTCAAAACAACTGCATTATCCTTTAAAATTAATGACACAATTAAACAAGTCATTAAACAAAACGTAAATAAACAAAACATGCCGTATCAGATGTAAATATGTTATCAATATGTCATTATTCCGATTGAATAGTATTTGATATAAAAGTTAGTCAACACTTTTGTTTTGGAGGTTTTTGCATGAAGGCAGGGGTGCTCAGATTATTAGAAATGGTAAGTGCCATGGAAAAGACTGAAAGCTCTATAATATTTCGTTTGATGTCATGCACAAATTTCCGTGATCTGTGCACACTGTGCCCCCGTAAAAAAAACTGGTGCATGACGCCCCTGCCCTGCACATAGGCTGAAGGTCTCGCTCTATTCTTGCCAGTGTACCCGCTGCGCAATTGCCGAAAACACGCGCTTTTCCCTTTAAACGCGTCTTCTTTGCGCAAGTTGAAAATATGCAGTTCAAACAAACACTCAGAACTTCAAGAACGCGCACGTAGGATCATTTGACATTGTAGAGATTTGTGTGTGTGCATGTGTGTGTGTGTGTGTGTGAGAGAGAGAGAGACAGAGAGAGAGGTAATAATGGTGCCCACGTCGAGAAAACTTAATAGAAGACTAGAAACGTGTTAAGGACTAAAGTATGTATGTCACTCATTTAATTACAGTATGTTAACTGGATAACACTGGATATAACTCATTGTACAGTTTAATAATCTATTTTAATTACACAAATCAAAAGTTGATCGATAGATACTCATCTTTGATAGATTAATACTATTCCACCATCTGATCTTTAAATTGTTTGCATGTTTTTATTTGTCTTTATAAATCATATACTAGTAATAAATAAGAATACATATACCCCAAGCAAAGGGAAAACTGTTGACCATTAGATTCAGGCATAATAATTTTTAAATTTTGCCACCCTAAGATTTGTACTGGCCCCTTTGTGCCCCCCCCATGAAAACAATCCTGGGGGCGCCACTGGGTACAAAACGTCTCGGTTACTATCGTAACCTCGGTTCCCTGAGAGACGGTGGGAAACGCTATGGGAAACGTCTCGGTTACGTATGTAACCCTCGTTCCCTGAAGGAAGGGAACGGAGACGTCACGTCGTGACCGACGAATTGGGAACCGCTTCGCGGGTGACCTATCTACTTCGAGAACTATCAAAAAATGCCAATGAACTTGGCATGCAGGTATTTGCATAATGCCGGCGCCGCCCCGCCAGGTGCGTATATAAGGCGCAGGTGCATAATACCAAATCAGCTATATTATTGCTGAGAAGCCGAGCAACAGTGCCCGGCCTGAACAGCAATGGAACAGCAAACTGTGGCGACGGGACGTGACGTCTCCGTTCCCTTCCTTCAGGGAACGAGGGTTACATACGTAACCGAGACGTTCCCTTTCAGTCGGTCACTACGACGTCACGTCGTGACCGACGAATTGGGAATCCCTACCAAAACGCCACTGCAGCTGAACCCTTCCAGTGCCTGCAAAGCCCTCCGCCCTCCACATAAGGGGCGGAACCTAAGGCGAAATGCAGAAGGCCGGTCACTACCTGTTCCTTAACCCACGATAGTGAAGCAGCGAACTGGGAGAAGCGTCTAAACTGAGCGGAGCTAGAACACTGCGGAAGCCATCCCCTAAGAAGGTTAAATGGATGACATAAAAATATATGAAACAACCGACAGGTTGCTCAAAATAAAGTCTCTGAACAATACATGGTATGTTGAGAGATGCAGAGCAGGCTCTGCTAAGGAAAAACGTGGAGGATTAGAACCCCACGGACTTTACACACAAATGAACCCCACGTAGGGGACAAATGTGGACGCCTAGCCTACACAGGTTTACAGAGAATACATCAGTGATAGGTTGACAGCGGATGCTCCGCAACACCAGCTATCAGGGCGGTGGAGGAGAGGCAAAAACAGTTTTTTAGACGTTTTTGCCCCGATGGCCTTCCATATTGGTGCAACTGTACAGCACCAAAATAGAGGCTCCAAGCCGACACACGAGCCGACCCTCGGCATTCTTAACTAGTTAGTAGAAAGAACCCGAGTGGAAACCGGTTCGACACGAACACTATAAAATCTTGTGAACGTATTAGGTGTCGCCCAGCCTGCAGCTCTACAAATATCTGTTAGCGAGGAACCGCGAGCCAGTGCCCAAGATGATGCCACACTACGTGTAGAGTGGGCACGTAAATTAAATGGACAAGGCACATTCTGCTTTTGATATGCAAGGGCTATAGTATCCACAATCCAATGGGACATCCTCTGCTTGGTGACAGCTTTTCCTTTCTGCTGACCACCGTAACAAACAAAGAGCTGATCTGAGGTCCTAAAACTTTGCGTCCTGTCTATATACACACGTAGTGCACGAACAGGGCATAACAAAGCCATGGCTGGTTCTGCCTCCTCCAAAGGCAGTGCTTGGAGATTCACCACTTGATCTCTAAAAGGAGTGGTGGGAACTTTGGGCACAAAGCCGGGCCGGGGTCTCAGTGTTACGCTGGATGCAGCCGGCCCGAACTGAAGGCACGATTCATCGACCGAAAATGCATGAATATCCCCTATCCTCTTAACAGAAGCCAAAGCAAGGAGAGTTAATGTTTTCATTGTAAGAAATTTAACACTCACACTATGCAGAGGCTCAAATGGGGCTTCCTGGAGTGATTTCAGCACCAAGGACAGGTCCCAAGGAGGAATAGAGGGGGGACGCGAAGGATTCAGTCTTTGAGCGCCTCTGAGAAATCTAATGACTAGGTCGTGCTGACCCACTGTTCTACCGTTTACGGGTGAATGGTGAGCTGATATTGCAGCGATATCGACTTTAATAGTGGATGGTGACAGCCTATTCTCCAAACGACGCTGGAGATATAAAAGCACAACACTAATCGGGCATTCTCGGGGGTTTTCACTTCGGGAAGAACACCAGTCGACAAACAGGTTCCATTTAAGCGCGTAAGCCTGTCTCGTAGACGGCGCTCGCGCAGCAGCAATAGTGTTAGATACCTCTTGCGGTAAATCACTCATATCCTCCGTGCCCCGTCCAGAGACCACACATGGAGGTTCCACAGGTCGGGGCGCGGGTGCCATAATGTGCCCTCTTGTTGAGAAAGAAGGTCCTTCCTCAGGGGAATCTTCCACGGAGGGGCTGTCGCGAGGAGAGAGAGTTCTGGAAACCAACTCCTGGTTGTCCAATACGGTGCCACCAACAGCACGCTCTCCTCGTCCTCCCGGATTTTGCATAAGGTTTGCGCAATGAGGCTCACCGGAGGGAACGCGTATTTGCGCATGTTTCGCGGCCAGCTGTGTGCCAATGCATCCACGCCGAGCGAGTCGTCGGCTAGTGAATAGAACAGGCGACAATGGGTCGTCTCTGGGGAAGCAAACAGATCTATCTGCGCTTTGCCGAAACGTCTCCAAATTTGCTGAACCGCAATGGGGTGGAGTCGCCATTCGCCGGGACGCGCAGCCCGAGAGAGCGCATCCGCCTCTACATTGAGCGTGCCCGGGATGTAAATGGCACGAAGAGACCTCAAATTCTTCTGACTCCAAGTGAGGAGGTGACGGGCAAGATGCGACAGGTGATGCGAGCGTAAACCGCCTTGACGATTGATGTACGCCACGGTCGCAGTGTTGTCTGTTCGAACTAATACATCTTTGCCCCGTAACTCGTTGCTGAAACGGACGAGCGCAAGATATACAGCCCACATTTCCCGGCAGTTTATGTGCCAATGCAGCTGGGGTGTCGTCCAGACCCCCGAAGCCGCAAGCCCATCGTACGTGGCCCCCCACCCCGTGTCTGACGCATCTGTGCATACTATCGCATGCCTGGAGACCTGTCTCAGAGGCACACCGGCTCGGAGAAACGCACGGTCTAACCACGGAGTGAAAGTGCGACGACACGCAGGTGTAATGATAACACGGTGAATGCCGCGCAGCCACGCTCTCCTCGGGACTCGATCGTGAAGCCAATGCTGAAGCGGTCGCATATGAAGCAGTCCGAGTGGAGTTACAGCTGCGGCTGCTGCCATATGCCCCAAAAGCTTCTGAAATTGTTTCAGCGGGACCGCGCTCTTGCTCTTGAATGTATCCAGGCAAGTCAGAATCGACTGTACACGCGCCTCTGTAAGACGAGCTGTCAAATCGATCGAGTTCAGTTCCATATCGAGAAAAGAGATTCTCTGCACGGGGCAAAGCTTGCTCTTTTCCCAGTTGACCCGAAGACCCAAACGAGCGAGGTGTTTTAAAGTTAAATCTCTGTGATCGCACAGCGTCTGACGTGTTTGAGCTATTATTAGCCAATCGTCCAGATACGCGAGAATGCGCACACCTCTCTCTCTCAGGGGTTTTAAAGCCCCCTCCACTACTTTGGTGAATACACGGGGCGACAGAGAGAGCCCGAATGGGAGGACTTTGTACTGGTATGCTCGCCCCTCGAACGCAAAGCGGAGGGGGAGAATCGATACGTGAAAGTACGCGTCCTTCAGGTCGATAGATGCGAACCAATCGTTTGGACGAATGCATGGAAATATGCGTTTGGGCGTCAGCATTTTGAACGGCATTCTGTGAAGTGCACGGTTCAGCGAACGCAGGTCCAGGATCGGTCGCAAGCCGCCGCTTTTCTTGGGTACAATAAAGTAAGGGCTGTAAAACCCCGACCTCATCTCGGCTGGAGGGACTGGCTGGATCGCGTCTTTCGCCAATAAGACAGCGATCTCCGCACGGAGGACGTGCGCATCGGCAGCTCTCACCGTAGTGAAACGAACGCCGGAGAATTTGGGGGGACGCCGGGCAAATTGGATCGCATAGCCGAGACGAATCGTGCGTAAAAGCCAACGCGACGGGCTGGGAAGCTGTTCCCACGCCCCCAGATACCGTGCGAGGGGGACTAAAGGCAGGATCGGTGTACCCGCGGCAGGCGCAACGGAGGTGATCGCCGGTGTGTGCGTAACGGCCGCACCGACAGCAGTGTTGTGTGTGATAACACTCACCTGAGTCCGTTGCTGGGTGGTTGAGTAAGGGAGGCTCTGCTGAAGACACTTCACACCACTCGATGCACCCTCTGGCGAAGGAGGAGGGAGACGATGGGTTATGAGCCCGTAGCTGTCTCCTACCGGCTGAGAGCGCGATGGGGTTATGAGCCCGTGCGTCGCTCTCGTTCTCCTCTGATGAGTCGGAGAACGAGGGGGGGTTATGAGGGCAGGCGCAGGACGCTTCCGACGTGGCATGATCTGAGCGATGGCCTCAGTCTGCTTCTTGGCCGCGGAGAATTGCTGTGCAAACTCCTCGACCGTCTCGCCAAACAGGCCGGTCTGGGAAACCGGAGCATTCAGGAGCCGGGTTTTATCAGCGTCCTTCATGTCCGCCAGACACAGCCAGAGATGGCGTTCCTGGACTACCAGGGTAGACATCGCACGCCCGACGGCGCGTGCGGTGACCTTGGTCGCACGAAGCGCCAGATCTGTAGCCGCACGTAGTTCAGAGAACTCCGCCGAGTCGTGACCTCCCGCGTGCAGATCCCTCAGAGCCTTAGCCTGATGAACCTGCAGCAATGTCATGGCATGCAGGGCAGAGGCTGCCTCCCCACAAGCCTTGTAAGCAGCACCGGACAGCGCCGAAGACTGCTTACAGGCCCGTGAGGGGAGAGTAGGCTGGTCCCGCCAGGAGGAAGCGACACCGGCCGGACACAACTGCATCTCGACCGGCCGCTCCACTGACGGGATACCACCCCCTGGCATCTCCACCCTTGAGAGAGGTGAGAGGTGAAGGCTGAAACGGCCGGTTCCGGACGGAAAACGGGGTTTTCCACGACCACGTCAGCTCTTCATGCACCTCGGGTAAGAAAGGCACCGGGGGCGAGGACTGAGAAGCCCTGGCACCCCCGAAGTACCAATCATCGAGGCGGGACGGTTCAGGTGGGGGAGGTTTAGTCCACTCCAAGCCGACCGCCTCCGCCGCCCGAGCGAGCATGGCTGTCATCTCAGGGTCGAACGCAGAACCCGCAACCTGGCCCGAAGGCGGGAGCGGATCCGGATCGACGTCCGAGGCTGACAACCCCCCCTCCGACGTTACGGTGGACATCGCGTCAGGTGGAGGCTCGACAGAGCGCGAGGACACCGTAGAACACGGGCCGCTCGTCTCCATCGGGACCTCCGCTGGCAACGGATCAGGGCGCTGGGAGCTACTGGACGAACCAGCAGACCGACCCAGCACCGTTATACGGAGGTCATCCTTCGCAAGTTTGGTAGCTGCACCCTTAGCAGCACCAAACTGGGAAGGCGGGGGCCGTTGCCGGAGGAACGACACCCGTCTCCGCAAATCCGCCATAGTCATGCCCTCACAGATGGGGCATGAGCTATCACGCAACGCTGCCTCTGCGTGCTGGAGCCCCAGACACGAAAGACAACGCTTGTGGCCATCCTGGGGGGCGATGAACACACCGCATCCAGAAACGGAGCACGGACGGAAATCCATCTTTAAAAAGACGACCCCGACCGTGACACGAATGAGTGGCTGTCTTTAAAAAGACACAAAGCTCAAACGTGCTGCTCTTTTAGGGAAATCACTCTTTTGTGCGAGCTGGTGAAACACACAGGGAGAGGCAAACGCACTCACTCGAACTCAAGTCCTAAAAAAGAGACAGAGAGAGAGAGAAAGGGTGGAGAAAACACTGCGAGCCTCCGCTGAGGTGTCTTTGCCCAACCAACTTCAGCAAGCTGAGATTTTTTTCTTCCCACAGAACAGGATCTACGAAGATCAGTTTTCAGAATAGCTTCTCGTGAGCAGATGTCTGCCGGCTTCGAAGCAATAAAGCTGATTTGGTATTATGCACCCGCGCCTTATATACGCACCTGGCGGGGCGGCGCCGGCATTATGCAAATACCTGCATGCCAAGTTCATTGGCATTTTTTGATAGTTCTCGAAGTAGATAGGTCACCCGCGAAGCGGTTCCCAATTCGTCGGTCACGACGTGACGTCGTAGTGACCGACTGAAAGGGAACTCCTCCCTCTGAAGCTTTTATTGAACAACGCCAGTGTTCTGGCCAATGCCGCCCATGACAGCCTTATAGGGGCAGGACTTCCGCTACTATATAGCCTGTTTAGGCGGCAAAATACTCAGATTCTTTTGATTGAACGAACAGTAGAGCTGAACTGAGCAGTGACACGGCGGCTTATGCAATGTCTCGTTCCCGTCTCTCAGGGAACCGAGGTTACGATAGTACCCGAGACGTTCTCTTTCGAGAGCGGTCACTCGACATTGCGTCCACTGACGATATGGGGGATGTATTCAAACACGCCGTGAGAACAGCGAAGAGCAGCTCCAGTGAAGCTTACTCAAGTCTGTGCACCGCAATGCTTAGCTGAGTCGGTGCACAATCCCCGCCCAGTCTGTGTAAGCCAACGCACAGATTGGATGCCTGAGTCTCTAGCGACTCAATCAAAAGCTTATACAGAACAGAATGCATACAGTCACAGGCTGCATGTAGGTCTTATTGCAGCCCTACAGCAGATAAGCAACCTGTAACATTACAACAGCAACGGCTAGGGCGACCCAATGTGGCCGGTAGCAAGCATATCCGCACAGAGTATTTGCTGGTATTAACATATGATGCACGATGGCCAAGATAGCTAGCGTGAAAGTACAAGGAAGAAGCGAAAACGCGGCTCCATATTAATACATAAGCTGTACTGGCAATCCAGTACAAACTATGAATAGGCGTCGGATAGTGCGACTGCCGAATTAGAATAACACCGCTATGCCAGTGTGGCAGTAATGCGCTGCCCTCATTAGCACCTAATGATCCAGTGAACCCAGCTGGATCCCAGCAGCTGACTGCTTAGGTGGAGCAGGGAAATTTCTTAGAATGAGCTGGGCAGGTCACAGCGATCGTTAACGAATGCCACAGCCCATCTCTGAAGCATAAAGAGTTGCTCTAACAGTAATGTGCTTAGATGAATGTATAACACCCCTACCGGCACAGCTCTAACTGCGGTGAGGGTGGTTTTGGCACATAGTCCCTTAAGGGCATATACAGCCCATGACGGCACTAAAATATGCAAATGATTGGCCACTTCTCTCACTTAAGAGAATTAATTGTGCCTGGCCACTGCACACCCAAGGCACCAGCATGAAATGCAGCGATAGCTGCATGAAAAACCTTTGGGGTAGACAGCCCACTTTTCCTTCATCTGCTCACTGCTGCAAAGATAGAACGTTCGACACGTGACAGTGCACCGGGTCGTAGTCATTGCTTCACACCATTACCGGCGCTGCGTAAAGAGGGCGTCTTGTAGAAATGGCTCGCTGTCCTTACTGATTTTGCGTGTATAAGCAGCAAAACCAAATTAGGGCAACACGTAACCGCTGGCACTTGGCCGAGCACATCGTGTTTCATACAAAGCGCAACTGGGATAAGGACAACACTTTCCACCATCATTCATTACGTCCAAACCAATCTCATACAGTCTAAAGTCCTTAACAGCCCTTAAGTCTGTGTCGCATTTGCGGCAGCCAGGACATGAGCTGCTTAATGAAGAGCAGGCGCAAATTGCTGTCTGGTACAGTAGGTGGTGCACTGTGAACTTGTAAGCCGGTCAACCACTTAGGCGTTCGTCACCAGCACAGCAGTGTCTCGGGTGGAATATCTCAGAGCAGACTCATATCCAGAGTGTTCCTGAGAGGGACGGCTCGCATGAAGCCCGTGTCTGTATCCCCAACCAAGCACATAAACGTAAAGCTGGCATGCACACCGTGCTTATATGCTCACACGCACGCATGCAGAAACCACTTTAATCAAAGGAGTGTGTCTGTGGCTGGTTGGTACAATCCCAAACGGGCAATAAGATAGCAGGATGCGCATTTCGCTCAGCTAAGAGGGAACAGCGTTACACCCTGTGAGTGTGTGCGGGTCTACATAAAACCTGCTATAAGCACCACCTGCGCGGCTAGTAGTCTCCTATCACAACAGAGGTCATAGTCTAGGGTGAGAGAATAGTGGCTGCACAAGCTGTTCAACCTCTCTCGTCAGGTAAAAACTATATTACCCGTTCGTAAACTCCAGACTCAGTACCGGCGCGCTGCCCCGATTGTGCGACAGGTTTACACAGCTGAGGTGGTCTGTGTCGAATCAAATTGGCAGCCGCTCTGGGTAATAGTATATACAAATACCCTATAAAGCGGGTGTTCATAATTCTCTCCCTTCTGTATCACAGCGACGTTAGCCAAGGGAGGAATTGAGTGCTGTACAGGGTAAGGTAATGGGCTAAACATTGCCGAGCGATCGGGGTGTTGTAGCTCCATATTGACATGTTTGCAATGGCTCCGATCACACATGTGTGTGCCTATTATAGTATGGGGCGGTTTCGCAGACAGGGATTAAATAAAGTCAGAACTAGCCTAATTTTTCTTAAATTAATTCAGAATTAAAAAAAGGCTTTTTGAGACACTACTTAAGTTAAGATTAATTAGTTGTAGACTAGAGAGTCACAGACTAAGCTAAATTAGGACTAATAAGCTACTCTTTGTGAAGCCTGATTATATTAATGACGATTGCATAGTGATGTGCTGAGGACTCTTCAAAAACCAGGGATGGAATTTTAACATACATTAGCACCGTGTGGAACTGGAGTAAATCATTAACACAAACAATGGACAAAGTTAAAAGGAAACGTTCAAAGAATTTCTGTGAATTTGAAAAACATTTCTTGAAGCAAAATGTGTCAAACCACCCTATTATTGAGAAGAAACAGCATGATTCATCAACAGAACACAAGAAAAAGAATGCCTGGAGTCAAATTTGCACTGAATTTAACTCAAACGAAAAAGTAAGCCAAAGGACAGTCCAGCAACTTCAGGTAAGAGTGTATTTATTAGGTTTGCCCACTTTTACAAATCAGTCCTTAAAGTTTGTGTAGCACACACTAGGGGTGGGCGGAATGACCAAAAATCTATTCCACGGAATGAGTCATTTTATTTCACGGAACGGTATATTCACGGTATAAATGTTTTTCAGTTTATATTGTTTTTTGATTATAAAAATGTACAAAAATTTGCAACTCACTCTAGCTTTTAACTAAATGCCCACCGAAAACTTTACAACTTTTAGCATTATGTGCGAGAAGAACTCTTTATTTGGCATTGCAGCTTGAGGGTGCTTAGAGAGACCTCTGCACGCGAGAGACCGGCCGTCTGCTGCATGAGCACAGAGAGAGAGAGAAAGAGAGAGAGAGAAAGAGAGAGAGAGTGAGAGTCTCGCTGCAAGACCCGCGCTGGATTCACTGGCAGTTATTATAAAAATTACAGAAATAACTTGTTAATTTTTTATGAGTGAATTATTTGACATGTTTCTCCGTCACACTCAGTCTAACATGTGGGAGGGCAGAGTTAGCCAGACGGAATAGAAAAATCTGTTACGTCTGACATTTTATTCCGCGGTAACGGAATATACCGTCATACCGCCCAGCCCTAGCACACACAGTGGGACCTAAACATATCTGTAATTCCGAAATTAAAGAAACCATATAATAATTACTAACATAATTTCTAAATTATCATGTTTCTAAGATCCTCTGGAAAAACATTAACATTCAATTAAAGAAGACAAATGCTGCTGCTCGTATAGGGAGTGTTGCAAGACTGGTGGTGGACCCCGGAAAGCCGAAAGACAGATGACATGGGAGACTTTTGGGAGTTCCCTCATTGATAGCCAGCAACCCCTGGAAGGTATCTCCGATGATGACCATTTGGACAGTTCAGATGGGGCACCTGTCCAGTCCTCATTTGGTAGGCAACATGTGCCATCCTCAGACTTCAGTGATTATGTAATGCTGTCTGTCATCTCTTATATTTCCAAAACAAAAATAAGCAAGGAACTCAACTGAAGTATTGTGCATCATCAATCCAATGTTTTTCAGATGACCACATAAGCTTGGATGGCCCAAGAGAGGGTACATGTCAGCCCACTACATCTGAGGCATCCAGGGGGGAAGATGGTGTCACTAATGTGGGCCGAAAGAGTAAGAGACAGACCATACATGATAAACTGGCCATGGACTTTTAATGAGCACAAATTAAAGTATTTAAAAGAAGAACATGAAATAAAAATCCTTAATATTGAGTTGGCTATGAAGGAGGAGGAAAGAAAAATGAACCAGCAACAAATGCTGTCCAGTTCTAGGTCCTGACATTTCCTTTATTTAAATAAAAAATCTTGAAAGGCAATTGTTGCCTTCATTCATTGTCTTTGTGAAAAATGCTGCACAGCAAAAACATCTCTGCAGGCTAGTCCATATCTGTCATTGTTGGCTTCAACATTGGGAATATTTAGGTCACTGTCATCTTCTATTTCAGGATCTGGCCAGCCATGTTGTTTTAGGTAATTGTGAAGCACTGCTGCAGCAATTATCACCATACAGCATCTTCTTGGTTCAAAGCGCAGTGTGCTTCTGAGACACTGGAAACGACTCTTCCACACACCAAACATGCGCTCCACTCAAGGTTATTTTCGTAAACGAAAACTGAAACTAAGACTAAAACTATAAGCTAAAAAACATTTTCGTTAACTGAAATAAAATTAAAAATTCATAATTAATGAAAAACTAAAACTAAACGAAACAAGCAAAAGTTATTGAAAAACTAACTGAAATAAAATAATAATTATCAAAAATAAGTATTCGTTTTCGTAATTAATAAGCTCTCATCCCGTGGCGGAAAATCTGAACAGGCTTTATAATAGACCCCTTAATCGCCTACGTCACTGTGACGTCACCGCTCTAGCTGGAGGCAAAACATGAAGAACTCATAGCAGGCACGCTAAAAGTTTGAGGTTTTGACTTTAAAATGTCGTCGTCTTGTGTTTTTGGCTGCCAAAATAGAAGTAACAGCACTTTTCATTCAAAACTAAAGTTTTATCGGATCCCGGCAGACATTCCTTCACAGAAATAAAGAAGACCATTGTGGTTGAATGGACGGAGACGATCGCAAATAATGCTCGTGTTTGCAGTGCACACTTCATATCAGGTAAATATATATGTTTTATATATGATAAGTCAACCGTCAGTGCACTAGCTAACTTAAATGTTAAACAAAGATACAGCGATAGATGTGTGTGCCATCCTTTGAATGATCTCTTAAAAATAATCCCCATTGCTAATCATATAGTTAGTTAGCTCAGCGATTGGTTACATTAGACAGTAAGCCTTGACAAAATTCCCCAAACCAGCCGAAAATACTTCATATGTAGGAAATATCCAAAACCTGGTTAAAATGTTTCCAATGAGAACAAGATACAAGAACTAACTGTTACAGAGTTAATTTACAAAATAGCTGTCACGCAGAGTCAGTAACTTTACATATTTGGACAGTTCCGAACCTTCTTCTGCATCTATGTTTAATAAATCCCTCCTAAAACGTTCTGGCTTACGCTTGTCAGCATTGCGTCCGCACCTCTTTTTGCCTCTAACTAATCCCCGCCCACCCGGAGACGTTGCAATGTTTACAAACTTTTATGGAGTCTTTATTTGTAGATGGCGCTTTATGCATGTGAGGTTAGCTGAGGCTGACAGCAACCTCGGTTAACTGATAAATATGTCAGACAGTCTAGCTGCTGTTAGCTGCTAAACTATAATTACTAAAACTATAACTGAAACTAAATAAAATAAAAACTAAATAGAAATGTGTTTGCAAAATAAAAACTAAACTAAAACTAACAAAACCATTCATGAAACGAACTAAAACTAAACTTAAATTTAAAGCAAAATTGAAAACGATACTAAAATAAAAACTAATTTAAAAAAGCAAAACTATAATAACCTTGGCTCCACTATACCTCTAGTGCGAATGTGAGCTTGGTTGTACCTCTGTTGCTCTGGTGTGACTGCATGAAGATAGGGGGTGAACAAGAAGTTGTTCTGTGCATACCCACTGTCACCAAGTATGATTCCACTATGTTGTCCTCCGTCCAACTGAGCATACAAAGAGGAGTTTTGGAAAATCCTTGAGTCAACCTTTCCAACGTGCAACAATGTTGGAGAACCGCATAGTGGGAGTGCACACACCTTGCACATTTACTGAGAACCAGTTTTTACGATTCCTGTACTCTTCAGCATCTGGTGTAGAGGGACGCTTTATGGGAATATGACACCCATCAATGCAGCCATAACTCCAGGGAAATTGCCATATTCATAGAACTGCACCTTGTAGATGGCTTGGGTAGCAGCATCAGGGAACTTGATGTAGTCATCTTTAGTTTACATATAGCATTGCAGACTTTGTGGACTATTTTGCACACTGTTGGTTCACTCACACCACACAAATCTCCTGTTTCACGATGGAATGTTCCACATGCCAAAAACCTCAAGGTAATCAGTATTTGTAGGGAAGGAGGGATAGGCCTTCCCCTTGAAGAGTGAGATGAAAGCCTTGGTTCCAGCAAAATAATTATGTCAGCTACATTTTGTTTGTACATACGAAAACGGTCACGAAAGTTAATTTCATCAAACTCGTTTAGTGGGTTTCTCATGTCTATAATTGCCCGCCTATCTGGTCTTGGTGGTACCCTTTCATCATCATTAAAATAGTCCAAGTAATCAATTTTCTTCCTTTGCTGATGTCAACCTGGAGGCCAACATCAGTTAATCTGAAGTTAAACCTGCCTCTGGCCAGGTTTAAGTTATACCTTCATATAAACCTAGACTATCTCTGATCATCCTTTAGGAAATCTGACTTTATAATTTACAACTAAGGAAAGTCTGAGACTATTTTAAACCATGTCTGAGAAATGCTTTTTCAGTTAATCCAGTTTAAATGTGCATTTAATTCTAAGATTAGTGTTAATCCCTGTCCGCGAAACCGCCCCTATATGTTGTCAGCTGTGGAACAAGCCTGCTGCTAAACATAGGTGTGTGAGCCACCCATCATATGGAGACGTTACAAACCCATGACAAACCATAATAGCGCCGAGCGAGCCATATGTGCCTGAGAGGCTGCTGTAGGGCCACAGGGGTTGTGTGTTCAGACACGCACTGATGGCCGACCAGTCAAACCTGTCACCGCTCACCGCTTGGATGGCTGGATGCAGGATACAAGTGCAGATTCGACTCCACGACTCCACAGAGCCATGGAAGAACAGAACTTGGTTCTGCAATAGCACCGAGCGAGGAGATACACTCCTTATACACTGAAACGGATTGTAACCGGTCGTCTGAGCGTGTCGGGTGCCAGTTACATACCGTGTGCTTTGAAGCAAGGTTGCCATTTAATAGAGTTTGTTAACGGCTGTACAGTGATGTTGCAAACTCCTGAACTGTACCACACAGTGCACAACCCAGACGTGTGTGAATCATCTAGCGGAGTGATCCGCTGAAGGGCACTGGCTCACTTGCCGCACATAGAGCCATATAAAAACCAAGTCTGGGTCAGTGGCTTTCTGCTATGTGCAAGGTCGGATGCAGAACCCAAGAGAGAAAGAGAGACACTACCTTAAGAATGAACAACTTAGTAACAGCTCGCCACGCGCACGCAGGGAGTCAGATACCTGTGTTTGTAGTGAGATATTGCCCGAACACTGCACGGATGTGTAAGGCACAATAGTAATCCTCTGTTGGTACAGCGACATAACTCCTAAAAGTTTACATCCACATCAGCTCACTGCCTTCAGCCAGGGAGCTAAGAGCAGGATGAGTGAGGAGAGAGATAGCCTCTCTATTCTATGCCAATATACATAAATAGCCAGGCGTGTAGGCTGCTATTAGTAATGTGTATATATACAAATATACGTATGAGTGAGATATATATATATATATATATATATATATATATAGTGCCAAGCAGAACAATGAGTCTCTATTTAACGCAGATATACATTAATAGCCAGGCGTGTAGGCTGCTATTAGTAATGTATAAATATATATAAATATACAAATGAGTATATATATATATATATATATATATATATATATATATATATATATATATATATAGTGCCAAGCAGTGCAATGAGTCTCTTTTTAATGCAGATATACATTAATAGCCAGGCGTATAGGCTAGGCTGCTATTAGAAATGTGTGTATATATATATATATATATATATATATATATATATATATATATATATATATATATATATATATATATATATATATATATATATATATATTTATATAGTGCAATGCATAAGTATAGAGCAACGTTGCCACCAATCGGGGGCGGACGAGATGCATTGTGCACTGCTTAGATGTGTGTGTGTGTGTGTGTGTGTCGAGACAGATCGCTGTGCGAAGCGAGCGGCCACACTCAACACACTTCGCTATACTCGGTCTGTCTCTATTGCTCTGCAGCTCGTGTGTAACGGATGCATTTAGTGAGCGGGGTTGAGCATTGTGCTTTGTGCATTGCGTTTCGATACGGATCGCTACTCAGTGCGAAGGATCAAACACGACATTATCCTCCCCCCTTTGTCTTTGCAGCGCGTGTTTAACGGGCACATTCAGAGTATGGCTGAGCGCTGCGCGCTGACTATCATCCGTAAGAGCTGTATATTGCTATATATGGGCCATTCTACCGAATTCGTGCAAATTGCTGTCCCGGAACCAAAAAACTAATTTAAAAAGCATTAATGTAGAAAAATGTTTGATAATAAAAAAATATAAGCAAATACCAATCAAAACCCAAAGTTATATTTGAGGTAGCGGCAGGCTTTATATATAAAATATCATCATTTATATGGTGCTTTCAATTGAGAGGTGGTTGTCCCAAACCCCAAGGTCTGAATTTCACCATAGGAAAAAAAATATGAAATAATTTTTGTAATTTTTTTTATCATTGTTTTAAGAAGTATCATTTTGAATACTTTTGTTAATTAAAACCAAAAATATATTTATTGAATATTTTCAGTAAAAAATCATGTAAAATCATGTAAAAAAACACTGTCCCGCATTTTCACGTCACTACCGAAACATTGCATAGTTTGGTCAATAATATAATAATGCTTTAAGCCACTCCCCTCCATTTTGAACCAGAAACTTTGTCTGTGTCTCTCTCCCTTGTGGTGACATGGTGATTAGATCAGTCCCATGGTTTTGAAGTAAATGTGATCAAAAGTTTGGAAATCAGTGTGTGACATTTATGAATGTCACTACCGATCACACGTTTTCAATGATTAATTAAGTTTTTTTTATTTTTTCTACTGGTCATTTAGGTTTTACTCATGTTTCAATGTTGAGAACTGTGCTAGTTAACTACGTACTGATTAGCATCTTAGCAGTAGGATCAAAGTTAGCTTAAATCGTCACTACCGAAACAGTCACAACCGAAACATTTGTTGACATTTCGGTTGTGACGTGATTGTTTCGGTAGTGACAAAATGACACTTATTTCTTTATTTTAATAAATAAATAGAAACTTTCAAGTGCACATATATTCTTTTTCAGTACAAATAATTTGTCAGTCATATTTCTGTAATGTTGTACGTGATTTGACTAGGACTACAAACTAAGATAAAATGAACTAGGCCAGATTAATTTAATTAATTCATACAGTAGCAGCTTGACTCATTATTGATATAAATGAAGGCTATATGATTCTACCTCTGGTCTCTAGGAAAACTTTCTGCGCTAATTTAGCGGGACTTTGACTGATTGCTTTATATAAATGACATAACAGATAGCACTTATCAGTATCATTGTAAATTGACATGTCATTGTTAAGTGTAGACAGGGCAGGCTCACACTAATAATGTAAATGTAAATATCTTTGGTTAATTTGTAGAGATAGCTACAGAGAGAGAGAGAGGAATCACCAACATGCATAGACGGAAAGATGAAAGTAAAGCGGACAGACTGAGAGAGCCTATTTACTTGAGCCGATACATCTTTTGCTCACTTAGTTTACTTGTAACATTTGGCATCATCGTGTCATTTTTATAAGTCTCAATTTAAAAAAGTAACATTTATTGAACTTAAAAAACTATATTTCTGTGTGTAAATAATGCTGAAAAAACTCTGTGAACACAGCAGCCACAAATCGGCCAATGCCAATACACATAAAACTTGCAAAAACCGGCCGATATATCGGTCTATCACTAGTTCTTTTATATGAAAATGTATTCAACCTACCTCAAATCAAATAAATAATTAAGTTTACTTCAAACTCCAAAAAGTCAAACTCAGCAACAAGAGAATCAGTTAAGGAGGTTTAGAGAAGTTAGAATGTGTAATGGAAAAACAGGCACACATGTGTACACCAACATTACAGATGGACATGGGTGCACACACACCAAATTCTGTAGTTTATACTGTGGGCTTGAAGTTTTATATGGACATACATTGTCATCTTTTTCTCAAGAGATGTGAAAATCAACACAGCATCTTGCATCCCTTCAAGGTCTGAACTATCCTCCATCTCTTCAGCGTAATTTCAGTGCAAAGTGCTTTTATGTGGTGTTGCATTAGATATTCTTTGTGCTGTATGTTTTGACTGCATAATGCCAACCATTTTTGACTAACTAATTACTTTTTTTTACACAAAATATGGACAATCCAATATGGTCGTCACTACCGAACATTTGATGTCACGACCGAAACAAATAATGTTCTGGAAAAATAAAATAGGTTTTGTTATCAGAAAAGATGACATAATTTTATTTAGTTAGATAAAAATTTAAACTAATGAATCCTTGAATTTGAAAACTGTATCAGTGCATGTATGGCAATTACAGAGAAATATTGCTTTCAAAATGCATTTAATTTGATGAACCACTCTTATAGTTTTGTTAAAATAATATTTCTAACCAATTTACCCATGACACTGTCTTTATAAAAATGTAAAAAATATATTTAGAAGGTTAATGTAAAGAAAATCAGAATAGGCTATTAAAAACCTAATTTTTATATCAAATGTTGTTGTGTTTCGGTAGTGACAAATTTTGGGAGAGAGAAAACATTTCGAAACTGTATAAAAACATGCTAGGAAACTAAAGTGTCCAATCAGTAGATTAATGTTCCTTAGATGTTCTACTATGTTTATGTCTACAAAGCTTGCAGGAAAAAAACACACTTTTTTCAAGAAGTTTTGAAGTGTCAATTTGCACCAATTCGGTAGAATGGCCCATATATGGTCTCTATTGGCACATAGTTGAAAGAGTGCAGAGGGAATGTCAATATACAGGGCACAGAAGTATGTTGTGCTGATTGGTAGCTCGCTGCCCGTCAGCGGCCATTGCACACAACATCTGAAAGCATTAAGCATAGCCAACACATATTCCTGTCGTCACCAGAAACAGATGGGGGGCGGAAATGTGTGTGTGGTGTGTGATGCGGTACCATCACTGATCATACGAAGAGCAATAAATGTAGCATGGATAACAGGCACAAGTATAACTCTCTGTATACGTAACGTGTCTTCTCGTATAATTTTTGCGGCAGCTTAGACACATTAATGGTGTATTGCTGCCCCCTCAGTACGTCCGAAGAATAGCAGGTCCGTGTATACATATGACGCTACACAAAATAGCTCGCGTAGTGACGTGGCCAAAACGTTACTGTGGAAGGCACGCGACATTCTCCTCAGTTTGACAGCATTGCCACCAACGGCGCTCTGGCGGCGGTGGTTTGCTACCGAGAACGCAGTTATTCGATATACCTCAGAGTCCATAAGATACACGGTCCTTCACTCGAGGAGCGAAGCTCAAAATCCTTGTAAAATTCTGCCGGAACGCGTGTAAGGGACGCGATCCTTGCGTCCCTCACAAGTGCGACGATCTACGGCGAGACGCTTCAGTCACGGTGAAGAGAAAGAATCTGAGTATTTTGCCGCCCAAACAGGCTACACAGTAGTGGAAGTCCAGCCCCTACAAGGCTGTCATGGACGGCATTGGCCAGAACACTGGCGTTGTTCAATAAAAGCTTCAGAAACCAGAAGAGGGAGGAGTTTCCCATAGCGTCAGCGGACGCAATGTCGGATGACCGCTCTCGAAAGGGAACCTTTCTAATCCAGATACATCTCTCTAGCAGTAATGTTTAATATATTAATTAGTATGCTTGTTGTGCCTCATGTGCAAGTTTGTTTCTGCAGCGTGAACATCACAGTTGATTACCAACATTCTGAATCCAACAATCAATTTACAATGTCGCTGTTTGTGGCATTTGTTGGATCAGCATTTGCAGAGTATAATCTTTAGAACTTATTTTTTCCTCGGTAAAAGTTCTTTATTTGGTTTTTTAGAAAGATGTCAACAATGGAGTTGCAAAAGACAGTATTATTTAGCTTTTTTTAATAAATCTGACAGTATGAGTTTGCAAGCAAATGACATATCTGAGTGTCTTTAAGCCACTCCATACATCCCAATAACAGGCTTAAATATTTTTTTAGAAAGGGGGGGGGGTAAGAAAAAGTTCAGTAATTACTACATAATGCATGTTCATAAAACAAAGTTGATATTTAACAAAGTTTTCATTTACTAGCAAAGACATTTGTTAAACATTTTACACAGACAATAGAAAGTGAAAAAAAAAATGATTTCATTGTAAAAGCTAATTTAAATAAAAAATAAAATAAAATAAAAAGCAGGTTTAAATTTATATTCACCAACGCTCTATCACAGAAGCATGTTGGCATCCTGGGAATGTTTCAGATAAACATGCCATCATCAGTTAATAGCTGCAGTGTTTGAAAAAAAACATGAAGATGGCATATGATTTAAAAAAAAAAAGTATAACTGAGAGAAACATACCACCATAACTTTACAAAAATCTACAAAAGGCTCAATTTACATCCATTAGGTCTTTATCCCTTTGTTTTTTTAAAGATGAAGGGCGAACACAGTTAATCAAAGAATTATTGGCAAGAGCAGCAACCTGGTAAGCAACTTGCAGCTATGTAAAAATTGTAACTCAGCCACAAATACAAATAGTTTTAGATTGGTATGCAGATCCATGAGGCTTACAAAAAACACACAAATAAATCATATATGGTAGGAATTATATGTGATGCAATAATTTAACCAGTATTGTTGCAAATGTTGACATCATATCTTCTATTTCTATTTTTACATTCAACTTACAATTATTACCTCTAAAGCCCCCCTGAGACCACTGAAAAAGTGAACTTGTAGTGGTTTGAGTCAGGTAGCAACACATTCAAGACAAACATTAAATCCTGCAAAACACACAAAAACATTACAAAAGACAGAATGTTCTAAAAATATGTCTTACAATTACATTATGTCCAGTCACAGGCTCCTTCACGCACACACGCTTCATACAGCCTTAAATCTAACCCTGAATATCAAACATGAGTTTGTGTGAAACTTTGTCATCAGCTTCAATGTCAACATAATTTCAAATTAAGAATAGAATACAAAATGTGCATCATAACTAAGGTCAATAAATTTATGAACATTTTGTGACTAAAAGTTTAATGTTTGCAAACAAGGAAATTTGAGAAAACAGTATGCATATAAACGACTGCCTATGATGGAGGAGAAAAACGTATATTTACATTTAAATGGACACACGTTTAATCACACACGTCTAGCTCAATATATATTTGTTAAATAATTTTAATAAAAATCCATAAAAAATACAACATATAAAAAAAGAACAGTAGATGATAAACTGCACACAGGAAAAAATTAACAACTATGCATCCCACCTTTAGAAAATGCTATACTAGCCACCTACGTGGAGTAGATTGTGTGATTGTTTTTTTTTTTGTTTTTTTGAGAAAAAAATGAAAATAATTGTATTTTTTTTGTAGTTGTATTGTCAAAATAATATTAGGTCTTTTGAACTTTCATGCGTATCTTGTTTGTGATCAGAATTCCACATTCAGACTCTTCTTCTGCTTTTTTTTGAGCATCCTAATTGTGATAATAAAGAATGTTCTAAACACGTAGCCCGGTACATGTATATAGGTTTTAGCAAAAAAAAAACCCAGTTTTTCTACTCTGACATTAAATTTCCTCTATTAGTTTCCACTCTCAAACGGATCCACCTTGACTAATTAAATAACCCATTGCCCTCCGCCTTGATGATGATGCCCCATTAACATGGGAATGGTGGTTTCTGCTGCGTATTGAGGTGTGGTTGCCATGGTGATGATGAGGGGGCGGGGATGAGGGAGGATCTCTAAGAGAGGGCGGGACTACAGAGGACTTGATTGGGATAATCCTGGTGTCCATGACCTCACAGTCCACCTGCATCATCATTTCATAGCCGCCCCGCGATGAGTTATAAACTGAATCTGCATAAAAACAATAATAAACAATCAAGGTAAGAAGTAAACATGATAAAGATCAAAAAGAAAACAAACATAAATAAAACTAAATTTAAACAAAAACCCCCATCATGCGGTGATTTCTGTGTTTGTCTCAGACATATTTATGAACATTATGTAAATAATGCGCATTAAGTAATTTTTAAGAGGCCGATTTTAAGCGCAACATTCCAGGTACATTCACCCTAATCCAGGCCCTGAACTGGCACCACTTGAAACCCCAGAAGAAATTAAAACTAGCAGCGGATTACGTCTCATTCATTTAAATGTCCAAAGTTTAATTAATAAAATCGATGCAGTCCGCATCTGGGCAAATTCGACAGATTGTGACTTAATGGTTCTGTCAGAAACGTGGCTGAAATCGTCAGTTACAAACAACATGATTCTAGCCGTATTCAAACAGCCAGCGATGTTATCGCTGTGTGTCGCCCATCACATTCAATGAGGCATTTCTAAATCTGCTTGTCATAAACAAATGAGTACCATCCACGCCAGTAACTGACGAGAGAAGGATGACGTGAACTCCACTGTTTGTCTCATTGGTAGTCGCTTCCGAAATTAGCTTGACGTTTGCATAAAGTTAAACTTTTCTTAACTTTCTCGCGTCGCTGGACACGCCCAACGGTCTCTTTCGCTCGTGCCGCCGGAAGTCGCCCGGTTTCCATTAAAATAAATGAGATCGCGTCGCTCTGCTACTGCTGGTCGCTGGCTGTCTGAATGGGGCATCATATTGATGGATATAATGTCTATAGGAAAGATCGCAATAAAAAAGGAGGGGGAGTTGCGATCTATATTAAAACAACTTTAAATTGCACCTGGATATATTCGATTAGTAAACCAAAGTGTTTTGAACTCTCCGTAATCAAGATATATCTTCCAAACAGTGTTGATTTTACAGTAATGGGATGTTACCGTCCACCATCGACACCTCATGAAGCTCTAACTCTGCTGGCGGATTATATAAAAATGTTTTTAGATAATGACTTTGTACTGCGGGGTAATTTGAACTGGGACTGGTTATCGAAATCGTCAAACTCATTTTAGAACATCTGTGATACATTGAACTTGTCGCAACTAATTAATTTTCCAACGCGATTGAATTTAAGGCAGATGGACAAGTCTACATTGCTTTATGTTATACTTACAAATTCTCCACATAAGTATTCCTTTAGTAATGATGTAAGTGATCATTGCACAGTGGCTTATGTTAGAAATTGTAAACTTCCTTAACACAAACCCAAATTTATTTTTAAAAGAAATTATAAACATTTAATGAACAAGATTTTTTACATGACCTATATAATAGTGATACATTTTATGTTTTTGAAATAGCGGATGTTGATCTGGCATGGGATTATTTTAAAACAATTTTTCTATCCCTGATGAAAAAGGCACAATACAGGGCATTAAGGAATAAATGTACTAAACTTATAAAAAATGCAAAAAGTGAGTATTATCTTCATATGATAAATATAAACTTAAATGATCCCAGTAAGTTTTGGAAGCAAATCAAATCAGTAACTGGGTCTGTATGGCCTACGATAGCTCCTGATTTATTAAGGGAAAAATGAAGAAATTAAAGGTAAACATAATGTAGCAGAAGCTTTATTACACATTTTACAAATGTAATTCCAATTACTTCTTTAGGTCTCCTTTTAGATTATATAAATAACTTAGTGGTTCCCCAAGATTGTAAAGGAAACTATTTTGAGTTTTCTATTATTTTACCATCTCAGGTTCATAAAGCTTTGTTAAATTTAGATTGCAGAAAGTCTGCTGGTACTGATAAGATTGAGCCTTATTTCTTAAAAATATCGGCAGACCTGGTACAAATTATATTATTACTGCAATGGACAAGCACAATTTGTGTGCCGCACTTTTTATTGATTTATCCAAAGCGTTTGATTCTGTGGATCATACTCTTCTTTTACAAAGGCATAAATGTGTTGGTTTCAATAATGCCGCTCTGAAGTGGTTCTTTAACTATTTGACTGGAAGAACACAGTGTGTGTCTATAGAAGATTATATTTCTACTACTTTAATAATGAAGACAGATTTTCCTCAAGGATAAATTTTGGGACCAATTTTATTTTCTATTTACATAAATGAACTTGGGTTGGAAGTTGAACTAGCAAATGTACACTTTTGCGCATATGATACTATTATATATACTGTACTTACATCATTAAAAGTAGCTGTGGATTCTCTACAGAATGTTTTTAATTTATTTCAGAGTAAATTTGAGGATTTAAAATCCATTCTGAACACTAAAAAGACTAAATACATGC
Organism: Misgurnus anguillicaudatus; assembly: GCF_027580225.2. Lineage (NCBI taxonomy): Eukaryota > Metazoa > Chordata > Actinopteri > Cypriniformes > Cobitidae > Misgurnus > Misgurnus anguillicaudatus. The sequence continues at coordinate 5,183,472 of NC_073356.2, read as the reverse complement.
TTTTCACACTGTCCAGATCATCATTTAAAGATTATATGATTAAGATTATGATTTGCTGACAAATATGTCTGCAAAAACTGTTGTGATATAAATCTTCTTATATAGGCCTATCCTAAAAAAGTTATAATCTTGATATTTCAAAAAGTCCAGTATTAGAGTCCAGTAGGTTGTTACAGTTAATATACAGTAACAGAAATATGATAATGCATATTAAAAACGTAAAGTTGTTCATTTGAAAGATTAATTGAAAACACAAGTAGTACGTAACACCACTATCTCACATTAAGTGCACTACATTTCTTCAGTCATGCATTCCTCAGTTGTGTGTGTGCGCGTTTAACCGCGTTTAAGGTTTTAGATGTCCCATTTGCAATCGCATAATTTATAAGAATAGCACAAAACGCGTCAAAGGAGATGCCTTGTGTGTTTGCAGATGCGTGTGGCCATATATATATATATATACACTATATATATAGTTTTAGAGAGAGCTATTGCAAATATCTATATTATGAGAAAAATAATGTGTTTTTTGAATTTTAAATCGAACAACATTATTGTGGCAGACCCCAACAATAAATATATAAACATTTTTGTGGTCAAATGTGGTCATGTCATGTGTGATAAATGTATGTGAAACACACACAATGCCTTTTTGACAGAGACCACCGTAAAACTCCAGCTGCTACAGCCAAGATACAACAATGGCCGACAATGCAAGTAGGGCATATTGTAACCAGTGCTGGGTGGGGTCTTTTCCTCCGATGACGTCATGAATGGGAAAATCTCAATCTGTGCGTTTCTCAACACAGGTTTTGAATTATGGAAATTATTTTAAAAAGGAGTGGGTGGATTTTTAGCAGGGGTGTTGCATTAAATCAAGAATTATCCTATGAACAGCAGTAAAATGCATAGAGAAATGTTATCAACATCATTAAGCGCACCACACGCCTACTAAACTGAAATAGTCATGTCTTTAAGACTGTAGCTGGACCATGAAAAAGCTATATTAAAAAGACAGTTAAACGAATGTCTTCCAGTAACAACCCAAAATGACAATAGCGCCATGAACCAAAATTCCACTCACAGAGAAAAAAACCTTGCTTTACTATTGCAAAATTATAAAGGTACGTAGTGCTGCTACGAATGTATGTCATGTACCATTCTAACACAATTTCTTGTTTTACTGTATAAAGAGCACTTATTTTAAGAAACAGCGGTTGGATATTAAAGCTAAACCGTTTGACTCCTTGGTAATGACACACAGCATGTAAAGTTTAATACAGTTCTTGGCCAGTAGAATACATAGTAAACACAAGTTTGGGGAAAAATAAAATAAAATGAAACAGTTGTAAAAAAAAAAGGGTCATTTTACAAACAATGAAACTCACCATTGATGGCCATGGCAGGCATGACCAGAGACATTTTGGGTCTACTTGTTTTATTGTGGCTGATGGCCGGTAACAGCAGATGATCCTAAAAAAGACAGAGGAAAGAACTGTAACCTAACAAATAAAACAGTTGCTTCCATGTAACGGGGTAATTATAATTGTGCATAGGTGCTACACATCAGTTTTTATATACAGTGGCAAAAAAAATATAAGAACCCCTAGGAATTAAGTGATTTGCCACAAAATGTAACCCGATCCCCATCCAGGTCACAACAACAGACAAACACAATGTGCATAAGCCGACAATGTATTTAAAACTTTATAAATGAAAATAACTAGCTTCTGATAGTCGCGTCCGCATTTAAGATGAGAGTGTACGAAGTTTGCGGACGATTATCTGCGTCCCGCCCTCCGCATTTGTCATACATCACTAAGAAAAGTGTGCACACTATGCTGATACTCTCTCATTAATACAAAGGAGTCTAAAGTGGCGGTGTTAACTTACTGGAAGCTAGTTATTTTCGTTTATAAAGTTTTAAATATGGATATTTCTTTGACAACACCATCAAGATTACTCTCAGAAGGCCTTCATTTATCCCCCTGGAGCCGTTTGGAATACTTTTGTGAAGGATAAATGCAAATTTTTTGAACTTGAAGGAGGTGGACCCCGTAACTTTACAATTTTACCAACTGAAAGATCAAAGACATTTTTTAAAATAAGTGAAAATGTGTTAGTCTGAAAAATTATGGAAATATGCATCTCGAACGGCTTGGGGGTGAGTAAATCATGCGTTTAATTAATTTTTGGGTGAACTATCCCTTTAAATTGGCAAAAGAGCACCTTGGCAAACCCAGTGCAACTGAGATAATATTTTATGGACTGATGAAACAAAAGTGGAATTGTCTGGGAAAAATACTGTGTTGGGATGGTGCTTATTGTTGGTAAGCTGTGCCCTTTTTGCACCAGTGAAGTATGGTGGAGGGAACATCATGATTTGTGGATGCTTTGCTGCCTAAGGGCCTGGACCACCTGCCATCATTGAGGGGAAAATAAATTCCCAAGTTTAACAAAATATCCTGCAGGATAATGCCAGGGTGGCTGTCAGACAGTGGAAGTGCAGTAAAAGTTGGTTGATGCAGCAGGACAAGGACCTTAAGCATCAAAGTAAATCCACCACAGACTAGCTTAAGAAAAACAACATGCGCCATTTGGAGTGGCCTAGTCATAGCCAGGCGCGGAGCTATGGGCGGGCCTGGGCGGGCCTGGGCCCGCCCACATTGACAGCGGGCCCCCCCCAAAAGAAATGTAAAAAATACTACTCTGTATAGTTAGACATGTATACTTCTTTATGTGGTGTATTTTATCTATTGCATGTTATGTTAAAAACAGTAAAATTATAAGTAAGCCTGATAACTAAAAACTATTATAAAGCAGTTGAATGTTGCGTTACATTATGGTTAATGAGAAAAATATTCCCGAGCAGCTTTCAGCCATGATCACTTTGAGACCTTTTTTGCAAGCAAGTGGAAAACGTATTTTGAATAACAACACGTTATAAATATGTGCTGCGCGCTTTCCTCTCAATAACATAAACACACAACAAATATGACAGCGGGGTAAAAAATAGAAAGAAAACATCTGATCACAGTGATGTTGTTTGATAGCCTATACCGAGAGCCATACCAGCTCTCTAACTCAGCACTATAAGTCACGCCACGTTTTTTGCTACACTTTATACAATATAGCCTATTGCTTTTAAGCAACAAATAGCCTATCATAACAACCTATAAACCTACTGTGTAATTGAGACATTAATTTAAGAACTGCATTAAAAGCAGAAAGACGTGTAGGCTGCGGAATTATAGTGGGTTCACTTCAATCCACACCACAGACGTTCTTGGTTTGCTTCTTATTTATTAAATCGAGGCAATTGTTTGATTAAACCTTGATTAATATTAAGATACAATTTATACAAAACGAAATTCACTTTAAAGAAAGTCTTTCAACAAAACAAACCTATGCAGGACTCGCAAAATTGCTACCCCGAAGTCCCGGGGCTATGGCGAATCTACCCGTTCTGTCGGGCTAAAAAAAATGATGCGCCCTGCCCGTCGGGCGGAGGAAAAAATATTGTAATGTGTTTGCATTCTTTCAGATTTAGTTAGGTAATTATATTGTATGTAATTCGGCGTCATCTTGTTAGTCATTAATATCCTCACTAACAAGTGAAACTGTCAGGAAATGAACGCATAATTAAACCCATTATTCCTTTCGTTCACGTCTGATTTGCGCGCTCCTCGGCTCCGCTCTTCACGAGTAGGCTTGCTCTTGTGCTCATCAAAAAGTATATTAAATGTTTATTTATTTGTCATTTAGTTTAACCTCAGATTCTAACATAATTCTAGCAATTCCCTTTTTCTTTCTTTATTTAGTAAGTTAACTTAAATATGTGAGAACGAAAATATATTTTTAGTGATTTGCATGAAGAGAATATGATGTTAGAAGCTTCATTTTAAGCATTTAGTAGCCGTATTTATTTAAACACTTTAATAGGCTATTTAAAAAAGTATAAGGTTTTTTGGGGTTCATTTATATTTCTTGTCACTGTGTGCAGGTTCTTTTTTGTAGGCTTTTTACCAAAAAGGCTTAATTAATGTCACGTTGCATTACAATTTAAAATATCAATAATGTCAAAAATGTGACGTGCAGTTCGGGTCTGTGTGTATGGTGTTTAAATTAGTGTTCTGAAGTCTTGACAAATTTTATAGACTTGTTATAGTTTCTTATTCAAAAGTGACACCCATAGATTCAGGCCCACCCGGACTTAATCCATGCCCACCCATATGTCACGTTCTGCATCCGCCACTGGTCATAGCCCAGACCTTAACCTGTGGAATGATCCCAAGAGAGCGGTTCACACTAGAAATCCTACAAATGTGTCTGAGTTGAAACGGTTTTGTAAAGAGGATTGGGTAAAAATTCCTTCTAAACAATGTGCAGGTCTGATTCAGAACTACTGAAAGCGCTTGCTTGAAGTATTTGCTGCCAAAGGAGGTTCAACAAGCTGTTAAATCCATGGGTTTACTTACATTTTTCTCCAGCACTGTGAACATTTAATTGGTGTTTACAAAAAAGACACAAGAAACTAGATTTATTTGTGTGTTGTCAGCTTATACACATTTTGCTTGTCCATTGCTGCGACCCAGTTGAGACCCAGTCACATTTTATGGCAAATCACAGTAGAAAACCAGTTTTTTCGTAGGGGTTCACATACATTTTCTTGCCACTGTATATTTCTGCATCGTCGTCCACATCGACATGCAATTACACATGCAGACCACTAGTAGGTAGTATCCACACGTGTAATGCATTATTGCGTAGACAGACACGTTGTTAAAATTTTGGCGAGGTGAGCGTCAGGCTACGCACAGCCTACTCACTACGCCTTATAACCAACGCACATCTATAAATTACACTTAGGGCTCTATCATACACCCGGCTCAATGCAGCGCAATGCGCAACGTAAGTGTCTTTCCCTAGTTTCCACCCTGCGCAATTATAATTTTCACGTTTAGCGGCACGTTGCTTAAATAGCAAATGCATTTGCGCCCCCTTTTGCGCCCATGGGCGTTCTGGTCTGAAAACGAGGTGTGTTCAGGCGCATTGTTGGCGCGTTGCTATTTTGAGGCAACTAAAATAGACTACGCCATTGACCAATATGTTTTTTGTTATTTAAAGTAACACTATGTAGTTTTTTTTTACCTTTAAATAAGGTCTCTAAAATTATTTCAGTGATAGAACAACTTTTAACTGGACAAATTGTACTGTTGCTGCAACCTGAGCAGCCTTCTAGCTGCTACAAGCACACTCTGAAAGTGGCGGTGGAGGGTAGGAAACACAGCCCGCCCCTTCCTGCAGAAGAGTGTCTGATACCAGGCACTAGGGGTGTAACGGTACGTGTATTCAAACCGGACCGTTTCGGTTCAGGGCTTTCGGCACGGTCCACACGTGCACCGAAAGGCCGAATGCATTTTGTGTGCGCCTGTGCGGAACATAATACGTGCGTTTCCGCACGAACATATTAAGTGGCGGAAGTCTCCGCGTTCAGCGCAAGTCTTCTGTCAAACATATAACATAATTCGGCCCGCAGAAAGATTTTTATTTACTTAGTTGTATATCCGTTTGATTATTGATTTAAACGTTTACGTGTCGTATCTAAAAGCGCATGTTAAACGCGTGTCAACGCGCTGCTTTGTTCTTTCAAGGGTGCGTGAGAGGATGCACGTCTTTCGTTGCTACGCATTCATGAGACGCGCTTTCTGTGACAGCGAGAATAAGGAATGCGTGATCAGATTTTTCATCTGCACATCACGTCAATCATATCATTGTGCCAATGCGATCAGCTGGTCGGGACAGAGAAGAGCTGTAACCCGGGCTTACTCAGCTGTCACTCAGCTGCGGAGGGGTTCGTTACAGCTTACATTGACGACACAAGCAAAGATTAGGAGAAACATGCAAAAGATCAAAGATGGCTAGGTATGCAACTCACTAATCTCAAAATGAGTGTATAATAAGTATATCATCATGTTGCTTGCTATGCAGTTACACATAGAGCAGTAATATTATTTTTATACAGAGATGGTACATAGCCAATTCAATTCTGTGAGTTAAACAATCCAAAATAAATCAAAACAGAAAATTTTTGGTGGCAAAAATGTAGGCTAATAGTTCATAAATGTATTCAGGAATTGAATTTGTTAGTTCAAGGTTTTAGTAGAAAAAGTTTAAGAGAAGGTTAAGAAAAGAGTTACCTTCTGTTATAAAATAATGTAAAAAAGAACTTTGCAGTAGTATTTTATTTATTATTTTTTCATTTTTATATATATTTTATGTGTTATATTTTAATAAAAAGTGTTTAAAAAAGTGTAAACAAATTGTAAAAAAAAGTTTATAGTAATAAACAACCTGCAGTTTAATGTTTGCATTTCTCCCTTACTGTACTGAAAATGAACCGAACCGTGGCTTCAAAACCGGGGTTCGCACCGAACCGTGATTTTTGCGTACCGTTACACCCCTACCAGGCACTGTTGCGCTTTTCAACCACATGGGGGAGCTGTAAGTCATTTTTACATGGAAACTACATAGTGTTGCTTTAAAGAGCACATTAGTAATATACGCCTATAAACGGGAGGACAACGCGGGTTTGCTTATCACATAGTACATGAATATGCAGCAGCACAAAAACGCTTTTAAATATGAAAGATTAAAGGATTGAATGTAAAAGATAATTATTGAGTCTCTTGGACATAAATGAGGACCAATTATGAGACGTTAGAAGGTGCAAAGAGCTGCTTCACCTGTAGCCTGGTAAGTACATAAATGCTTTGCTTTAAATAAATGCATCTGTTTTTACTTTTTTTTTTTTTTTTATGCTACCTCACAGATTTATTGTATATGATGACTCTGTACCTGTGGATATGGTGAGATGAGAGACATTTTTAAGTAATGCTTAAAAAAACTCTTTGCTTAAAAAAAACACTGTCCAAGTGCTGAAACGTGCGGAGAGCCGTTTGTAAATTCTGTTTGTTACAAATAAAGTATTTATAGAGTACAAACCTTATCTTACATACTTACGTAATTTCTTTTTTGATGATATTGGATAGCCATACATTTAAAGCAATTAAAAGCCTGCTTTTTTACTTCCATGACTAAAAGAAAACGATTTTTTAAAGGTTTTAATAAAAAAAAGAACTATTTCAATACAAGTGAAAAACAACACAATTATTTAACATTAATCTTAAACTGGGGATCTTCTTCCTCCGCTTAGTTTTTCAGTTTACAAAGTCCGTCATCTAAATAGGGATTAGACATAGCACCAGCGCAACTGGCTTTTAAAGGGGATGAGAGCTGAGACTATCATTGGTTTATTGCACGTTACGCCCAAAATACTCCTATTACAATAGGACCAAGCCTTTTCGACCATGCGCTCGGCGCACAAACCATTTTTCCCTTCGTTAAATTAGCAAAAGTGGATTCGGACACGCCCATTCAGACGTTGCGCTGTGGGCTTTAAGACAATGCGCTTAGACCGTTAAAATAGGGCCCTTAATGTTGTTAAACCTTTTACCATTTACATTTCTCTCCACACATTTAAAGCCCACAACACAGCAATATGTAACATACAGAACTTGTGCTCTTACCCGTCTAAATGAAACAACATAGAAAGTGTCCTCGCGCCGATCAATAGCATCAAGAAAATCACTGTAGCTGATCTCTGGTCCTGGCAACATCTGCAACTGACTGAGAGAACAAACAAGCAAAAAATCTCCATTAGTCATGCAATATTTCTTTAATATATTTCGTTCAAAGGCTGCTGGGACATGAATGTGTTACCTTTCAATTGAACGATGAGCTTGAATTGGAAGGTACCTGGAAATGTTTGTCTTCCTTTGCTGAGCTTTTTGCTGATAAAAATATAATTCAACAATAGGTGATGAGCATGACTGACCTGCACCTGCATTTTCCTTTTAACTTAAAAAAATAACATGTTTTAATATAAATCCTATATTAACCCATTTAACTGTCATTTTTACGTTACTATTTAACCGATAATAGGCAATTTTAAAACTTAAACAAACATGACAAACTATATATCATTGGAAAGCTCTAAGAGTGTAGTTTTTATAATTCATCACCATGAATAATAGTAGTGAGAGTAATTTAAAAAAATGTTACTGACCCCCAGGTGGGCCCATTCGTTATTATACATTTATCTTCAAACCTTTTTTTTAAGTGACATGTTGAAATGTCATTACAGTCATGACTTCAGGGTGCATGCATGGTTTTGTCACAACACCACCTAGTAGGTCTTGGAGATATGAAAAATTGCTATTTCTGTGTATATCTTTGGAAATTGGAGCTTGAGTTCCCAGGAAATAGTGAAGGCAAAAGCTAACAATTGTCCATAATAAATTAAAACTCTTGGAGAACTGTTTAAAATGAATCCACTTAAAGCAGTCTGAAAAGTTGTGTGCAAAGTTGTAATTTAAGCAAATAATCTAAAATTAAAGACAGTTTTGTTATAATTTGTTGTTTCACACCTGGGCTATTTTTGTCTTTTTCACAATCTTTGATTTTCCATCAGACTTTCGGTTGATTTGATGGCGATGGACCCATCCACGCAACTCATCTGCCAACCTAAAAAAATAACCACCCAGAATAAGCATAATGTTTATGTAAGCATCTTTCTGAAAAATCTATCTTATCAAGTGTAATCTATTCTAATAGAGATGGGAAATGCCATCAATGACATGCATATGCTGACCTGAGTGATTCAGAGCGATTAAACTGTCTGCAGTCAGATGATGACAAGTATCGATCTAAATCCTGCAGAAGCAAATCTTTTACCTCGGTGAACTCACCACTCTGATTCCTGTAAAAAGAACAAATGGTCATACAAGCTCATAGATGGGCAAGTTTACACTTGTTATTAAGATGTGTTTTCGTTGATGGGATCACAAGTAAACGAGAGAGACACATCACGTTTACACTTGGTATTTAAATCCGTTTCTTTTGTCCACTTTTGACTGCTTCTGTCCTGAATACTGTGAAAGGGTGGTCTATCGAGACTGTGGGCGAGTCTTTCTGCTGTCATTTAAACATGAGTGGAAGTAATGATGAGTTATAAGGACGCAAACTAATATTATGTCGGAATCCGCTGCTTGTGTTGTAAGTAAACATGCTGCAGACCTGCCAACCTTTGAAAACTTTGTTGAGTAGCAACTCAGGGGCTAATCACACCAAAAGCGCTTTAAACGCTTGGAAACGCAAGGCGCGACACACTGCCTTTTTAGAAAAAAGAGCAGTGTGACACGGCTTTTTATATTGCAGGCAACCACCGAGTCAGCTGTCTTGTCAATCAAATGTTGAAGCGTGAGCGCTCTTTTGCTGTTTACTGTCATATTAGCAGAAACTTTAAAAAGATGGCGCTTGCTCTGACCTTGTTTGAGGGTGAGAGGTGCACAAACACGCAGGAGAGAGTGAGCGAGTGGAGTCCGGTTCTTCAAAGCAACTGTATACTTCCCTCACCACAACGTAAGGCCCGCCTCTCCCCTCATTCGATTGGACAATGGAAAGACGCGAATGACGTCAGGCGCTTCTCCGGTCTCGGCGCTCCTTCAAAAATGCGTGCTGCGGTTGGCGGCAAAAAACACAAGCCGTTCGGCGCGCATAAACAGTGCGCAAACGCTCCCTGCCCATAGAATATCATTCAAAAAAAGGCGTCTGCAACTGCCATAAACGCTTTTGGTGTGATCAGCCCCTTACTGTAGCGGAGCAGCACGGCACGAGGTCGGGCACATTTGCTGATCAGTATTGATTGAGTTCACTCATCAAAACTTATTACAAAGCACATTGGCCCAAAAGTGCGTACACCAAATTTCCAGCGTACACCTGGCGTACACCCAAAACCACGGTGACTTTGAGATTTATCAATATGGACGTTGGCGTACGCAGGGCCGGATTAACAAATTCTGGGCCCCTGGGCACAAAGACATCATGGGCCCCTCCCACCCCTCTTCCTATCAACTCCAGAGGCGGACACTAGGCTACTAAGTTTACTTTTATGTAGAAAGTAAAAATACTTTAAGTATTCGTATTTTATCAGTGTTTTTCTTTGAAAACATACATTCCTAAGCATATTATCTTAATTTTTACTCCACTACATTTCATAATTTCAAGTTTTTGGTTTATATTTAATCTTTAAGTACATTAAACATCTAGGTTTTTTTTACTTTTACTCCAGAAAAGTAAAAGTACACAATATTTATGTAATTAGGTATTAAATCAATTTTAATATACAATATAAAAGGAATACACAGTATGATTCTATGCTTTAGAATGTACTTGTTCTGAGTTTGTTTTTTATTCTTTGTATTTGCGAAAACGATTCAAAAAAGTCTTAGGCAGGGGCGTTGCTAGACATAAAGCTCTACTGGGGCACAGGCCCCCCATTTTTTGCTGACTTTTTTTGAAAGCCTGCTGTGTGCAAGAAGTGTGCAACACTTCTATACAATGTCTTTTGCTTAACCCACTATTCTACAGTGCAACAGTTACTGCGAAAGATACATATATACAATTGTAATCTTCATCATACCTAACATTATTAACACGTTTGGAGACATAAATGGCATAGCATGTTTGGAAATAATGACAGCAGAGAAATATTTTCTACATTATACAATGATAGCAATTTTATCATTTTTTGACTGCTATACTAAATAATCTCAGTCATAGTTACTGCTAACTGTTATGCAAGTTAGTGTCCTAGAGTTAAATATTAGTAAACTAAATATTAAATTCATTTGAAAATACAGAACAGTATAACACATACATGTGTTGATTTTCTCAGCAACAATGCAATTCTGTAGACTTGACAAGAGGTTTTCCCGAGATATTTCTTCTAATGTTTGATACCTGACAGGGTGAGGATGTAGTTTGTCTTACCTCCCTTTAAACTCATAATCTCTCCTTTCTGCTTCCCTTTCCCTGCTTTGCACAAAACATTTCTGATGTACATCTACAGAAGCCAATAATGATCAAGTAATCAAAAAGATTATTATTATTAGAAACTTACTTTAGTCTCGTCATGTTTTCATAAGCTAACTCACTCGCGTGGCGCGTCATCTTTTGAAAGCGGTTGTGCGCTGATGAACGCAAAGACGCGCGCGGACATGGATATGTGCGTGCACGCGTCAATGCGCCTGCTTTGTCGCTTTTACAAGCGTAAATTGGGTAACTACATTTCATATAGACCTGTTTTTGCCGCGATTGTCTTTGCAAAGGATTGCACTAGTTAACTGCTAAAATTTAAACTTGAGATTTACACCGGTTGTGTTGAGCTGTTGGCACTAACCTCTGGGACCGTGTCGCATGTAGCACTGCTTGCTCCAGGTGGTGGCGAGAGACTCTCCGGCGGCTCGGGCTCGCAAGCGGGACTGGTGGTCTCACAGTCAGCCTCATTGCTAACATTAGCAACAGGTGCCTTCTCTAACGAGCAACTAGCAACCTCCTTTTTAAAAAAGCTGTCGATAGAAGGCACACTAAAAGAGCTGCTCCTCTAGCTTCTTTCTCCTTTTTTTGCTTTCGTTTAATGTTTCTGGTAGGAATGCATCAATCCATTATGTTTTCTGGTTTGCGGTCTAGCTACGTTTTTTTTTCTTAATTTTGTGAAGAATTGACTTTAAACCCGCCCTCCCATACCATTGTACCAATCGTAAAGGGCATGTCTTCTGGTAGAAAATATTCACACTATTTAATTGGTCAATTTGTCACGCTTATATAGTGAGTGTGTAAACATTGGATTGTTGACTTGCACATTCTAATTTATTTATGTGGCATAAATGCACATTACATCAAAATAAGTTTTTTGTACAAAATGGGTTTTTTGTATTTGATGTTGTTGTACAAAAAAAAGAAAAAAAAAATGTAAAAAATGCACGTTACATTACATGTCGTCGGGGGCCCCCTGGTGGCCGGAGGCCCCGGGGCAACTGCCCCATTTGCCCATATGGTAATCCGGCCATGGGCGTACGGCACGCTCAAGAGACTGTAAAAGTTAGCAAATATTCATCCTGGAATCTGAAGCGGCACATTGCAAGAAAGCACAAGGATGTGCTACGAAAACATGGTAATATTGCATCAAAAGGTAAGCTAGTTACATACAATTCGATGATAAATAAATAGCTACACATTAATAGGTAAGGTAAAATGCTTGTGTTGAATGGAGCCATAAATCCGATCATGATGACATGCGGACAAAATCATGGCCACAAATTATCTTTAATGCTACATTATGGACACTTCTTTTTCTTATTTAGTCTAAAGTATGGCCATAAATTTAGAATTCGTTCCCAATATTCAACAGTTTGTTCCTTGGAATTAATTATAATAATATTTCATAATTACTATTACAATTATTATTACTTCAAATTATGAATTAGCCTAGTAAAACATGTGGATGTCGTGGAAACAAATTGTTAATTTGAATTATATCTGGAGCTCCGTATCAAACTGGATCTAGCTAACAAACAACTGTATGTAAATACAGAACAACACACTACAAAAGTTACTACATCATTTTAAAATATTATTTGAAAAAAACTTAACCGAACCATTAAGCAGACATAGAATTTAGATGTAGACAACAGTAAATAATAATAATAATAATAAATAATCTTCTAAATATCAATAAGCGTAATTAATAATAATAAAAAATACAAATATTACAAATTGTCATGCAATTATTACTGTGTCTTTAATCCCACTCTTTAAACTCCCAAATAAAAATTTTTGTTTCTTTCCACTTCCCTGGTTTCTCTTCTTTGCCGTCTTTCGTGTGTTAATGTCGTAAAATGAGGGCGTGGGGGAGGTGGAGACTTGAATTTACATGGGCGTGTTATTCTAATGACGCGGCATTAATGAAGGGCAGGTATTGCTTACACCTGAATATCAATGGTACGTAAAACTTTATAAATCAGGCGGTGAGAGGAGTGTAAGCATAATCTTACGCCAACATATAAGCCCGTTTCTACGCAAGAATGATAAATGAGGGCCATTGTTCCCACTCACCACCATATCTAATTATTCAACATACAAGTAGACTATGAAGAACTCTTTTAATGAAAAGGCAATATAGTATGTCACAGTGGTGATAAACTTCAAAGACATTTGGCATAAGGTATCTAAAAATCCCCCCAAAAATGTCTCGTAAACAGAACTTGAACATTATTGAAAATTGTATTGGCAAATAAGAGCTATGGCATGTTTTAAAGGGATATTTCAGCCCAAAAACTTGTTGTTACAAACCTGTATAAATTTCTTTTTTCTGATGAACAAGAAGTAAGATATTTTGAGGAATGTTTGTAACCAAACAGATCATGAGCCCCATCCACTTCCATAGTAGGAAAAAACTACTACATACCATGGAAGTGAATTAGGCTCATGGATGGTTTGGTTCCAAACATTCCTCAAAATATCTTCCTCCGTTTTCATCAAAACAAAGACAGGTTTGTAAAAACATGAGGGTGAGTAAATAATGATAGAATTTTCAATTTTGCGTGAACTATCCCTTTAAATACATAGGGCATTTTAAATAACAAAGAATCAACAAATATCATTCTATATCCTTTTTGACAATTAACATTATATTGTATAAATAACAGAAAAGACAAAGGGCTTGTCTATGTCTTTCTACATAAGACGGAACATTGGGTCACGTAAGGATGGTTGTACTTTATTTTCTAGAAGTTTGCAGCAGGGCCATTGACATGAAGCTGTACTGGGGCACAGGCCTCCCACTACTATTTCTTTAACATACCTACCATAAACATTATTAATGTGTTTTAAAGCATAAATGGCATGTAAGCAGATTTGCATTCTACAGTACTGATGATAATGAGTCTTTTATAAGAATTTACAATAAAAATATTTGTCTGCTACCAAAATAAAGAGCATTATGTGCATGCTCGTTTGTGTAGAATATCTGCATAGTGTTTATGCCAACTATTTATGTAGTGTCCTAAAGTAGATCTAGTGAACTAAACAGCCATTTCATATCTGATGATAAAGAACAGTGTTGATTTTTTCAGCAATAATGCAATTCTCTAGACTTGACTATGGTTTTGACTGGCTGAGCATATAGTTCGTTTTACCTCCCTCATCATCTCTACTTTCTGCATCCATTTCCATGCTTTGCACAAAAAATCTGATGTCCATCTACAGAAGACAGGAACGATCGAATCAGAATAAGATTGATATTATTTTATTATTAAACTAGCTTTAGTTTCGTCATGTTTTTTTCATGTGCCGTCACATGGACTTTTGAGTGAGCGGCGGCTGCGTCCTACCAAAATAAACAAAGACGCACGCGGACATTGATTTGCCCACGCCAGTTTGTATGTTCCGTTAAAGTCAAATGCGACTGCAACGCGTTTACGTTTCATATAGCTCCTTTTTTTGCCGCGATTAGCAATGTAAATGAATATACTGGCAAATAAAGTAAAAACTTAAACTGGGCGTAAAACTTAAACTTGAGGCACAACAGATTTACACTTGAAGCGACGCCCCTGGTTGGCAAGCTTATTAAAATGGATGCAATTCACAATTCCTATACCCTGCCCATTTACCATTGAAACGGTGTTTAGAACCGTCCTCCCTTGTAAAACCACTCACAGTATGAAGATGGGCAGGGAGGGGTCCCCAGCTCTCCATTTGTAGATTTGAAGAGTTTAAAATTAGCGATATGATTGGTCAAAGTCTTCTTCTCCCAAAAGGTTGCTGATCGATGCAGTTACACCCATAGACGAGTTGCCTAGAGCGCAAAAGTTTAACTCAAAGCCATCAATTGCTTTTGCGTATTTTGATGTGACAAATCGTAGCAGCGTAGTTTGATGTCTAAATGCGTACCATCTACGCAAAATGTGTACGTGCATATGTTAGAGCTTTCTCTGAATTTTCAGCGCAATTGATTAAATAAGATCGCACAACTTTCACATGCTTGCAAAATGAAACTGCGGAGATCAGACTCTTTAGTTTTATCAATGAAAGGCTAAAAATAGATCTGTACACCGTGTTTTCGCGCCATAAGTAAAACATTGTGCTCAGTACCTCAGATTAGATGGGCAGAGAGAAGGCGGTCTCCTGTGGCAGTTCGAACACATTCAACCACATGTGCATTTACACTACAAAAGCAATCCGATCAAAAGTGTTTTCGACTACCTCTGAATGTGGTTAAAAGTGGACAAGCTCAAAACGTTTGAACACCGTTTACACCTGGCATTAATCTCGTCCACTTGTGATCCAATCGACAAAAACGCATTTTAATGCCAAGTGTAAAGTGCCTCAGTAATTGTTATACAGTAAGTGTGTGTGTGTTTGTGTGCATAGTCAATCTCACCTAAACTGATATGACACTTCAGACTCTTTTTCCAGTTCTTTCCTCCATCGATCTTCTCTGTCCAGCTTCTTCTCCGTTCTCTCACTCATTAGCTTAATGTTTGACCTCCGAGGTTTCTCAAATTCCAGCAAGTGTCTTCCTGTTAGTGGCACGCCTGCATCCTCTAAGCCAGCATCCAGAGTCCTGTCTTTGAGACTGTATGATATAGACATAAACAAAATGTCATCGCAAGCAGATGTAGACATTCTACAACAGTCATTTTTGAGCATGTATGCTGGTTAGCATTTAGAGGTGGAAAGGTGAGATAAATTTCTCTTAATGGTTTATTTAATTTGCTGTGGTGCTGTAGAATCAGTAGTGGCACAGAAAATACATTTGTGTACTTGTCAATATCTTATTAACATGTATAGTGTCTTTGCAGATGTAGTGTTTACCTGATGGGACTGAAGGTAAAGGTGATAAAGAAAAACAAAACCATGACACACACCGCTCTCTTATTGTTGCCAGATTCACCTGCCTGTCTCATAACACACAACATTACATATTGAGAGACAGTTTATAATTCACATATAAGTCACATGGGTGTGAAAAGGTAAACTGAGCTCTGGACCTCTTTCCCAGCAAGCCGCAACCGCAGGGCTTGATTTTCTTTGCGCAGCCTCTCGTTCTCTAGCTGAGCCTCTCTGAGCTGCGCCTCCAGGTTCTGCAGATACTCTTTCTTCTTCTTACGGCTCTGACAAGCTGATTCACGGTTCTTAATCATACGCTGCTGCCTCTTCAGAACCTTCATCTGAGAAAAAATGCATATGAAGAGTTTTGTTGCAAAACGAGATAAATCCATTTTTTTTACATTTTTGTCAAAACATGTTTTTTTATTATGTTATTATTTTGTTTTATGGTGCTACTTAGCTGTAAGTTATGAAGGTTTAAATCAAAACAAACCAACAGCAGTTCAACTGATATTAATTAAAATGCACAACCAAAAAAACAAGATTTCTGAAAAATTAAAAAAACGGAGTTATCTCGTTTTGCAACGAAACTCTTCATATAAGAAAGTTGTTTATATTCTATGCAATAACCTCATCTAATGATGGCCTGGTCCAAAATATTAAAATGACTGTATTTTAGCTTTAAACATTAAAATAATTGGTCATCATGGTTATAAAGCATTAGAGATCATATCAAGGCCAGCCAACTGATATCAATCTGTGGTTACTCTAGTAGTCCACAGGTCCACAACCACCGGGGGGCGACTCAGTACTGGGTTGTGGACAAGTTGCCACCTGGTCGCAAGAACATCCTGAAAAAATAGTCTAATCAGGTGTTTTGTCCTTTAATTAAGACCCAACTTCAAATAACATTGAACATAGTTAGATTTACCAGAGTTTAACTCTTTTCAGTACTCAGCAGAGTATTAAACAGCAGATAGAAATGCTTTAGCAGGTATTAATACAAGGATTATGTCAACAACATACATTAGAGAAGTGCACACAGAAAATCTAACTTACATCAATTTCATTGCAGCTGTTGCCAGGCAGGGTGGATGCAGGTATAATGGGTTTGCTCAGGGGTTGTGCCGAAGGGCTAGTGCAGTGAGAAATGCTACCAGGTAATGGCTCCATTTTAACAATAGCAGGTGAAGAACCCAAACACATCGACTGAGACAGAACCACTGCAGGAGACACAATAAAATTCATTAAAGGTGCATTATTGATGTAGCCTGGCTCCGCCCTCCTACGTTCTTCCGCTTAATTTTCATTTCGCTTCAGAAGAACGTCTGGGACTGCTGTGTAGAGTTTCATTTTCTCCGGCAAAAATCTGCAGTTTCAATCAGCGAACATCGGGGAGTGGCTAAGAACGCAGATGTTGAGGTCGTGCGCCAGACTGAGTGATATACGTCACGACCAAACGTTAGCGATTGGTTATGCCAGTTTCAACAGAGGACTTCAACAGAGGACCCTCCTTAACGGAAGTAACGCTTTGCAATGGAGCGTGGCCAGACTCTTTGTACAAATGAAATGAATGTACGAGAGTCTGGTTGCACCAGGCTATTATTGATGGGGATATAAACCAGGTCTTAGGTCTAGGAGTTTATTTTGAATAACTGCTGTTATCCTTTGAAATAAAAATAGGACCTGTTTAACTTGCACCACACAGAAATGTTGTGAATGAAAAGCTGCTGCTGAACCAGAATTTGAGAAGGGGGTCATATAGAGATTCACAGTCCTCTTCCTTTCTCCCTACACTTTAACAAAAATTTCTAATTTCTTAGGAATCAAATTTGACATATAACAGGTCATACTACCATTAAAGAGATAGTTCACCCAAAAATGAAAATTCATGAATTTTCTCATCCTCATGTTGTTCTAAACCTGTATGATTTTTTTTCTGATGAACACAAAAGAAGATATTTTGATAAATGATGGTAAGCACACAGCTGATTGTAACTATTGACTTCCATGGTATGAAAAAGAAATACAATGTAATTCAATGGGTACCGCCAACTGTGTGCTTACCATCATTTATCAAAATATCTTTTTCATCATTTATCAAAATATTTCCATAATATTTGTTTTTATACTATAGAAGTCTATGGTTACAATCAGCTGTGTGCTTACCATCATTTCTCAAAATATCTTTATCATCATTTATCGCAATACTTCCATCATATTTGTTTTCCTACTTTGGAAGTCAATGGTTATGTACAGCTTTGTGCGTACCATCGTTTATCAAAATATCTTATTTTGTGTTCATTTACTCACCCTCAAGTTGTTCTAAACCTGTATGAGTTTTTTTTTCCTGATGATGACAGAATTTTCATTTTTGGGTGAACTATCCTTTTAATATATACGTCAAGTTTTATTTCTTAAAATGGCCTCGATTTCAATTAAAGCATTCAAGTAATCATTTTCAGAAGAAAATTAATGAAGAATGGGTGGACATACATAGAAGTAACACATTTCATTTAGATACCATTTTGCAACCAGTGATGACCCGTTCATCTGTGAGTTTTGAATTACATCAGGCAAGACAAAAGCTGGAGATCTGATAACACTACATATACGCGAGAGCATGCGTGTCAGAAACACACTGGTATTGTATTGATAATCTGTGCTCATAGTTGATGGCAGTCAGTGCATCATTAAGGGTGCAATACTCTGTTTAATAGAGTAAAAACACTGAAGTCAAAAAAGGTAATTTTTTTAAAAACTGTACATTTTTAACAACTAATTAAAAAAAATCTAGAATCTGAGGGTGCAAAAAACACCTTTAAAGTAAAAAGTGCTTAGCACAACATCCACTTGCAAAAATAAAAGTTTTTATATATTTATGGTAGGAAATGAACAAAATATCTTCATGGAACATGATTTTTACTTAATAATTATAATTTTGACTCATATAATGTATTTTTGGCTATTGTTACAAATATACCCATGTTAATTATTAACATGTGTATGTGTTTGCTATATTGATTCTTTTTTTGTGTGCTTCTGAAATATTTTTGTGTGTCTGAGATATGAATAAACATAATGTGACAGTTTGAGAAGCTTTATATGTAGTAAAACTGCAGTAGTATCCATTCACCCACAACACATACTGCTGACTGTCTCCATATAGACCGTTTCAGCAGTAACAACATAACCAAGCGGCTGCACGTAGCTTCCGGTAAACTCCGCTAAGAATAAATAACAACAAAGTTCTTTAAATGTAGTTTATTTATATAACAAGCAAAAAAACAACACATAGATTAGATAGGAAACCAAAAGATTTGTTATTTTCGACGAGGCATTTGTTCAAGAGAATAGTTTAGCAACTAGTCAGAGCATTAAAAAAACGAAACCGGAAGTAAGGTTCGATCCAGACGTGTATCACGTGCTTCCAATGAAACCGTCTATATCTGTGTGCTAATCTGTTATAAAACTGTTCTAAAAACATGACTTCCATTTCAAGTCATTGGACCATGTGTGATACTTTTTGTGCCTTTGTGCGCCTTTGTGCTACTTGATTATTTTGGAGAAAGACAGACTTCATTGTAAATGTTAGGATTACACAGGCGAAATGGGGATGAAAAATAATAGCCGCAGAATGTAGTCTGTTAATAAAAGAAGTGGGCGGGATACAGAGCCAGGCAGAGCGGTTTAAAGTGTCAAGAAAGTCAGCAGCAGAAAGTCACACCTACGATTTAAAAAAGTTTCCGTTAAAGGGATGTTGTTAATGGGGGTAAAGTCTAAAGGATAGAGTGTGAAAAGAAGTGGAAATTGCATAAAAGAAGAGTTCCACTGAGTGAATACATTTTTTGGGGGTAATTTGTAAACTGAAAATGTAAACACACACACACACACACACTCACACACACACACACATATTGGCGAGATGGACAGCGATGCCGAAAGTGGTTGAATGTGTTTAGACAGCCATAAAAGACTGCCTACTGTAAGAAATTGCAGTCTGCCTCAAAACCAACTCCACTTCCTGCGAGATATAGAGCAAAGCTAATTTTCCAACGTAAAGGCTTAATTATCAGACAATCTTCTCAGCCATATGGGTATAACACTAAAGTGATATTTCATTCTTTATTATTCAGATATGGAGAAGGATCTCTGGAATCAACATAGATCAGAGATAAACATATATATAAAATGACATCTGCTTAAACATCATACGCTCTGACCATTTTGTTAAGGCCTTTTGGTGACTGTTAGGGCATGGGAACAAAGAGTGTTATTATTGTTATTTTTGGTTTACATTTCAAGGGGGTACAGCATTAGCATTAGGGAAGGAAAAACAGGTTTAAACCTGTATAAAGACTGACTTTGTTCAAGGTTCAATCTTACTCCGCTAAACCCAAAGTACTACATGTGTCTTGTAAATGGTAAATGGACTGCATTTATATAGCGCTTTTAACAGACCTATGGCCACCCAAAGGGCTTTACAAGTTGCCTCACATTCACCCATTCACTCACGAATTCATACACCGACGGTCATTGCTACCAATAAACTTCTTCATAAAGAATTTTAACGTCCTCAACCTCATTATTTTTTCTTACTCTACTCTCGGTCTATGGATCTAATATGATGTACCAAGCACAATGTTTTTAAATCTGACCTGACACAGTGTTCAAAGTTGCATGAGCTTTTTTCATCAATTGCTCCGAAATATCAGAGGAAGCCCAAACATATACAAT
This sequence comes from Misgurnus anguillicaudatus, assembly GCF_027580225.2. Classification (NCBI taxonomy): domain Eukaryota; kingdom Metazoa; phylum Chordata; class Actinopteri; order Cypriniformes; family Cobitidae; genus Misgurnus; species Misgurnus anguillicaudatus. The sequence goes on along the minus strand of NC_073356.2, from coordinate 5,162,943 downwards.
GTACAAAACATGTGCAGCATGTTTACTAACAACACAAGCAGCCGACTTTGACATAATATTAGTGCATATCATTTAAACCTGTCATTTCTTCCGCCAGCATTTAAACAAAAGCAGAGGGACTTGCCCATAAACCTTCCAGGTATACAGCTCCGAAGTCTCGCACTGTGTAGCGTAATCATAAAATAACCATTCAAAGTTTATCTTGCATATAACGCTGACATATTGTGAAAACATATAATAGAAAACAGTGTATCATTACAAATAAACCTATATGGGAACTATCTGCGGAACAGGCTTGCACTCGTCCCCAATTCACAAAACTGTCTGGTAAAATGTTCCTTACACGCATATGTTCCATGTGTGTTTCTAGGCAACCACAAGCCAGCAACACGCCCCCAAATTTAGCTCTGGTCGCTTTGCGGAGAAACGAAAACAAAACTGTGTGAACAAATGCACAAACACAAGCCATGACTCTAAACCAGTGGTTCTCAAACTTTTTCAGCATGCGGCCCCCCTTGTGTACGGCACATTCCATCGCGGCCCCCCAAAGAAAATTTATGACAAAACCAGTTCTTAAACTTAAAATTTTAATTAAACAAAACATTTTTTAATTATACAAAGTAGTGCTGTTGGTTAGTAGCCTTATTTTTTAGGTGTAACTAAACAGAATTCATGATAAATTAATGTATTTTATAAAATGTCATAAAACTGGGGCCCCCCTGGCACCATCTCGCGGCCCCCAGTTTGAGAACCACTGCTCTAAACCACAACATCAAGTGATGACACGAGTGCTACGGTGCATGCATAAATGAAGCGTTTGCTCGTGCAAATTACTCCGCAGAATTTGTAAAATACACTTGTATGTAGAACATCACATTATAATATAGCACAACTAGTGTAAAGGGGGATATGAAGCAGTTTGCAGACTTCTCTGTTGAGTCTACATTAACAGAGTGACAAAGAGAATGTGACAGACAACTTGTCCTGCATGATTCCTTTTTCACACAAGGCTTCTCCGTAATTGCGGTGACTGTGGTTATCCTTCTCTGATCTGTAAGTTAACATGACCTTGGACTTTACTTATCCCACATGATGTTTCGGCGAACAAACCAAACGCGCCTTTACTTGCTACTTTCACTTTCATGAGTTGAGTATATGCACTTAATCTGCACAGACTGCTTAAACTTTGGCAGCAAATAAGGTGTCTATAAATTGTAAAACATAACCCACCAAACTGGTAAATGATTTGTCATCGTTACCACAATTGCTGGACATGATTTTCATAAATTTCATTCACTGCGACCCTGTCACAGACCCCCCTTACTCCCCATTTTAAAAAATGGGACGATTACCGGTTTCATGATCAACCACGATAAAATGTCCTGACGATTAGTGTTATAGTTTAACATTTTATTATCAAACCGTGTTTGATTACCGTGATTTTGAAAACTCGTGGTAAATCCTGTCCAGCCAGAATCAGTTGGACGCAGGCACGCACATGCAACATAGTTTTTTGCATAAGAAGGTATTTAAGGGATAATGTATTGTATTCATTTATGGTAAACTTATTAGACTAAAAGTAAACTTATTAAATTCAGGGACATGAAATATTAAATTGTGATTTTCAAAAATAAAACTTTTTTTATGTTTTCAGTGTATGTATCAGTTCTTTTTGAACATTTCCATTTCATTTTAACAATACCATGATAATATTGATAACCGTGATAACTTTGGTCACTAAAATCATGATATGAAATTTTCATACCGCCCCATCCCTAATCTAGACGAATCACAAGAATGAGCTATTTTGGATCCAAAGCGTAAAATTTTGCATCTCTGCCTTCTGAAAAACTATCTTAGTCAAACAGGAGTAATAAATGCACACAGATTATAGAGGGATGTATCAACTCTTCTTAGTTAAGGTAATAACATAGTTTAATATTGACAATGAGTAGACTATTCCTTTAAGGGTTTTAATTTAGATGACTCTTACCAGGTGTTGTGTTCTGGTCGACAGGCGGTACAGGGACACTCTGCAAGATGAGAGTTTTAGCTGGACTCGGGCTCTGAGCCACTGGCAAAGGAGTCACACACACAGGTTTGGGCTGGATCAGAGGTTTGCTGCTCATAATGGTGCTGGTCTTAAATGTTGTTGGTGAGGAAAAAACTGAGAAGACAATAGTGATACAGTTTTTAGACTATGTCCAGTGCCCCCGTGAGAATAAGAACAAAAACATTATAGATTAAGTGCCACCCAGAAAATAAAATAAAAAATGTAATTGATACAAATTTAAATAAGTAATACCTGAAGTGGTTCAGCCGTTACTTATTCACGATACAGCACAGCCTCTCGTACCTTATTGCTTACGTAATAGCTTTTGTTTTCATTTAAATTTTAATTTTTAATCACAAACTTACAAATAATGCGTGTTGCCATTGACTTGCAATTGCATGTGTCTGTGAAGTGAATAATATGATACGTAAATAAGATGTAAAAAAGTGAACTTAAGCAATGTTCTTCTGCGCATGTGCCCAAGGTATTTTTGCATCCAATGGAGAAAATACTATGAGCTGAGAATGTGCGCTCGATCAGCACAGACTGCTTAAACTTCGGCAGCAAATAAGTTGACTATAAATTGTAAAACATAACACGCTAAATGGGTTAGTGATTTGGCCATTACCACAATAGATGGACATGATTTTGATAATTTTATTCAAACCCTGTCACAGACCCCTCTCACCCCCATTTTCAAAAACTCATCTGATCAGACGAATCACAAGAATTACCTATTTTGGATCCAAAATCGAAAGGTGACTAGTTTGCACCCCTGTTTTTAGCTTAAATGTTTAAACTGGCATGGTTTAAAACACATGCAAAACAATGTAGAACTAGCATGAGCGTGCAAGTTACAGTTCTGATAACTGTCTCAAGCATCGTTCACGCTTGCCCCAGGTCATTGGGCACTCCTTACAAGCCCTCCCTGAAGTAAAGCACACACCAAGAATCAATTCAAGGATTTCCTGAATCAATATTGTTTTGTTAAATAAAAAATTTGGAGAATCAATCATTTTAACCCAGTCCTAATCACTAGCCTGGGTTTCCCCATGCTGCCTTGCGCACAAATTTATCCACGCTGCAAGTCTAGCATGGAAACTATGGACCAATTTTGCCCTTGAAATAGGGAACCAATCACAGAACGTTGAGGGGGCAGCAAGACGATGACGACGTCTTTGCAACACACCGAAGCAGTTTTGTTTATCCAACACGACAGCAGACACGAAGTTACTTTTCAATGCAGCCTTAGATAGTGTTCTAAGTAGTTATGAACGCAGCAACTTTTTGCGTTAAACAATTTCATATCCAAGAAGGATGTTTGGATATGGCAAGACAACATGATAACCACTGAGTTTTATAGGACCAACCTGCTAGGCATCGTCGTCGACGAAGTACAATTAACGTATAAATGGTATTTATTAGGGGTGTCCATGGTTAACCGATTAACGGTTTAAAATTGTTTAACCGAGTGAAACATTTTGCTCGGTTAAGTGGCATCAATGGCGTGCATTGAATTTAGTTGTAATACATTTTTGTACCACCAGAGACCGCCAAAGCACTCCCAGACATTTGTAATGTCCACAAGAAGTAGTCATGACCAGTTTTCTAATATGAAGCGGGCAAAGAAAAGCACAGCGTGGGAGTATTGCAATCCAGTGCTTATATACTTCATGTACAACCTAGGGTTGCTGCGGTGACAGAATTTTCCCACTAGTTAATGCATGCAGACGTGCACATTTTACTTTCACTTTTGAATTACGCAATTGTTTAAATGCAGCGCTTGCGTAAGCTGCATTAAATCGCGTATGAATTTGCGTGCAATGTGAGTGCAACAGCTGGTTTAATTAAGTGCTTGAGTCAATGTGCGCAGGTAATTCTCGCAGAACTCGTCCAAGCAGTGCAACCGGCTACTCCTCCATAAAGCGCTGCTTGAATTATGGGTTTATTATTTTTCTTGATAAAAAATACAACAAAATTATCTCGCTTATATTGAACATCATATATGTGCATTATAACAAAAACGAGTAAGCATGCGGCTTCTGTCATCATCTGGTCAGTCAGCTCGCCTCGCAAACTCTGACAGAAATAAATGAAATCTGACACCTGCTGCTCTGTGACGTGACTCGCGTTCAGCTCCGCTGTGAATTCAGCCAGAAGACACATTCAGTTGTAAGTGTTTGTTCTCTCTAACGAAGCTAAATGATTTAATTACAAGAAAATATCAAAACGACGGTGAAAGACGGTGTCGGGGTGGGCAAGTGATCTAACCGGTGAGAGGCTGAAGCACAGGTAATCCCCGTTTTACCGACTGTCCTTACCACTGCGTTTTATTTCTATAAATTAATTTCGTTTTAAATGTGGTCCAACCAGTTATTAAAGGTGTTAAAAAATTAACTACCCCTTTCTCGTGTGTCTGTATCTCTGGGTTGCCTTGCGCATAATATGGTTAACCGAGTATTAATCGCTAAGGGTGTCGGTTAACGGTTAATTAAAAACTTGAAAACGTGCAGCCCTAGTATTTATTAATATCATATTTTCATTATTGGTATTTATTAATATCATATTTTCATTATGCCTGTACGGTGCTTGTCATAGTGCCACTAAAATGTGTTGCTTTTCAGTACAATATACAGCTACTGGTTTAGTTGCATAGCTTTCAGCTATATGCACACGAACCGATAAGTCGTTTACATTTGAATTGATGTCGCTCTACATGCGTCATCTGGTATAATTGAAACGATTGGCTATGAGCTACGTACAGACGCTTTTGAAAGACATTCGTAGCGCCCAATAAACAGCTCTGGGCATTCATAAACCACACCTCAAATACGAGAAAATTAGCATATGGTTAGCCAGGCTACCTAATTACCAGTGCTATGTGCAAAAAAAAAAAAAAAAAAAGAGTTTAACGTACAGCCCTGTGGAGCCTGATGCTGTGGAGAAATGCTTGCTACTGTCACCTCCATACTGGCCAGTGGTGGTGACAGAACGTCTCCATACATGTAGGGAGGAGTGGGAGGGTTCTCGCCTTTCATTGTCATCTAAGAGAGAAAAAAACGTGCATAAAAACACACACATCAAATAGACATCACTGTAATACTTATCCATTCACTGCATCCACTGCAGAGTCATACAAGGTTTGGAGGCTGCCCCTAAACACACCTAAAGCCAATTCAGTAAGGCCAATTCACCTAACCTGCATATCTTTGGACTGTGACTGTAAAATGACTTAAGCTGGAGGAAAATGTTACTTGACATGTGATCAGTGATTGCATTAACAAAATTTACACTAGAATGCATCAAATAGTAAGCTTTAAATATTTAGACTCTATTGGTTTGGCTGAAAAGGCACCACACCATGCTTTAAAGACGCACAGCTGCATGTACCTGTGGTTCAGGGAAGGATGGTATTGAGCTGTCAGAGGTTAGAGACGACGCAGGTGATGGTGGCTCTGTCTTCACTTGGAAAACTGCAACATACATATTTTATCGTTACACAATTTACATTCCATTTTAATGGTTTTATAACAACAATTGTCTTATATAACTGTCCATTTGCAAGTGTTACTAAAAAACATATCTATAGCATATTAACATTATGTGGGAACATACAAGACGATCAAATGTACAGAATATCACTTACACAGGTCTACTGAAAGAGGCTGTGTTACTGTCATTTCATCTTTTATTACTGGTATTTCACCTACAATACAACATGCAGGAAACAAAGCAATGATGTAGTGGACAAAGATATATAGCACTATATACAGTAAATAGTGTAATTATAGTTTTGCGCAAGTTCTACGCCGCAGGCCATTTTTAGGCTGTCCGAAGGTCTGCGCACCAAGCCAAAAATGTTACTCTTCTCTTCTACGTGGAAAACAATCACTGTGATTGGTCCACTAGAACCCCTTTCGTCAGGTCAAAAATATCTGCGTCGCATTACTTTATAGGCATTTCCGCTTGCGACGGTAAGAACAAAGATGGGCCAAGTTGAGGAGTGATTTAACTCAAACTGCAACTTTTACCTCTCCATCAGTGCTGGTCATCTCAAATCATACAATATACGTTCTCATCATATCAGAACATAAAGTTTATGTACTGTGTAGTGTTGGGCAATATGCCCCATTTTGAGATCGTCCTATCGTCAGCCTGTGAGATCGGCGATACACGATAGTATCGGGGGCGGGGCAGTAGTTTACTCATTTTTTTGTTCGTTAATTTTTAAATCATTATAAGTCACTTAATTGGTGGACAAATAAGAACAAGAGCAACACCGTCATGACCACAACCTTCTTAAAACTGATGCCATTAATGCGAGCGCATCATTAAAACCCTAATCATGATTACTTAACTGTAAAAACATGCATCTTACACACACACACACACACACACACACACACACGTGCGCGCACATACAAACAATTCAATGCAGTTGTTTAGTGCTGATGCAGAACGCTACACGTGTCAAGCAGTGGTGCTCTCAGAGGTGCCTTTTTAAACACATTGGTCCATCGGAACGCGATCATATTTTAAACACGAGGGACGTGTTGCTACAACTCATTGAAATGCATATCATAAACAGGATTAATACCTAGTGATCTGACTTCGGACAGAGCGCAGCTCTCTGCACGTACGCGAGAGTGAGAGTCAGCTCGCATGAAACGCATCAACCTGAACAAACACATAAGGATTACTACTTGAGTTTATGTTTAGACTTCGGACAGATGCAAGAGCGCATGCACGTGAGACAGAGAGAAGCGCAGCTGATCACGCGCTGGATTTAGTGCTAGAAGGAGTCCAAGACGCGCGCGTGCAGGTACGTGCAAGAAGGAATTCTTTCTTTACAAGCTCTCAGCGTAAAGTGAAGCCCACAAACACTCATGGGAGGAAAAGCATGCAATTTGGATGTTAATGGAAAACTATAATGATAATAACAGCCGTTCGCCAACTATCGTCATGACTATCGCCATGAAAGTCTGCCATTGGCGATATGTCTGAAGATCATCGATACACGATACTATCGCCTATCGGCACAGCCCTAGTACTGTGTAAAAATGTTTAAATAATAAACTCAATTGAATTGAAAGTACCTGTAAATCAGTGCCCTGTTTGATTCTTTCACATCAAACATGAATATTCATCCAAAACGATTTTCAATTGAAACAATAGATCATTAGTGGACCAATGTTTTGGATGTACACAATATCGCCTTATTACTCTTTTCCGTTTAATTACTTTTTTTAGCACCACAACAACTGGCAGGAACACCCCTACAGATTTAAGTGGACACTTCTGGTGTTAATATGAAGTATGAAAAAGTGGTTCTTTATGGTAAAAGTCAAAAGCCTGATCAGCAAGCTCTCAGTCAGTATCAACTATGAGGCAGGCCTAAATGTGTAAGTTATTATTCGTGCTTAGTGTGAAAGGGCATTAACAGTAATAAACAATATTATTAGGTCACACCTGTGAGGTTGTCTAAGTTTCGCCATGGTGAAGTGGGATTATCAGGGTCCAGTGTAAGAACAAGGTCACTATCCAGCTGAGAATAAAGAAACGTGGTCAGTCAGTTACCACATTTAAACTGGCAGTACATTATAATGACATTAAAATCCTTTAACCTCCTATAATACACACTACTGCACTTTTTACTCACACACTCAAACTTTCTTGACATGTACTAATTGATAGTGATGTCGATCGGCCGATACTTGGATTTTCCTAGTGCTAGGTGCACACTTTAAGTACATTAATACACTAAATAGCCCTTCAATACATTAAGAACAAAATTTTAGCATGAATCAAATGCTGTTCCCTTTCGAGTGAACTCAGCGCTGCATCATGAAATAACAATTTGAGGACACTTTGTGCAATGGTCGCACATCTGAAAAAACTTGTGAAACTTATATTATAGGTGATGGGAGATGGAGAATCTCTCACTAAAGTCGCTCCTCTCCTGGGAAGCTTTGTTCCGCTTTTGGGAAGGAGACAGCATCTGCTCTCCTGGAGACCCCTCAGGAAATTATAACATTAACGCCATTCATAACCCCTCAAGGTATGTTAATTTCCAATTCGGTTCATCAGTCTCTACCATAAAGCCTTTAAAACTGATGAATCAGCTAAAAAACACTGTTTAAAAAACAAGTTATTCATGCCCGGCTGATCGGTCGTTTCAGGGCAAGGAGGTTGCACATGTCACCCCCCGACCCAAACCCAGCCTCAAGTGGAGAAAATTACTGAATCTAACAGAATGGCTGCTTCTCACTAATAAGAGGTGTTACAAGATTCAGTTCGCTGTTCATCATCCCAGATTCAAAAGTTTTTTTCCACCTAGGTGAACACTGCGCAGGCTCGGATGTTACAAAAAGAGATTTTAACTCTCCTGCATAAAGGGGTCATAGAGTGTGTTCCTACATTAAAATTCAGATCAGGTTTTAAAGCCTTTTTTTTAGTTCCCAAAAATGATGGAGGGCTTTAGCTAATTTTAGATCTCAGACATCTCAATTGGTCTCCAGGTAGACCCAAGTTCAAAATGTCAACCATTACGGTTATATTAGCTGGAATCAGATCAGAGGACTGGTTCACCACGATAGATCTGAGAGACACCTACTTCCACATTTTCATCTTTCCACAACATAAGAAGTTTCTGAGGTTTGCTTTTCGGGGGCAAAGCATACCAATATGTGCGTCTATTCGGCCTAGCTCTTGCTCCTTGCAGTAGAGGTCTTCACGGGTCCACTTAGATCCGAAAACCCGAGGTCCGACCCGAGACCTGATCGGGTTCGGGTCTAAAAGTTTCACATGTGCCTCGGACACGGGTCGGGTACAATAATAGCGGCATCGGGTCTTGGGTAATTTAAAAATGAATGTGTTTTTTCTGAACGGACCCGAGAAGACCCGAACTCTCTCGCCTGTGTGCGTCAATGTCCTTTTCAAACCTCTCAAAACCAAGAGCGCTTGCGACATTGTGTGGTTGTCGGAAGGTTCATTTTTGTTGAGACAAACATGTCAGTCAATTATAAATGTACATTTTAGCGGTTACGTTGGTGTCGTCATCAGATAACAAAGTAAAACGAATGGAGCAGCTCGCCAAATTGGTTGCAAGGCCACCGGAGTTTCTTTCTGTCTGACTGCTGCGCGTGGGTCTGCAGAATGCACACACGTCAGTGCCGTTTACATTCGGTTTCAGTCGTAAAAAAAAAATTCACTAGTTTGGGTTGGACTCGGGTCTAATTTTCTCGGGTTTGTTTGGGTCGGGTCTTTCTTTAAAAAAAATGTATTTATGCACGTCGGGTTCGGGTATAAAGTGATTCGGGTCATTTCGGGTCGGGTACATTTCTTTGGACCCGAGAAGACCTCTACCTTGCAGCATACCAATACTGTGTGCTTTCATACCAAAGCATAACAATATCGTGTGCATCTCTTGAGTATCTCCACTGGCACATAAACTTCCTAGAGATGTCTCTTTTATGCCTTCTGGTATTAGTCATACTAATGGCGTCATCTTTCATTGCCTATAAAATGGACTAATTTCACAAGTTTATTTAGAAGCAAGAAAGCTACATGCCTGATCCCCAAAGTGACATTTCATGATGCAGAGTCTCGGCATCTCAGGGAACAGCAACAGCGGCTCCAGCCACATGATTAAAAGCTGAAATCTAATTGGAAAACCTCTTTTTCTAATCTCCCTTTCAGCCCAGTTCCTGTGTTTAGTAGTGCGTGTAATGTGAACGTACAGATGTGTTATATTTCAGGTCTCTGATGAAATGAGAGTCTTCGCCCTCCTCCATATCCTCACACTGATACAAACAGGCATCTGAAACAGAAAATTAAATTATTATATTTACAGGGATAATAATAGATGTAAAAGGGAGAAAAGAGCAATTCCAGCATAACAAAATATGTTAAATTTAGTATAAAGTCAAATAAAATGGCAGCCGCATGTCAGAGAGTCAGCGGTAATATCATGGCATTTACAGTTCAGTTTTGGTGGAAGTCTAGTTAAGCAATAACTGAGGCTTAGCCAGACTATTCTGGGTGTGTTCTAGGCGTAAGGTGCAATAAACCAATGAGAGTCTCATCTCTCATACCCTTTAAAAGCCATTTGCACTCACACCATACTGATTCCCCATTTAGATGGCGGAATTTGTAAACTGAAAAACTAAGTGGAGGAAGAAGACCACCTGTTTAAGATTGATGTTAAAAAATTGCGTTGTTTTTATTTTGGATTGAAATTATTTTTTATTCAAATCTTTGGTTCTCTTTAAAAGTCGTTTTCTTTCAGTCATGAAAGTAAAATTAGCAGGCTTTTGCTGTAAATGTATGGATAGCCTACATGATCAGTTTAATATAGAATAATTTAAAAATATGCAAGAAAAGGTTTGTACTCTAAAAATACTTTATTTGTAACAAACAGGATATAAAGAATAGGGTATATGCGCAACTTACTTACGCATTCCTGTTGAACATATTAGATCGCTTCTGGTTCTGTATGCTCCTACGCTGATATTGTGCTGTTTTTTATACATTAATCTGTTAGGAGCTACCAAAAACGAGAATAACCAATGTCCAGTGGATATGCTTGTTAACATATTAAAAGAAAATTTACTAACTTTATTTCATTTGTAATAGATTTTGACAAAGGCATTTTCTTCTCACATACATACAGATATTAGAATAAAAAAAGAACATAACACAAATAATAATAACAAGCTACGATAGCATATACGGCAACCGGAAGCGATCAACCCAGTTCGGTCACGTGACGTTTGACATATAAGGTGTGTTCGAGATCATCCGGCACTGCGCAGACTGAACGGCGAGGTTTGCCGCTTGCAACCCAGGAAGGATCTGAAGACGAAGCTGTCAAGCCAGACACCTGCTGCTTGCCGTAGTGACGTGTGCGCCGTATTTCCTTTTATTTTATCGCGAATGAAGTGAATTAGATTGTGAATTTGTTAACAACAAACCTTTTAATAAAAAGTTGCAACCAGAAACATTTTATAACTAATATTTCAATTGCTGTTTATACTGTATGCCCGAAAATAACGGGAAACAAGCCTATTTTAATACAATACCAATAGAGTTGGTATTTTAATTTTTAATTTTATTACCGACACAATATAACATGCATATTAACATGTTTTACCTGTTAGAAAAACATGAATTTATAATGTTTATTACTGGAACTGAAGATTGGATTAAACTTGAAACGCATGTGATTGTTGTCATCACTGAGGCGACCAATCACGAAGAGCTGTGCCGTCATCAGAAATCCATGCAGTCGCTTTTACTTTAAATCCATATGACACAGTCACGTGCCTTAAGTCAGCTCAAGTCGGACAAAATTACTAACCGGCATGCACTGCTTCAAGTCAGCCGCCGATCGGTCTGCGCAGCGCCGCATGAAGTTAAACACACCTATACCCTATTTACAAACATTTGGACAGCTGAAACGTTCCAGCACTCGGACAGCACCGTGTCTTGAAAAGCATTACTTAAAAAGGTTCTCATCTAACCATATCCAGAGGTACGAAGTCATCATTTACAATAAATTGGTGGGGTAGCATTTAAATAAACATATCAAAATAGATGCAATATTTGCATTTATTTAAAGCATAACCTTCAATTACTTACCAGGCTACCGTGAAGTAGCTCTTTACACCTTTTAACATCTCATAATCGGTCCTCATTTATGTCCAAGAGACTCAATAATCATCTTTTACATTTTAATCCTTTAATTTTTCGTATTTAAAACTGTTTGTGTGCTGCTGCGCATCCATGTGTGTGATAAGCAAAAGCGCATTATCGTCCCGTTTATAGGCACATATTACTAACGCGCTCTTTAAATAACAAAAACAATATTGACTTTACACCAGGTTTTTGTTGGTCAGTTGCATCTATTTTAGTTTAGAACCAACAATGCGCCTGAACACACCTCGTTTTACAGACCAGTACGCCCATGGGCGCAAATGTATTTGTATTTGCTAAAGTGGTGCTGAACGTGACCATGACAAATGTGCTGTGCTGAAACTAGCAAAAAACACTTGCGTTTCACTTTGCACTGCATTGTCGGGTGTATGATAGGGTCCCCGATCTCTATTTGTTTAATGGTTTACTACTGGCTAAACTATACTCTGAAACAAACACCTCATCGATAATAGCAAATGGTTTGATTTCCCAAAGACAAGGGGAGATGACTATCATGGATCACCGCTATGTGAAGGGTGTTTGGCAGCCGATCTATAGTTAACATTGTATACATTATATAGTACACTTTTTAACACAGTAATGTTAGCTCACGTTTTTGATACGCTGTAGCTATGATTTAAACTAAGGTAATCTACTTGTTGTTTGTTTTGTTTGATATCAGAAAAAAAATTACTTAAAGGACTCTGTTGTTGTTGAATCTTTGTGGAATTTACAGGAAGTTACATTTGTTCCAAGGAAGTTTGTTTGTTACTGTTGAAAGGGTCTTTAGCATTAACTTTGCATGTTAACTCATAATGTCAGCAGCCACAACTTTGTTTTTAGCATTGTATCAACAATATTATGAATTTAATGTTGGTGGCCACCCAGGTGCCATAGCTTGAGACCGAAATTAAAGAAAGGTTTTGAGGAGGGGAGGAGATTGGAGTTTTGATTAAAGATTATAAGGGCACATACATTTTTTAAAATAATGAAGCTCACAGATAAGTAATTTGTAATAAATACCACATTATTTTCCCCTAAAAAGTTTTTCCATTTCAATGTCATTGTGACTTTAAAGGGGCTAGATGTAGGTAAATACTTAAAAAAAATCTTTAAAATAGAGTTTTAATTTGTATATTTATGAGCCAACCATAATGTAATAGAAAGAATGACACCTTCAGTGTCCTCCACGGTTGTCTCTATCAGCCTGTAGGCTCTGTTGTATGTGGAGGAGTCGGGTCCGAATTGGCGCGTTCCATATAGACGCGTACGCCAGCCATAAACAGCGGCAATCACTAGCATGTTTCAAATGGACTCTGTAGACGGAAAGAAGCGACTAACTTCCAGCACAATCCAGACACTCACGGAAACTCCTCGTAAGTTTAAAAAAAATCCTTATCTAGTGCTTCCAAAATGGAGCGTGACCGGCGTCAGGGCAAAGACAAGAGTAAACATCGGATTGGCATTTGATTCTTGGAGGGAGCTCCGGTCAGCGCTGGGTATGAAAACAGACCTCGAGCTGGCTTTCTTTTTACTGCAAAGGTAAGACATAGTTACAGGCAGGGCTCAACATAAAGGACTGCCCGGTGGCCCGGGGCAAGTGTGAGAGATGTTCGGGCCAGTAAAAAGTATTGTCACTTGCCCGATCGGGCCAGTGCTTCACCCTCTGCCACCAAAATATATTTTTGTCAATGTATATTATTTAGTTAGTTTGCTGTCAGTTTTCAGATAAAACCGAAAAGTTGGGAGCCTTTTTTCGATGGAACATGTCTGTTGTATATGTATACAATAAATTTGACTTTTGAATTATTATTTTTAAATATGTGATACTGACATTTTTTTATTGGGGCCAGTGAAGATTTTGGCAGGGCAAGTGAAAACCCGAAACCACTGGCCCGACTTGGCCAGTATTACACATTTTTTTGCATTGAGCCCTGACAGGGCTTTTGTAATATATTATTTTATTGTTTTTGTGGTGTAATGCTAACGATAGGATTGTTTTTGTGGTGTAATGCTAACGATAGCATGTAGCACAGGACCGTTTGAAAAGTTACTTTCTTATATTAAGTATCTTTATACAGAGCACGAGTGCATTAAGATTGTGAGTGTCGGGAGTGTGTTTTACAGTGTCGTGTTACAAAACTTTTAGAAGTAGACTTCTGTTGAAAATATAAAGTAGCACTGCAACATTTTACTAAAATACTGTCAAACAATAACCTTACAGTACTGTAACTTCTTACATTTGTAAACATGCTGGTGAATCTCAATGAGCTGTCTGTGGTTGCTACGGCAACTCTGGTTGTTGTGGTCGTGCTCATACGAGTGTGACCACCGAGAACGAGCATGAGACTGGCTGCAGTTTCTATAACGGCCACTGGTGTCAGTAACGGTTAGAAATTTCTGAACTTACGGACAGCACCTTTAATGTCTATAGTCCCATAGATCGTGACACCGCTAACGTTAGCTGCCACTTTAAAGGTGCAGTGTGTAAAGTTTAGCGGCATCTAGTGGTGAGATTTAAAATTGCACCCAACGGCTCATCCCTCGCTTTTAAAACGCATAGAGAAGGTATGCTAGCTGCTGTAGGACAAACACTTCATCGTCAGAGACAACTTGGTAAACAAAGTTTGTCCATTAAGGGCTTCTGTAGAAACATGGCGGCACAAAATGGTGACTTCCATGTAAGGGGACCCTCTGTGTATACAGATAAAAACGGCTCATTTTAAGTTAATAAAAACATACTGGTTCATTATGAAAGGTCTTTATACACCACTGATAGTATAATTATTTATATTATATTGCATTTCTGTCAAGGGATTCTTCTAAAAGTTACACAATGCACCTTTAAAGAAAACATGTCAGAGGGGTTGCGGCTAATAGGAATACAGCTACAGCCAAAACCTCGTGAATTTAGGGGTTTTGCATCCGAGCTCCTCCATCATTTGCTCCTTAAACGCACCCTTACGAAAATTAACCATGGTTTTATTGTGGTAAAAGTGTAGTAACCATGTTTTTTTGGTCAATTGATTACTATGAGCAAAACCATGGTTATTTTGTGGTAACCATGGTTTTACTACAGTAACCATGTTTTTTTGGTCTTAACTGTAGTAAAACCATGGTTAATTTTCGTAAGGGCACTAGGGCAGTAACATTCACAACCATGGGATGTCTTCTGAAAGGGCTATACACCGCATTAAACAGGATTTAAAGAAGAACTAACATTAATTTCTAATCCATCTAACGTTATTTGCTTACATTTTATTGCTCAACAGTCTGTTCCTAAAACATTATCTTCATCCATAATTAGGCGACACATTTTAAACCACAGCGCCAAACCATCCATCAAGTGAGACAATGATCACAAACAGGAAAAGGCCTTTATCAGAGTCCGTTTGTAAGGCAGTAACGTACCCCAGTCTTCGCTAGTCAGCAGGTTATCAGCGCAGAACCGACTGTCCAAGTCAGACAGCAGCAGCTCGGCAGTCATCATCACACAGCAGCAAGACTAATGTCCATAAACCGGAAAATCACACTGGCGTGGCGAAAATTACACCCAGCGGCTTAGTTTTTAAAACCACAGGCACGTCCATTCGTTAAATATCTAAAACCATGGAACTAATTGTTGGATTTATTATCATTTATTAAACTATTTAAGTCGACATAGCCGTCTTCCTGGCAAATAGACAAGGAAACAAATTTCCTATAAATGCCCCGCCTCCTGTGGGTATGGACTGCCAATCAGAATGTAGAATATAAACCTGGCAAGCGGATGTTTGTCCAATCAACGCGAAGATTTATTGAAAGGCTGGTGGGCGAGCCAATTAAAACCAAGAAGTAGCAATCGGTTGAGATTGACAAAAATATATACCAATGAAAGTGTAGACGCTGCGAGCTTCCTACAACGTCATAATAATATGGCTCCTTTGTTCCTGCACTTCATTACTAGTGATGGGAGAATCGAAGCTTTGAACTCTGTGAACCAATTGCTTCGAAAAAATGATTCGCTCGAATCGATTCGCTTGTTAATATTTCAAGAAAATTATCAAAAGTGCAAATGCACATTTTGGAAACATATAACAATTACAGCAAATGTACATATTAAACAAGTACAATCATTACTGCACAATATAACATTTCCACATAAGAACACAACAAGAAAAAATCAGCATATAAAGAAAAAAAGAAAGAACAAAAATACTGGAATCAATTATGATAAACAGGTATCAATCATGGAACATCAAAGATCTCATATTTCATTAAAAAAGTACATTTTTAATACATTTTTAAAAATGAATACATTGTATTATTAATTATTCTTAGTTATTTGATTAAGTGTTTTCCTTCACATACAAAATCTTTAAAAGTGTTTTTTTTTTTTAAGAAACCTTTGTTAGTGAAATAAAATTTTGTCATAACGGGAAGGAAGCAGGGTTGCTCTCACGCACCTGTCGTGACAGCCTCAATCTCTCGCTCAAAAAAGAAATCTCACGCTAAAATATAAATTCTTCTCTGCTGTATTTTTTCACTCATGTGCATGGCTGTACCCACCATTGAAGTCTTATCTAACCCAACGCTCAGCGCTCGTTTAGCTTCTTTGCGGCGCCGCGCAGACCGATCGACGTGTGACATCTTAGCACCGCGAGACCGATTCAACAGTACATGACTCATTATGCTTTTAAATCGATCTCGCGGTAGTGTGATGTCACAAGCCAACAGGTCTGCGCTGCGCTCCATTAAGTAAAGATAATAGGCTTGTTTGAGATGCAGCTTGCCTTGCCTGAAATTCGAGATGGTTCTCACTGCGGAACACAACATCCAGGGGGCAGGGTTGGATCTAGATCCAACTCCTCCCACTTTATATACTTTGTTCCGCCAAATGAACTAGCATATTTGCGTTGTTGCAGCCCGCAATAAGTTGCAACCTGTGGTCGCCAACGTTTGCTCTTATTAGTTCAAGTGTACGTTTGATTAATAATATAGTCAAGAAAGATTCATAATTTAGAAAGTGCATCCAACTGATGGATCCAGAATGTCTCACGCTGGTTAAGTCTGCGGATCCTATCACCTCCTCTATCCAAAGGTCTAACATGCTCCAAAACCTCAATTTTTAATAAGGAATCATTCTTGTTATGCATATGTAAAAAATGTTGGGCCATCTGATAATCTGGGTTACTGGTACGTATAGCAACTTATGCTCCGCCAAACGATCACGCAGACGCCTCTTAGTACGGCCTACATAAAACACATCCTTACATGGGCACGATAAGCGGTAAACAACAAATGTAGTATTGCAGTTTATAAAATCTCTTATTTTAAATGTTTTGTTGGATTTAAAATCCACAAAGGTTTTGGAAGGAATGACATTACTACAATGGGGGCAGTTCATGCATCGGTATAGCCCAATTGGTCTCTTAAGCCAACTTGCCTTCTTCTCAGGAGGAAGATAACTATGTACCAACTTATCACGAAGAGTCGGGGACCTTCTGTAAGAAACCAAAGGAGGTTGAGGAAAGACCTGTTGGAGGACAGGATCAGAGTTAATAATGGCCCAGTTCTCCTGAATAATCCGTTTAATCTGTCTAGCCTCCAAACTATATTGTGTTACAAAAAAGGGGCGTAATTGAGTATCTGTCTTACGTCCCTTCTTAATCAAGGTATCCGAACGATTCAAGGATTGGGCTCTGGAACGTGCATTAGCGACGATGTCTGGTTTGTAGGCTCTTTTAATAAAACGTTCTGACATATTGTCTGCCTGTTTTTCAAAATCATCATTGTCATCACATATGCGGCGTAATTCGTTTCTGTTGTGTGAAATATAAACAGTTCATCGTACAAATAAATCAACACCAATACAGAAGTTTACAGGAATTCATAAAAAATATAAATGTCATAGTAAAGAACAATTGAATTAATATAAAAACCACTACACGAATTAGAGTTTTTAGAATTAACAAGTCATCAGCTGACAGAACCTGGCCAATGAGCATTAAGCTGTGTCCTCAGCAAGTCTTTTCCCATCGTGCTTTTCGTCAACGCAGTCGGTGGAGAGCAACTGCGCTCGGCTGTAGAATCCGACGAGCCCGCCTCTCCATCGCGAGAGTTATTTTGCACACGTCAGCGTGACATCAGAGCAAGTCGGACGTAAGTCGGACACTTTTCTAACCGACATGCATCTTGCGAGGATCACCGGTGATCGATTCTGCGCAGAATTTGCTCATCTCAAACAAGCCTATTATTGGGCTTGTTCGACTTCATGAGGCGCTGCAAGAACCGACAGCCGGATGACATCGAAGTACCGCGAGAGCGAGACGAAATTAGACTTCGTATGATTTCTCTAATCGTTCTCGCGGTACTTTGATGTCATCCGGCTGTCGGTTCTTGCGGCGCTGCATAAAGTCGAACAAGCCTAATCAAATCTCAGACAGAGGTGCAACTCAAAGATGACAGCTGCGTGATTCCTCAGAAAGTGGAAGTGCAAGAAAGATGCAAGTAATTAAACGCTGACTATTATACAGCTGTATAATGATTAGATTCACAGCCTTGAACTTGAAAACCCGACGCATTGTGCGCGGCACAACGCTTCATCCACCGGTAGCACGAGTGCACAGAGTTTAAATAAGCCATGTTTATCTTTTAACTTAAACGAACAAATTCACATAACATTTGTGAATGTAGCTGTTTTAGTGAGTATAGTGGTAAACAACTGATTTTTTCTTAACCGAATGTAAGCATTTTATTGAATTCCGTCTAAGCCTGCCCAATAAACAGTATACATGTTGAAGGCATTAAAGGTAAACAAAAGAAGAGAAATCACTCACTTGTCTTGACTGTAACTTCTGTAACTTTGTAAAAAAGGATTAATCCATATTTACTTTTTTTATTGTGCTCTGCTAATGAAGTAAGTTCAAGGTTTATTATGGAACTTAGATTTCCTGAACAACTTTAACTAAAATTACTTGTTAGCCTACTACATTAACAGAGAGTACATCAAATGTGGGAAGTTTAAAATTCAGCCTTGCATTATATCTTACAGCAGGTAAGCTCAAATATTATTATTTGTTACACCTGATCTAGATAATAAACATGTCAATATTAGCCAAAGCAAAATTCTTATGACAGACAGGGCCCAATATATAGTAATTTTCTGAATATAAGCACCATGCATTGTTTTATTCACAGTGTTTTATGCAAACAAAAAACAAAACCATGTATTAACCCCTCTGTGTATTAAAGGAATAGTCTACGCATTTTCAATATTAAAATATGTTATTACCTTAACTAAGAATTGTTGATACATCCCTCTATCATCTGTGTGCGTGCACGTGGGCGCTGGAGCGCGCTGTGACGCTTCGATAGCGTTTAGCTTAGCCCCATTCATTCAATGGTACCATTCAGAGATAAAGTTAGACGTGACCAAACACATCAACGTTTTTCCTATTTAAGACGAGTAGTTATACGAGCAAGTTTGGTGGTACAAAATAAAACGTAGTGCTTTTCTAAGCGGATTTAAAAGAGGAGTTACATTTTATGGCGTAATAGCACTTTTGGGAGTAGCCTACTTCGACTTCTCCCATTATGAGAGGGAGAAGGGGAGCGGACTTTTCAGGCGAGTCGAAGTACTCCCAAAAGTGCTATTACGCCATACAATTCCTCTTTTAAAGGAACATTATGTAAGAAATTTATATAAATTAATCATAAAATGGCCCTGATATGTCCCTAGACATTAAGAAATCATGTTCATTTCAAATAATTATATCACTGACAACAGTGGTCTGTCCAGGATATTGTCATTCAAAAAGTGGAGTTGCAGCCCTCAACTGATGTTTATGTTGTCATTTTGTGTATTGGCCACCATCTGTGTGATTGCAGTACCCGTTTTAGCCACAAGTTTTGTGATTGCAATACCAGTTTTGGCCACAATCCTACATACTGTTCCTTTAAATCCGCTTAGAAAAGCGCTACGTTTTATTTTGTACCACCAAACTTGCTCGTATAACTACTCGTCTTAAATAGGAAAAACGTTGATGTGTTTGGTCACTTCTAACTTTATCTCTAAATGGTACCATTGAATGAATAGGGCTAAGCTAAATGCTATCGAAGCGTCGCAGCGCGTTCCAGCGCTTACGTGCACGCACACAGATGATAGAGGGATGTATCATCCTTAATCAATTCTTAGTTAAGGTAATAACATATTTTAATATTGAAAATGAGTAGACTATTCCTTTAACGTTGACGATAAAGTAGAATAAATGCAATGCCATGTATAGTCCTCACTCATGCATTAACCTCATAGATTATGACCTTAGTTAATCAACCATACTTTACGCATTTCAGCTCTCTTTCAGCAATACCCTAATCATAACAATCACATAATAAACCAAATAGTCAAACTTACAGTGAAGAAAAAGAAACTTATCAAAAACAAAAAGAAACTTGCCAGAAACAAAAAGACACTTGCCAGAAACAAAAAGAAACTTATTAAAACAAAAACATTAAAGATTTAGAAATTAATGTAGTCTGTGTAGGTAAGAGGCTTGTGATCACCAAAGTTAGCAATCCTGAAGGAAGTTAACAGCAGATTCTAAAGATTTGTTTTGGTTTTAAAGCTTAAGTTACTGTTAATATTAACTTTAGCGAAACAGCAACTCAAATCATTTTGGAAAAGGAATGAAATATTACATGACAATAGATGATAATAATCTTTACTTTCATTGTTACAGAAGATGCAAATATCAGATACATCCCCATACAGAAATGTATCATGTTAACGCTGAAGTATAGTCCATTTTTTATGGGAGGGTTTGCAAACAATGTGCACGATGCAGTTTTCGTCATCAGAAAAGTGTGCACGTACTGTACACGCATTGCCAGATTTTTTAAAACCCTGCGTACCTCATACACGTAGGTCTTGCATACACCTACAGGAGAATGTATTATGTAGCCAAGGAGATGCTTTGAATTTTGTTGGAATGTGCATGCCTCAAACGTCTGTGAACGTGTACGAGTAAAATAAACTGTACTTTGCAAGGTAGTGCGTTCAACCGTGGGTATGCGCACTTGTACTGGTAAAAAACAGACTATGTGTGCGTTTGGTTATTTATTTATATTTATACCACTAGGCCTGTTACATATATGTTGCACGTGCTATAAAAAAACTGGTTTGTGCAATTTTCCATTGAAGCACGCATGCAAAGTACTGTTTTGCATGTTCATAACAGCCGCTTAATAGAGTGTGAAGTGATTTCCTTGTGTTCATGTGTGTGATATTAATGGCACACTGTTATTATACATTGTGCAATTAAAACTTGCATCTCTGCTGCAATGACTCCATTTCCCACAATTTCTAAGTTACGTGCCCATAATTTCTACACCGCTGCCAGCTAAGCAGTATTTTCAAGTCATCCAGGAAACCGACAAACGAGCCCATGAGGAAGAAACCAAAGAAGCAACGGCCCGTCTTCAATTATTTCTTATATACAAGCAAGGTGTACCTTATAGGGATGCATCGATTGTTCGGCAACCTAAATTATTAGCCCAAAAATAGCAAAATGTGAAAAGACCAAATACATTTTACCGAACAATGAGGTCTTTCATGACGTGATTAAATAGCAATCAGCGCAGAATAAGAGCCACGCAAATGCAGCAAAAATGTTGGTAAGCATTTAAAAGTGTAAGACGCAAAAACAAACAGCACTTCATGTGTCCTTTAGATGGGATTAATATCTGTTTAGCCAAGACTCATTTATGTGGTAGAACGGTTTTAACAAAGCAGGTATCTATATGATTAGAGAAGTGACCAGGTGTAAAAGGCCCTATAATGATGGTTGGAATGTAAAAAAAAAGTTAAATAATGTGAAAAATTGTCAAAATAATTAGGAATATGAAAAATATAAAAATGTTCTATTGTTTGGTATTTCCTTTCGGTGCATCCCATAGTACCTAATAAAGTTTTATATGGTACACCTTACTAGTACGAGGTTGGACCCCCCCTTTTGCCTTCAGAACTGCCTTAAAGGGATACTCCATCGTTATTCCGCCATACATTACAGTTACCCTTTTTAACACGCTTTTAAAAGCGCCACGTTTTATTTTGTGCCACCATGTTTGATCTTATAACTACTCGTATTAAATAGGGAAAACGTTGATGTGTTTGTTCACCCATTACTGCTGATACTGCTGAACAGATCGTGCATCGGAGCTCCGTCGAGTTCATCGCCTAAATCCTTTTTTTCTTACTATCTTATTCCTATTTATATAATATAACTTATTAGTTTATCCTAGGAATACTTTACCGTGACGATTATTGAGCAGTACTACCACATGAAACTATTTTTATCACTAATAAACACCTAGTGTTAGCATATAGCCCGCTAGCATCAACAAACGGTGCCGGCTGAAGCTAGCATTTTTCGATCTAATGGCGGATTCATCTGATATATGCTTTTCTGACCTGTCCTCACCTGAGCGGGAAGCTGTGGAGGAGTTGATACCCGGTTTTAGCAGATCCAACGCGAGGTACAGTGGCCACTTCACCCTGACTCCGGACGTCCACAAGCGACCGTGTGTGCAAAAAGCGAGCACCCCACGCGATGCAGCTTTACGGACCGTGAACGGGTGAACGGAGACGCCATCGCCCAGCATGTAAGCGATCGGGAAGCTGTGGAGGAGCCGCTGCCCGGCCATCGCAGATTTAGCGTGCCCCACATCACCCTGGCACCAGATGTTCGCAGGTGACCGAGGCGTGCAACAAGCGAGCACCCCATGCGATGCAGCTCCACGGACCGCGTTCGGGTAAACAAAGACGCCATTGCCCAACATGAAAGCGGTAAGACTCTGCTTGTTATTGTAACATGTACTACTTGCCACATGTATAGTTTAGCTTCTGCCGTTAGCATATATGGGTTTACTTGCACTAAGTGTATTGAAGTAGTAAGGTTGACTGAGAAAGTTGCTGAACTAGAATCGCGCATCCGAACACTAGTTGAGGATAGTAAAACTGCTAATATTATTGTTGCAAATACTGTATCGACCGAAAATGGCTCTAACTAATGGCTCGGTTCCGACATCAGATGCTAATGTAAAAATTACAAATACTGTATCGAGCCCGCATATTGTTTATCAAAATACACATGGCTCGGTTCCGACATCAGAGTCAAGTTGGCGGACTAACAGGGTGACTGTCAGGCGGCATAGTCATATACGGCGTCCTTCTCAGACCCATACGGTAATTTCTAACAGATTCGATCCCCTAAGCAGTACACCAGCTGAAACGCCTGTTAAAAGTGCCCTGGTCATTGGAGATTCTATACTCAGGAACACTAACATTGAGGCACCAAACACCATAGTCGACTGTATACCGGGAGCCAGAACGTCTGACATTAGATCCAAACTTAAAGTGCTGGCTAATGCTAAGCGGAAGTTTTCTAAGTTGTTATTCACGCTGGCATGAATGACACCAGGCTCCGCCAGTCGGAAATCACCAAAGATACTATTAAGGAGATGTGTGAAATTGCAAAAACAATGTCAGACAATGTAATATGCTCTGGTCCCACTCCCCTCCCCGCCTACCGGGGAGATGAAACACATAGTAGATTAGTGTCTCTCAATGGCTGGATGTCAAAGTGGTGCCCTCAGCATAATGTAGGGTTTATAGACAATTGGAAGCATTTCTGGGGAAGACCTGACCTGCTAAAGAGAGATGGCCTTCACCCGTCATCGGAAGGAAGTGCTATACTCACTAGAAATCTGATAAATAGTCATAATTCTGATATAGTCTGACTATCCAGGGCCCAGGTAAGGAAACAGACAGATCGGCTTAACCGTCCGTCTGTTAGCTGCCGTGATATGTCAAGATCACATATATCCCAGCACTTCGAGCCGATCTTACCCAGAATATCAACACATTTCAACTGTATCTGTTCCCCGAACAAACAAATACAGAGCACCGCTTGCCACATCTGGTACAAATCTGATTAATATAAAATTAGAAAACAATACATTAACAGATGAACCTCGAATGTTAAAATTCGGTCTTCTTAACATTAGATCGCTTACCAATAAAGAACCTATTGTCGATGAAATAATTAATGACCAAAACTTAGATGCACTCTGTTTAACAGAAACCTGGCTTAAAGCAGACGACTACATTAGTTTAAATGAATCCACCCCACAAGACTATTATTATAAACACGAACCTCGATTAAAGGGGAGAGGGGGTGGTGTAGCTACAATATACAACAAAACTTTTAAAGTAAACCAAAAATCTGAACTAAAATTTAAATCATTTGTACTAATGTTGTTAAATATGGAAATAACTGATCGTAACAACAAACAGCTTTCTTTTGCCTTAGCTACAATCTATAGACCTCCGGGCCACCATGCAGACTTTCTTAAAGAAATAGCAGATTTCCTGTCTGAGCTTGTAGTCACTGTAGATAAAGCTCTTATCGTTGGTGATTTTAATATCCATGTGGATAACCCAAAAGATGCATTAGGATGTGCATTTATGGATGTTCTAAATTCTCTCGGTATTAAGCAAAACGTTTCAGGGCCCACGCATACTCGTAAGCACACATTAGACTTAATTCTGTCACTCGGACTCAATATTAATGACATCGAAATATCACCTCAGAGTGATGCAGTTTCTGACCATTACCTTGTGTCATACACTGTACTTCTAGATAGGATAACTCAATGCACAACATGCTACCGACTAGCCAGAACAATAATTTCCACCACTAAAGATAGCTTTATTAGCACTCTTCCAGACCTGTCCCAAATGAAACATGTAGCAGATAACTGTGACGATCTAGATATTGTAATAGAAAACCTGAACAATGTCTGTTCTAACACATTGGATGCCGTTGCTCCCATTCGAAAAAAGAGAATCAAAGAAAAACCGCCAGCTCCATGGTATGACCATTACACCGCAGCCCTTAAAAAGGCAGCTAGAAAAATGGAAAGAAATTGTAGAAGCACAAAGTTAGAGGTATGGCGTGCAGCATGGAAAGAGAGTGTTAAACACTACAGACAGGCTATTAAAACCGCCAGATCTACCTATCTTAGCAAGCTTATAAATGAGAATCATAATAACCCACGTTTCCTCTTTAGCACACTGACTAGAAACAAAGAACAAACAGAAACCAATAGTAAACTTCAACACAATAGTAACGATTTCATGAACTTCTTTTCAAACAAAATTACGGCTATCAGGGAAAACATCGTAGCAACCCAAGCAGCCACCACTCTACTCATTAGTTCACTTAACACTAGATTACCATACGAACATCGTGATTCATTTAAACCTACTACAATAGATGAGCTCTCTAAACTAGTCACATCATCCAAATCATCGTCCTGTATATTAGACCCCATTCCCACAAAACTACTTAAAGAGGTATTCCCGGTAGTGTCAACCCCGGTACTAAATATCTTTAACTCATCACTAAAAATAGGATACGTTCCAACAGCTTTCAAACTAGCAGTTATTAAACCACTGATTAAAAAAACACAGCTTGATCAGGGAGAGCTTAATAATTTTAGATCAATCTCAAATCTCCCTTTTCTTTCGAAAATATTAGAAAGGTAGTGGCAAGCCAGTTACGCACATTCTTGACAACTAATAGTACATATGAAAAGTTCCAATCAGGATTCAGGCCCAACCATAGCACAGAGACAGCGCTGCTTAGAGTTACAAATGACTAGTGTTGGGCGATATGCCCTATTTTCAGATCGTCCTATCGTCAGCCTGGGAGATCGGCGATACACGATATTATCGGGGGGGCGGGGCAGTAGTTTACTCATTTTTTTTTTATTTGTAAATTTTTTACTCATTATAACAAGTCACTTGATGGGTGGACAAAAAAAACAAGAGCAACACCGTCATGACCGCAACCTTCTTAAAACTGATGCCATTAATGCGAGCGCGTCATTACAACCCTATCATGATTACTTAATAACTGTAAAAACATGCATCTGCGCACGCACACACACGTGCGCGCACATACAAACAATTCAATGCAGTGCTGTTGCAGAAGACTACACGTGTCAAGCAGTGGTGCTCTCATGAGGTGCCTTTTTAAACGCATCGGTCCAGCGGAACGGGATCATATTTTAAACACAATCATATATTAAACACGAGGGACGTGTTGCTACAACTCATTGAAATGCATATCATAAACAGGATTAATAGTGATCTGACTTCGGACAGAGCGCAGCTCTCTGCACGTATGCGAGAGTTTTAGAGAGAGGCGCTAATATGCAGCGGGGCATATTTTAAACAAAAAAGTTTGCCTCAGCTCGCATGAAACGCATTAAACTGAACAAAGACATAAGGATTACTACTTTAGTTTATGTTTAGACTTCGGACAGACGCGAGAGCGCGTGCACGTGAGACAGAGAGAAGCGCAGCTGCTCATGACGCGGCGCGCTGGATTTAGTGGTAGAAGGAGACCAAGATGCGCGCATTAAGTGCAAGTACGTGCAAGAAGGAAGTCTCTCTTTACAAGCTCTCCGCGTAAAGTGAAGCCCACAAACCCTCATGTGAGGAAAAGCATGCATTGTGGGTGTTAATATAAAACTATGATGATAATAATAATAACCATTCGCCAACTATCGTCATTACTATTGCCATGAAAGCCTGCCATTGGCGATATGTCTGAAGATCGTCGATACACGATACTATCGTCTATCGGCACAACCCTATCAGGCGCTAGCCTGTTTTAGGTCGTATCTAACCAATCTCTATCACTTTGTTTATGTAAATGAGGAAGCGTCATATCACTCCCTAGTTAAATACGGTGTACCGCAGGGATCAGTTTTAGGTCCTATCCTGTTCTCTTTATATATGTTACCCCTAGGAGACATTATCAGGAAACATAACATAAGTTTTCACTGCTATGCAGATGATACCCAGCTTTACATCTCCTCACATCCCAGTGAAACACACACGTTTTCTAAGATAACAGACTGCATTAGCGATGTTAGTGACTGGATGGCAAATAACTTTCTTAAGCTCAACTCCAATCAGACAGAGATACTTATTATTGAACCGAATCGCTACAAACATAATATGTCCTATTACAAGTTGCACATAGATGGCTGCAATGTGGTGCCATCTTCCACGGTTAGGAACTCAGGTGTGATGTTCGACAGCAACTTATCCTTCGATAGTCATATCGCCAACGTCTGCCGCACAGCATTCTTCCATCTTAGAAATATCTCAAAAATACGCCATATACTGTCTACATCTGACGCAGAGAAGCTTATCCATGCTTTTATGACCTCCAGAATAGACTATTGTAACTCGCTACTCGGGGGATGCCATGCAAATTAGGTAAACAAGCTTCAGCTAGTTCAAAACGCTTCTGCAAGGGTACTTACTCGATTTAAGAAGTATGACCACATAAGCCCAATTCTGGATTCTTTACACTGGCTACCAGTTAAATATCGCATACAATTTAAAATATCACTAATCACCTACAAAGCTTTAAATGGCCTAGCACCCTTATATCTTAGAGAATTACTATCAGAATACAATCCATCACGCACACTACGGTCGCAGAATTCTGGTCTCTTGATTATCCCTAGAATATCAAAAGTGTCTAAAAGGGGAAGATCCTTTTCCTACTTAGCCCCTAAGCTCTGGAATGATTTACCAACAGATGTCCGAGAATCAGACACAGTCGATAATTTTAAATCTAGACTTAAAACTTTTCTCTTCAACAAAGCATTCGCATAATTTGTCTAGTAAAGGTGCTTAACTCGCAATAGTTATTTTTACGGAACAAAGCACTCACGGTCATAACACAGACCAACCAAATAAATAAATAAATAAAAACCTTATCTGCATGAACACTTCAAAATGAATTATTAAATAGTTTGCCACCATTTGCCACTGAACCTGCACTAACGACGACAGTGGGGCCTCTGGCCTTAGTCAAACGGGTTGGCACGTATGGTCGGGTTGCGATTTTGGCACTTTCATGTGTCTTGTGAATAGGATGCCATACAGACCCGTTTGCCACTGAACCTGCATTAACGACAACAGTGGGGCTTCCGGCCTTAGTCAAATGGGTTGGCACGTATGGTCGGGTTGCAATTTTGCAGTTTTCGTGTGTCTTGTGAATAGTATGCCATACAGACCCGTTTGCCACTGAACCTGCATTAAAGACGACAGTGGGGCCTCCAGCCTTAGTCAAGCGGGTTGGCACGTATGGTCGGGATTTTGGCGCTTTCTTGTATCTTGCGAATAGTATGCCATACAGACCCGTTTGCCACTGAACCTGCATTAACGACGACAGTGGGGCTTCCGGCCTTAGTCAAACGGGTCGACAGGTTTCATTTTTCTTAAAGATCGGAAGGTGACCCTTAGTTACCATATATACCTTTGCATTGGGCACCTAATTTGCAAAATCCTCAACTGTGGATAACATAATTATGCCGCAATAATTAGTCTGTCTGGAACTAAGCTGATTTAAACCACATCACTGTGACACTTGCATTACATGTGAACGGCCCCTACGCTAATATGATTTGTTTTTTCTCTCCCTGTCTCGTCCTCGACCCCGAGGACAATGAGACAAACAGACCCAGTTCCGGTAAATGTGAAAGTCGGCACACCTCTGATCTACTGGCCGTCCCTCAACGTGATGCCCAGCTGATGCCTGACCAACGATCACCGGCAGAACCCGCTTAATCTCCTTATCCGTTTATATGTGTGTGTGTATATATATATATATATATATATATATATTAGGGCCGGGACTTTAACGCGTTAATTAAGATTAATTAATTACACAAAAATAACGCGTTAAACATTTTTAACGCATTTTAATAGCACTTATTTTTGCACCGCGGAACATTTCTCATGAGTTTCGGCGGACCGATTATACTGGAGCACCAACTAGCGTTCATGACTTCACAACAAACCACAGTGAACATGAACCAAGAGGCTGATGAGATCGCTTTGGTTGGCCCCGTGGATGGGAATTTTTTTTTTATAAAAAACGAACGGATGTAAGCGTCGATAAAAGCATGGTTGTGTGTAAGCTATGCAACAAGGAATTCGCATATCACCGCAGCACATGATCGAGCATCTCAATGCAAAACATACAGCAGCTAAGTTAGCGTAAGTTAGACATTAGCCCGACTCCGGGCACAACGACTTATTCGGACGGGATTAGTTTTACATAGGGATGTGGGGTAAAGCAAGTTTTTATCAGAGCTTCTCGGTGATTTTAGTCCAGTCCGAATGCTCCATGTCAGTAATCATTACGGACAATGTCAGTAAAGATTACGGCGTCTTTTGCCTTCTGTAAAAAGGTCCGGAGAAATTACCTCAGGTAATACAAATCCAGTGCGAATAGACCAGCTGTAAATATACACGTAAATCGCGTCATTTCCTTTTAATTTGCGGGTTTCTTTTAAATATAAAAGCGCTTAAAGAAGCATTTACTTGCGTTCTAGACGGAGAAACAAGTCAGTTACAAGTCAGTTTCTGAATAAAACACGACACAAACTTTAAAAAAAGTCAAATTTACTTCTCAGAGGCATGGAACTGTTTATGAAACTGACGTTCTCCCCAAACCGAAATTAAACACAGTGTTTCGCGTTTTCCTTGTCTGTGTCATGTTGTTTGCACATCTGATATCTGGAAGCAAGGTAATGTGCACGTGAAGAAGAGAGAGGTGACGCGCTGCGCCAACGAGTTACCCCTCCCACTTCTGAATGTTTTACAGAGATTTCTAATCCCGTCCGAATTGACCATTAATATAACCGACTACCCCTGTAAAACTAATCCTGTCCGAATAGGGCTCAATAAACAATATTTTGTTGCTTAAGCTTATGTATTCAGTCATTATTCATGGTACACTCTAAGAACGAATGTGTTAAAAACAACACATTAGTGTTGATTCTGGGACAACACACTAACTGCGTCGTCCTGGAATCCACCCATCTCTGTGTTATTATTGAAACAACACATTTTGTGTTACTTTTAACACAACATGTGTTATACTTGAACACAAAATCAAGACAAAATGACTCATAATGTGTTAAAATTACACATAATGTGTTAAAAGCTTACAGCACAATGATGTGTATAAAATTAACACATCCTTTCTAAGAGTGTATACTAAAATCCATGTAAAAATTACTTCTTAATGTTCTCAGGTCAAATATTTATATGCGATTAAAATGCGATTAATTTAGATTAATTAATTACAAAGCCTCTAATTAATTAGATTAATTTTTTTAATCGAGTCCCGGCCCTAATATATATATATATATATATACATATTGTCACGTTCCTATCTGTGTCCATTGCATGTTTTGAGTTTCACCTTCCTAGATTAGTTATCCTCTGTTAGTTAGTCATTATCCTCTGTTCATCTGTCTAATTGTCAACACCTGTTTATCATTAATTATCTGGTTTAGAGCCCTATTTAAGTTGTGCTTGTTTCAGTCTTCCTTGTCCGGTCTCAGTCGTGTTAGTTAACAAAGTGTGTTCATGCTGTGTTGTGAATTCATCCTGCTTTTGAAAGTAAAGTTTGTGTTATTTGGAAACTACTTGTCTTCTTCTTACCACACACACGAATGTGACAGAAGACCGGACCAAAAACTGGAATGAAGATGGATATTGCTGCCATCAACATTCACCCTGGATGTAAAGCAAGACATTCCTCAGAAAGAATCGTCTTTCTCTTCCAGAACGGCAAGAGTCTAGAAGAATATGTGGAGGAGTTTCTATACATCTGCCACCACACCACTTGCAGTGATCTTACCCTTATGGAGAGGTTCTGGGTTGGACTGGACGAAGAGTTGCGGTTTGTAATACCACAAGCAAATCCAATATGGTCATTGTCAAGTTACATTAATATTGCTTTGTGTATTACACAATCATCTTTCATCGTCTCCCCCGTAGAAGAATATGACCCAATCGTCTAATCCAACTCAGCACCAGCGAGACAGCCTACCTCAGAACCCGATTCACCACCCATGGCCGCGAAGATATCATGTCAGCCCCCCGCAGACGGACTACCCGCCACGATGAGTAAGCCAGATCCCAATGAGAAGAGGACTGAGGCTACTATCGTACAGGACGAAGAGCCCACTCACCAATCTGACCAGGGATGTGAGCCCGTGACTTCAGTGGCCGAAGGGGTTTTGGTGGATATTGAAACCGAGGACTGGCTTATCGACTGGAGCAGTGAGGTCCTGCTTCCCACCCATTCCCACCCATCTGTATCTGTCTTCTTGCCATCACCTAGTTTAGTCAAGTCTCAGTTCATGTCTTTGTTAGATGTCTGCAGCCCGGTGCCCAGTGACGCTGTATCGCCGGCCATGCAACCTACAGCAGCATCTGGATGCGAGGATCCTGCATTCACACCGTCATCCTCTGTTCCCTGCACTCCATCCTGTCCTGTCGACCTATCGACTCAGCCTCAGCTCCTCCCTCTTTCGGTCTCACCCGAGACCCGCAGCCTTGTGGCGTCACCGGGTTCCCTCGTCCTACCGGCTCCCCTTTGGTCACTCGTCACTCTACTTCCACCTCGGACTTGCAAGTCGGCCGCTACGCTCTGCCTCTCCACCCCTCTGGTTACAGCGGGTTCCTCCTTCCCTCCGAGATCACCTCTGTCCTTGGTCTCTCCAGCTCCCCCTCAGTCCTTGGGCACTCTGGCTCCACCTTCAACGCTCATCACCTCGACTTCGCCTGGGTCTCCTAAGCCAGAGATGTTGCTTGTCCTCATCGTCTCTCCATCTGCTCACTTGTTCTCCTCCAACTGGTTTCCGTCGGTCGTAGCATGGAGGCCATCCTGCCGTCGTCCTTCACTGCCCGTTCCATGGCTCCTCCCTCCGTCCATTCCTCCATGGCTCACTGCATCTCCCTTACCACCATGGACTTTAATGTTTATCTGCCTGTTTATTTGTGTTTCAGTATTTTGCCCATTCCTCCTGTGTCCCAGTCCAGCATCCATTCTGTCTTCCACAGCGCGAGGTCGCGCTTTGCCGGAGGGGGGCGAACTGTCACGTTCCTATCTGTGTCCATTGCATGTTTTGAGTTTCACCTTCCTAGATTAGTTATCCTCTGTTAGTTAGTCATCATCCTCTGTTCATCTGTCTAATTGTCAACACCTGTTTATCATTAATTATCTGGTTTAGAGCCCTATTTAAGTTGTGCTTGTTTCAGTCTTCCTTGTCCGGTCTCAGTCGTGTTAGTTAACAAAGTGTGTTCATGCTGTGTTGTGAATTCATCCTGTTTTTGAAAGTAAAGTTTATGTTATTTGGAAACTACTTGTCTTCTTCTTACCACACACATGAATGTGACACATATATATATATATATCTCTCCCAAGGGTTTTTCCCTCCTAGGACTTTTTTTATTTCCTCGGCTAAAAGCCCGGGTTTTTTTTCTCCTAGGGGTTTTTTTAACCCTGGGAGGCAGCCTTCTTGGGCTTAACTTAGCTTCCTCTTCTAGACGTTACATTAGTAATACGCTCGCTTATAATGTTGAGTCATAGCCGCAGCAAATTTAACTGCTTATGCTATCGTGTATTATGTTGTGCTATCTGTCGCTTTTCACTGTTTCTATTAATGTAAAGCTGCTTTGAAACAAATAACTATTGTGAAAAGCGCTATATAAATAAAATTGAATTGAATTGAATTTCTAACTTCATCTCTGTTTGGTACCATTGAATGAACTGGGCTAAGCTAAGTGCTACCAAAGTGTCGCCCCGTGCCAGAGTGCTTAAGTGCACGCACTAAGATGATAGAGGTATGTATCGACTCTTCTAGATTAAAGCTCCACTGTGTACTTCTTTTAGTTAATTCTTAGCAAAAACCCATGTTTTCTTTCAAAAGTATGTGCTCATTCATGTGTAATTACTTCCACCCCACTAATCAAAGTATTCTCGTAAGTGTAGAATCTGCTATTTAAAATATATACCGCCGTATCGCTCTCTGGCTGAATCCATGTTGTGCCTCCATCTTTGAAATACATTCGCCGACGAGAGACATTCCTGAAATTCAAGCTCCGCCTTTCGCGCTTTCAGACAACACTCACGCTAGTTGCACGGAGGTTGCATGTGTAGGCGGTATACGTCATCAAGACAGACTTATTTCAGAATATTAACAATTATAAAGCTGACAATTATTCTTAGTTAATTGTAAAGTGATGTAATATGCTTATGACTTGCGAATGTAATGCTCAGTTAATTTAAATAAACCAGGCTTGATGACGTATGCAGCCTGCGACCTGCGTAGACTGAATCCTTCGGCCGCACGCCGTGTTACCTGCGATCTAATGCTTTGATTTGAAAGCCTGTTGAAGACATATTCTCGGGGACATTAAAACAAGTCGCCAAGGAAGCGAAACGGGGATTTTAAACAACAACGCGACAGGAAAAACATCAAGACCAAAGTCAATATTGGAGTTAGTTTTCCAAGATGGGGCTCAATGGACACTGAAGCTGCTAAGTTACTTTATATCTTCACCACAGGTAATTCAGCATATTCGTTTACATCTATACAGTCTATGTTGTAAACTTGAAGTTTTATAGTTCCTTGGCTAACTATAGCATGGTTATGCAGTGTAAACACGCATGTGCTTTTGTGTGCTCGAACACGCCGTCTCTCCGCCCAATTATGTAATCTGAGGTACTGAGATAAATGTTTTTCATATTTTCTGACCTCTAGCACAAACACACGGTGACAGCGCTATTTTTAGCCTTTCATTGATAAAACGCCGCTGATCTGCGCGTTGTTCGTTTCATTTTACAAGCGTGTGAAAGTTGTGCAATCTTATTTCACCAATATCAGAGAAAGCATATACACGGACATGTAACGTTTATTTAAAACATAAGCATTGGACTCTGACATATTAGTTTCGCGTCCATTTAAACCCTTCATTAATCCAGCTCATGATTAAATGACAGGAGAGGGACTCGTCCACAGACCATCTCCTCAGTAATCTGGAAAGAAGCGGTCGAAAATGGACAAAAAGAGACGGATTTAAACACCAAGTGTAAACGTAATGTGTCTCTCTCGTCCACTTGTGATCTGATCAACGAAAACACATCTAAATACCAAGTGTAACAGCCCCTGTGATATTTTTCCTCGCGTGGATGAAAAAGGAGTGTCTAAGCTACGTTTATGGTTGTTTTTTGTATGTGATTTTAAGCGGACATATCATGACAATCAGACTTTTTACATGTTTAACATAAATCGGTGTGCTTTGACGGATCACACGATTGCAAATTGTTCATTTTTTTCATTGCTTTAGCTTTAGCTACTGGAAGCCATGTTAACCTTGACATGACAGGGCCACCGTACTAGTTAAAACACGTTCCGAATGGTGGGGGCTAGAGCGTAATAATCAGTTGGTTGTCATATAGATTTTTACCGTTAGATGGGAGTAGATCCTACACAGTGGGGCTTTAAGGTAACAACATAGTTTAATAAGACAAAACGGTGGGGTATCGCTTTAATCCTTTGTGGCATAGATTCAACATGGTGTTGGAAACATTACTAAAAGATTTTGGTCCATATTAACATAGTATCATGCAATTGCTGCAGTTTGTCGACTGTACATCCATGATGCAAATCTCCCGTTCCACCACATCCCAAAGGTCCTTCGCTGGATTAAGTTCTGGTGACTGTGGAGATCACTGGACTTGCTGAACTTTAACTTGTTATGTTAAAAAAAACAGTTTGAGATGATTTGAGCTTTGTGACATGGTGCATCATCCTACTGAGTAGACATCAGAAGATATGTAAGATGTGGTCATACAGGAATGAACATGGTCACCGACAATACTTGGGTAGTCCCCTCATGTGGCACAGATTGAATAAGACCCATAGACTTGTAAGCAGGAAAAAAACTGCATCCGGTTTCAGGTTTCATTCATATGTGGAAATAAATAGAATTTGAATACATGGATTCGCGTCTGCAATTAAGACAGATCAGATATTCCCATGTCAATAAGTGTTTTCTGGCCTGATAAAATTGGTCTTTAATACTGTAAAATACACTTCATGTTACAGTCACTGCCCTTGCCGTCCAGAATGAAAGAGAAAATCCCAACTTGGCACTGATGGCACTCTGACAAGTAAACAGACATATGCGCTAAATTAGAGAAAAGGTGAGTGGGCAATATCATTGGTCTTAAAAAGTGGGTGGGTCTTGTTCCACCCACATATAATGGTTCCGACGCCCATGTTATACATGCATATTACTTAAAACATTCCACTAGGAACGCCCTAATGACTAAAACTGTTCCGCATTTTAGCTACAGCCTTGACCTATAATGCTGATGCTTCCTCAAATCTACTCCACTTTGGCTGCGTCTAAATACCCACACTTATGGTCTTGGCGTGCGTGCACACAACAGGAAGTAAGTGCGCAAGATTGTCCCATGTCTTAAAACTGGCAACCAGAAGTGCAGTGCCCTTAACCCACAATAAACCCACACTATCTCGAATACTGCTTTAGATCGGTATTCAAGGCTAAGCGTATCCCATCATGCATCATGTTCTGGATGTAAATCATGAGATTTTTGCCCAAAGATGCACAAACCTCCCGAGATGTTGTGAAAACGTTTAAGTTTTAAGGCCATAAAAGCAATTGTTTAATTAAGAGATAGCAGAATAAAAAGAAAATGGCACTCTCATTTATAAAACGCTTTTTTGCATATAAAAAGTGGTACTGTGTCTAAGAATGAAAATATTTTATGCTGTTATTTAATAGGATATGAACATCAACGCAGACATGAATTACCTCAAGAGGTTTAAGATTAAAAACTTGAACGTAGATATATAAATAAACACTTTTCAGAGGGGAGGTTTAACAATGTGATGCACAATCAAACTGTCACGGTGATCCGTGTCATGTTTTGTGTCTGTTCTATATTGTGATCACCTGGACACTTGTTAATTATCACATCATTCATTCCACCTGTGTGTCATTAGTCTTTGTGTATTTATACCAGTGTTTGTGTCACACTCTTTGCCGGATCATTGTCATTGCTACCTCGTCTGTTCCCTGTGTTGGATGTTCCTGTGTTCACTGTATTCACCATGTTATCCCTCGTGTTTTATCATTAAATGTTATTTATTTTTGAACTTTGCGTTTGCGTCCTGTCTCTCCTACCGTGTCATGACACAAACATGCTGAATGAAAGGAAGTGAAGGCATCTAGTGAATTATACCAAAAACCATCAGGACAGAGCCTTCATTTTAGTGCTTTGAAGAGATTGGTTCAGTTTTTTTTATTTTTCAAAAATCTTGTTTTTTTTGATTGTGCATTCCAATTGATATCAATTAAACTGCAGTTGGTTTGCTTTGATTTAAGCCTTCATCACTTAAATAAAAACATGATAACATAATAATAAACACGTTTTGACCAAAATTTCAAAAACTGATTTCTTGTTTTGAAACAAACATTTCATTTGGAATCTCACCTTCAAAAAGTGTTATAAATTGGACTGATGAATTAAATGTTGTTTAGTCACATGTGTGTTGATAACTATTCAGATTTTGTTATGTTTCCAATGGTTCACCGGTCCTTTGTCTATAGTGTCTACACACTGTGTGCAGGATGAACTTTATTTGGTGCTACGCAGACAGCTTGGTGAGGTCAAAGTTTTATGAGGGCGATTTGAAAGGATACTCCTCCGTATGATTTTTCAAAAACTCCTCTCGTGTGTCATTGACCTTTAGGTTCCTTCGGTTCTTATGCCACTTTTGTCTTGGTTGTAAGTTCAGAATATATTCTCTCTTCCATCAAGTCCAGAATTCATTTGCTAAATACTGTACTCTGCGCCACCTCTTACGAAGATAGAGATCTTCTCTTGTAAATTGTCCAGGTGGGGGTAAAATAATTGTAGACTTCATTGTAAGAATGTGGTTGGGAGTTAAAGGTTCTAGTGAGGATGGGTCATTCAAATGTTCAGTAGTGAGTGGTCTACTGTTAATGATTGCCATAACTTCATACAGGAACGTCCTTAAAGAAGTATTGTCAAGCCTTTGGGTCAATTGGTCAAGAACAGCAGTAAGAACACTTTGTATGGTTCTTATTTGTCTCTCCCAGACACCCCCCATATGACTTGCTGCTGCAGGTTTCATGAGAAATTCACATCCTAGAGCCTTCACTCTTTCTTGTTCCATTCCTTTCATGAGTTCTGCAAATTCCCTCCTTGCTCCAACAAAATTTCTGCCTTGATCACATCTCAATTGACGAACATTTCCTCTGATTGCAATAAATGCTCTTAAAGCACTGATAAATTAGTCTGTCGTCATGTCATCTATCATCTCGATGTGTACAGCCCTTGAACAGAGACAGGTAAGTAAAAGACCATATCTTTTGAGATCCTTTCTCCCTTCTTTGATATATATTGGACCAAAGCAGTCAATACCGGTGTAAGTGAATGGAGGAGTTGTTTCCATTCAATCTTGAGGCAAGTCACT
This sequence comes from Misgurnus anguillicaudatus, assembly GCF_027580225.2. Taxonomy (NCBI): domain Eukaryota; kingdom Metazoa; phylum Chordata; class Actinopteri; order Cypriniformes; family Cobitidae; genus Misgurnus; species Misgurnus anguillicaudatus. The sequence goes on along the minus strand of NC_073356.2, from coordinate 5,125,736 downwards.
CATTGAACTCTGAATTTAAAGGAATCAGATGTAATACACCACTCTACACCAAGAGCTCTCTCCATGCGAGGTAGACTCAAAGCCATATCAATCAAAGTCTTTGACTGTGGCACGTTCTTCTTCTGGGATGGTTACCATCACTCTTTCACTGTTAGAAACAAATTTGTGGAGTCTTAACCCACCCGTGGAGCAAAGTTCTCGTTTTAATTGTCCCTTTTCCCCTTCCCCACATCATTTTAAATATTTAATAAAGTTTATTTTAATATTATTCATTCCTTGTGTGTCTGGTCATTGGGGTGGCTTTGGGACCTCCTCGAGGTGGAAACTAGGAAAGGGCGTGGCTTGCTACAATCTGTGGTCCGCCCCGACCTGTGACACTTAAGACAACCAAAGCACAGCTTCTTAGCTTGAACAAATTTGACTCGGTCTGGAACTGATTTTTCCATGAATTTCCTACATTTATGCAAAGCATGCCCAATCTAGGCAGAAAATGCATGTTATTGTCACAGGCAGGGGGGGATGACGCTATTCGCCAACCCACCTCTCTCCTTTTCTCTCAAATGTCCCACCTGAGGAGCTACCCCGCAACTCGAGAAAGGAAGGAGAGACAGACAAGAATTCAAAGGGATCTTGGGTTTTATTTAATTAAAACAAGGTCAATTAAGATAAAAAGCCTTCCAAGTGTTCTCCTGAACGCAGGCCACTCCGTCCCTCCCTTTCTGCAGCCTCCAAAGCTCTGGGATCCTGGTCCAAGGACTGAGCGGCACGTGCCGTCTGAAGCTCTGACGAGCCTTCGCTAGCTCAATTCCAATGGAGGTAGAGGTAAGTATCACCCCGTGTTTGGGACTCCTTGTAGGGCTGTTAACAGGGAGAGATGGAGAACAAAGGTAAGTATAACTCGTGCTAGAGGAGGTCCTGACAGACTACTTCCGAAGGTGGAGGCGGGAACTGATTTAACCTCCGGTTTCAACAGTCCTCCGCTAGGCTCACTTGAGGGTGGAGGCAAAGGTAGGGATGTCTCTCCACTCCAGCTATCCTCCACTGACTTGGTCCTGTGATGGCAGCACGGTAAGTAGCTCGCAGCGTTAGCGATAGGGGTGTGCAAAAAAATCGATTCACATTTGAATCGCGATTCAAGCATTGCCGATTCAGAATCGATTAATAGAATTCCAAAAATCGATTCATATATATATTTTTTAAAGTCGTGTTACTATCGTCCTGAAATGAGTTTATCTCAGTATTCCCATAGATGGCGCGTCGAAGTCACACTGACGCCTGCACACTCTTGTCACAGTGTTTCCCCACACATTGCTGTGCAGCGGCGCTGCCCAGGTTAACAAGTGCCCTAGTAAATCTGGCATCAAATTTGGTCTTTTTTGTTTTTCCGTGATGACGACACTCTTTAATAATGACATTTTGTGTGCGACATAATGAGTTTGGTGTGCGTTCACGTGCTCTGTTTCTCAATGAATTGGGATGCGACGCGAACAAGCTCGTGTCACATTGTATCCTTCATGTTTCTGAACTTGAGCAAAGTTTTACCATTAGAGGACTTTACGGAGCACCTGCGGCCCATATGGTTCCGGGTTTGTATTTGAAATGGTCAGTCGGGTCCGGGTCAGTCATAGTTAATTACTCCGGGTCCCGAGTCTGATTAATATTGTGTGTAAAACCTGAGTCGAACGGAGAGTGGCCGTGAGCGCTACCGCGCTAAAGCTAGCTCTTTTCTATTATTATTAATAAACCATATATTTTCTAAAACCTATTGCAATGAACGAGCAAAGCTCAAGCTGACTCAAGATTTACATAACGCAAAGCTGTAATGTAAAGTCCCCTGTCACTGGGACAGCAAGTAGACTTTTGAATCTGAAATAATGAGTGGATTTAGCTTTTTTTTATCGACAAGAGAGAAATAGAAAGAGAGGCACTTTTCCTGCTTCTGCTCTATCTAATAGAAATAATAACCATTATAACACCAGTCACATTTATAATCTATAGACCTGCACTGTCTATCATTAATATGCTATATTATTGTATTTAATAGAGTTTGATAAAAGGGGTCATCTAATTGCTTCATATCAGTTTTTATTTTTGCATAAAGACATAAAGTAATATCAAACTACAATTAATTTGTTGTGTTTATTTTCTTTAAAATTGTATATCTACTACATTCAGTCACATAGGAAAAAGTAAACTACATTTACATACTGTGAATCGTTTTTGAATCGAAAATCGATTCTGAATCGAATCTTGAGCCTAAAAATCGGAATCGAATCGGATCGTGAAATTTTCTGAATCGTGCACCCCTAGTTAGCGACTCTATTTAAGCTTAACCAGAAGATAAACAAGATAAATTTTGCTTCCAGGTCTCCTACGCCAAACTACAGAGAGGGAAACAACAAGTAAATAAGACTCACAACTCCAGTGGTTCCCACTTGATTCGAGCTGGAATCGACCGCGAGGCAAAGGTCTCCCAGTGCTAGCACCTCTTCGCTGGGCTCGTTCCAGAAACCAGGGTAAATATAACTGGAGGTTTGGCAATACTTTGGCCCACGTAGCTTTTCACTAGGCTCGTAGGGGCAGGATGGGGGCAATACACTTGGTTGATTTAACAATACTTCACTGAGTTCAAGACAGTGACACACATGGGTATAACTCACCACTTCAACAGTATCTCTCAACTCTAGTGGTTCTTCACACCCAACTCGTTGCAGGGAGGTGAGGCGGGTAAGTCACTCAATTCTAATAGCGCTACGAACTTCAGCAGTACTTCTCAGCTGTAGTGGTCCTTTAACACAACCAGCTCGTTGCAAGGGGATGAGACAGGTAAGTCACTCAATCTTAGTAGCGTTACACTGAATACAGGCAGAACATGGAGAGAAGGAATATGTAACTCACAACATCAGCAGTATTTCTCAGCTGTAGTGGTCCTTTAACACAACCAGCTTGTTGCAAAGGGATGAGACAGGTAAGTCACTCACATTACATTCATGCTGTTACTAAGCTCAACAGTAGGCAGAGGTTTAGAACTCAGCGTTAGCAATACTTTAATAATCCTTATCTCTTCACGCTCCACAATTCTCTCAGAGCTCAATCAAAACGAAAACTGGTGACTTACAGTTATTCAGTGATGTTGCACTGGAAGTTGGTAGCCAGATGGAGTACCGTTGCACAAGAGTTCGTTCCGTCGGCCGCCGCCGATTCCACTAGTCTTCACCCCACTCGTGTATCTACTGCAAACACTTCCACAGCACACGTGAACAATGATAAACAGCACTGCAACCTCAAACGATCCCTCTTAATCCAAATGTAATTCAGGCGGCGGTCTCAGCGGCCAAAATCTCTAACAGTGTACATAAACAAGCACTACTTATCTTCTTGAGCCCGTGTGGTTCTTCATTAGATGCCTTTTTACCATCCTCTTCTAAACTTCCAATATATCCAACAGTCTCACGTTAGCCTTTCACTTTCGCACTCTCTCTCTCTCTCTCTGTTGTGCCAGTCTCTCCACGCTGACTTCGCTTTCTATGCTCGCTCACGCTGCTCGTGTTGCAAACACTTTATATCTCGTCTTATCCCAATCACCTGTTCCCCTTTATTCCCGCCATGCAGCTGAATCTAATCATCTCGTCAGTATTCTCGCGTTGTTTCTCTCCTTTGCTTCCGCATCTTACTCTCAGAAGCGGCTTGGTATTACCCCCTGAACTGTCCCCTCCTGTGTCATCTTCCAAATAAAGTTTCGCCCCTTTCGTCACCCCGTGACATTATGACAGACCTCTCACTGGAATTTGTGGTCAATGTTTTTGCTCCAAAGCTTTGGCGTTTTGGGAGGTTTGGCTTTTCAACTTCACCTAGTTTAAGTGCCTGCAATGACATTACAGGGTTGCAGGCAATTTTTTACCTCCCTTGTCAGAAATTTAACAAACTGGCTAAAAGAGGGAAACGGAGGGGTTACTTGACTGTAACCTTGTTCCCTGAAAAAGCGGAACGAGATGCTGCGCTGCTAAGCGCTATGGGGAAACGTCTTTATCGTTGACCAGCTGAATATAGTGTGCAAACACGTCAATGAAATTGACCCGGAGGTATATAGCCTCGGTTGATGACGACATCACAGCGCACCCCATGCGAGGCTATAAAATAGATGAGCAACAGCTGTGTCATCAGATCTTTTGTTTGAAGACCAGTCCTGGGACATCTACTGTACGGCAAGACAGCGCAGCATCTCGTTCCGCTTTTTCAGGGAACAAGGTTACAGTCAAGTAACCCCTCCGTTCCCTATCAAAAGCTTTACTTGATGCTGCGCTGCTAAGCGCTATGGGGAACGACAGTACCCACGCTGCCGTGCTTGGAGATGTCTGGACCCCTTACGGATGTGTAAGTGTGTGCACAAGGACCGCAAAGAAATCTCAGACATAAACAACCAAGCTAAAAATAGTGGATGTGTGCGGAAAGGATGCTCCTGCCGCCTCACAAACATCTATAAGAAGGCACCCCTTCCTAATAAATAGCAGTGGGGAATACCCCTTTATGGAAAAATGGTTTAGACAGCAGCTTGAGATGTTGACTCGAGGACATGAGACCCTGGAGTGACATGAGCATCCAAGCTATAAAATCTTATGAATGTATGCGGAGAGGACCAGGCCGCCGCATCACAAACACTCTGTAAGGAGGCACCCCTTACTAAAAGTAGCAGTGGGGGATACCCCTCTTATGGACAAATGGCATAGACATCAGCTTGAGATGTTGACTCGAGGACAGAAGATCCTGGAGTGACATGAGCATCCAAGCTATAAAATCTTATGAATGTATGCGGAGAGGACCAGCCTGCCGCATCACAAACGCTCTGCAAGGAGGCCCCTTTTACTAAAGCAGTAGAAGAGACTACTCCCCTGGTGGAGTGAGCTCTCAGACCTGCTGGCGAGACTTGACAGCGCGCCTCAAAGGCAAGAGCAATGGCATCCCTAACCCAATGTGATATGGACTGCCTGGTGGCTGCAGCACCTCTGTTGCGGCCCCCAAAACAGACAAACAACGGCTCTGACTTACGCCACTGGCTAGTGCGGTGGACATAAGTCTGAAGAGCACGGACTGGACACAATCTGTGGTATAACTCCTGCTCCGGCATGGTGAACGGCGGAGGGCAGAAAGTCTCAAGAATGACCGGATGTGCAGTCGAAAAGGGAACCTTACGCAGGTAATCAAGATAAGGATGTAAAATCAACTTCACCATTCCTGGGGCAAAATCTAGACAGGATGGCGAGATCGCCAGAGCCTGCATATCCCCAATTCTTTTTAAAGAAGTTAACGCCATTAGAACAACCATCTTTAGTGTCAGAAGTCTATCAGACGCTGACTCTAGAGGTTCAAAAGGAGGTCTGAACCAGACCCTCAAGGACTATAGCTAGGTCCCACGAAGGAATCTTAGTTCTTGCTGTAGGCCTCAATCGTTGGATGCCTCCCGAGCGGCGCCCCGTCCACCAAAGCGTGGCAAGCCGAAAAAGCGGCCACATAAAACCTGAGAGTGGATGGGCATAAGCTGCTGACAGCTTTTCCTGCAGAAAACTCAGAACTGTAGCAAACTGGCAGTTAACAGGATCTGCATTATGTGTCATGCACCATGCTTCAAAGACACCCTATTTAAAGGCATAATTCTTTCTAGTGGAAGGAACCCTAGCACTCAAAATAGTGTCAGTAACATCAGGCGACAAACCTGTGTCCCTCAGTTGGTACCCTTAGGAGCCAAACATGGAGATTCCACAGGTCGGGCCTGAGATGCATTATCATGAGACAGAACGCCCCTCCTCTCCAGACTTGCCCATGGCGAGCCGTTGAGGAGAGATATTATCCCTATAAAAACCATACTCTGTTCAGCCAACGCGGTGCTATCAGAAAGAGGCAAGAGCCTTGCTGGCGAACTCTGGCTAGAACCTGCGGGAGCAGCGCCACTGGAGGAAACGCATAAAGGCGTTTGTCCGGCCATGTGTGCGCCATTGCGTCCAGACCCAGGGGGGCTGGGGAACTCAGAGAGAAGTAAAGGAGACAATGCGCTATCTGAAAAGAGGCCAAGAGGTCCACTTTCTCTCTGTAAAATCAGGTCCATATCTGAGACACTATGTCTGGGTGGGGTTTCCAATCCCCAGTCGATAATGTCTGCCTGGACAGTAAATCTGCTCCTACATATAGGTTTTCTGGGATGTACACTGTTCTGAGTGACAGGAACTTGTCCTGAGCCCAGAGAAAAATCTGCCTCGCTATCTTGTTCAGATTGCGCGAGCGCCGACCTCCCTGGTGACTTAAGTATGAGACTGTCGCTGTGTTGTCCATCCGCACTAGGACATGACAGCTTCTCATTTGGTGGAGAAAATATTTCAGGGCCAGAAATACAGCCGTCAGCTCTAGGCAATTGATGTGCCAACCGAGCTGATGACCCTCCCATTCCCCTTGAGCTGGACGACCATCTAAGGTCGCACCCCAGCCCGTCAGGGAGGCGTCTGTCATTAGCAGTTTGCGATGACGAGTCACTCATAGCGTGGGACCCAAGGCAACAAACCGGGGTCTTATCCACATAGTTAGTGTATGAAGCCCGTGGCGCATCACTTTAATCAGCCTTTGAGGGTTGGCCCTTGGATGAAACCCTCCGGCTCTGAAACGGCGTCATATGCAACAGCCCCAAAGGAATCACCGTGGATGCTGATGCCATAAACCCTAATATCCTCTGATATTATTTCACAGTGAGATCCTGGCCTAGCCTGACTCTGCTCAGGGTATGCTGAATGGCCTCGATTCGTGCGGGAGACAAATGTGCCCGCATCGTAATCGAATCCCAGACTATACCTAAATAAGTCATTCTCTGGGCATGAAAAAGAACGCTTTTCTTGGCGTTGAGTCTCAACCCTAGAAAAAGTAGATGTGCTAACACAATGTTTTTGTGTTGGAGCGCCACCTATCGCGATTTTGCTAGTATTAGCCAATCATCCATGTAATTTAATATGCGGATGCCCCGGAGTCTCAATGGAGCCAGTGCTGCATCCATGCATTTTGTGTATGTGCGGGGTGATAAGGCTAGGCCGAATGGAAGAACTCGAAACTGGTATGCTTCGCCTGCAAAAGCGAACCTCAGGAACTTCCTGTGTTGTGGCAATATTTCTATGTGAAAATATGCGTCCTTTAAGTCGATTGTGACAAACCAATCGTAATGTTGAATTTGTGCCACAACCGTCTTGACCGTTAACATCTTGAACTTGAGAGCTCTCACTGCTTTGTTTAAAGCTCGAAGATCTAAGATTAGACGGAAACCCCCATCCTTTTTGGGAACCAGGAAGTATCTGCTGTAATAACCTGACTCTCTCTCTGGGAGGGGAACGTGTTCTATGGCCCCTTTCATCAACAGAGATTGAATCTCTTGCAACAGTATTTGTGTTCGCTCCGGTCTCACGGAAGTGAATATCACGCCGTTGAAGCGCGGAGGACGACGAATAAACTGGATTCTGTATCCTAAGTGTACTGTGCTTATTACCCACACGGGGGGCCTTTAACATTGAAGACAGAGGGCCTTTAACATTATGCTGGAAACCGCCCCCCCCGCAAGCCCAGAGGCGGCGGAGGTGGAGAGGCTTCGTAAAGGCAACGGGACGGAGCGATCTGATGTAACATGATATGCCCCGCCCGCCGGCGAGCCCTACTGTAAAGAGTGGAATATTCCCTCATGCTTTTAACTTCAGTGAATTTCGTGACAACGGAGTCAACCGTGTCACCAAATAAACCCAATGAGGAAACAGGGGCATTTAAAAGAAAAGTTTTATCCTTCTCATTTATGCCTGACAGATTTAGCCATAAATGCCTCTCTGTGTTAACCGGAGCAGACATAGTACGGCCGATAGCGCGAGCCGTTTATTTAATGACACGAAGAGACAGATCTGTAGTCATACGTAACTCGTCAAATGTCTCTTTGTCTATCGTCTCGCCTGCACTCAAATCCTTTAACAGATCAGTCTGGTATGCCTGTAATATTGCCATAGTATGCAGCGCAGCACCAGCCTGACCTGCGGCTTGATAAGCTTGGTAAGTATGGTCTTTCCCATGATTTATTTAATTCACCATGGAGATCCTCAAAGAAAGAGAGAGGCTCATGTTTCGTCCTCTCCCTTTGTCACTATAGAAACCTATCCGCTAGTTTGCTTTGTTTGGGGTTCTCTGGCTCGCGAGGCCAAACAATTTGCAACCTGGCGCGTGTTACCACCTCGAGAAGCTCCTCGACCGACTTTCATCGCGCGAGAAACGCTCGGAGGCTGGTTTATGAAACTCCGCAGAACCGAGAGAGATATCATCAACGTCATTATTATAATTACCCCCACATAACCCGAAGAAACACCGGAGTGCGCTTCGGAATCACGCGAAGAAATATAACTTAATTTAAGGTTGCGGTCAGAAATAATCACGGCGAGCACGAATCATTATATTGTGAATGATTCACAATGCTCGCACTCATCAGACTGTACAAAGCCATGACCGCATGCTCCTCCCCCAAACACACAAAACAGTTAAGTGTGTGTGTCGTCCTTCGCCATAAAGCGAAAACAAACACGACTTAGACTGCTCGTGTCTCTCCTTACTCATATTTTCCTTTAACTTAAACTCCTTTAAAATCGGAAAGAGAGAAAGTCTGCACTCTATCTTGTTGGAATCTAACTCCTAACAAAGATCTCAAGTGAAGTTCAAAAGGTAAGAGAGAGATTTGCATTTCAGTGTAGCACACACTCATTCAGTAGTTGGTCTGAAAATAAAAAGACCTGATGACACAGCTGTTGCTCATCTATTTTATAGCCTCGCATGGGGTGCACTGTGATGTCGTCATCAACCGAGGCTATATACCTCCGGGTCAATTTCATTGACGTGTTTGCACACTATATTCAGCTGGTCAACGATAAAGACGTTTCCCCATAGCGCTTAGCAGCGCAGCATCGAGTAAAGCTTTTGATAGGGAACTCTGATTACTGTCCTCTTCTACTTCAATAACCTTCCGGTTCCATCTCACCGCAAGCCAATCTGGTAACTTTGAAAGAATCTTTCGGTTTTCATTACAGTCATTCAAGATTTCCAATGCTTTGATATGAACCATGGCAGCCTCACAACTCCGCAGAAAGTCAACAAACTCTCTAAGCTCAAAGCTGTCTCTAGATCCCATCTTAGGCCACTCTTGGAGCTTGTCTCTGTATGATTTTGCAATTGGAAATGGGTTTCCGTATCTCTCTTCTAAAATCTCCCATGCAGCAACATAGGCATTCAGTTCCAAGTAGGAAATATTCTTCAAGGGATTTCTTCACTTGTCCACTTGCATACCTACGGAGGTAATATATTTTTTCCTTATCTTGAATGTTCTTTTGGGGTATCAATGTTTCAAAAGAGAGTTTGTTAGTAAAAAATATGGATAGATAATAAAACCTCTAAATCAACCTTAAACACTTCAAATGTAATGTAAATGTCAATTAAATGCACTTTTTTATTCAAAATAATAGCAGTACAATGTGACTAACCAGAATAATCAAGGTTTTTAGTATATTTTTTATTGCTACGTGGCAAACAAGTTACCAGTAGGTTCAGTAGATTCTCAGAAAACAAATGAGACCCAGCATTCATGATATGCACGCTCTTAAGGCTGTGCAATTGGGCAATTAGTTGAATTAGTTGAAAGGGGTGTGTTCAAAAAAATTGCAGTGTGGCATTCAATCACTGAGGTCATCAATTTTGTGAAGAAACAGGTGTGAATCAGGTGGCCCCTATTTAAGGATGAAGCCAACACTTGTTGAACATGCATTTGAAAGCTGAGGAAAATGGGTCGTTCAAGACATATTGTTCAAAAGAACAGCGTACTTTGATTAAAAAGTTGATTGGAGAGGGGAAAACCTATAAAGAGGTGCAAAAAATGATAGGCTGTTCAGCTAAAATGATCTCCAATGCCTTAAAATGGAGAGCAAAACCAGAGAGACGTGGAAGAAAACGGAAGACAACCATCAAAATGGATAGAAGAATAACCAGAATGGCAAAGGCTCAGCCAATGATCACCTCCAGGATGATCAAAGACAGTCTGGAGTTACCTGTAAGTACTGTGACAGTTAGAAGACGTCTGTGTGAAGCTAATCTATTTTCAAGAATCCCCCGCAAAGTCCCTCTGTTAAAAAAAAGGCATGTGCAGAAGAGGTTACAATTTGCCAAAGAACACATCAACTGGCCTAAAGAGAAATGGAGGAACATTTTGTGGACTGATGAGAGTAAAATTGTTCTTTTTGGGTCCAAGGGCCACAGGCAGTTTGTGAGACGACCCATAAACTCTGAATTCAAGCCACAGTACACAGTGAAGGCAGTGAAGCATGGAGGTGCAAGCATCATGATATGGGCATGTTTCTCCTACTATGGTGTTGGGCCTATTTATCGCATACCAGGGATCATGGATCAGTTTGCATATGTTAAAATACTGGAAGAGGTCATGTTGCCCTATGCTGAAGAGGACATGCCCTTGAAATGGTTGTTTCAACAAGACAATGACCCAAAACACACTAGTAAACGGGCAAAGTCTTGGTTCCAAACCAACAAAATTAATGTTATGGAGTGGCCAGCCCAATCTCCAGACCTTAATCCAATTGAGAACTTGTGGGATGATATCAAAAATGCTGTTTCTGAAGCAAAACCAAGAAATGTGAATAAATTGTGGAATGTTATTAAAGAATCATGGAGTGGAAGTTAAGCTGAGAGGTGCCACAAGTTGGTTGACTCCATGCCACACAGATGTCAAGCAGTTTTAAAAAACTGTGGTCATACAACTAAATATTAGTTTAGTGATTCACAGGATTGCTAAATCCCAGAAAAAAAAATGTTTGTACAAAATAGTTTTGAGTTTGTACAGTCAAAGGTAGACACTGCTATTTTTTTGAACACACCCCTTTCAACTAATTGCCCAATTGCACAGCCTTAAGAGCGTGCATATCATGAATGCTGGGTCTTGTTTGTTTTCTGAGAATCTACTGAACCTACTGGTAACTTGTTTGCCACGCAGCAACAAAAAACATACCAAAAACCTTGACCACTCTGGCCAGTCACATTGCACTGCCATTATTCTGAACAAGACTGTAAATATTTTAAGGCTAAAACAAAGCAAAATGTTGTTTTTCAGTTGCAATATTTTACAGGAAATTAAATCATGCAAACAGCTTCTCAGTTTGAAAATTACCTTTCAAAATATATACAACACTTCAAAACACTTAGTTAACTTTGATATCAATTGCCAAAGCCTTTTCTTAATATTTACAAAGACACTTTAAATAAAAAAATGAAATGTGTCAATCAATAGCAAACTTCAATTAAAGTCAGGACATTCACAACACACACTACAGTAACTTATCTTTGATTTATAGGAAAACCTTCAGAGAAACAGAAACACTTTTAAACTTATGTTCAAGTTTTTTATGACTTAATCCGACACTCCTAATAACTGTTTTGTTTCTTATGTCTTTATATGTGCATGTAGTGCATGTTTTCGCCTAATCTGTTAATCCTTTGGTGAAGTTTCACGTGCTGTGAACATGCCGCGAAAAGCCTCAGACAAACGTGCTGTATCATCCACTCGCGTTGTTGAGCAGAAAGAGTTTTTACTGTCTCTCCCTCCAAGCATACAGAGACACAAGCGGTTCTCCTAACACTTATTTATTTGAAGAGTATCTCCAAATCCACTGTAAAAACTAAACAACATTAACAACAAAATAAAGTACAACAAACAAAATAAAGTACATTAACAACAAAATAATTACATTTAACTAATTGCACATTAGTTTGACAAAAAGTAAATCAGATGCAAAGTAACATTTTAAAGACAGATAACACAGAAAATAAAGCAAATACCTCGTTGGCTGCATGCTATGAGAAAGGGAAAAGAGTCTTCCTTATAATCATCCAAATCCTTTTTGACTGGACAAACTTTAACCGGAGCATAGAAAATGGCCGTTCTTCCTTGCTGCTAGCTCTTAAAGGACAAGTTCGGTATTTTACACTTAAAGCCCTGTTTTCAGATTGTTTATGGTGAAATAGAACGGTTTTGACTGAAATTTCGACATATGCGGCTGCCCAGAGAATTTTCGGGTGTCTAATACATGTCAATGAAGTTGGCAAAAACTACGATAAAACCTGTTGGAATGCGTATTTTGCAGCAAATTTTGTGTGAGCATACCAGTGAACACCCCTGACCACTCGGTGAGTTTCACGTCTTTGTAAACGAAAGTTTAATGCATTTTAGGAAGGATTGTTCCAGTGCACCATTAAACCCATTGTAAAGGTGGGAGGTTAAACACAAACACCCAAAAGTTCTCTCAGTCCCAATTCGCCTACTTATACTACGACCTAAAAGTATGTACTGTTTTTGTGATGAAAATGTACATACTTTTGAGTGTGTAGCAAAACAGTATGCACGTTCTGGAACATGCTTCGATGACGTCATGCAACGTGAACAAAAACGTGGTTGCCTAGTTACGCACACCAAACGCAGGTCTTTTGTGAGGCGGCTGGTTCTGACGTTCATGTGCAACAATGTGTGTAACGAAAGCTACTTATTTTAAAGTCAAAATATTTAAAGTTTATAGTATAACTATTGTTTAACGTATTTTATGCTTATTTTATACCTATGTATGTAAATCAAAAATACCGCGATGAAAATGAACCATGCTTTTACTACCCAGATAGCACACGTACGTCGCGGAGATGTCTGCGCGATGTCTTCTTTTTCGTCTGGAAGACATATTATTTGGGGCGTTTGCTCATCTGGAAGGCGTCGCCGAGACGTCCGACCCAGCTGTTTGCAAGACACCCAGCAGATCTTTACAAGATGTATTTTATTTAGAATGATGGCGAGCCGCCGTTTCCCAGATCTTTACAAGATGTTAGAACGGCAAGCCCCTCTTTCACAGATGTTTAGAAGAGCTTTAAAAGATGCCGAGCCGCTCTTTCCCAGATGTTTAGAAGAGCTTTAAAAGATGCCGAGCCGCTCTTTCCCAGATCTTTAGAAGAGCTTAGAAAGACGGTAAGCCGCTCTTTCCTAGATGTTTATAAGATTACAAGATCCCTCATTAACAAATTGAATTGCTAAACTACAGCAAATTATTCTACACACATCTACACATGCCTGCTGTGTCATCGATATTAAGTAATTAAAACACCATTTTCAATTGATCTTAAAACAGGCAGTTGTTGATTTTATAAAACATATTTATTCAAATTAAACAATGAAAACTTTCATTCATTTATCTTTAAAGATGCATTTTACATGACAGTATGTGACAACAACAACATATATTCATAACATATTTAAAATAATCAAAACCTTTCCGCGTCTGCTTTATTAAGCTCCATTCTAAAATAAAACATTACAAAAAATTACCAGGAAATAATCGTGAAAGGCTGTTCTTTCTTTATAGCTTTAATTAGGATCTAGAACAGTGTTTCTCAAACTTTTTCTGCCCAAGGACCACTTCATCTTCCAATATTTTTCTGAGGACCACCTAACAGAATCCAACTCTAAAACGCCCCCCAAAAAACAACAAAATAGGAAGGATAAGCTAAATTTAAGTTTAATATGCAACTGTTTTAAGTCAAAAACAAATTTTTTAATCACAAATGCAATGCTATGTTCAGAAATTATTATATGAATTTTATTTCATTTGAAAAAGTAAATGTGAAATGAGTTGCAACAGCCTAGGTCCCACTTAATGTCATTCCAAAGAGCCATTAGTTTAAAACTGAGGTGGTGGGTATATGAAGTTTATGGTTGTAACAATGGTAACAATAAAATGCTAAAAAAAATGTTCCCCTTAATGTCCAAAATCACTGAAATTACAGGGATTTTACACATGAAACAAAAACTAGTACATTACAAAACTAATAGATATGTGGATTGTTAGCTGCTTTCAGTTGACGCTTGATCTTTTCTTTTGACTCCTCTTTGGTTTAGCCACCGATCCATTTTTACGTTATTAAAACAAAATGCAATAACTGATATCACAGTTTCACAAGTGCATTAAAAATCTACTTAAATAAGTGACGATTGTGTATAAACACAAATTTAGGTCATCTTTTGGCGGACCACTGGGGGGGTTTTGCGGACCATTAGTGGTCCGCGGACAACACTTTGAGAATTACTGATCTAGAAGATAAAATTACCCGAAAGTGTTGTCATTGTTAAATAAATTACGGATGTGCGTCTTTGCGTCAAGGTCATGATTCTCCATAACAACATCCGCTTGACCTCGCAATGCCAAGAAGAAGAAAGGTGTGGAACATTTGCTTAAGGTATGTAGGAATAATGCATTTAAATAATAAACTGTTTGGTGTGGGATCATTTAAATAATATCTCGAAATTGGGTTGATAAAAGTTATTCATGCTTTAATATTGATATTTCGCCCACCTGTCTGACGTTAATTTATTTTGATCGTTCATGCAACTGAGTCTTGTGTAAGATTCTAGAAAGATATAGTGGCTTACTTAATTAAAACGATCAGTATTATGATTGATTTTTGTATTGCACTTGTTAATATTTGTTTTTGCCCCCATTTTTCATTTCATGAGCTGAACTTAAATATTTTCTTTGTCCCCAAAAGGCCTATTTCTCTCAAATATTATTCACAAATCTGTCTAAATCTGTGTTAGTGTTGCGTTTATAATTGTGGTTAGTGTGTGTGTGTGTGTGTGTGTGTGTGTGTGTGTGTGTGTGTGTGTGTGTGTGTGTGTGTGTGTGTGTGTGTGTGTGTAAGGCTCTGCCTGTGAAAACACAGCTAAAGTCTTTTATGTGATGTACTGTTTTCTACATAAAATCATCCTAAACAATGAAAAGAACATTTTGTAAAAATATCTTATCTTTAATATTAGCTGAGTAAGATTCTTTGTGTAAACCCTCAGTCTGTTAATTTTGTCTCCAGCCTGTCAAGATCTTCAGCAGATGTTTGAGAAAAAAAGTCATCATCCTCTTCGTCACTCTCCATCCGTATTTGGGGTAACAAGCACCTGCTTCCCACAAGAGACTGGACCGGTGAAGTCAAGTGGTTTGTCGTTATTTGCATTCGTCCTTGTACCGTCAAGACTGCCTTTTTGCAGCTCCAATAGCAAAGATAAATGAGTTAGGAGTGTAGCTTTTAAAATGCTTTTACTATTAAATGCATTATTTTGATTTATTTAAACTTAAGAATCCAATAGGTGTGTAGTTTAGGTAAAATTCTTATAACTGGATTTGTCTGTTTTACAACAGATGTATAAAGTATAAATATAGTTTATATTTAAGTATAAATTTACTGTTTTTTTTTATGTTGGATGGATTATCAGACCTGCACCTTCCTTGAACATGTTGGTAAGGTAACACTTCATGCGAGTAAATGATGATGCTTTTTTATAAGAACTTTTTATAAATAAATATTATTATTGTTTTTTTAGGTAACTTACTCTGTATTTGTTAACGGTGATCACCCCAGGGTCTCAGGACTCAAAACGAGTGCTCTATGGATTGAACAGAAAATGTTGTATAAACAAGTGTTATGTTATGTCTTTAAATGCCACTAATAATGTGTTTCTGTTTTCTTTCTCATTATGCTAACAAACGCTCTTTTACCCCTCATGTTAGGTGGATCAACACTCCAACCATCTGCATTAGGGGCTGAATAAGGGATGCCCTCTGTAGCTGGGAATGTTAGATCAGGTAATTTGCATTTGATATATTTTTAAACACACACACACTAATGCTGCTTGTACACCGCCAGCGACTAGCAACACAATCTCGTTCATTCCAATGGAAACTTTGCGCCATTTAGCAACATGAGCAACTGTGACCATTGACAACAGGAAGTGGGCATGTCCAGCTATGCCACAACGTTGAGGAAAGTTCAACTTGATGAAGGACTTTTGGGAGCAACTACCAATGAGAGTGAAGCAGTGAAGTTCATGTCATCACTCTTTTGTCATTTACTGAGAGGATTGTTACTCATTTGTTTGTAGTTTTTACTAGGACAACCAGAATTGGGAACGCTTTCTAATAAACTCATTAAAAGAAATGGCTGATACACAGTGACTAGGTTGTTGGCGGTGTGAATGCAGCATAAGGCCTAAAACTGTCTGTGGCAAATATTTTAAGCACCCAAAATACACCATGTGGAGAATTATTAGGCATGTTGTATTTTTGAGGATTACTTTTGTACAACTACAGTGCTCTTGGTCAATTCAAAATGTTAACAAACTCTCAAACCTGAACATTTAAGTAGTAAAAGTGAAATTTTGGCTTTCTTAAGAGAATATTTCTATGTACATCATTATTAGGCAACTATTAGTGTGCAGAATTATTAGGCAACTAAATGAAAAACAAAGATTTTACCATCTCACTTGTTTTTTTTCACCTGTTAAAGTGAGAATAATAAACAAACTCTGTGACATCAGTGGGTCAGTTAGAATTTGTTGAAGCATCATAAATACATTTTGGTCCAAAAATAACGATTTATTCAGCATTGTCTTCTCTCACGTGTCTGTTGCGAATGCGCGTGCACAGTGGCGCTGCTGACGTACGACGCTGCTGACGTGTTATCCTCAGACATGTTTACAAAGATTGTTTTGTTTACAGCGTCTCCCTCAGACTGTAAACGAAAAAAAGCTTGAGTGCACCAGATAACACGCCAGCAGCGTCGTACGGCAGCAGTGTCATGCACACGGTTCACAACAGACCCGGAAGAG
The DNA here is from genome assembly GCF_027580225.2 of Misgurnus anguillicaudatus. NCBI lineage: Eukaryota > Metazoa > Chordata > Actinopteri > Cypriniformes > Cobitidae > Misgurnus > Misgurnus anguillicaudatus. The sequence continues at coordinate 5,108,989 of NC_073356.2, read as the reverse complement.
ATGACAATGCTGAATAAAGTAGTAATTTTTGGACCTAAATGTATTTTTGATGCTTCAACAAATTCTAACTGACCCACTGATGTCACATGAAATACTTTGATGATGTTTTTTTACCTTTCTGGACATAACCAGTATACCGCACACACATTATTAATGGAGGGCCAGCAAGCTCCCGGACTACATCCAAAACATCCCAAACTGTGTTTCTGAAGACGAACGGAGGACTTTAGGGTATTATTTAAATCAACTTAAAGAAAAAAAATCCTTAAATGTTTACTAAAATTGAGGTCAGATTTTTGAAAATGTACTGTCTTGATGGTCATCCAAAGTTCTCGGTACAGAAAATCTTTTTGTATGGATCAGAGTTATACTTTGTCATGTAATATATAACAATGTAATAGCAAGTGTTATGTTGTTATTGAAAATGCTGTGAAAATGAAAAAAGCTATTTGTTTATCCACTATGCTATCAAATGCTCTTTTACCTTGCATGTTAGGCGGATCAACATTCCATCCATCTGCATTAGGATCTACCTTAGAGACACTCACTGGAGCTGTAAATGGGAAGCAGGTAAGTTGCACAACAGGTTTCTTGCAGCATTCTTAGACTAGCAATTTTTGTGTGAGAACTTTAACATGATAGAAATTGTTAAACTACAAATGTGGTCAACCATGAAGCCATCTGAGTGTATATTGTCTGAGAGAAATTCTTACTCAAGAATCTGCATATTGCTATAGATATGCAGAGTACTTATCTCGAAACAGTCGTAAAATATTAATGTTTTTTGTTTTGTAGGTCACCTACTTTGCATTCGTCCTTGGTGGTCAACCCAGGGTCTCTAGAGTGAAAATTACTCAATCTATGGATTAAACAGAAAATGTAGTTTAATGAAGTGGTATGTTGTCTTTAAATACTATTAAAAACGTGTTTCTGTTTTTTGTCTCATATTAAGAAATACTCTTTAACCTGCCCACTGGAGCTGGGAATGGTTAGCTGCATTTTTACATTTACAAATAAACACACTAAATCCTAGGCTTGGACCTTTTAGCATCCAAATTAACTAGGGGTGCTGATTTTTAAAGGAACACGCCCACATTTTGGGAATTTAGCTTATTCACCGTATCTCCCAGAGTTAGATAAGTCCATACATACCATTCTCATATCCGTGCATGCTGTAACTCTGTCTGACGCAGCCCCCACTAGCTTAGCTTAGAACAGAAGACTGGTAGTGAATTTGAATATACAAATCACAACACATAAATAGGAAAATGTTCGCGTTACTTTGTCACTAATTGGAAGCAGTATGCTAGGTGGAGCCATTCACTTCCAGTCTTTGTGCTAAGCTAAGCTAGCGGGGGCTGCATCAGACAGAGTTACAGCACGCACAGGGATGAGAAAGGTATGTATGGACTTATCTAACTCTGGGGGATACGGTGAATAGGCTAAATTCCCCAAATGTGGGTGTGTTCCTTTAAGGATTTAGGGGTATTTTTAAGTTAAATGAAGCCGTTTTACTTTTTAAACTGTCTCTTTTATAAGGACTTACTGAATTTTTTTTTCAGCAATTTGGGACATTCTTCCAGTTGTCGGCAACTTTGTGAAAAAGGCTGGAAACCAAAATGCAGGTACTGTTTCATTTTTTTGTTTTTTACAGCTATGAAAAAGAATGTGTTATTATTAATAATATATAATTGTACTGTCTATTAATTAATGATTTTATACAGTGTAACTGATTCTGCTTACCTGACTCATACAGAATTCTGGCCTGGTGTTTGGTCTGTGCTGTCTTTGGCTCTTGCATCTCCATCATCCTGACCCTCTTTAGCAGCCTGTCCATGTATTTATTTGGAGGCCTCCATGAGCACCCATCTGCATAATATGACTTTGTTACTCAGTTGTCCATGCTCCTACAAATTCTACATTTTTTGTAAAGCTGCAACAAGTTGAAACCCTATAATTATTAACGTTTGATTTTGAACTATGTAATTCAAATACATGAATAAGAAACAAAAGCAGAAATCTATTAAGACATTACCTTTTTGTTGCTTGTTTACTGATCTATAAATCCTTTTGCATTCTCATAATTGATCATCATAACTTGGTATACAGTCGATGTGTGGCTGTAGATAACTTTCTGAAGTCAATTTAAAAAGACAAAAGTTAATAAATGCTGTATTGGTCAAATATACATAGTTGTATTTTCACCATTTTGATCTCATTTAGGCATTTCATAACTTAAGGGAAATTTACGTATACTGATGTCATCACTACATCACTGAGCGCAAGGGAGTGCAGCCAACAAATACATTCAGGTGTGTTTGACTTAAAAATGAGATGCGCAGACAGCACATGGCATGACAACAAAGTACCGCGAGAGTCTTGGGAAAGCCCCAGAAAAGGATTGAACTCGCGGATTCTTAATGTCACGATCGGTTTGCGCGTAGATCAGCATGAAGTCAAACACATCTGAAAGATGTGTGGGCTGCCTGCACTCAACGTTACGATCATTCAGTAGAGTGTAACCTCAATCGGTTTTTGCAGATTCTGAGTGTCGTGTCGTATCGAACGATCGCAGAATGATTTTTTGTTTATTTCCAACTCGATTTTTAACTCCCTAAACTAGTAGGATGTTCCAACGGATGAAGCAACAGTGTTGTGAGTTTCAGTGTCAAGGTAAGTTAACGTTACGTTAAAATGACCCTTATACGGATAACGTTACTGTCAGTCAGACCTTTTCCTAGAAACCACTCAAAACGTTAACGTTGTTCTATTGGAGTGGTTCAATACTTGTATTTATTAATTGTTTCGGTTATATTAGTTATATCTGTTCTTTAATTCGTATTTCTAACAATTAAAACCCAGAAATGACAAGCTATACTTACCAAGATTTTGACGATCAAACTGACAGAAAAACTAACTTAAAGCCGACTATTAAACAAAAAACATACTATTACAAAGTGAAGAGGAACGTAATGTGTACACATTTTATTATTTACAGGTTATTAATAATGTTTTTAGCGACAAAAAAGTTGCGGGTAATCGAGCAAATAACGGTCTTCTGGTAAATATTGTGGTCACGTGATGGCCTCGCGACATAAGTCGTTTCCGGTCGTTTCTCAAACGCACAGTGCGTCCTTTTAAAATAATTTTTAATATATATTTTTTTAAATAATAAGAAATACAAGTTAAGTCAGGGGGTACATTATACATATATAAAATACAAATAAATAAGGCTCCGTCCTAGAAGGCTGCATGTCTCGGCTGCCACGTCATCAAGCATCGTCGAAGGACATCTCAATCTGCTTGTTTTCTCTTTTGTTGTTTTAATTTAATTACAAAATGTTTAACTGTCCATGTTGTAAAGACAGTTGATACATGACTTGTATTCACTGTACTACATTATTGGATTTTTTGGTGATGCATTGCTAATTTTCAACTTCTCTCTTTAAAGTTTTCATGCCATGACCATTGGGGCGGAAACCATTATGACGTTGACTTGGACATCAAACTAAACCATCTCATTCTGGCTTTTTTCTAACCTCGAAATCTCAGAAGGACAGGTCTGAGATGGACGCAGCCTCCATAGGATGCAACCTTGCATTTGAGAAACACCCATAGAACGGTCAACTTACCCCATACTCTAACCTGAATGCAGGGATCATAAAACTTTATATTTTACCTTTATTGTTAGATGGGTGTTGATACCAAACTTTTTTTTTCTCGTCTACCCAGGAGAAAGTAATGGGTTCTGCTGCTGAGGTTGTCATAAAGCATGCTTTTTTCCATTTGTTGCATTTGGCAATATTATTAAAAGATTCTGAAAGAAATAAGATAATTTTCAAAGCATTAACATGAATTTGAAAGCATTAAGTCATTAATGACCATCTTTTATTATTGTTTATTTACAGTGTCTTTTATTCTGCTTACCTGACTCATGCAGAATTCTGGCTTGATGTTTGGTCCACCTGTTAGCTGGCTCTGGTGCTTGGTAGTCTTCTCAAACCTCTGAATCAAGACCACCATGAGAGGCCTTCTGAAGACCATCATTACGCTTCAGATCCAGTTGTCTTTAATATGAGGTAAATCTTTTTTAACTGCAGCATTGAGCGTTATGTGTGCTGTTTATGCGCACTGAACGCCTTGCATTTTTGCCCCCTACTGCAACATGCATTTTTGAAGGAGCGCTAAGAGCGGAAAAGCACCCAACGTCATTTGTGTCTTTCCATTGTCCAGTTGAATATGGGGAGAGGCGGGCCTTCCGTTGTAGGGACCGATGTTTACAGTTATTTGAAACAACCGTACTTCAGTCACTTACTGTCTCCTGTGTGTTTATGCACCTCTCACCTTCGATCAAAGTCAGTGCAAGCGTCCTCTTTTTAAAGTTTCTGCTTATATGACAGTTAACAACAAAAGAGCGCTCACGCTTCAATATTTGATTGACAGGACAGCTGCCTCGGTGGTAGCCTAGCAATATAAAAAGCTGCGCTGCACTGCTTTTTATAAAGTGACCAAATCAAGGTGCACCTTGTGTTTCCACGTCTTTAAAACGCATTAGGTGTGAGTGGCCCCCAACAAGGGTTTTTTCTGCCGCTTTTTATTTTTTCAGCTTTTGCCTTGATATTGAATTTTACATTGGTAAATGCCTATGGACATTGGCTTCTAGCGTTCTGCATGTGTAAATGCACATCGATGCGAACAACGACGCAAACATTTAAATGAAAAGTGGCGCATAGCCTACTGTGTAGAGGCATTGGGGTAGGTCTGAGTAAATCAGCCTTAATAACAACTGCATCAGTCTTCAATGATGGTTTAACTTTTACACCGATAAACACTCACTTTGTCTATTCAGACCTCAAGGTTAGAGTTCGAACAGATTCAGATAGTTGGTTTTGTTCATTTTCTAAGTGTTTTGTTGATATTGTCCTAATTGATTATGACAGATTTGTTACAGCCTTATCTGTCAAAATGACAGCCAATAAGAAAGTTTAATTCAACCTCTGGTTGTAAAGCAGATTTTGAACCAGTCTTCTTCAATTGTGTCACTAGCCTACCACCATCCCTGTGCACCAGCTATGGAAAGTGCCGCCCAAACTTCTACCTCCACCTGTGAGTCTCTTCCCACATATAGTAAAGTAATGAATGCGGTCTTACATATGAAAGGTTTTTTTAGGGTACATTATTTTAATTACCAAATGATTTCTTGGATGAATTGGATAAAAATAAATTATTTTATTTTTCATTTATGAAAACTGGTTGTTGCTGCATGAACTCAAGCACATTTATTTCAAACACATCAACGCTACGTCATTGCTATACACCAATGCAGCTATTTTGGATAAAAGATAATGCGCCTCAGGTCACACAAATCAAACATGAAGAGTTGTCATACACAGTGTGTACAGTCAGTCATTCAAATTGGATATACACAAAAATCAGATTTAAACTGATAGTGTAAACATAGTCTATGAGATCAATGAGGGGTCAATAGATCTAGTTCAATCAACACCCTCACCATGCTCTCCCAGCTTTAGGTGCTTAGACCTGTTTTCCTAATCAAACAATACAAGGACAGATGTTTCAGCGTTATTGCCTTCATGGCATGAAATATTTAAATCTGCATTTAAACCCAAAGGGGATATGATCTTTAAATAAAATTGCCTGTCATTTTATTGATTACAACCATAATACTGAACAACTTTAAAGGTCTCGTTGCTCCCGTGTTTTTGAAGCTTTGATTGTGTTTACAGTGCGCAATATAATGTGTTCATGTTTTACATGCTGTATTTTTCACACAGTCTACATGTATATAGTGCTTTCACTGTCCTAAAAACGGGCTGATGTATTCTTTGTCCTATAAAGTCCCTCCTTCAGAAATACGTAACAAGTTCAGATTGTGTAGTTTGTTTAGTGTGTTGTGATTTGACAGCAGCTTAGCTTAGCCAGGGCGGAGTTTAGTCAAACACACTTGCTTTTGTGGCATAATGATGTACGAGCAGTGATTTACAAATTTTGAAATACAAAATGTCCCGACTACGCCACCCGGGAAATCTTGATTAAGACACACAGGTCCGATGGTAAAGGATGGGGTGAGAAAGACACAATAATTTACCAAAATATAATTTCTTTATTTTCATAGACAACAGGTAGAAGAATATATTTTGGATTGTTGAAATTTACACAAAGCAAAATCACATCTACAAGGGGAGATCGCCTGCAGGGGTCGGCGAGTCACCACACACTTAATATAAGAATACACTCGTGAAAAACACCACAAAATTTCCACACAGCAACTTGTGTACACAAACTCAGGCAATCCCCACTGTAGATGTGAACAACTTCGATACACAAGTAAACAACATACAACCACATAAACAAAATTAACAAAAGAAAATAACACTGGTGATCCATCATACAGGCGACCACAATCCCCCCATTTGGGTATACATTACAGGCAGGGCTGAACTCAGATGACAATGTAGTTGCAGGTATACTTTCCAGCTCAAACCACCAAATGAATGCAGTCCGACAAAGAGTCAATACTGTCGCCACTTTACGGACACAAACACACACAAATGAAATAAAACAAACTCGGCAAAGCAGCAATGTAGTCACATCCAAATGGGTTTACATTCCACGTAACATGGGATTACCAAGACCCTTGGACATGGCCATGTTTGGATATCTGCCAAACAAGACATAATTTTGTACAAATAATGATACATTTAACAAATAAAAACCATACATACCAAGAGAGATAACGAAGTCTTCACGCCGTATCACTCATCCAAAATGGTTACAAACACACAACACTAAACATATACAAACAATCAGTCTCTGATAAAATCCAAGGTTTCAGACACAATAAACAAACCCACCTGCCACAAACGTAGTAACGCACCGCCGTCAAAAGCCATCAGGTAAGCCGCTCATTTGAAAAGAGCGCTTAATGGAGAGGGTGAGAAATGAGTGACGCTTCCCAAGCGCTACACCACTAGGCCTTTTATGCCTTGTAAACAGACTCTGATTGGTTCACAGATTTACATGAAACCAACCAATGAGTAACCACTAACTCCACCTTGGGAAACATGCCCTGATTGGTTCACACATTTAAATGAAACCAACCAATGAGCACTTGGGCTTTACGCCACTTCACTACACTTTGACGTCATTCAACCGGGAAGTAGAGGGCTGTAGTCCAAACCGGCCGTTCGCTGTATTGAAAGGGGAATTCTGTTAAAGAAAATGGCAGTGAACTTTGAGCTTTATCATTTACAGGTATTACTTATGCTATTACAGCAACATTACATACTAACTAAAGTTTGAAATATGGGATCAGAAAAAACGTGACCTTTAATGTATTGAGAAAGAAATTAATTCTTACTGTGGTGGAGATATTGAAAACTCTTACAAAGAGAGTCATTTTGGGTGTTTTATTTAAAGACCATGTCCCCTTTTAGCCTGACTACGTCAGACTTTGTACTTCCGCTCAAGCAAAGTAGCAGAGAATGGTATTACCAGGCTAGTCCCCTTTGGGTTTAAATGAAGATTTTGATCTTTCATGTTTTTAATATTTTAGTTTTTCTTTTTGGTGCAATTTATATAAATGAAATACTTTTTCATTTATATAAGTTGTCACTTTATTGCGGAGCGGGTCATTAAAAACTAAATAAAAAAAAAACATATATGTTGCGTGCAATACCGCATAGTCTTTATTAAATATTTGGGAATGTTTATTTTCATATTTTATTAGGTTCTTTTATAAGGTTAAATTACGTAGGCTACGTAGCAACATAACTTCATATCACTGTTGGCCTTACGTCACGAAAGCGCCAAGTAGCTTCCACTGCAAGCCACAAAAATAAAATAAACAGAGAAATAAAAGATGAAAGACGAGGTCCAAGAGATATTAAGGTCTAAATTTGTTGGTAGATAATACAAACTTTGCTTTGTAAATGTTAAAAATGTTTATAATTATAATAGGACAATGCTGGTTTCTATGGTTCATAGCTTAAGCGTATTGTTGCCAGTTTACAGGGCGATGTAATCTAATGGCTGTTTCCAAGCACTTTTAGGCTGAAATAAAGCCTGTTTTCGTTTACATTACACATGCTTAGTATGTCTATTTTAATGGTCACAGGACAGGTTGGAAACATAGATACAGTGGTGCGTGGTGGGCCAAATTTTTCATAAAAGTGGGACCTGCAGGTTGAAAAAAATCCTGACCCACGCATCACCAGTACCTATCCAGTATGATAAGAAGGGGACAGTTGGAAAATGATCACAGATGCAGTCGCAATGTATATTGCTAAAGATATGGTCCCCATATATACTGTGGAAATAAAGTTAAAAACTTGTTTTGAACAATTTCTTTGCAATCTGCAGAATGATTTTTCAGTAGGGGGGGGGGGGTCATTCAACAAAAAAGGTGGAAATGCTTGTTCCTTTTGCAGACCCCTTAATCATTTAATTTGACACAATAATCCCATAATGATATATATTTAATAAATATAGACTGTCCTTAAAATGATAAGAGAGTTTATTTATTTAATTTTCTTTTTTTCCTTTTTTTAAAACTTTTTTTTTAAATATCTTGTCCTGAAAATTGCCCTGTCCCTTTGATCATACATGGAAGTTGAACTTTGTATTATTATTTAAAACCATGTTTTTTATAAAACAAATCTAATTTACATTTGGCTTTAACCCTGTATGAATGTACTACAACACTGAAATGGTAAAAATACACTATTAATATGAATAATATCAAATAAATATTTGTCCCCCAAATTTATGTCATTGGTGTTGCCCTACCCAAAGCACTTTTATTTTGAAACAATGCATCAGCTCTTTGAAGTTTTTCATAGGTCAAAAGGTCAGTGAAAGAAGTGCAGTGGAGGAAGGCACTTCCATGAAAAGGCCATTTTCCATGAAAATGTATGTATTACATACACATCTTAAGCAAACAAATCATTAATTAACCGAATAACATTGAATTCTTAGCATTTTGTGCCAGGACACTTACTTTTTTGTGGATGGTAGGCACTGGACACTGCATGCTGAATATTCAGTGCCTCAAAGATATGTGTGTTGAGCTGCCAATCCAAAACATAGGTTAAGCATGAAAACATTCCCCAATGTGGTCTGCATCTATTCACTGGAGGAGGTGCAGTATACCATTGGAAAGTTTGCAGAAGGCGTACCTCATTCACAAACTCGCTGCCTCTGTCCGAAATTATTTTCCGGACCATACCGAACATGTAAAGTTTAGAGACCAGGGCTGCCAATACTTGGCGAACAGTTCTTTAGGGGCTCTGCAATGACCCATTTTGTGAAGAGATAAGTGATGGTTAAAATATACTTGTGAGTCCTTTGGGTCTCTCTTAATGGACCAACCAGGTCCATGCCCACCACATCCCATGGCTCGTTCACCTGTGGATATATATATAAAATAAGCTTATAGATACACATGGAATTGGCACTCAAATTTAGACAATTGTAGACCAAGGCAGACCCTACCTTTATTGGGTGAAGAACCCGTGGAACGGTCTTTATGGGATCATTCAGTTGGCATTGCCGACAACATTGTACCTGATGTATGAATGTATTTTTTTAAATAAAAATTAAAGTCAAGGAAAATGTAAGACTGACAACATCAGACAGTAATGGCAATGCATTGTTTGCAAGCCATAGAAGTCTGAGTAAGGGATGTAAGAGCTTGAAACCTCACTGTAAATAAATAAAAACCATAGTGGGAGCTCTGTGCAGATCTTTCACTTTTATTTGAACTGTAACATTTTTTACCCTGCACCCAAAATACATGAATGTGCTTGATTAAATTTTGCTTGTTGAATTCGTTTGCAAGCCAGGACACTTGATTAAAAATGATCTTAACTATTTTACCATTTCTTCCACATCTGCCTTTAGAGTGGTCCAGAAGTACCCAGCGATGACCCTGTCTCTGGTGGCCCTCACTCCAGCATGGTCACCAGTGCCAGGTTTATTGTGGCACTCCTTCAAGGACAGCTTCTTTCTGTTGTTCAGACATAACAACCAGCCTCATATACTGCCTGCTTGGGCCAGTGTAGAATAACTTGTTGTCTGAAGAAGAGATGATTGATTGATTCATTGATTTGGTCTGTCTGTCTGTTCAACGTTATCTCAAATAACTTACCATTTACAACAAAGTTGTTGGCCACCCGAATGACTTTCTTCCGGTCAACTGTAGCATCAACATTCCCACTAAGGAGGTACTGCCGAAGGGCAGCATGAAATGAATATTGGTCCATGTTGGTCCTTTATACAATTGACTAAAAAACAGATATCAACATAATGTTTACATATAGGTACAATGATGAGAGGCTAAATCAAATTAAATCAACTTTATTTATATTGCACACTTTTAATGTGACATGCACAGACACAATGAAAGGGATTCAAACAAAGATGACATGACGAAACAATAAACATAAATTAGATAAAAAGAAAAAAATGGAGATTAAAACGCATATACAGTAATAACACCATGTGAATAAAAATCGGTATGTTTCCAAACAGCAAAATTTTGCATCGCTGTCATTGAAGTCCAAAGATCCTTTAACATTTGTACTTGTATTAACAAGGATTGTGGTTTACACGTCACACGAATCTAGTCAGGGCCAATACACTATTAAATAAATGTTAGTTTAAACACTAAAAGTTTTTAGGTAATATTAGCAGGGACCGACACATTGCATTTCATTGTAAGCTTAACCAGGCAGCTAGGCTAGCTAGCTACATGCTGATATGAAATACTGTGTATGTTATTAGACCTTGTTGTTTCTATGAAATTTTATTGCGTTTATGCAGAAAGACCCCTGTATATGTGCATTAAAAACTTTTGAACTAACTACCTAGCTGGCATAGCTACATTTCAGTCACTTACCTTAGCCTTCATACAGTCCGCGGGTTTTCTCAATATGAATAATAATAAATAATGATTTTCATGTTCAATAAGAAAAATAGTGAGTGTTCCCTGGAATGCCCTTTTGCACTGCTGTACAGAATAAGCTTTAGGAATTCACAGAAATTTAATATACAACCATTTTTATTATCTGATTGGCACAAAGTATTGTGACCATTTACGCTGACCTGCAGTACTTCAGTGTACAACAGTTTCAGGTCATTAATTAGGCGCAGATGTCTCCGTATGAATATTTCTTCAGAAATTGATTTCTTACAATCAAGCACAAATTTATATGCCTTAATTGTGATTTGCAGTTAGATTCAAGATTTCCAATCATAAAATAGAAGACTGCTAATTTGTGAATTGATCTTTTAGACCTCAAGGGGTTTACCACTTCCATCCTCATCAGTGTACAGAAGTGTAATCTTACAATATTATGATCTCCAAAAAAGGGACTCTCATGAAAGAACTCTCCATCTGTGTAACTACTTAAAAAATCTGTACTTGGGGCTTGTTCACAGGTTTTGATTCAAATATCTCCTGTTTCTCCAACTGAGTCTTCAAAACATCTATGATAGACCCATACTGTGTCCTTTCCTTGGCTATTGGTTCAAAGAATGTACTTAATGGGCTCCTCTAAATGTAGATGTTCTTCGCAATATTAAAAAAGTTGATAATCTGACTGAACATAAGCAAAGACATTTGCTTTAGAAAGTAAATGTTTTTATTGATGGTTTAATATAGAGGGCTACATGTTGTCTCAGTCCCAATAACACCGTTTCTAAAGTAATTCCAGGCAAAGAATTTTTGGTTGTTCTCTAGATCATCATCTTCAGGCAGCTCCTCCTCACTTTCATTGTCCTCTTTAACTACAGTTGCCGTTTCAAATAAGGGATGTTGCAAACCTTGTCTGCTTTTGATAGATATGGTTTCTGTAATGTGCAACAGATTTATATCTTCTAAAACAGCCCTCAATGTTACAGGTAACAATAAAATCTGCTTGGTGGTTATGTTGCAATTGCAGGTGAGTATGATCCTTAGTGAGTTGAAACTTGAGCATTTTAAAATGTTCATGTTCACCCCTGAAACTTTGTTTTGCATCAGTGAGGTTTATATTTTTTGAAGCCACTGACATGTGCCATCTACTGACCATTTATCAACCATGGTTATCTGGGGGAAAGAAACAAAAGCATAGCTACATCAGTGGTTCTCAAACTTTTTCCGCGTGCGTCCCCCCTTGTGTACGGTGCATTCTTTTGTGGCCCTCCAAAGAAAATTTATGACAAAAAACTGTTCTAAAATGTAACATTTTAACTAAGCAAAACATATTAAATTATACAAAGTAGTGCTGTTGGTTAGTAGCCTTATTTTTTTAGGTTTAATTACACAGAATTCATGATAAATTAATGTATTTTATAAAATGTCATAAAACTTCCCCCCCCCCCATCACCATCTCGCGGCAGTTTGAGAACCACTGGCCTACATAACTTCACAAACCAACTATGCATAAAAAAAACAAACACGTTTGGTTTTAGAACATTAACAGATGTTCTCAGTCTTAACAGATACCATCACTTTAACTCTTTCCCCGCCAGTGTTTTTATTTAAATAACCACAATTTCAAGAGTTCACACTTACAAATAAGTCAGATAGAATTCATGATATGCGTATTTGGCGTGCTGTCCGAGGAGAGGGCTCTGAGCTCGGCATTTGGCCCGAGCCCAGAGCACTCCTCAACAAAGAGAGGGCTCCGGGGTCTGTATTAGGCCCGAACCCAGAACGGATTCGGACCGGAGTCCGCCAGTTGGGGACCCCTGGAGTACAGTATGAGACACAGTAGCTCAACTCTCTTTTAGGTTTATACATCGAGTTCTGATTTCAACCGCATGTGCGTACAGAAAATTGCTCACTTTAGCATCTTTTAGCAGTTAAATTGTTTAAAATCACTTGTGTTAACATTTGCAAGCCTTTGAAACATGTGCAAATGATCAACTTTCATCCTATTTAAATTTGACCCGTTACACCACTAATTAGTAAAAACCAAACATCTTGAGAAACTTGGTAGCCCTACAATATTTACCTCTCATGATTGAGCATTAGAGACTTGGGCTTGAGTAGGCTACTTGCTGGTGGCAAGCTCCTCATTTCTCCGATGATTCAATGACGACCTGAAGGGAACTTCTTCGAGTATGGGGGATTTTCACGCTTACATGTTTCGTGGGCGGTACTTGTCAACTTTGTGCATTGCCACTTCCGCCACAGTTCAACAGTGGCTGAAACGAAGGCAGGATGTCACTGCTCTGTTGTAAGTCGAACAAACAACGCCAATCCTACTTAAGTTTTCTTGGATTCCCGACTGAATTGAATCTAGAAGTGGATGATGTGGCACTTTTTTACAATATTGCAGTGTTTAAAAGCAGCTTTAAAAGAGAAGAAACCATAGAAAATAGGGGAATTATTTATATTTTGAATATAAAGCAATAAAATAGAATTGAATATATGGTATTTCTGCAAAGTTTTGTGTTCTCACAAATAAAAAATAAAGAAAACGGTATTAACTAATAAAATGGTATTAACTAACCTTCGAGTATTAAGATGTATAGTCAATATGATTAATGACAGGCATATTTATTTATTGTGTAAATTATTGTGTACTACTACAATCATGGCATTTTGAGATAATTTTGTTAAAATGTTATGCGAGAAAACGAACTCAGTTGCCATTTGCGTGCTGCCTTTACTATTTGCTTGTACTGCATGCTGTCTGAAGCCCTAATATGCATGTTGGGCTCGCGGTTGAGGGGTGCGAGCAAACAAAACTTATCAAACAACGCGCAAGTAAAGTATTGAGATCTGTTTCACGTTTTTTGTGCTTGAATATTTAAGTTGGCCAATTGGGCCAGTGACAGTTGCATTGCTGCTAACACCACATTAATTTGAACACGTTTGTAATTATCTTACCAATGATAGAGAAGTAAATCAACTTTTTGATGATTTTTAAATTATATGACCAGCACCTGTATATAAAAGGAATAAAATAAAATTTAATATATGGTATTACTGCAAAGTTTTGTGTTCTCACAAATAAAAAAAATTGGAACAGTATTAACTAATTACTATAAATTTTTACTAAAACTTTTCTTCGAGTATAAGATGTTTAATCAATATGATTAATGACAGGCATTATATTTAATTAGACATGCCTTTCCATCTTATGTGAAAATGGCCCCTAACAAAAGAATTATATGATAGCAGGTTTTTATATTACATAAAGAATTTGCAATAATACCATGAACAGTAGTGCAAAAACATCATTAGGTGCATCTTACAAAAGTGAACTAGTGACGTCTATAGCAAGAAAAGCTGTATTAACAGAAATTACTAAACCCTAAATTAATCTGTATTCCTTGAGTCATTCACCGGAAGTGGCCGTGCACAAAGATAGCTAAAAGCGGAAAAGATTGCACAGAAATCTTGTCAAAGAACGAAAAAAATAACTGTCACAGTTCTCTTAACTTAAAGATGACAAACAGGCAGGATTATAAAACTTACAGGACTTTAATCACGATAGACAGCAAACACGATGACAAGGATACATTTAGACGAGATCAGACCATGGACAGGAACATGAGGGCAAACTATAAAGGGTAAGTGATAATGATTAACAGCTGTAACTAATGATGATAATTAACAAACACAGGTGAGACTAATAAAAGGTAACAAACACAAAGAGCAATGATGAATAATGATAACTATGAACTAAACAGAACCAAAACCCTGACAGTACGCCCCCTCCCGGTAGGCACGACCTCGCGCCGTAGATGAAGACCAATAATAGAGGCGAGTGGGAGGGAGCAACAAACAAAACAGAAAGTGTCCAAAATACAGTGATGACAGGGGAGGGAAATGGTCTGGAGCAGGACCCAGAAACCAGACGAGACGAAGCCCCAGGGTGGAGACGCTGGCGGAAGGCGCCAGGGTAATGGAAGTCCTAGTCCCACCCAGGGGACAGACGACAGCGTAGACACAGGAGGGAGGATCCAGGGCGGGGCCAATCAAGCCGAGAACTCGGGGGAAGCCGAGGATCCGGAGGGACGGGGCGGAGCTGGTGGGTCTCCCGACCGAGACGTAGGTGGATTCCGGAGCCACGAGGCGGAGCCAGAGCTAGGGAGTCCCGTGGTGACGTCTTCGGGAAGGAGGAGCCCAACGAGCCGGAAGGGTGGAGTGAGAGATACACAGGGGAACGAGGAAAACCCAGAGGTGAGGGCGGGACGACGACTGACCAGGGGCGGAACCAGAGGGGTGACCGAAGCCTGGTGACGTTGTAGTGGGGACGGGAGCTGACGAAGAGGAGGGGGGAGACCCGAAGCGAGGCCGCTGGTCCGATGAGCCGAGGCGACCTCTAGGTCTCAGGGAGCGGGGGAGGAGAACTGGAGAAACCCCCGAGACAGTGGGCAGAGAGGCACAACTCGGCTCCGACGAACCAGCGCCGGTGACGCGCTGAGGATGAGCAGAGGTGTGACGCTGTGTCCGCTGATGTAGCTTCGGATTGGCTGGTGCGGGAAAGCCGAAAGTGAAACCGGACGGGACCGACAGCGCTGGCCAACAGCGACTTACGAAGGGCGGGCTGGACGGAACCAGTGGTGACGATGAGGGGTGGGGAATGTCCAAAGCACAATCCAAGCTGATGTTATTGACCCCAGGGACCATTATTGGCTCACCCTCAGCTGCGGGGAGATGGACGTCATTAGCAGCTCCAGCGGCGGCACCCCGGAAACTCTGGTCACGCAACCTGGTCAGGGGGAACATCCGGGGTTTCGGCGACGCTGGGCTCCGAGGGTAGCTCTGGCTCGCAGGTTGCACTGCAGGAGTTCCGGGTAGGGTGATGTCCGTCTGGTCTCTGGGGGTGGCGAAGGTCCGTTGCCAAGTGCTTATTTAAACGAAAAATCCATAAATAAAGCTAAAAACGAAACTGATTTTTCGGAAAACAAAAAACTCTAGCTTGTAACACGAGGGGAAAAAACACTAACACGCCACAAACGTATGGTCTGATCTTCTGTCACAGTTCTCTTAACTTAAAGATGACAAACAGGCAGGATTATAATACTTACAGGACTTTAATCGCGATAGACAGCAAACACGATGACCAGGATACATTTAGACGAGATAAGACCATGTACAGGAACATGAGGGCAAACTATAAAGGGTAAGTGATAATGATTAACAGCTGTAACTAATGATGATAATTAACAAACACAGGTGAGACTAATAAAAGGTAACAAACACAAAGAGCAATGATGAATAATGATAACTATGAACTAAACAGAACCAAAACCCTGACAATAACGATATGAACCGGTTTTAAATTATTTAAAATAAACGATTCTGTTCCGGAACATATATTTTTTTGAAAGTTTCTGGTTTTGTTTCTGTTCCTTGCAAAACATCAAAAGTTTCTGATTTTCGTTCCGTGAACCGGTTAAAAGCCTTGCATGAATTACAGAACCATTTTTATAAAAAGGTTCTTTGGCCTCCAATGTAGCCAAGTACAGAACCCCACGGTTCTATATAGAACCACAAGGAACCTTTTTTTTAGAGTATAGATAATTATGACCCTGCCTGTGAAAACCCAGCTAAAGTATTTATTTTTTAGATTCACTGTTTTCTACATTAAATCATCCTACATAATGTAAAGAACATTCTGTTCAAATGTAAACTTGATATCTTTAATATTTACTAAGTTCATGGCAGCGATTGAAATCAAACTCTGACGCTCTTTATCTCACAATTATATTTGAAACTTTATTCTGGTTTTTACAAGCAGAATTCATAATGATTACCACCATCTTCATCTGAGAAAAGAGTTTTGGGAAAATCTCTGGGGATAAGAGAATGAGAGACTCCGCTAGCATACACAGTGATAATTAGCAAAAAGTCCACTAGCATAATTTGCTAACAGGAGAATGCTGGCAAGTGGCTACAAATTTAAGATCTATATCTGGACAAAAATTTATTTTTCTCATTTTCAATGGCGATAAACATAACCTATTGAATTGCCTAGCAGGTAGTGGTTGGTAACATTGCAGCAAAAGGAAGTTATATAGCCAATTTTATACCCTCTGATTTCTGTAACTTCTCTTTTAGTTTCTGATGTCCAGACTTATACTTTCTCATCAAAGACATATCTAATTTGGTAGTTTACCAAATGATGTCACTTAGTAACTGACTGACAGTCCTCTTGAGGCTACATAAGACTGTACGAAACTATGCAGTGGATGGGGGGGGGGGGTTGCTGGAAATGCAGAAACAAGCCATAACTTTGTGTTATTGGTAACTCTTTGGTACAGATACATTTCTTATTTCTATTACATTACTACTATTACTGTTACTAATAAAAAAAGACCTCTGGGCCCCCCAAAAGTATGTGGGCCCTTAGAATCATCCTACACCTGTTTCCCCTGCGGATAACAAGCAAAATAAACAACAAATATATTACCTTACTTCAAATCATAGCTAAAGCGTATCAAAACTACACTGAGTTAACCTTACTGTGTAAAATGTGTACTATATAATGTATACAATTTTAACTACAGATCGGCTGCCAAACCTCCCTTCACATAGCGGTGATCCATAATCATCATCTTCCCTCATCTTTGGGAAACCAAAACATTTTGACAAGTTATTTGTTGTAGAGTTTAGTTTAGCTACTAGCAAGACCATAATACATAAAATACTGTGAATTCAGGGGCCCTTAAATATTTTGGGGAAAACACTGTGACAGCCTTTTAGAGCTCATCCAAACCTATCAGAGGTCCATGATGTCACCTCAGTGAACTTGCTGTCATTAGTGTTAACCATACAATTGCTTGGTGGATTTCTTAAGAAGATCTAATTGATGATTTTGTATTAAAGGCAAGAAAAGTTAGGGTTGAGGGAACACGTAGAAAAATTTCTTTTTTTGTTTCTTTTTAGTAAAATTTAGTTTTGGGCTCTTGCTTGAAGTGCTTGTTTTCTTTAAAATGATTATTTATTTGTGGTGTTTCAGTTGTCTTATTTGTGTTGCAAAAATGTGGATTCGATGTAGATTAAATACAGTGCATTGCATAATCAGGAGCTTTTATTGGCTGCAGTTGCATATGTCACATTTTCTGATGTGGTAGCAGCTCCTCTGGGCTGCTTGACAAATCTGAGACTGGAATACTGCACTTCTGCATCCTGTAAAACAACAAAATAAGCCTCATTGTTTATATGCCACAGTTATTTAAGAACTTTGACAATATCAGGCAGAAAACAACTAGTATCGAATCACTCTATTTACTATTCTCTTCTTCATGTTATTCTCATCACACACAGTTTCATTATAACATGTACGAACACAGTGTCATCCAGGGGAGATTTACAGTAGAGCAACGTATTATTCAATAGACACAACATCTTTCCATTTTTAAAGACGGAATACAGCATACTTGGAACAAACAGAAAATTGCACGTTAACAAAGTATTAAAGTATTGTGGAACTCTTTTTAACTCAATTCAACAGCTCTAACTCTCTTTGTTTTCTTACATATGTAAAACAGTCTGTGGTCAATATAGGTTTCTGCTAGTTGGGCGTTTCTCACGGTACACAGCAAGCGGCAAAATCGCTTAGCTTCAGTGGCGGAGCCAGAGGGGTGTCCAGGGTGGCACTGGACACCCTTGACATGTCACTGGCCACCCCGTGTGCCACCCCAAATTTAATGCGCTACTTTCACTTAATCGCTATGTTTATTTTCGACGTGCGGCAGCGCAGCACATTGTTAAAAACAAACATTATGAATATTAACCCTCCCTGCCGTCGCGGCGCAAACTCTTTATTTTTCAATCACTGCGCAAAGAGACTTGGATTACTCTGCTGATTTTGGACATACAGATATTATTTATACATCATTTAAAACGTTCAAGTGTCATTTTTTGTGTGTCTATAAAACTGAATGTTGTGCTTTTCACAAAATTAAGAAAATATACATAATGCGCGTTCTGTTATCTCTCCATCAGTGACGTCTTTTCAAAAACGCGTCAGAAAAATTACTGTAACTTAACGAATACTTTTTATACCATCAGAAGATAAATGTCATGTCTACATAATGCTTGGAATCTTTAAAATGATGTAAGAGAAGTCGTACATTTTGCTAATACCACATGATTTATTTACACCGTACATGCTGGAAGTGTGGTAATTGTCTTGTGGGTTGAATCTAAGATTGCCAATTCTTTTTACAACAAAACCCAGCACCATGTTTTCATTCTTGACGTGATCTTTATAGGCTACTGTATGATTGTTAATTCGACTGGATTACCACATTGAACTTGAAAGCGCGACGCGCATATCCGATAGTGCGCGTGCACAGCCAGAGTTTAAACGACTTCATATTCGCGTCTTTTTGGCTTAAACGGACAAATGCTCATATGTCAAAATAGCTGTCTAGGTCATTTTCATACTAAACATTTGGTAACTGTACGTCTTAAACGAATAAACATTTTATTGCATTCGGTCTTAGCCTAACCTGTTGAAGTCTCTCTGTCATTAAAGTTAATTAAATATCAAAAGAAAAAAGAAAACTTTTGCATCTTCTATATCTTCGTAAATTAAGATTAATCGAAACATCCTTTGTGTTGAGCTCTGCTGTTTGAAGTAAGTTTAAGGTTTATCATGGAGTTTAGATTTCCTGATATTTTGCTTCATTAAAGGGATACTTCACAAAATGAAAATTCTGTCATCATTTTTACATCTTTATGTTGTTCTAAACCTGTACGAATTTCTTTTTTCTAATGAACACAAAAGAAGATATTTTGATGGTATGCACACAGCTGTTAACCATTGACTTCCATAGTAGGAATAAAAACAACATGATGGAATTCAATGGATTGTGTGCTTACCATAATTTATCAAAATATCTTCTTTTGTGTTTATTAAAATAAAATACAGGTTCAGAACAACATAAGGGTGAGTAAATGATGACAAAATTTTCATTTTTGGGTGAATCCCTTTAACAGACAGTAAATCAGATGTAAGAAATACAGTAGAAAGATTTAAAATTTACCCTTATTATGTTTACATCTAATGCGATCAAAAGATTCATTTATGCTTTCTTGATACATGGTTACATGTCATTTTCTTTTATGGACTATGGACCCCCTAAAGTAGCTTTGGCCACCCCCTGGCCACCCCATTAAAAAAATTCTAGTTCCGCCACTGCTTAGCTTGTGTAGTGAAAGGGATTTGTACAGCATTTAGTGCAAATATGTTTATCTTCAATGGCCCCTGAAGAGCCTTGTCCGCAGAAGGTGCAGGGTTGTGGGTGCACGAGCAAGGCGCATGGACCAAATCAAAGTGCAGACCATGAACTAGACACTCAGAGCTCCCGTGTAACGATCAGCAACTCAGATTTTTTGGTAATGAAGGTTCAAATCAAAACAAACCAAGTGCAGTTTGATTGATATTAATTGGAATGAGACATTTTGGAACCAAACTATTCATATTATCCAATAAGACACAACAGCCACGTTTTCTTTTCAGAGTCTAACCCACCTTAGAATTTGAGTTTGCTTTCAGACAACTGATGCAAGAGTGTCCAGAAGAACCTGAAACAAAAACACACTAATTACAGCAACACACAATGTAACATAACATGCATTGTCAATTTGTCCATATCCACATTTCATTGTCTGAAATGTTTTGCCACTAGGCATGTGCTGTTTTAGTAAGCACAACTTGTGGCATGTGGGCATTGATGCATTTAGGCTTATAGATAATGCCTACAAAGGATGTGTAAATTTTTTACGCATTTTTTGTTATGCTTTTAACATGTGTCATTTTGTGTAAAAATAACACAAATTGTGTTGTTCCAATAATAACACAGAGTTGGATGTAACACTGATTGTGTTGTTTTTAACACATTCATTCTAAAAGTGTACATTTTAAAATATAAAAATTGTAGGTTCAGATATTCGTTTCTTAACAAACGTGCGTGTAGACGTTCATAGACACAGTTTTTTTCTGCTGGTTGATGCTCATTACAACGTCAAGCAATGCTTAAGTTTCTTAGAAACGGCAGATGCTCTGGAGCGACCAAGCGCTTCAAAAGGAGGAAAGCGAAAGCTTACCACTTGGTTTTAGACGCGAAATGTGAAGCAAGTGATGCTTGCTATTTCGATGGGTGCTTGAACTGAGCCCCGGAGCACCCATGGGGTCGGCGCCTATATCTTGCATCATTGTTCTGCCCCCAAGCCAGTGGGTCATTATTGATATCAGTTGCCTCCCATTACAAGTAGTGCACTTACTCTGAGTCTGCTGGCATTCCAACAAACTTGAAGACATCTCGTTGGGCAAGATTGTCTTTTATAGTTTTTATAGTTAGTGACATGCACACCACTGCGTGTCACACTTTACCATGGTTTTTGCGGTGGTTGTGACAACCAGCCCTAGCTGAGCCTTAGGCTAAATCAAAATTTTAAAATGTTTAATTAAAAATATAGTTATACATAGAAGCTACACAGTCAGATCACAAATCTGTTACACATTTTGATGTGATATGGCAAGTTATGCATACCAGCTCGCTGTAACTGCCAGCTGCACCCTACTTCTGCCTTGTCACATAGTTTATTAAATTACCTCAACAAATATAATATACTGACTTAAACCTTATCGTAAAAGTGTAGTAAACATGTTTAGTTTGAAGCTTAATTACCACTTTTATTGTTCTAATACAAAAATCATAATTAGACTGGTTTCTGTAGGCCATAAAAATGCTTACTATGATTTTACTACACATAAACCAAAAAAATATAGTAACTGTTGTAAAACCTTAATTTTAAAAATGCTTAATTTTTTACTACTACTAAAACAAACAAACAAAAAAACAATAGAATTACTATTTGGATCCTTGAAACCCCTTTAAATTTGTAAAATTGTAGTTGGCTTCTCTGAGTGAGCTAGTGGAAGTATTAGTAATAAAATTGCTACGGTATGTAGGCACAACACAACAACGACATTTAAAATGATTAAGAGGATTAAGGAAAGAATTTACGGTTTCTCACCTTGCTTATAACAAAGCACACAAACACAAATAATACCACACAACCCACATGCAGAGTAAGCACAGATCAAACGTGTGCTGCAGTCTACATTATCTGCTGCATTGGAAAAGCCCCTCAGTTTAGCATCTGAAACACAAAAACCACAAAGTTTCACTGGAACATTTGGAAGGGCGGTTTTAAAAGAATAAGCAACAAGCTCAGCTCATCTACAAAAGAGAACAAAGACCTCTCATTAGAAAGTAACCTAATGTACGGAAAATAAATGTTGGCTAAACACAATAAGGGCAATATACACACACACACACACACACACATGTTTCCATGTTTTGTGGGGACATTCCATAGACGTAATGGTTTTTATACTGTACAAACTGTATATTCTATTCCCTTCCCCAAACCCCAACCATCACTGAAACCTTTCTGCTACTTCAAAGTTTCAAGAAACATCATTCTGTTGGATTTATAAGCTTGTTTCCTCATGGGGACCTCAAAATGTCCCCACAAGGTCACAAAAATATTGGTATTCCTACCAGGTACACACACACACACAAACTCTATTTAAAGTCCCCCTGTAAGCCATAATTTTATCCTGGTTTATATCAGAAATATCTTTATATGTGTTCCGAAGACGATCAAGGGACTTGCGGGTTTGGAACAGCATGGCGTTAATTTTTATTTTTGGAAGAACTGTGTTCTGTGCATTTCGCAATGGTACACAAAAAACAACAGATTTTCAAACGTTTATTCCAAACATAATAATCAATATAGTGACAAAGCTTTTAAGACAGAGAAAAACAAAAAAAAGTAAAGACTTGACTAAACGTCACACACAAAATAAAGGATTTTTTTTTGTGTTAAAAGCTATACACATCAAATATTTTACTTATGCCATATTAACTCTTTCCCCCCCAGCATCTTTTTAAAAAAGTTGCCAGCCAGCACCAGCATTTTTCATGATTTTTCAAGCCCTTGTGAAGGGCTTTTGATAGAGATCAGATGCAGAGCGATCTTTAAAACATACACAGAGTTATTTCTCTTGCACGTGAGGCGCTACTTCCGGGTTGTATAAGTTGCTGCAGTTGCCCTGGTGGATAAAAGCGGTATTGCGGAAAGCCGGAAATTCTCGTAATTGGCAGGGAAGCGTTTTCTCTTAATTGACAAGTTATCTCGTCAATGGCGGCGAAATAGTTAAGGGTCAAAGACAAAACGTTATTTATAAATAATTCTTTCTCACTGCCATACTGAACATCTTGACAAAGCAAATTTTAAAATGTGTGAAATACATTAGTTTTTTATTTGTATGGATGGCACTTTATCTTACAACCCTGTTTAATATTAATGGCTAAGCCAGAGGGGTGACCCCAAATTTAATCACTATACTTTCACTCCCTCAAAAAATTCACTTCCCTATTACAGTTTTTTTTATTCGCTTTGGTACAATTTTCAGAATCATGTGGTAAAACCTCACAACTGTTAGTACAAAACTCAAAGCAGATAATCAAAAAGTCATTTTTTTCAAACATGTAATCACATGTTCAATTGACTTAGTACAACACACAAAATTATACATTTTTTCACTTAATCATTTCACTTAATCATTGTGTCATCAAAGAAATACATTTCATTTGAAGTAATTGTCTTTCACAATGCAATGCTCACAATACTTTTGATATGCTTCTCATCTCATTTGCATAAATACATTTGACCTGCACTAAATCCAACTGATCTTAATGGTTAATCACTGAACCATTTGGTAAACCTATGTATTTTTATTTAGGCAATATACAGTATATGGATTTTGAGAACTACAGAAATAAAATGTGTGTTTGTACAAACATATAAATTATGTGTAACCACACATGATAAATACTCTTTATTGCTAATGGATTTTACATAGTGGTAACCACAGTTGATCATTACAGTAGATATACTGTAAAAGTGGGGGTGTAAACACTGGCAATTTATTTCAACATGAAGCAGGACAGACAGCAAGGAATAAGAAGATCTTGTGGACAAAGATCCATCAGAGAGGTGGGCATGGGCACCCACAGAGACCTCAAAGAGGTGGACAAAAATCTACGGCCAAATGCTCAAGACAGGCTTGATCCAAATTACAGTAATGTTATGTGTGCACTAAATGTTATGTTCTCATTCAGTTACATTACAGAAAGTATAGCTATGTTACAATTATATCTGAAAAATAAAAACGACTGTAATTTGCTCAAATGATTGTAGAGGATGTCTTCATTGATCCTTCACTTGATTACACATAGGATGGATATTTTGGAAATGATAGATTATGTAAGTAATGTAAGTGTATTGCCTAATGTGAAACTGTGTAATATGTATTTTTTAGTACTGTAGCATATTAATTTCAGGACTTTTAAGTCTGATTTGAAACATGTATCTTGTAATGTTTGCTGTTGGATGAAGTGATTGTTAAAATTACTAAACTGAAAGAAGATCATACTGTTGTGTTTCGGTGATTAAACCAAATGTTCTCATTACATATTACAATAATCTTGTATTTGAAACAATGATTATGTGGACTGAAAACATGTGCAACTCACTGAAAGCATTACATCAGGTTTTGAAAGAATGACTAGCTGCGTTACAAGTGTGATCAGTTTGGATTTTTGTGCTGGGAGTTTTGAGGATGTGCACCTTGCTTGTGAGGATAGTACCAAAGCGAATAAAAAAAACTGTATTGTAGCATATTAATTTCAGCACTTTTAAGGCTGATTTGAAACACGTATCTTGCATTGTTTGCTGTTGGATGAACTGATTGTTAAAAGTACTAAACTGAAAGAAGATCATACCGTTGTGTTTCGGTGATTAAACCATATGTTCTCATTACATATTACAATAATCTTGCATTTGAAACAATGATTATTTGGACTGAAAACATGTGCAACTCACTGAAAGCATTACATCAGGTTTTGAAAGAATGACTAGCTGTGTTACAAGTGTGATCAGTTTGGATTTTTGTACTAAGAGTTTTGAAAATGTACACCTTACTTGTGAAAATAGTACCAAAGCGAATTAAAAAAACTGTAAACAACATGCATATTTCGCGAGCGGCAGCGCAGCACATTGTTAAAAACAATTATCAAGAGATAATCGTTGCAAAAATTTTTTAGCGTACAGTGGAAGAGTGTGTGTATTATTCGTCTTTCTGTGGACTGAATAAAGTCCATGCTTATCTAAAATAGCCTAGATTGGCCTTTCTTTTTTTTGCACTGTTTTTTTTTACAACAAAACCCAATGCCATGTTTTATTCTTGAAGTGATACTGTATGATTATTAGATTCACTGTGTTGGACTGGATTGCCGCCTTGAACGTGAAAACGTGACGTGCGTCGTGCTTCATACAGTAGCCTACCCACAGGGCCAGATTTAGTGATTTGGGGGCCCAAGGCAATTCCATGTAAGGGGGCCCCAACTATGCACATAATGCAGCCATTCCTGTATTTTTATGTCTCTCTCTCAAAGGCATACAACCTTTTTTCTAGAGGTTACCCAAGTGTCAGCCCCCAATGAGGTTAAGATTAAAATATATGAAGAGTTTGGTTCCAAAACGCAATAAACACCATTTTTGAAAAAAAATTAGTTATTGCCAGAATCAGTATTATATCAGGTCAGTATTAAAAAGTAAATTCTTAATTTTACGCAAAATCCAATATATGCCGTGTTATTCTGTCATGTTTTCTCCCTTTTTTCCCAAAATGCAATAAACGCCACTCCCCCTTTTCTACAGAATGCCATAAATCCACTCCACAGATTGCAGCGCACCATTGCAATGTAAACAAACAATGGCGGCGCGCTGAGTACACGGAATCCTAGTTTTCCTCATCTACTTTATACTTCGTGATCAACAAACAAACAAAAACAAAATAATACTTTAATAGCATTGATAAACCTGTGATGGTTTTCTGTGACGGGAAAGAAACGTAAGCCATCAACATCTAATAATTCATGCAGAGGCACTCGGGAGACGGGTGCTTGTTTGCCCGGACCGACAGCATCAAGTTTCTGTCATGATAACACATTGACCCCAGGGGATCTTATGAAAAACTTTCCATAATTTTACTCAAAGTCAACGAAAATCGAGCAGGACCAAAACATTTTACAGCTGATCGCTGTGAAAAACATTAAGCGACGACGTCCCAAGTATAACGCAATGACAGGGATCTTAATATGACAAAGTAAGTGTTTTGATTAATGACATTAATGTTTATATTTTTTAATTAGTGTGTACAACTAGTCAACTAAATGAATATAACATGGCAAAGATGAATGCACATTTATATAGGTGATTGATTCAATAGATTTATAGCATTTTTAATAAAAACTTGTCATGGATTTATTGCATTTTGTGGAAAAAATAATCAGTTTTTATAATAAATCTTTGAAAATCAAGTTATGGATTTGAATTTTTTATGTTTTTATAACCTAAAAATGCTATGGGAAAGTTTGTAACAGAAAATAGTGGTTTTCATCTTGTCACTTTCTTGGTAGGCTATAGAAAACGTTTTTACCAAAATTTGTTAAAATGGATTTATTGCGTTTTGGAACCAAACTCTTCATATATACCTGTACATCTTTATACTACACAGATGTAGATGTCATTTATCAGTTAATCTACACATCTTGTACTGTGATGTTCACTCTACTCTGCTCTGTGCTGTGGCTGCGGAATCTACATGAACTTGAAAAATTAGCATAATAACAGAGAAAAATACAGTGCGGAACCAGGGCCGTTTTCATATGAGATTTAAATTGGGTTAAAGCTAACACAACTTTGTGTAAAGATTGGGGAATAAATCACAATCTTTACTGGGGCTGGGCAGACATTTTGGCAGACTAAGGCTGCGTCTCATTTCTCTGTCTTACCCCTTACCCCTCCTCCTCGGTTTTGTGCGTTCAGGTTAGGGGAAGTGGTGTCTCAATTCTTATTTTGATTAAGGGCTAGGGCCAAGGTGTAGGGCCACATAACCCTTGAAACAATGTTTGCGGAGGACCACACTTGAAAGAGAGGGGTAAAGCGTATACATTTCTCGTAAGTGCCAGCATCATGCTTTTTTATGGCTGAACGTCGACCTGTCAAGGAGTCGCACAAATGTAAGTATTTTCACCAGTTTAATTGATTATTATAAAAATGACACTTATGTTTTATGATACTTTAAAAAAATGTTCAATTATAATGTTTTTGTTTTGAATTGCTAGTTAACCGCTAGGTCGAAGGCAGCTGAAGTTATGCACTATTTGTCGAGCTGATAATCCTTGGCATGACACTTCATATTTTGGTTTTTAGGTGAAATTGGTGTGAGGTGAATTTGCTTTATATTACTATTCCTTGATTGATTTTACCGGTGAACTGGTTTGATATTGGTAGAGCTAGATTACCTAGGGACAGACCAGGGTGAGGTCACTGTTGCTACATGGCAGTACTATGGAGACATGCACAAGGTTTTGGGTGCCCGGCCTGCGATGGACCCCCCTGTGGTGGTGGCATCATTCCAACCAGAGCAGAGGATCTCAAGACAATCCTCATGTTGAGACTAATCATTTACCATGTAATTTAGTACTTTCATGAATTCCACTGACATCAGATTCGTAAACATCCTTCATCAATTTCATGAGGAGATATTTCCTGAAAATCTTCTAAAAAGTAACACGATTTAGTTCATTTCTTTAGGATATTGTGGAGCCCTCCACCTCAGAGCTCTCCACCACAGCAGCATCCTGGACCTCTGACAGAGGACCCAGTAGAATGCCAACCAGTACTCCAGCAGCAACAAGTGCCACGACATCTAGGAGGAGGTCCAATCATATTTTGGAGTTCCTGACCGAGGAGGCCCTTCAGGAGCAAAGGTGCCATGAAGAGAGTAAGGCGAAGTCATCGAGGTTTTTAGACCTCTTTGAAAGAATGATTGAAAAGATGTGAAAATAATTACCTGGTCAATTGCACAACTGTCTACATATAAATGAAATCTATTTGTTTTAAGAATTTATATAATTTACATTTAAATATGTTTTATTGTTCTAAATATTACCTGTTCAATTGCACAACTGTTTACATATTAATTAAATATATATTTATGTTTTAGAGTTTATATAATTTATATATTCGAATATGTATTATTGTTATATTTACATATGTTGTAATATTGACTAGTAAATATGGGCTTTTCTAGATGTGTAAAAAAGGCTTTTCTAGATGTGGATAATTTCTATGAAGCACAGTCACCATATGTAGTGTGTTTTAAAAGATTTAATGCAAACAATTGTAGAAATCCTACTACACCCCACTCCACTCCTGGAACAAAAAATAATACCAATGTAAGAACATGCCTACTCATCATTAAAAACTTCCTTTCTTAGTTCTCAGGCTGTTATAAAAAAAAAATGCAATAAGAAAATATGTAACAATAACAATTATACAACAATACAAACACATGAATGCCAACAGTTTAGAACTTGGGGCAAGACAGTAGAAGAACAATATCAAATTACTATACAATTCTTAAATATATTACATATATATATATATATATATATATATATATATATATATATATATATATATATATATATATAATTCTCATGAAGGAGATGTCTCTTCATGTGGCCTGCACAATCCCAGAAACTTTGGCAGCCAGTGCATCTCATGTAGCATTCCCTGAGGCTTTGTTAAGTGCCACTGGTTCATGGGGAGGATAGGGGTCAAGATCGTTCCTGGCAATATCCTCATCAGGATCCAGTGTGTCCCCATTGTCCAAGCACACATTCTGTAAGAATGCACAGGTAGCATTTACCTGAGGTGCAAAGGTAGGTTTGACTTCCAGTGCCCGTTTGTGTCATGGACTGACCCTGGGTAACCCATGAAGATGTCCAGGAACCTTACATCTGCATCACATATGGCCTGCATATTGATGGAGTAAAAGCCTTTGTAGTTAAGATAGTCTAGACCAGTGGTTCTCAAACTTTTTACACCAGAGGTCTTCAACGTTTTTTGGGTCAGGGACCCCTTAGATGAGAGAGGCATGAAGCAGGGACCCCCTGATACTAAATGTGTAAAACTGATATATTTAAGTAATCAGTAAGGTACGAGAGGCTGCCTTTTCGTATTAGGCACAACGCAAAGTGTAGTAAAGTACAACTATTGACCAATCAGAATCAAGGACTGGAACTGTTTTATAAAAAACAAACCATATTGTCACACAGCGATACTATATTAAGACAGTACATTGGCAATATTATGCTGTTGTTGTACATGCATAATTTTTTTTTGTTAAAGTAGATTTAGTTTTTATATGAATATAATAATAATAATAATAATAATAATAATATGAATGTGAATAAAATAAAAATAATATAATATTATTTTAAGGTATTTGCAGTGTAATAGATTTTCATTTTATTGTGAATTTACCTGAACCTGGGCTTTCAGTTTATAAAGATGACTGATCATGGTGAATGACACAAAGAGACTCTCTATTCTGGTGGGGATAGAGGTTGTGCTACTTTATAATTCAGAGGTTTGTTGCCTTTCTCGTGTATCGTCATTGTCACGAGATTGAGTAACGCAGGTTTATTTTCTGCATAGCTTTATATCAGACTCAGGAGAACAACATGCATTGAGTCCACGCGCATCTCTTTGGGGCAACTTTTTGAGAGGCGGATTTCAACCTGACTATGAATCTTGCACAAAGCACCATCACTGTGCGCGTTTCATACATTTTTAAAACCGAGCGATAGTTTTGTCAAAGTTTATAATGCAGACGCGGTCTGGCGTCATTTGCCTTTTGAGTTAGCGCTTTAAATCTGAACCGCGTGAAACAGCTGTCCAAGTTCAGAAATATAACTTAGATGAGACAATGTCGCACTGATCCTAAAATAACTTTCTGAAAGAAAGACACACATGCCTATAAGATTTACCTGTTTTATGATGCCTTTTCTGTCGCTACTGCTGCTTCCTGAGTGTACATTTATAGTCTTCAGATATTTTATTTTGGTCCGCTTGTTAAACTGAACGCGCGCCTTCGCGGCCACGCACGTGCACAACTTAAAGGGGACATGTAACTTTTTTTGTACATATATTTTACGTTTTTAGCAAAATATAGCTTGTGGTCAAACATCATTTGGCGGACCCCCTGCAGGACCCCCGGTTGAAGACCCATGTTTTACACCCATGGCTCTCCAAGTACCACCATAATGACCAACGTTAAATTCCAGAAGTGCAGAAGGCCTAACTATTCAGAGCAATGTTCTTCATTGCGCGGCTCAGCAAGCTTTCATTTGTGGCTCGCATGGCAGTAAATAATACAGTGATATGATCATGCAGGCATGCACTTTTTCTGTCTTCTCTGCTCCGGATGCTAACTTTGTTAGAAAACCATACCTAATTAGATCAAGATGCACATCGATAAGCCTGTTCAATCTCATACAGTGCTTGGAAAGAGCGATCGTCATATGACAGTAAAGTAACGTGAGGTAAGACTGCTTGTTATGCTTTCGAATTGCCCTCGCGGGTCGCGGTACAGTAATGTCACTCGCCAACCGGTCTGTGCAGTGCTGCATGAAATTACGAGAAAGGTGGCCCCCTAGTGGTTCAGGGGGCACTGCATATGCATATTATAAGAATGCTTAGCATTAAAATCCTGTTTTTGTCATTAAGGGAAATCATATTGTCTCAGTTACAAATTTGACTGGTAAATGATAAAGAATGATTTGCCCTTTTATTTATTGCATTGCAACAGATTGATAAACAGACATGCTATTTATGACTGGATGTAACTTTTGATACTTTGCGGTAAAGGCGGCTCTCCTATTGACCCTGACCTATCAGTGTGGCTCTCATGAAAAAAATAGTGAAGACCACTGATTCAGAGCTACGCACAGTTTAAAAAAAGTTTTATTCCTAATACGAATATTTATAATTTTTTCCTTATACGAATATTTATTATTGTCAGCCAACCATTACAGAGTTTGATCATTAACACTGCACTGTGCTTGCATTAAATAAATGTGGGGAGAGGAGGGCCTTCTGTCGTGGTGACAGATGTTTACAGTATAAAAAAATGCACCGCACTGCTCTTTTCTTAAATCAATTAAATAAAGGCAGTGCTCTCCGCCTCGCGTTTTAAGCTTTTAAAACCTGCATGGTGTGATTGGCAGCTAACTGTTTTTTCACTCTTAGTTGAGCTGCTCGCGTGTGTGCAATGCACATGAAATGATCCACTGTAAAATATAATTAAGGCATATTCGTGCAGATGTAATAATAACAATAAAACTTTGATGGGGATTCACTGAAAAATACCAAATAGAATTAAATAGAATATCCAATTATTTCTTTCCTCGACATTGATGAGATATCTTGTCAATTAAGAGAAAAAAATTTCCTGCCAATGACGCTGTCCTAATGAGTTTTTACGGTAATCTGTAATTCCGCTATTATCCACTACCCAATTTATAAAAGACTGAGGCAAAAACTAATTTTACAGATTTTAAACGACGTGTATGCTTTGATAATCGTTCTGAATCTGATCTCTTACAAAATACCTTTTCAAAAATGCATATATTTCAGCTTTTTGCTCAAAATTTGGTATTTTTGAAGAAACCTACCCATATTTAAGATACAAACTGAAAATACAGGAAAATTTTAACAAAATTAAAAACAAAACAATTTTCAAAACTAAATGTTTTGGCAAAAAGTGGCAGCTCAACCAAGTACACCCTGCGTTTTGGGGCCCCTTGGTAGATCAGGGTCCAAGTCAATTGCTAAACTTTGCCTAAGTCCACCACTGTCTGTAACTTCTTAAAACAGATGAATCCATATTTACATATATAGTTGAATTTTATTCCATATACTTCAGATTCATTCATGCTTTTTTGATACATGCTACATTTGTTTTCTTTCACGGACTATGGACCCCAAAAAAAGTAGCCTTGGTCACCCTATGTATAAAATTCTAGTTCCGCCAGTGCAACTGACACTTTTATTTTTATTTATTTATTTTTTAAAACATTCATATGCCCCTAAACACTTACCCCTTTAATATGTGTTCTTTAATGTGGTAATAGATTAAAATAATTTAAAATATGAATTTTAAAGTCCCTCTGTGGTGAAAATCAAGTTTTTATTATTGTTTGCTGAGTATTTTCTCTATAAAATTTGTGTTTCCCAAAGACAGTCTCATTCCCGCACTTTGAAATCTCAAAGATGACTAAAATTATTGACCACAGGGGGAAAGTGATTCACTAAACTCTTTTATTTTACTTAGTAGTAGACACACTATTTCCATAAAATTACCAGAATTTTAATGATAAGTAAGTTATGTTTTAGACAATCTGAGCAGCACTAACCTGTAAATGTGAGTCTGACAGGAGTCCCAAAATGCATTCCATTTCCATTGATTCGCGTAGAACAGTAATACAAGCCAGTGTCAGGCTCTCCAACCCCAACTATTGCTAGGCTTACATACTTAGTTATATTCTCTTCTTTTAGCTGATAGTGGCTTGCATCCTCATTATGTTCAATAATAAACTTTTTTTTCTTTATATTTCCTCTTTTTGCAAATATTAGTAAAGTCATCTTTTCTGATCTCAAATGAAACCATTCCAATGTAGAGCTGGCATTTACATTACAGGACAAAGTAACATTTTGTTCGTGTTGGACAATCATATCCACAATGGATGCACATATCCAGCACTGAGAGGCGATACCTGGGGTAAAAAGTTAAAAAAAATCAAGGGATATTACACAATAATATAACAAATGTATATGTTCTATTAATCGCTTACTCTAACTGTTAAACTAAAATTTAGAATACTAGATTAAGTTAAGCAACATATAGGCTACTTACCAACTAAAATTATCACATTGAAAATATATTTGCTCATCTTTCAATCTCTGTGGCAGCAGGGAGAACTTATAATTGCTCAAGTTTGTCAGCATTAGCTAAGTCAGGTTTACAATTATAAACCACAGTAGTGCATGTTTCCACTTATGGTGGTTTTCACGAAAAGGCAAGAAATTGTTCACTGATGCATAGCACCACACTTAGGTTTCATTTCTGAAGAATGAGGAAACTCTAGTACAGCTCTGCTCACATGCTGAAGTACATCAGTTTGACTAGCAAAAATATGTGTGCCTAGAGATCAGTCCTTGAATATACTCAGAACATTCTACATACATGGAAAATGCTTACAGGTCAACACTTACCACCAGTGTTGGTCAAGTTACTTGGAAATAGTAATTAGTTATTGATTACATTACTTCCCTAAGAAAGTAATCCTGTTACTTTACTGATTACTTATTTTTAAAAGTAATTAGTTACTTTACTAGTTACTTTTAAAAAACATGATGCATGACCTGAATATGCTACAGTATAAAGCAACAGGGCCCGGTTGCATAAAGCACCTTAAGTGTAATTTTCTCTTAAAGGTATAGCGGAAGATTTTCGTTTTCCGGGGTGGATCATCAAGACTATTGGTCATCCCAGATGTCAATCATTCTGATTATATGTTGACGTATAACCGTTGTACGTGCTCGCCTCTAGGTTCGCTTTCTGTACATGCGCACTTTCACATGTATGTGTGTTGTGCTACGGTTTCAACCATTCATTGAAGCTCGCATTCTCGCTGTGTTTTTTTTCAAAATGTCTGAGGGTCACAAGAGAAAAAGTGTCTACGAATTGTATGGCAAGAAGAGAAAGGACTATAAAGAAAGAAACAAGACCAGACTGTTTATGGAAGACTATTTCACACGCTGGCGTGAGCTAAAAGGACAGGTTGGGCTTCCCACGCGAAGTTTCTACTGGAAAGGTACATTTTTTCATGCTATTTGGAGAAATCCATTTAAAATCACTGCTAGTAAAAGTTGATGTAAGCTATGATTAGCGATGCTAGCCCTGGCATGAGTCATGAACCGCACAGACACGGTAAACATGCCGACAGCAACTTGTAAACAGAGCGAAGAGAAGAACTAGGCTCCTGCATGCTCTCTCTCTCTGTCTCGTGCACGCGTTTAACAGGCGTTCCCTCTCGGGAGTGTTGCGTGTGCATTTTTTTAATAATATGGAGGGGCGGTTCTTTTAAATAATTCGTGAAAATCTTCCACTATACCTTTAAGTTCACCCTTATGTTTAATTTAAACTTAAGGGTGTTGCAAAAAAAAAAAACTTACGTTTTTTTTGTTGCATATCCACGGCAACAATAGTATTTTATAACAACAAATCTGGGTCGCTGTCGTGAAACATTTAACAATTACCCTTAACTAAGAGAACCATTTAAGGGATTATACTGTATGCAACACCCTTAAATTATTCTCTTACAGTAGGTAAGGGGAATTAGCTCAAATGGTAGAGCGCTCGCTGCGCAAAGGAAGGGGCCCAATCTTTGCGCCCCCGCGCGCAAGCGAAACAGACGCAAAAAGCGGGTACACGGCGCCAGATTTCGCCTGTAACAATATTCGGGATATTTTCCTGTGCGTTATGTCATGTTACAGTAGTTTTAGTTATATGTGAAACAAGTCACCCTCCGCGGGCTGGACTCGAACCCGTGGTCTGCGTGACGAAGTATCCAACAAATTCTTACAAAAAATGTACTGTAGTAAAACCATGGTTACCACAAATTAAACATGGTTTTGCTAATAGTAAACAATACACCAAAAAGCATGGTTACTACGCTTTTACCACAAAAAAACATGGTTAATTTAACTACGCTACTATTAAGTTTAAAGAACATTACCTGCTTATATAAAAATGAATAAAAACCATACTACACTTTACCACAAAAAATATGGTTGATTTAACGATGCCTCTATTATCTATGATCATTATATTGGATGATATTAAAAATTTTGTGAATATTATTATTTAAACGAATATTACTTGTTTAAGTTTATATAAAAATTAATAAAAAGCATGGTTACTACACTTTTACCAGAAAAAACATGGTTCATTTAACTGTGCCTCTATTAGTTATCTACTATGACATATCATTATATTGATTGATATTCATTATTTTGTGTTTTTTTAATAGAATATTACGTGTTTATAAGGTAATGCAAGTAAGGTAAATTTGTATGTTTTTTATGTTTATATAAAAATGTTTCTTTAAAGATGTGTTTTTGTGTGGGATATGATTTGATTGATATGATTTATCAGATTTATTTATCAGATCCACAGACACTTCAGATGTAAAATGTTTTATTAAAATAAATACACACAAATATTGAAATGATCACAGCACGCACGCACGCACGCACGCACGCACACACATGTACAATTGTTGGACTTTAAGGCGTCCATCTGCATGTTCATAATTGGAGGAAAGACACAAATATCTAAATTGAATATTTATTGATCAGATATGAAAAAGTTTACAGCGCCGGGTTGTCTCAAGTCTTAACAGCAAGATTCGACCAACAACAACCAGCTCAGGACAAAAACATGGGTATTTATCGTCGTTCTTTCTTCAACATTCTCCTCCCCCAGATGGCTGTTTTCCTTATCAGATTCCATCACCACATACCTGTGGGGGGTTGCATAGCAAACAGACAGAAAGACATACACAGACCATTCTGTTCCCTGGGGCATTATGTCCTTTTTGGACATCTTTGTAACTTTGTAAAACATAATTATTCAACAACACAACAATACTCCATTGTTCATAAATTGGTTAAATGCATTCATTAGTTAAACACACTAATTTTCACTTTCTCTAAATGTAACACAGTTATAAAGCAAGCAACTTGTTTATTGAAACCATCTGTTCTGGGTGTTTTCCCTCCAGGGCTTTTTACAGCCCCCCGGCTCACACACACACACACACACACACACACACACACACACACACACACACACACACACTTTGTGCCCTCGAGCATTTCATCCCTACATGTCAATGTCTTATTACAGGGCAATCTTCTACATTATTCATGGGCACAAAGGCATAATCATTTATATATTTTAACACATTAATATTCATAGCAACATGTAATTTTATAAATCCAAACACCTCTACATGTAACAATCTGGAAATGAATGATTGCCAGTGAACTAATATCAAAAGCATGCACTTCTTTGTCTGTGTGTTTTCTCCTTAAAGCTTTGCTCTTATCTCGGCCATCACCAGCTGGAAATTCCTTCATTCAAGCTACCTCCCCCCAATAACCCTCCACACACAGACAGCTCTCTTGTACTCAGCACAGAAATCATTGTTTTAAAAATACACATGAATTAAGATTATAAACAGCACGACTAATAAAATAAAATCAAATCCCACACAATATATACAGGAAAGATGTTATTTATTGAGGTGGTGGAGTTTGACATGTTTCTTGCTGGCGCTGCTCTGCCAACCATTCCTCTTAAGATTTGCCATTTGAGGCACGCAAGCAAAATGTGGCATTACCATATCGGCTATGGCCAAACTCTTTCGTTTTGGGCTGCCCACATTTGCTGCACGTGTTAAAAGTAACCCCTCGCACATACTTCCTCTTCTGGACACCACTTTCATTCTCCATAGCCCGTTGGCGCCTGTTCCTTTGCGTGTAACGGGACACAGGAGCAGCAGACGCCGGAGCAGGCGGAGCTGGGACTGCACTGGATGTCGAAGCACCAGAAGGTGGAATCACCACTGACACAGTCATGTCTGGATTAAAGACTACCGTGCCAAACGACAACCCCGGTGCTAAAATGTGCTGCATAACTCCTGATGCTGTTGGGGCAGGTGCGATGGGTGCTAAAATGGGCTGCACAACTCCTGATGCTGTGGGGGCGGGTGCGATGGGGGCCAAAATGTGCTGCATAACTCCTGATGCTGTGGGGGCAGGTGCGATGGGCTGCACAACTCCTGATGCTGTGGGGGCGGATGCAATGGGAAACTCCCTGGTGGCAGCAGCTGGCTTTCGACCTGGTCGCAGAAGAGGAGCCTGTCCTTCACGATTTGGTGGAAGGAAAAATTGATGTTTTGGGCCTGATGTCGATGGCACTTCATTCAATTTTTCCCTCGGTGGAGGCAGGTGCGTATCAGCCACAGCAATTGGGTTAGATGGAGTCAGACCCTGACCGAGGACGCCCATTTCCTGTCTATTCTTCCACTTACGAAACCTGAAAAAATTTAGTTTTATTATATATATGTATGTAAGTATTCAGTTAATTTGAAGCGAATGATGTGCCATGCTTATCACTGAGTGAGTGTCCTATGGTTTATCTCAAACAGCTGGATCGTTGTTTCATCCATCAGAGTGGGATTGTTAAGCACCAACTCTCGGATGTGGTGGTAATCTGAAAGAACTTTAGACCACCTGGGGGTGCAAACTCCATCTTTCTTGGTTGGCGACTTGTGTAAAGCACACAGCTTCATACAAATGGTATTAACCAAGCGGTTGGCGTCGGGTCACTGCGCTGGACCCCCAGGATGTCCAATCAGACACCCTTTCACACTCTCCACACCTGGTGTGACTCCAGACCGCTTCGGTGCCTTATAGCGCCCATGTGTCAGCTGAGGCTGATGTCGAGGCTGGTAGTTGACCCGCTGCTTATCGAAATCTAGGAGAGCTGTCCACAGCTGGATGGCCTCTGTCACCTGCTGGTCAGTAAGGTAAGGAGCCTCACGAAGACCCACCAGGTAACCAGCCAAATCCTGGACCTTGTCCCACCCAGCGATGCCATCGGGTCCTATGACTGCTCCCTAGTAAATGCAGATTTATGTTAATTTATGTGGAGTAAAACAAGATTAAAATGAGTTTTTTTTTCAATTGCTAACAAGCATTGTTTAAGCTCAATACTAAGGGGGCATTTAAAAACTGTACACAGTCGAAACCTGTCACAGCAGGAACAAGCAACTAACCCAACAGGGTTGGACTTCTTATTAATGTCACTGTGCTGTAATGAGGTTAATGTGATCCATCAGTTCAATGCATTCAATATCCACATCTTCCAAAATTCTTCTGTCATTTATGCTTTACCACTTGCAAAACACAATGTATTATGTATACTATCTACATTTCTCAAATGCTAACACACTGCTTTTGAAATTGTTATAAACATTTTCAAAAGAATGATGACAAATTGAATGCATTTCTTCAGTAATTGTTTTAAAATATAGAAAATTGTAGCAGAAAATAAAATAGTAATCATTCTAAGCTAATTGCAGTTTTACTTGAAAGCCAACCCAGGTGTTCTGCTCTAGTCTCATTACCATGATTTACAGTATTAGAAGGGGATATCTTGGAACTTATTTAGCAATTTTGCAATATGGATAAAAGACAGGTTGGTAAGGAAAGTAGATTGGTTCAGAGAGGGAGAGTATGTGGAGGAATGCTTGTTAGCAATTGAAAAAAAGACCTTAGAGTGTCTTACCTGAGCCTCGTCGGAAATACTGCTTCCAGTGTCAGATGACTGTGACAGTACTGAAGGGGCAGGGGCAAGATGCTGTTGTTCTCCACCAGGAGATGATGATGTGGACGGCTCAGCCAGTGACACACCAGCCATCGATGCTAGGGACTGATGCAGAGGCAAAGATGAGGGGCTGTTTTCAAGATCACAGCAAGGGTCATCCTCATACAGCACTGGAACTGTGATGTCCTCCATGATCTCTTCCTCAAACCCCTCATCTTGCAGGTCCTGATCAGCAACTTCCTCCACCAGCCTGTCTTCCTCCTCTGGGTTCTGGAGCACTGGAGGAAGTGTTTTGCCAGTCTGGCTATGTCCGGATGGAGGACGCTCCTTTTATGGCATCTTCCATCCTGTCATCATACCAGCGCGTCAAGCCCTCAAGAAGATAAGCCTGAAAATGTGCATCACTGGCACTGGTTCCTAAAAGTCAGATAAACAAAAATGGTTTTGTGTGTCACACATGTTCAAGATATGTGCTGCACATGAGGTGCTATGTAATTACATAAACAATTATTGGTTTTATAACCAGAGTTACTAGTGACTGATAAGACAGCTTTGTCAATGCTTATGACATCAGAAAAGACCTGTAATATTACTGTAGAGTGTGACATTTATTAATGTGACATTACTTTAAAGAAATATTTTTAATCCATATGTATGTAATACCTGGAATAAAACGGTTTAGGTGGAGGTGGAATGATTCCAAAGAGGTAGAGCCACGGGCACATCTGTAGCAGCACAGCTCCACACCGCCTTTCTTCAGTGTCCCTGTCTTCGTGTAGAGGGGAAAGTTCTCTGGGTCTTGGATACACTGTACGTGCTTACGCTGTTCTTTCCAAATCTGCTGGATCCGTTCATGGTCCAGCAGAGGAACTCCCAGAGTGTCTTTACCACTTGCACTGTCAAACAGATCAACCAGAGATCCAATCAATCTGGTGGTCTCCTCCACACCCCTGGTCCTCCTCCGGCAGTGCAGTGCCAACTCTCTCCGGGTAATGCGGGCACTCAGCGCCTTTCCTGAGATGTGGGCAGCCTTCTTTGCTGCCAGCTCACCCTCCTTTGCACGGTGAAGAGCAGCCACATCATCTGAATCCCACTCAAAGATGCACATGGACAGACGTGCCATGAAGATCCCGTAG
The DNA here is from genome assembly GCF_027580225.2 of Misgurnus anguillicaudatus. NCBI lineage: Eukaryota > Metazoa > Chordata > Actinopteri > Cypriniformes > Cobitidae > Misgurnus > Misgurnus anguillicaudatus. The sequence continues at coordinate 5,069,427 of NC_073356.2, read as the reverse complement.
AGCGGATGAGCCTCTGTCGTGTGACACCTGCAGCAAATCGCCGCATGAAATGCCAGATGTCAAGGCGCACTTCAAGCTCATCCCACTCCGAAAACATGACATTCACCTGAGACTTGCCATGAAGACTGCAGCAATCTCTGTCCAGGTACTACACTTTCGGGGCTGCCTCTCCTGCCTCCCGGTAGCGTTTCATTAGGCCAGCTGCCATAGGGTGCAGTCCATGTCCCTCTGCAGCTGTCAGCACAGAGACAAGGACTTGGCCGTGTTCGTTTCCTACATTTGTGCACCAGGCAGCTGTTCCTGCAGCAGCACCGGCAAGTTTCTTTGTGACCTATTGCAAAAAATAAAATAATTAAAAACTGTGTACACACACATATCCATATGGCAAATTTCTGGATACAGGGATGTGTTACCTTCTTTGTGGAGTCCATCTTCAGAACACAGCCCAAGACAGATGTAATTTTGGCTTTGACCTCATGCAGTTGCCCCAGAACATCCCTGGCGTACACGGCTAACAGCCACTTAGGTTTAGGTAGGGCAGGTAAAGAGGGAGGCTCGGCAAACACAGGTGGCTGCACAAGGGAGGACCTAGTAAATGGTTCACAGGCAGTCAGGTACTGAAGGACACGCTGTGTCCATGCCTCACTGTGTTGTTCCATGAGCTTCTTGTACAGCTGAGTCACGCTGTTGCCCTGTGTCCTCTCCCTCATCATCCTCAGCACCGGTTGTCACATGAGTATCTAAAAAACAACAATATAGTCAAGCAAATGCTTTGGTTGGTAAACAAAATCACAAATTGAAGTGCCTAATAATGAATGATTGTCATTATGAATTACCTGTATGTCAGCAAAGCTGGAAATTGACTGCGGTGGCCCATATCCAGTTGCCCTAAAATGTCCTCGGACCAGGCGGGATATTTCTTTTTGCAGCGTTTGCACTCCAGATACTCAGTGGCAAAATCATACCAACCGTCGATGTCCAAGACTTTGCGCACAGTACGGTAAAGTCCTGCAGCTGTTAGTTTGTGCTTACCACAGTCTGGTCGAACACAGACAAGAGGAAATAGCCACATCTTAAGCGGCATCCACAAGAAAAGGGGCCGACAGAAGAAGAGGTCAGGTGAGGCGGGCGGCTGAGTGTGAATTAAAGGGACCTGAGGAGGATACCACCAAAGCTTAAGTTGGGACACTAGTTCCGGCTTGCCGGTTCGCGGGTTGGCCTTAAATAGTGTGTTCTGTATCCACTCATGCTGGAAAGGTGGAAGATGATCTTTCCAGTGAACTGGAAGCTCAGCTGGTGGCGGATGATGTGGAAGACCTGGTGCTTTTGCTGTTTCCGCTGATGGAGACGGACCAGAACAGGACTCTGAGTGAATTAAAACAAAAACAATATAAGAATGAATGATGCATTTCATAGTAAAATACCACAAAGCAGCCCACAAACAGTCTGCAAAGCAGAATTTTGGACAAGTATTAATAAATATTAGGATTATATTTAGAAATAACAGTGAGGAAAATGGTACTAGTGTAAAGAAGCAAAGAACCCAGTGTACACTTTATTGATGTAAGATCCCAGCAAGCAATTGTGGCTAAAATAAGGCAGAATTTGGGCTGCCCATGAAAGTCTAACAGATGTCTAACCATAGCACACAAATAGATGATGCATATACTTTAAGAACATGTAAAAGAAATGAAAGCAAACACCTTGAACACCTGTTGACTTTGCTTAGATAATGGAATATCATACATTCATAACTCAAAGTTATTTAGGCAAGAACAGCATGTAAATGTATTCAAGGTTATTTTAGGGTAGAAGTGGGTTACTCATGGCTGGACTACATTGTGTCACATACGTGTGTGTGGTAAGAAGAAGAAGACAAGTAGTTTCCAAATAACATATAAACTTTACTTTCAAAAGCAGGATGAATTTACAACACAACATGAACACACTTTGCTAACTAACACGACTGAGACCGGACAAGGAAGACTGAAACAAGCACAACTTAAATAGGGCTCTAAACTAGATAATTAATGATAAACAGGTGTTGACAATTGGACAGATGAACAGAGGATGATGACAAACTAACAGAGGATAACTAATCTAGGAAGGTGAAACTCAAAACATGCAATGGACACAGATAGGAACGTGACAGTTCGCCCCCCTCCGGCAAAGCGCGACCTCGCGCTGTGGAAGACAGATGATGACAGAATGGATGCTGGACTGGGACACAGGAGGAATGGGCAAAAAACTGAAACACAAATAAACAGGCAGATAAACATTAAAGTCCATGGTGGTAAGGGAGATGCAATGAGCCATGGAGGACTGGACGGAGGGAGGAGCCATGGAACAGGCAGTGAAGGACGACGGCAGGATGGCCTCCATGCTACGACCGACGGAAACCAGTTGGAGGAGAACAAGTGAGCAGATGGAGAGACGATGAGGACAAGCAACATCTCTGGCTTAGGAGACCCAGGCGAAGTCGAGGTGATGAGCGTTGAAGGTGGAGCCAGAGTGCCCAAGGACTGAGGGGGAGCTGGAGAGACCAAGAACAGAGGTGATCCCGGAGGGAAGGAGGAACCCGCTGTAACCAGAGGGGTGGAGAGGCAGAGCGTAGCGGCCGACTCGCAAGTCCAAGGTGGAAGTAGAGTGACGAGTGACCAAAGGGGAGCCGGTAGGACGAGGGAACCCAGCGACGCCACAAGGCTGCGGGTCTCGGGTGAGACCAAAAGAGGGAAGAGCTGAGGCTGAGTCGATAGGTCGACAGGACAGGATGGAGTGCAGGGAACAGAGGATGACGGTGTGAATGCAGGATCCTCGCATCCAGATGCTGTAGGTTGCATGGCCGGCGATACAGCGTCACTGGGCGCCGGGCTGCAGACATCTAACAAAGACGTGAACTGAGACTTGACTAAACTAGGTGATGGCAAGATGACAGATACAGATGGGTGGGAAGCAGGACCTCACTGCTCCAGTCGATAAGCCAGTCCTCGGTTTCAATATCCACCAAAACCCCTTCGGCCACTGAAGTCACGGGCTCACATCCCTGGTCAGATTGGTGAGTGGGCTCTTCGTCCTGTACGATAGTAGCCTCAGTCCTCTTCTCATTGGGATCTGGCTTACTCATCGTGGCGGGTAGTCCTTCTCCGTCTGCGGGGGGCTCACATGATATCTTCGCGGCCATGGGTGGTGGATCGGGTTCTGAGGTAGGCTGTCTCGCTGGTGCTGAGTTGGATTCGACGATTGGGTCATATTCTTCTACGGGGGAGACGATGAAAGATGATTGTGCAATACACAAAGCAATATTAATGTAACTTGACAATGACCATACGGGATTTGCTTGTGGTATTACAAACCGCAACTCTTCGTCCAGTCCAACCCAGAACCCCTCCATAAGGGTAAGATCACTGCAAGTGGTGTGGTGGCAGATGTCTAGAAACTCCTCCACATATTCTTCTAGACTCTTGCCGTTCTGGAAGAGAAAGACGATTCTTTCTGAGGAATGTCTTGCTTTACCTCCAGGGTGAATGTTGTTGGCAGCAATATCCATCTTAATTCCAGTTTTTGGTCCGGTCTTCTGTCACATACGTGTGTGTGGTAAGAAGAAGAAGACAAGTAGTTTCCAAATAACATATAAACTTTACTTTCAAAAGCAGGATGAATTTACAACACAACATGAACACACTTTGCTAACTAACACGACTGAGACCGGACAAGGAAGACTGAAACAAGCACAACTTAAATAGGGCTCTAAACTAGATAATTAATGATAAACAGGTGTTGACAATTAGACAGATGAACAGAGGATGATGACAAACTAACAGAGGATAACTAATCTAGGAAGGTGAAACTCAAAACATGCAATGGACACAGATAGGAACGTGACACATTGGGTTTATAGTTAGCCGTCATTTCACTGTCTCGGTTTTTGCTTGCTGGGATAAAATGTAGATGTGTAAATTAGATAGAATAGAGCAAGGATATGAGGCGTGGGGAATTTAGTATGAATTAATGATGCCCACAGACATGAAGCATGCACACAGACACAGTAAGGAAAAGCTGTTCCTCTAATAATTAGAACAATTAATCCCAACCATCCTGTCTGCTAAGGTGGAGCTAAAGAGTGAGTGAGAAGTGCAAGCGGTGTGAAAAAGTTATGCAGTGATTGTTTAACAACAGGTACGTTCGGAAACCCAAATACACTGACACCTAATGGTGCTTACCATTAGTGAAAAGCTGCCTTCGGGTCAAATGTGTGGCTGGGGGTTTTGCTGCTGGAGGAGGTAAAGTGGACTGAAGTAATGGATCTGGAAACAAAAAACAAATTTGCCATAATGATACATAAATACATGTAAAACTGCTGTAAGGAAAATTCAATATTCACACAGTCCTACTCACAGTGTTTCACTGGTGACATGAGTTTTCTCGCCAGGTGTGAAGGAGACAAATGTTTGCCACGCGTCAACAGTGCTTTCACAGTGGCGCTCTGGTGTACACCAGTTTTGATGGCTGCGGGTGAAGGTGCAGAGACACTGGAGGTTGCACGTGGACGTACAGAGGCACTGGAGGTTGCAGGTGGAGGTACAGAAGCACTGGGGGTTGCAGGTGGAGGTGCAGAGGCACTGGAGGTTGCACGTGGATGTACAGAGGAACTGGAGGTTGCAGGTGGAGGTGCAGAGGCACTGGAGGATGCAACTTGAGGTGCAGGCTGGCATACACGGGTGCCCACAGCAGAAGCCTGTCTTTTCAAGACATACGTCTTGAAAATGGCCATGTTGGTGTTGGGGTTGGGATTTGCCTTTACCAGGTACCTGATGAGGGCTTGGGCCTGGGCTTGGGCCTGCTTGCTCTGGTCCTCATAAACATCCTTCATGGACCGGCCCTGGAAGTCACCAAACTCCACCATCAAGTAGCCTTGGTCTCCAGTTGCATGGGCTTCTGCTTGCATTTCCTGCTTTCTCTTATACTTCTCCACTTCTTCTGCCATCTCTCTTATAAGAGAAGTATACTGCAGGTACAGCTGTTTGTTTTCTGACAGCGGGTTTGAATGGGCTTTCTCACTGGAACTGCTAAGCACCAAATACACTGCATACCCCAGAGAGTTTTCCAGGAGCCATCTAAATCGCTGGCCCTGGTACTTCCCAAACTGAAGTTTGCAGTGAGCGAGAACTAAAAACTGATCACTGGGGTCTCCACCATTTGTGCTGACAAAAGCTCTAGCCTCTGCCAGCACCTCCTCTTTACTTTTGGCCCTTCCGGACTCAAGCTTTTCTAAGTGCTTTGCCTCTGCTGATGGTGCCATGAGGAGTCGGCTTGATGTTGCCGATTGGCGTTGAAAAACAGGATACGCATACATTTTCTGAAAAGAAAATTAGAAAGACACTATTACCACTAGCAATCTGACGTTAAGTGTGTAATGGTAATTTAACAAGCTACACATAAACCATATTACTGTGGTAATAAATATGGCTATGACCATAAACTGGCTTGCTGATGAGTTTTCTACAGGGGAAGGAATTTCGGATACCGTATATAAAATATGTAAAGTCAAATATTAAGTCTGAAATTTACTTCTATTTCCAAAGCTGTCGTCTTAAACATCACGATTCTAGGGGCCTAGACAAGCCTTGTGCATGATAGAGAATAATACTAAGTAATTTAAAGTTGGTTTGATACCTTTAGGCCAAACAGTATTGTAGTTTAAAGGATTTACAGTAGTGCATACATTTAATATTCCCAATTTTTTTAAATATATAAAATAATAAATCAGAGAATTGTATAATGTAAGGGATTTTTTTGACCATTTTACAATTAGTTTGGTATTAAAAAGTCGTATAAAATAGTAGTTGTATATATAGTTTTTTAATTAAGCCTTGTACTATGCAAAGGAAATGTGTTTATGCATATCTGACGTACGTTACTGCAGTAAAGTTGATTTTATATTTGATATTCGTTTGAATAATAATAATTTGTTTGACTCTATAGCACTTGCTGCTTTTATTTAATCAATTAACAATACGACCCAATGGCAGAAGGATGACAATTTTTTCCTAATAATATCCTTTCATAGCAAAAAAAAAAATACACATTACCCTAAAAGGGTCCTTGCGCTATGAGGGGGATATTTTTGAGGAACGTTTATCTTTCATCCAACTGTCATGAGGATATTGTTACATATAATTTATAAAACCAACTTTACCACACTTATCTCTTATTGTTTTGGACTGAAAACATGAACAGAGAGTTTAACTTTAATGAGTATGAAACCGAATGTCTAATGAATGTCAAACGTTGAACTAACGTTAACTTAACCACCGTGTTAAACTGCACAGAAGAAAACATTTCCAATACATGCTAGACAGCTATATAGGCAAGTTTAATTTCCGAAACATATACACATTATATTAAAGGGGACATTCCACAAGACGTTTTTAAGATATTAAATAAATCTTTGATGTCCCCAGAGTATATTATGTGAAGTTTTAGCTCAAAATACCATATAGGTAATTTATTGTGGCATGTTAAAAAAGGCACTTTATGGGTCTGAGCAGAAATGCACCGTTTTTGTGTGTATCCCTTTAAATCCAAACGAGCTGCTCAGGTGGGCGGAGTCTCAAGCGCTCACGCTGTAGCATCCAGGAAGATTCTCTCACGAAAGAAGTTAGTGAGCGATGTTAAGCATTATATATTTGAACAAGTTTAAAAAGTCAATCATCTGTTTTATGCATACTAAATACATGTTTATCAGCAGATGGGGAACATTGTGGAATAAAAATAAAGACTTTTAGGTCTCATATGCTGCCAGTGTTTTAAACAGGCACAATGATTTTCAGCATGTTACAATAAATTACACTTCCACAAACACTCAGAAGTAAACTTTTTGACCAAACCACACGAGCACATTTAAATGATTTGTAATAAAATGACACGTTTAATGCTTAAACTTTAGAGAAACAGATCACATGACATGTTTAAGTTTATTGTGATTGAACACATTCGCGTTTCTGTCAGTCTCTCATCTATCTTGTTACTCCTAGTATTCATTTGAAACTTCAGAGAAACATTAAACAACATATTTACTTATTGTGTATGATAGTGAATACGCGTTGTTCTCTCACTCTGTCTCGTGCAGTGCATTAATCCTCGTGTTCATTCATATAAACTTCAGAGAAACACATTAAACATAACTTACTTGAAAGCGAACCGTCGCGTTGCTCTTTCTCTCTCTCTCTCGTTCGTTTACTCGCTCTCTCTCACTCACTCGCTCTCTCTCTTGCAGGTTAATCCTTTAGAACGTTAATTCAATCTTTAGAAATATTAAAACTACAAGTTATAAGATTGTAGGCTCCTGTTTGTGTTTGAGGGAATACAAACGCGTCATGCTGTCAGTCATACTTTCTCTCGGTCACTCTCACTCGAGGTAGCTTCATGGTTGGATAGCGCAGTTGAAGGGGCGGTATCATTATAATAGGAGCCCTTACCTACGTCATGGGGGGAGCGAAATCTGCATGACCTATTTATTCACATGCTTGCAGAGAGAGCCTTACCAAAACAAAGTTACAGGGTTGCTATTTTTCATGTTTTCTGGGTTGGTAGAAGCACTGGGGACCCGATTATAGCACTTAAACATGAAAAAAGTCTGATTTTCATGGAATGTCCCCTTTAACAATTAATGACCGATATTCAATAACGAAGTTAAAGAAGTAAACAAGACTTACCTATCGCTAACTCAAAGATGATAATAATAGCTGCCGGTGATTGGTTAAAAAGTTTACCTCAGGACAGAAACGCGACGCTTCACATTGGGTCCACACATGAACGTCTCCGATACAGATGTTATTTCACAAAGCAACATGGAGCAGGAGCTTAACATTCCAAGAGCATTTTGTTGCCATTTAAAATTGGAATCATTTTCTTTCAATGTTCATTTGTCTTCGTGTCATTTCTGGTAAGTCTTTTTAATGCATTTCATTGTCAGATTGTACACAAGAGCTGTGTGTTTCCTTTGGCCTGTGCACATGACCTGTGTGTTTCCTTTGTCCTAAACGTCAATGCATTTTTCATTTATTCTATGTTTTCATACATGTTTAATTTGCTTCCTTGTAATGTCCTTGTGTTTGCTGAAATTTTGCGACTTGTGAGTTTTTGGCCCACCGCCAGGTTGATCAGAAAAAGTGCTCAATGTTGCTTGAATAAACTCATTTTTGTCTAGAGCCTGAGTGCTCTGGTAAAAAGGCTTAAAGGGCTGGGGGATTGTTTTGGGGTAACAAACACTGTTCCCTTGGATACCCAAAAAGTCTTACAGGTCCCACCGAGATTTGAACTCGGATCGCTGGATTCAGAGTCCAGAGTGCTAACCATTGCACCATGGAACCACTCTTTGCTTTAGCGCTTGACCCAGTGGGTCACGGAGAAAAGGACACTCGGATAGGGACCTTCAGTTAAACAAACTCTCAGAAGGCTGCCCTCAATGCCGAAACCCGGGATCGAACCAGGGACCTTTAGATCTTAAGTCTAAGGCTCTCCCAACTGAGCTTTTTTGGCCACAAAAATGCTCCCGGCAGGAATTTTCATGACAAATCACAGCAATACAGCAGTCGGCAAAAGGAGGCACAGAGAAACCTTGGCCCGTACGGGGATCGAACCCGCGACCTTGGCGTTGTTAGCACCACGCTCTAACCAACTGAGCTAACCGGCCACGGGACGACACCTGTCTCTGCCAAGACTGACATGAATGTCCCACAGTGTAGCAGCATCAAGAAGCAAAGCTAAACAAGGGCTCGTCTGGGATTTGAACCCGGGACCTCTCGCACCCAAAGCGAGAATCATACCCCTAGACCAACAAGCCAAGCCGTGCTGTATTTTTGCCGCGCCACCGAGAAACATGTGACCACAACACAGTCACCAGCTTCCTCAAGCAGTTCCTTGGGATGGGCCTGTTTGGTCATGCTCCTCTGTTTAGCCACAATGAGCCCTAGTGTTGGGCTGGTGTCAAAATAAGCAATTATCGATATAAGTACACGCTTATTGCTTACTATTTGAAATGGTGTGAGAGAACTCGACTGGTCTGCATAAATCTCGGACCTGAACCCAGCTGAACACCTTTGTTATGGATTACAGGCTCTGAGCAAAACACTCATCACCCAAACCCATCAATGATTTGTTCACAGGGTCACAGTCATTTCAGCACAGAAAAAGTCCTTTGCAAAACTGTTGCAACATAGATGGAAACAAAATTATTTTACATGGTCTGTAAGGTATAGCATTAATATTTGTTTTGATTGGATAAACTGGAATAGATAAATATGTTCATTTATTTTTAAAGCCAGTTCAGCATCTATGGCTATATTCATGGCGAGAACTGGTTTTTGGCAAAGTCAGAAATGCGGGTTAGGTGAATTAGAGATGTCAAATTGCCCTTCCCTCGGTTTGTGTGTGTGTGTGTGTGTGTATAGATCAAAGTGTCTGTTGTTTTTGGACTGTTTAAGGAAACCAAATAACGCAGTAACCAGAGTAATTCCATGCTGACTGAAGGAGAACATGTACACCCCAAACAGAAAGGCCTCCTGACCCAGCCAGGGCTTGAACAGGTGACCTTCTTGGTGTGAGGCAGCTGTGCTCTGTTTGGGGTGGCAACTGTGTCGCCCCAAACATCTTTATTAAAAGGGGCATCCCAACACTTAGTGTAGTTTTAACGTCAAGTAACATCTTAGAAGCCATGTCCTTATCGCATTTTCCAAGTGTTGATCTTAGATTTTAGGAGAAAATTCTGATAAATCATCCGGTAACTAAATTGGACACCATGCATCACTAGCCTGGTTGTATATTTAAGTCTCATAGCTCCAGGCACCTCAGGGTACCTGCCCAGTGGCCAGGATGATGTGCATTTCCCGGCCAGGAGGGAGTAGGACAAATAGCCTGGGTCATTTTTCGGGTTGAGTCAATTGTGTTGTTTGAAATCAACTCATCGCTTGTTAAAACAGCAAGCCCTTCGGTAGAATGCTTAAAGGGTAGGGGGATCGTCTAGGGGTTAACAAACAAAAGACACCCTGGGACACGGTTTCGACCTGACAAGACCAAAGGCGGAGGTGTCGCTGAGAGGTCCCTGACATCCTTTGCAGGTTTCTCGTTGACATTCCATTCCTTTCCTGCCAATATTGCCATACACAGCAGCGTTGTGGGTTAAAGCTCCGAGGGACGAGTCTAAGGAGGGGCTTGTCCGGGATTTGAACCCGGGACCTCTCGCACCCTAAGCGAGAATCATACCCCTAGACCAACGAGCCACTCAAAGCGTGCCACCCCCGGCCCCCTGTGAAACATTTTCCCACCACATAGCAGCCAGCTTCCAACAAGCCAAAGCATTCAAAAGACGGCAGTTAAGGGGAATTAGCTCAAATGGTAGAGCGCTAGCTTAGCATGCGAGAGGTAGCGGGATCGATGCCCGCATTCTCCACGTGATTGTGGTTTGTTGTTAATTGCTGTGATGTCACAGGCCGGAAGCGTGAAGCTTCACATTGGGTCCACACATGAACGTCTCTGATACGGATGTTGTTTCACAAAGCAACGTGGAGCAGGAGCTAAACACTCCAAGAGCATTTTGTTGCCATTTAAAATTGGAATCATTTTCTTTCAGTGTTCATTTGTGTTCGTGTCATTTCTGGTAAGTCTTTTTAATGCATTTCATTGTCAGATTGTACACAAGCGCTGTGTGTTTCCTTTGGCCTGTGCACATGACCTGTGTGTTTCCTTTGTCCTAAACATCAATGCATTTTTCATTTATTCTATGTTTTCATACATGTTTAATTTGCTTCCTTGTAATGTCCTTGTGTTTGCTGAAATTTTGCGACTTGTGAGTTTTTTGCCCACCGCCAGGCTGATCAGAAAAAGTGCTCAATGTTGCTTGAATTAACTCATTTTTGTCTAGAGCCTGAGTGCTCTGGTAAAAAGGTTTAAAGGGCAGGGGGATTGTTTTGGGGTAACAAACACTGTTCCCTTGGATACCCAAAAAGTCTTACAGGTCCCACCGAGATTTGAACTCGGATCGCTGGATTCAGAGTCCAGAGTGCTAACCATTACACCATGGAACCACTCTTTGCTTTAGCGCTTGACCCAGTGGGTCACGGAGAAAAGGACACTCGGATTGGGACCTTCAGTTAAACAAACTCTCAAAAGGCTGCCCTCAATGCCAAAACCCGGGATCGAACCAGGGACCTTTAGATCTTCAGTCTAACGCTCTCCCAACTGAGCTATTTCAGCCACAAAAATGCTCCCGGCAGGAATTTTCATGACAAATCACAGCAATACAGCAGTCGGCAAAAGGAGGCACAGAGAAACCTTGGCCCGTACGGGGATCGAACCCGCGACCTTGGCGTTATTAGCACCACGCTCTAACCAACTGAGCTAACCGGCCACGGGACGACACCTGTCTCTGCCAAGACTGACATGAATGTCCAACAGTGTAGCAGCATCAAGAAGCAAAGCTAAACAAGGGCTCGTCCGGGAATTGAACCCGGGACCTCTCGCACCCAAAGCGAGAATCATACCCCTAGACCAACGAGCCAAGCCGTGCTGTCTTTTTGCCGCGCCACCGAGAAACATGTGACCACAACACAGTCACCAGCTTCCTCAAGCAGTTCCTTGGGATGGGCCTGTTTGGTCATGCTCCTCTGTTTAGCCACAATGAGCCCTAGTGTTGGGCTGGTGTCAAAATAAGCAATTATCGATATAAGTACACACTTATTGCTTAATATTTGAAATGGTGTGAGAGAACTCGACTGGTCTGAATAAATCTCGGACCTGAACCCAGCTGAACACCTTTGTTATGGATTACAGGCTCTGAGCAAAACACTCATCACCCAAACCCATCAATGATTTGTTCACCGGGTCACAGTCATTTCAGCACAGAAAAAGTCCTTTGCAAAACTGTTGCAACATAGATGGAAACAAAATTATTTTACATGGTCTGTAAGGTATAGCATTAATATTTGTTTTGATTGGATAAACTGGAATAGATAAATATGTTCATTTATTTTTAAAGCCAGTTCAGCATCTATGGCTATATTCATGGCGAGAACTGGTTTTTGGCAAAGTCAGAAAGGCGGGTTAGGTGAATTGGAGATGTCAAATTGCCCTTCCCTCGGTTTGTGTGTGTGTGTGTGTGTGTGTGTGTATAGATCAAAGTGTCTGTTGTTTTTGGACTGTTTAAGGAAACCAAATAACGCAGTAACCAGAGTAATTCCATGCTGACTGAAGGAGAACATGTACACCCCAAACAGAAAGGCCTCCTGACCCAGCCAGGGCTTGAACAGGTGACCTTCTTGGTGTGAGGCAGCTGTGCTCTGTTTGGGGTGGCAACTGTGTCGCCCCAAACATCTTTATTAAAAGGGGCATCCCAACACTTAGTGTAGTTTTAACGTCAAGTAACATCTTAGAAGCCATGTCCTTATCGCATTTTCCAAGTGTTGATCTTAGATTTTAGGAGAAAATTCTGATAAATCATCCGGTAACTAAATTGGACACCATGCATCACTAGCCTGGTTGTATATTTAAGTCTCATAGCTCCAGGCACCTCAGGGTACCTGCCCAGTGGCCAGGATGATGTGCCTTTCCCGGCCAGGAGGGAGTAGGACAAATAGCCTGGGTCATTTTTCGGGTTGAGTCAATTGTGTTGCACCTCAATCTGAAGCATCAACTAGTATTTGGGACTTTGCTGTAACTATTTCAAAACAAAGTTGTCTTTAACACTGGCGGCTGGTGCTAAATTGTTTTTTGTTGCGGTTATTAAACTATATGCTTTACATTCAGATAACTCAACATATAAAGAACACTTTTGCCACATGTTCAGTGTCCTTAGGCAAATCAGCCTGAGGTTGATTGGCAGGCTTTACAATCCTATAATAGAAAGCTCTCTTATACTGTGGTGGTATTGTATTTGAAAATGAATTTAAAATGTTACAGGCTGTAACTTAGTGCATAGGGAACCGGTAATTTAGCAAACAAAAAAATATATATATATATATGAAAAATATTAAAATATTTTTCATATTTATCGAATTGGTTGTTCTTCTTTTGCAGTTGTTTCTGAAATTAGTATTTTGTATATTCCCATTTATTTACAAGTTATCACAAGAACATATAGTTTGTGCTTTTACTAATTATAAGAATATGTTTCATATTAGGTGTTGTTCCACATAAGAACTTCTTTTGAATACTAATTTGTTTTGTTAAATCGGTTATGATCACTTAAAAATATATAAACGCTGGGGTTTCCCTTGTGAGAAAATAAAAATAAACGTAAACGAATGAAGAAGTACTAGCAAGTCAGCATCATGCCCAGAAGTGAGGTTCGAACTCTGGTGGTTTGAATGGACTCTATGCACGCTTAACTTCCGCGTTTGACTCAAGGCTGCTATTCAGTTTCCGGTACGGGATATTTAAAACGGATTGATGGCAAAATCGCTCAAATGTACTCGGTTGTTTGCTGAATTTACCCAAATTTACAACCTGTGATTTGTGAAGAATTGTCCAGATGTGCAAACGCGAGAAAGGTTACAAGTTTGTGTCGTCTCTGTATAATCATTAAGATATGTTCAGCTTGCCTGTACTAGCAGAGCTTACATTGTGCTATTTTTACGATTCGAACAGCAGGCTAATCACGCTGGTAATATATTACGTCTTTGTAATGTTAAAGTATGTTAAAGTAATCTTAAAGTGTCAGGTTAAATAAGAGATTCATGTACACATCGATTGTCAAAACATTTTTACTTGGTTATTTTTGAGTTAGTATCCTGACACATTTGAGAATCTAAAGAAAAAGGCTTAATTAATGTAAAGTCTGTTGTAGAAATCTATATTTTTCCCATTATTTGTCATCCCGTTTATTTAGTTTGTTGTATGTGTGTTTTTTTTTCTTTCTCTGAAGTTATTCTTGTTGTCATTGATATGAATTTTCCATTTGTCTTTTGCATTTATAAATTCTTTTTGCATTAATAAAGAATACAAAAAATATCGAAAATATGAGTTTCTACTGTTCTAACATTTAGCTTGTATAACCAAAGATGTTATCTTCGCTAGTACTGATAATAACAATCATACCAATTTATCAACAACAGATGAATAGCACTGTTATCAGTGCAATTTTTATCTAAAAGTAGTGGTAATGCAGATACAGGGTAGCAGTGTAGAAGTTGGCATGCTTTCCAGTGAGTCGCTGTAAACGCTATGACACAGCAGTGGTGGCTAGAAGTTCGGTCCAAACAGCCAAACAGCCAAAATAACATACCGTTCTATGACTGGCGGAAGTAGTCCAGCATCCTGATATATTACCGGAAACACGTCAAGCGCTGCCGTGCATAGAGTCCATTGAAGCGATCAGCACTGTCCACGAGGCTATGGCTCCACAACGCTAACTTATTATATTATTGCGTGACAGACTGCAGACTTTATGCGCTCACACGTCTAACCAATTTCAATTGATTAGTCTCAAAATAATGTGGGCGGGGCTTAACATTAAACCCCGCTTATGAAAGGCATTTAATACATGAAAACAGACACCAAGAAAAAGACAGTCTCAAATAATAATAACAACATTTATAGGTGCTCTAATAAAGGTTTTCATAAGGGCTCCTTTGGATAATCAAAGTGACGAATCTGTCGCCGTCTAACATCTGCTGGTATATCAGGTAAATTTACGTGCGTGCACGCGCAAGTCCCCAGATAACACGATCCCCAGTTGATCCATAACACCTGACCATCTGAAAGCAGGTGGTGGCGATTTACCATCAATCAAGGTCAGGGTCGGAGTGGGACCACTGATCTATATAAATGACTGGATTGCTCATGACGTCACAACTGTGAAGCCACCGCGCCGCCATGTTAGTATACCCAAACATTCTATTAAATCAATGGACGCAATCAGATTTTAATGATAAAACATCACTTTACTAGTCTTCGTTTTTATATCTGAAGTTACCCTGTCCATTATTACAACACAAACGTCCTAAGCATGTACATAGTTATTTACTGAAAGTTGTACATTTTCGTTTTTAATCAGTTATTATACATTCATCTTCATTGCAGTATCAGATCAGCAGACAAACCGCAGCATATTTAGTATTAATGACAAACGTGCTCAATCTGAAATCTAAATAAATAATCATACTTTGTACCGTATGTGCATGCAATAATTTGCTGGTTTTATGTTATCTAAACTTACAAGTTACCTAAACTTATTTAGAGAAATAACGCTGACCGTATAGCTGAATGTCAAGAAAAACTTTATTTATACCCGTGTCATTAACAGGACGCAGCAGACACTCACCTTAACGGTTTTTTATAAATCCATTTTCCTGCCCGATTAAAGCATAAACATTGCAAATAACACCAGAAATAACAGTTAATTTACTTACACATATCCTAAAAATAATCTTGCGTGACTGATACGCTGTAAAGCGGGTGAATTTAAAACATGATTTTGAATGGAAGTCAATGACGCCGTCTGCCGGTTGGGTATACCAAGATGGCGGCTCGAACTCTGGGCTGGCTTCACCTCACGCTGTTACGTTAAGGGTTCTATGCGCAATCCAGTCATTTATATAGATCACTGAGTGGGACTCATTTTCATGACTTAGACCAGCCCACTAGTTCATGACTGACTATATTAAAATAATACAGTTAAATCCTCAATAGCCTATACATAAGTGTGCAATAGTGAACTGTTTTCTGCATCCTTGCAATTCATTGTATTTTTTTAAATAGATAATTTCCAAATCAATGCAAATACAGTAAACAATTATGATTTTTGCTCTAATCTTGCAGCCCTATGATAAGGTATTTTTATATTATTCAATTAAACATATTCAAAAGCTACTAAAAGGGAACAAATGTGTTTGTGTTTTCCCCTATATTTCTATTTAAAAACAAATGGTGGGTCTTGACTTGAGATTACCTGTTGGGTTGAAAAAGTTTAGAAACTCCTGATATACAATACACAAGCAAGATTTATCAAGTATGCAGAGGAACAGGAGGAAAAATAAAAAATCCTTATCTTAATTTTTAGTATCATGTACATTGCCAAATACCTTGTGTCATAAAAGAACAAATATTTAATGGGCTTGTTTTACTTAAGAAACATTTTTTTTATATGAAACGTTTTAAATAAACTGATGAGTTTTGCATCAAATAATTTTTTGTTATCAAAAGATGATGAATAATAATGACTATTCATAGATCATTCATTATTGCATCTATGACTTAGATTTTTAAAAATTACGATTTGTCTCATTTTCCTTTAAGTGGCCGTTCGTATCAGGTCACGCATCTACGCGCGGCAAACGCCCTCAAATATAGACGCATCTGAATCTAAACTCGTGTTCACAGGCGAGCGCTTTGAAAAGCAACCCGTGCGTCTTGCGCTAACATTTAAAGCCGGCAAATTACGCGAGTGGGTCTGAATAAGTGCTGGCAGCAGCAACCTTCAACCCGGTGGCATGACAACTCCGGCCCTCGTGGCCAAAAAAACTAACC
The DNA here is from genome assembly GCF_027580225.2 of Misgurnus anguillicaudatus. Classification (NCBI taxonomy): domain Eukaryota; kingdom Metazoa; phylum Chordata; class Actinopteri; order Cypriniformes; family Cobitidae; genus Misgurnus; species Misgurnus anguillicaudatus. Next base: position 5,052,906 of record NC_073356.2, on the reverse strand, counting down.
GGCCCACCGGGAATCCTTCCGGTCCTCCCTATGGCAAATCCGGGCCTGATCAAGGTCTAATCGTATGCAGAGCCGGATTAAATAAATGGACTACACTAGGCAGGCTGCATTTTTTGGGCCCCCCCATCGAGGTTATTTATGAATTGAAATCTGAAACTTACCAAAGTTACTAATAAAAGTTCATTCACATTTTACATAGCCTAGTCTTTGGTTACAAATTGGTTGTTTGTATGCCAAATTAAGTCATGTGTTGTATATTAACCAGTCTATCAGACAATTTTTTGCTAAATGTATTATTTATACGTCATTACACGGCTCTATTAAATGCTATTAAATTATCCTCACCTCATCCATTGGGAGTGTCATTGTTAAGGCAGTAGTACCAGTAAATAACCAATAGGTGTCAGTAATCCGCGGGAGAGCTTCGCTGCATATTTCTCTTCAAGATTGAGAATCGCAATGAAATCCTCGTCGAGCAACAGGTCCACTGAGGTAAAGTTCCTCAAAACACTGGTTATTTATGTTTCAGTTATATGAATTATATAATAACAGTTTTTATACAGTTTTTTTATACAGTTTTATCTCGAAGTAATGGTAGTGCTAAAGTCTAATGTATCGTTCCTGAGGCTGCTAGATTTTTCTTTACGCTATTCACGTTTGTGAAGTGAATTTAAAGCACATATTGCTTGCATTTGACTTAGCTAGCCACTATCCATTGGTTTTGTTATCATGTTTGGTATCTAACGTGATTTTCGTGGGGCTTAAAGAAAAAAAATTTTGACCCCGCTAGTTCTGCCATTGCAGTCATGAATTATTATGCAAGGAACTGTTTTTTTTGCCTCGTTATTATACGTAAACATGCCTTATATAACGTAGGGAAATGATCGTTTGTCCTTTATTTATTTATTTTTTACAGCAACCATGTCTGTGTCGTTAAAGAAACTCTGTCACGTACAGAGTGGGACGATGAACTTGAAAATCAACCATTCTGATGACTGGCGTCCCCATCCGAGTCACCACCTCAGACAACAACAGTCATAAACTCACAAACACAAATACACTCAGTAATGGGCTTAATAAAGAAAGACTTAACTATGATTTTATCTGTGTTAACCTATGATATCAGTTATTAATGTATTTTAAATATTTACGTATCATAGGCTTATCATACATGCAAGTTTTAAAATGTATCTAATATAATACTTTAATTAAATTGAATGTTTTGGATACCACCATTAAATTATTTTGTGCATGTAAAACACAAGTAGCAATGTTTTTATTGAATTCAGTTTTGAATTAAATTGAATGTTTTGCATACCACCATTAAATTATTTTGTGCATGTAAAACACAAGTAAATGTTTTATTTTTTGCAGATAAAATGGCTGTTTAATTGACATAATACTTCTGTTTGTTAGGCACTAACAAGTGAAAATAGTTAGGTTTAAGTACATTTATTAAAACTCGATAGCTGTAATGCTTCTGTGCAGAAGGAAGCCCGTGAGCCACGAAGGTAAGTTTGCGAGCAGATTCATTTCCACTTATTAGACAGCAGTCCGCTCATCGTGTTTTGTATTGCATCACTTATAGATCGTAAACCTTTAAAATCGAGTTTAATAAGATGTATACTACAGTCAGCTTTGGTTAACTATTGAAGCATCGTCTTTAAGGCTCAATGTGACCGCAGTATTTGTTGAACACTGCTGGCAGCGGCGACGTCTGTGTCCGTACCATTTTTATCAATGAGAGCATAAGCTCGTATCTCTCTGCTCCCGAGTCATAAAGCTCGTCTTTAATGAAACAATGTTTAATAACTTAAAAAATACGAGGTTTTTTAAATTTCCTGAAAAAATATGGTTTTGGAGATACGGGGATTCCGCCCGACAGCGGCGAAATTGTAGATGGGACATTTGTAAAAAAAAAAAAGAAAAAATTCCCCCTCTGTCTGGGCCCCATCCCGCCAATCGGGCCCTAGGCACGTGCCTAGTTTGCCTTTGCGTTAATCCGGCTCTGAGCGTATGCAATTATTCATGCAGCCCTACAAACAAATGTTTATACCAATGCATCATATTACAAACATAACACATCTTTATTTATTTGTTTAACTCACCATTGGAAACCGTCAGACTGTCGTGTATTTCTCTTGATTTTCATATAATGGCCACATGTTGAGCACTTAATTCTTCTTGCCAGTAAGTGTTTTCTTTGAAGCCATTTAATGAGTTTGAGTTTTCTTTTAGTAGAGGGTTTCTGAATCGCAAAAAGCAGTAACTCTGAAATTAACATTGCCACTTCACCAATACTCAGCAATGACATGTGCTAACGAATTTCTTCTTTTTCCACTTGTTGTAAAGTGTATTGATGCAACTTTTGATGCATTACCGCCACCAGCTGAACTGGAGTGACAGTGTAACGTTAAGTCTAATCAATTTACAAAATAACAATAAATAAATATAGCTGCAAGCAGCAATGGCGGGCCCTCGCACGTTTTTTTACCGCTACACGGTGCGTCCGAGAAAACGATGCACGGTGGGCAAGGGCATCAAGTGGGTAAAATATCAGTGGGCTATTTAATGTTGTTTCTGAGCCATTTGGGGACTGTAGGTAAAAGAAACCCCACATTTTAGACAAACAGGGGCACTAGTGAGCCACTTAAGAGACACACCTATGTCTGACCTTTTTGTCAACACTTAACAGCCGAAACTCTGATGTGTGTGCCAAATTTAAAGTTCAACTAAGCACACCAAGAGCCTTAAACATGCCTGAAATTAAAGTAAAGTTTGACGCATTGCCATGGGAACAGCGTTCGAGATGTCAAAAATTCCTTCGCAATTTATCATCTACAATGTCTCGGCATCATCTTGACCACTGCTGGTGTCAATCGCATGAATCCCATACGAGGAGTATTTAAAGGTTCACAGCATGTAACTGTCAGCCTTAAATATGTGTAAAAATGAAAGTAAAGTTTGATGCATTGCCATGGGAACAGCGTTCGAGATATCAAAAATCCCTTCGCAATTTATCATCTACAATGTCTCGGCATCATCTTGACCACTTCTCGTGTCAATCGCATGAAAATCCTAGAAGGAGTATTTAAAAGTTAACTGTATGCAACTGAAAGGCTTAAATATGCCTTTAAAATGAAAGTAAAGTTTGATGCGTTGCCATGGGAACAACGTTCGAGATATCAAAAATCCCTTCGCAATTTATCATCTACAATGTCTCGGCATCATGGTGACCACTTTTGGTGTCAATCGCATGAAAATCCTAGGAGGAGTATTTAAAAGAACATTGCATGGAACTTTCAAAAAAATCCAGCTTTGTGACTGACACACTTCCTGGCGCCTGCTGGTGGCGCTATACCCGAGACTCACAATAGGCACATCAATGCGATCGGAATCTTAAGACGAACAAACACCCCGCGTGTCATTACAATAAGACATTTTTTGCCTTAGATATTAGACACTTCCTGTTTCTCTGATTTCACCACAACTTTGTCGCCTCGCCATGGCAGAACCGTTCGAGATATCAAAAATCTCTTCGCAATTTAGCAAGTCCAATGTCTCGACATCATGTTCACCACTTTTGGTGTCAATTGCATGCATCCTCTAGGAGGAGTATTCAAAAGTTCAACGCATGCATTTTTTAAACAATCCAAAATAGCTGACTTCCTGTTGGGCGGAGCTTAAATGTTAGAGGGCGAAAGTTGTTCGGGTCGATGAGATCTATATGCGTACCAACTCTCGTACATGTGCGTACATATATGCACGATCTGCGCACTCCTGTTTGTTTTTGCATTACAGGGGGCGCTACAGAGCCCCCGTGCCACGGCCGTGTTCCGGCCTTTGGCTTTCGGCGATCACGGACGACTCTGATGTCTGTGCCAAATTTCAAGAGTTTTCGAGTATGTTAAGGCCCCCAAAATGCCCAAAAGTGTTGAAAAAAATTAAAAAAAAAAAAAAATAATAATAAAAATAATAATCTGAGCAAAAACAATAGGGCTTCGCACCTTTCGGTGCAGGCCATTCTGGCCTGCTCCTCGGTGCTCGGGCCCTAAATATCTAAATTTAAACCTTATATTTTGTAAGAATTTCCTGTGGCTTTTAAATTATTATTATGATTCTGATTTTTATTTACTTATTGCTCTTTATAATATACGCTACCAAAGTGGCCGTGAAAACCACCTGACTACAGATTGGTTTTGACTAGAAGGGAGTCAGCAAACGCCGAAATCTCGCGAGATGTTGGTGTTTAGGCTAAGGTTTAGGATAAAAACAGCGGTTCTTGCTAAATGGGGATGCAGCTATGCTCTAAATTCCGTGAATTGCTTTGTTTGAGGGTTTTGTTTTGGGGCAGGATTATGATGAAAACAGCGCTTATACCGTGAGATTTCACGAGATTTTGTCGTTTGCTGTATCCCTTCTAGGTACAACTCTTGCGATTGTTGTCCTGCCTATTTCCGGTGCAATTTGAACCGCTTTCAATCATGCGGGTTGGCTTAAACATAATTCATACTTTAAGCAACATTAAACTTTATGGAATTGCACCTTCTTTAGAAGTGTTTACTTGTTGGGATAACACTAGGGATGTACAAGCTACACCAGAGCTCCACGTGGCTTTTAGAGGTGGAATTTCGATACTGAAAATCCAAACTATGTCATCAGTCGACGAGGACGATGAGGTGGCGCCAACCGCGCCATTAACCATCATTACGCGCCAAGCAGATAAAGGATATGTGGATTTGACGAGGATGGATGAGAAAAGAACTGCAACGCGGAGTGGTAGGGCAATTACCAAAAAACCCCGCAAATACAGCTCAAATGAATATGGTGAGTATGTAATAGTGTTGTGAATTACTAATAATGCCATATGCTCTTTTTAGAATTTTCTAAAAATATTGAACTTTCCCTACCACACATTGATGAGATAATTAAGTTAGCTAATATTGCATCAGATGTAACTTAATTAACAAATCTAATTGTACTTCACTGGGTGGCAAAATAATACAGTATTAAAATTAAAACATTAACTTGTTGTTTTAATTGAGTAACGTTGAGACGTTTTTACTATTGGCTAGTTCGCTAATGTTAGTCAGGGCACTGGTAAGGAAATCGGCCATTTTAAGAAATCAGTTTTCCAATCTTGCAAAGTTTGCGGACTTTCGGCCCAGTTCTGGATTAAACTAACGTTAAGATATAATAAAAAATTTCCGTGAGTTTTGGCATCACTGATTTTGTATGGTGTTTTTTTATGTTTTTAATGTTGCACTATCCTTGCTTTTCCTTGTAGTTCTGTGTGCTCGGAAGAATGTTCAGACTGAAAATCCGGCAAGCTCATCAGCAGGTAATGAAATAAGTGAGATGTGTTTTATTAGGGATGTGCATTTATGTCATTTTTTCATTTCGATTAATCCATAGGTCTGATGAACGAGTACTCGATTAACTGGGGGCGGGGCAATCAAAGGGGCGGGGCGTACACTTCATGGTGAAAATGAAAATATTTTTAATAAAAACACTCAAATAAAACTTCATTTTGAAGAAACTATGATAGAAAAATGAACACATACTAGATTATTAATTAATTAAATGTTTTTAACAGAAACCTCTTACAGGAAGAGCTGCATGATGAAGTGAAACTAAAGCGTTAATAAACACAAACCGAAGTGCTTTCTATATGACGCACTCTACATAATATTAAGCCTTTATACAACATAAATGCACAACGTACACTTATCTGCATAAAATGCAAGACTTCAACTAAGTTATGTACTACAACTCCTGTTGTGGACGTGCACCATAAACGGCATGCTTTTAAACACGTCCAGTCAAAGCACAAGCTTCATAACATAAAGCAGCTTTAAGTCTTTTGCTATCATTTTAGCGATTAGCTGTGTCGTGTCGTCCCCTTACCTGTTCTCTGTGAAGATGTATTGTTTATGCTCTTGTATTTCTTGACATTGATGTTTAAATATGAGATAATAACCCGTTGAACTTTTGACGGCGCTGTACATTTTGCACCTGACTGACTGTATTTCCGAGAATCACGGCATCCTTTTAAACCCTAGTGCCTCAGTGATGTGAGGGGTGCCGGCTTCACAGGATCGGCGGGCTGCCACAATTTGCGCGGATCGGCAGGTTGTTGTTGCGGCGCGGAATTATCTGTTTGTTTTTGAATCATGCATGGTAATGTTACTGATGTCATACGCCAGTCTGCGTAGCTCGACACGACGTCAAACATGCATCTCCAGACCCAGTATTTACTACCACATGTGCTTTTAACACTAACCAGACATCTAATGCCGCCATATCCAGAATAAATAAACCCACATGATCATCGTTTTCGTGATCGATCATCGATGCCACTTTCGATCGATCATCGATGCCACGTTTGCTTTTCCCCGAGTGGACGATGCGGTAGCGGTATTTTTTCTGGAGTGTAGTCCTCATCAGAGTCAACAATGCTTTCATCACGGAAACTCTTCCATGCAAAACACTGTTATGAATCTTCCATGAAATTCACCCTTATCACAGTGTAACTGATGGTAATAAAAAAAACTTGTATCAATGCCATCTGTTTTTAGCTTTGTCTTATAAATATAACTAGCTTGTTCGTTACCAAATCAAACAAAACATATTTTAAACTTTACCAGTATCGATATGCTAGCTTGATAGTGAGTAAGTAGAAACACTGCGGACAGCTCCTTTAAACCTTCCTACTCTGCCTTTAATTGGCATCATATTATACACAACATAAATCTCACATAAATTTTTCGAGTTCACAGTTAGGCCTACTAGAGATGGGCATGAGTAATCAATTGTTTGAGTACTCAAACATGGCATCGACGATCGATAACGATGATCGTATGGGTATTTTTTGTGGTTTTTGTGGCATTTGGATATCTGGTTAGTAGGGCTGGGACGATTCACTAATCTGGCGATTCAATACTATATCGTTACTTGTGTGCCCAATTCAGTACTATCCCGATACTTGCGATTATGTGGGTATTTGCGATTTGTTGTTTCAATCTTTTTTTTTTTGCCTAATAAAGACTCACCAAGTTCACATGGTCCTCACTCCTCATGCATGTCATGCACTAAAAATTTTGTAAAATAGTACTAAACTGATAACAGACAGATAGTTTTCAGACCTATGGATTAATCGAAATTACATACATGCCCATCCCTAATAGTAATAGGTTTACAGTTAAATCTATAAATTAGGCTGTGCATTTGTCATGTTTTTGTGTTGTTTTTACAAAGACAAATCACAAGAACAGATACATAATTTTTGGTCTAAAAATATATGTTTAACTTTCAGAAAGTGAAACAACCTCCTACTGAGTAAAGTAACTTAATTCAATTTATTTGTTAATATTAAGGAATTAAATACTGTTTTTGTCATTCTTAAAACATGTTATCTTAATCTATAAGCAGTAATTATTTAACCTCATTACAATTTTTATCACATTACCTCATTATATTTTTTATATTAACTTCTTCCACCCTGAAGCTATTTTGGTGATTTTCGCCTGGATTTGGCCTACCCAATTTCAAAAGCTTCCCATACACACATGCAGAGGTTTACATACAAATGTTTGGTATCATTTTACAGGAAACCCTTTGAAATTACATAAAACACTGTTGAACGTGCTAAACATGGTTGTATGTGATGTCAGTCCTCTAATAAACACAAAAATAAATAGGCGCTTTTTGATGTTTTTTTTCTAAAGTTTTTATTTAAAAGTGTATAACTCTGGCCCTGAGTGCCTCAGCTCCCTGAAGACAGTTTTGTTTGATTCCAGCAATTGCCAGCTCACAGAGGAAAAAATATTTTTTTCTCTATCATAATCTATGCAAAAGTTATTTTACTCCAACTGATGGGAGGAATAATACCCTTTTTGTATACAATTTCTGCCTAAAAACATTTGAAGTGCTCCCATAACCACACACAGTGGAATAAATGCAATTTCTTTATATCATTTTAAAGAAAACCCTTTGAAGTTACATAAAAAGCTGCTGTTTGTGACAAATAGTGTTATTTATGTTGTTTTTCATATGATGAAACACCAAATTTTCTTTTTTTATGTTGTAAATACTGCCTTTGATAGTGTATAACTCTGGTTCTGTGTGCTCTAGCAGACTGCAAACAGTTCTGGTTGTTACCAGCAGCAGACAGTAAACACCCAAAAAAAGAATGATCTCTTTAGCATGTCGCATTCAAAAGTTATTCTCATTTTACTGAAGTGTGCGAAAATACATTTTTCATATTCATTTTTTGTTTAGCACATATAATAAATAGCAAGGGATTATTCTTGCACACAACCTAAGAAAATGCTGTGAATGGACTCATTTTTTAGAGTAGGACCTAAGAGAAAAGATGGTGTATTATTTGTGGCTATCTGTGCTATCTGAGGCAGTCCACACTCAATTTTCCCATATGTTTACAAAAGACGATTTTTTACATCATTATTCATTCAACTATTGTTGGATATGTGTTAATAATAGAACAAAAATAACGCTGTAGCCTTATTCCTGAGAATGAGAGCTTTCATTTGATATAAGACGTGCCCATGTTTGTCATACTTGAAAAATATGAAATATGTGAATATTAAATCATATAGAGAGTTATGGGGGGGGTGATAGTGTAAATTAAGTGTAAATAACTCTCGTACAGTAAAAGATTTCTCAAAGTGAGGCATATCTGGAGACAGTAGAGAGTCTAAGCTTTCAAACAGTATCTCATATGTGTTACTGGGGTCCATGATGGACCATTAAAGATTAAAAGAATATTTTATTTGAGTCAAAATACGAAATTTTGTCCCCGGGACTGGGTCCTCAGAATATTGCATAAATATGCAAAAGCAGTGTTTATTTAGTTTTTTGTTTGTGTGTTTCTCAGTTGTCAGCCTTGTATTGGCCACATTGCTTTCTTCATATTGGTATTGGCCATAAAAAAAACCCCATATCGGTCGACCTCTGTTGTTGATGCCTTTATATTGTCCAAAAAGTCTGTTTTGATTTTTTTTTTTCATTTCAGAACCTCAGCCTGGAGTACATCAAACCACTGAAACTGAAGGTTTGTTTTGTAGCCTTTTCTACATTGACAAGCAATAAATAAAACAACAAGCATTCTAGAAAAAATGGAAGAGACAGTTGTTGGATTAAAATTTTAGATATTGCATATTTTTGATTGATTAACAGAAATCATGTAGAGCACAATTTCATGTTTTGTTTCCAACTAAATTTTTGGTTTCTCCTGTGAAAGGTGCACCAACATTACAGATCGCACTTAACAGAGCAAAACAGACAATTGACATTCAAAAGCAGAAGATTGTTCACCTTCAAGATAAGGTTGACTTGCTGACAGAAGACAAACATTTCCTCAAATCAAGGTTGGAGGATGGTACGTAATAGAATTCTGAGCTAGTTTGAAGAACAAATGTGCCAGTCAATGTTGTAACATTTTAATTAAAATACTTTAATTAAACAAGTAATCTTGTAGACCCCAAACATGTCTTTTTTTGGCTAAACCATAATCAGCAATAATTTGGGTAACACTGTTTTACATACCTTATTACATTTGCGTACTATTTCAGATATAGTACTGCATAAAAAAGTGAATAAAAATAAGTATTTACCTGTAATTTTGTTCTTAAAATATGTATTTGTTCTTTGTCAAAGCACTAATTCTGAGGCGTGAAGCAGTTAATTCTCCAGGCCAGCCCCTGACTGCACCGTCATCCACCATTGTTGCATCACAGGGGAATGGGTCCAGCAGTGAATCTTCTGATTCCTCAGACTCTTCAGATTCATCCGATTCTGAACCTAGAGGAAAGAAAAAGAAAAAGGATAAAAAGCATAAAAACAAGAAGAAATCCAAGAAAATGAGGGTTGATTTCAGGAGAGGTATGTTTATTCTTAAAAAATATGAAAGGGTATAGTTCACCCACATAAAAATTCATGTTTTTGTAATTTCATCATTTACTCACCTTTCAGTTGTTCCAAACCCGTATAAATTTCCTGTGGTGGACAAAGTACACAAAGTACTTCAGTAAAAATGCAGGGTTTTCCCTACATAGAGAATTTGGAGGCGGCCATCTCTAACAAATTTTTTACTGGCTAGGCTCAGGTGACTGTTATGTGTCTTCCAGAGCCCGACCGATAAAGGATTTTGAAGGCCGATACCGATACAAATGTTTGTTGGTTTTAAAAACCGATAAGCCGATATATCGGCCGATTTTTTTTTCAGAAACGCGCAACAAAACATTAACAGATTTCCCTACCCGATTGCTGCTACAGCCACAACTATTACTTCTATTATTACTATTATTGACCGTAATAATCACAAAAATTAATGATCACATTATTACTATCATCATCATTTATATTAAACAAGATAAAGGTCATCCCTAAATGTTTGTGTGCGTGTGTAATAATTAGTCACTATATTGCCTCCCCGAATATAAGACGAGCCCCCATTTTATTTTTGGGTTTTCACCAGAAAATAATTTTATTTTAATTTTTTTATTATCTCTCTCTCTGTCTCTGCATCTCACGCATTCACCTCTCTCTCTCTCTCTCTCTCTCTCTCTCTCTCTCTCTCTCTCTCTCTCTCTCTCTCTCTCCCTGCCTCTCTCGCGCACGCACCTATCTCTCTCTCTTTCTCTCTCTCTCTCTCCCTGCCTCTCTCTCTCTCTCTCTCTCTCTCGTCAAGTTTTAGTTAAACGTAAACGTGCAGCGTTTTAATTCAGTTAAACACAGATTTTATGTTGCTGCTCTGATTTTAAATGCATATTAGACGGGAGAGCTGTTTTTTTCTTAATGGGTTGCTTTTCAGACACTAATTCAGATGAATTCCGTTGTGCCCCCGTGAATTTTTCTATATCGCGAATATAAGACGACCCCCTATTTTTTGTACCTATTTTTAGGACAAAAAAAATCTTCTGATATTACGGTATACTACAATGTCAGCTTGCTTATCCCTTTACCTGCACTTTTTAAATTCTTTCCATCAAGCTACATCAAACCATTTTCAATCATCAGTTGCTGCCTGCCTTCTAAAACCTACTATTTAGCGATCTAAATCCATTATGTGACTCGTTAATGCTGCGGCTGAATGACAGTCTGCAACGCACACTTGGCGTCAGTGAATTTCACACACGTATAAAAGAAAAGCGAACTTTTATGCAAAAGCTACGTTTGATACCTTTTCTCTATGTCTAAATGTTCACTCCCCGCAAGTCTAACTTTCATTTTACAATGCAGGGACTGTAACCAGAGATATGCTAGTTATAAATACAGTAACCATTACTTTATCTAGGCAGAATAAGTTCGTTGTGGTTTCCAAGCTCGTTAACGTTAGCGGTCTTTCACTAATACTAGCATTAGCAGGTCTATGACGAGACATAATTTAGCAAAGAATAACGTCACACTGCAAATTGTAAAACATACATTTTCAATATAACAGGCTAAGGAGAGATGATACGTCTCATTGATTTAACTGTCACACTATTAAAGAAATACTTCAGTCGCATTGTCAAAAGTTAAAAGGACAGTCAGTCAACGTAACATTACTAGGTAATTCCGCTTCACTCTCAGCTTATTTAACAGCAGCAAAACTGAACATGATTGTCACAAATTTTGTCATGCTTATTTGAGTTAAGAGAACCGATTGGGGTGTTCTTTTAATTGTTATTCAAGCAATGTATGTCTCGTGACCAACTCACCATCAACTAAACTGCTGTCGTATCTGCCCTGGTCTGGCTGAAATCAGCAGGTTGTAGGATGTGTGATGGGTTACACACAAGTGTTGCCTACAGGGTAGTTGTAAAGTGCCCTCTGGTGGACAAACTATACAATGGCAACACTCATGACATGGTTGAAGGCTGTTTCGTCCGTGTTTCTTTATTTATTTTTTTAATATTCGTTTATCGGCCATTATGAATGCCGATATGAATAGTTTAGAAAATGCCTACTATCGGCCGATAATATCGGCCTGCCGATATATCGGTCGGGCTCTAGTGTCTTCATTAGGGGTGTAACGGTTCTCAGTAAAGAATCAAACCATCTCGTTATCCTCCCACGGTTCGGCATGCACGTGCACTGTGTTTGATTCAACCACACATTTCTAATATACCGTATTTTTCAGTCTATAAGCTGCGTTTTTTTCATAACTTGGCTGGTGCTGCGTCTTATAGTCAGGTGCACCTTGAAGTCATTATGAATTAATTTTGACATTTATGAGGCAAGAGACAACATTACCGTCTACAGCCGCAAGAATCCGCCATATGCTGCTTCTGCTGCCTTTCCAGATTAATGTCTGTTCTTCGGCTTGGATTTTGGGAAATAATTTTCTAAATAAACGCAACGTATAGTCGACTGTGACTTATATATGTTATTTCGTCTTAATGAGGCATTTTTAAATGATGCGGCTTATACTCCAGTGTGGCTTATAGTACGGTAGTAGGACAAGGTTACTGCCACAGTGACAGTTTGTATCCTTTCTTGTACCTTGTTTCTAAAAGAGTGCAGTGACCTAATGCAGCAATGACATTTACAAATGACAGTCCACAGAGTTCAATGATTGTTCATGTTTCCGTGAAGACACATGACAGACACCTGTCAAAAGACAGGTAAAAAAAATATCTGAATGTTGGTGAGATGGTCAGTCTAAAAAAGCTAATGTTAGATGTCAACATGCATATGCAATGAACATTGTGCTTTTTTTTTTAGATTTTTTTGTAACACAGCTCAAAGCACATGCAAATGACCTGACCTAGGAGCAATGCAACCTGTTAAAATCCATAAACTCTTTTATCCATAGAACCATATATTGCCATTGTTGTTTATTTTTAAACAATTTAAATGTAATAATTCCCATTGTTAATATAATTTACTTGCCTTCATGCTGTATCAGACTTGTTAAACATTCTTCTTTTCCCCAGTTAAAACTCCTGAAGACTCCATCAGACGGTACCATCAAGTGCTGCAGTTGGTTAAAGGTGGCTTCAGTAAAGCTGAAGCTTACAACAAAACACATGTTGACAGGAATACCATTGTCGCTCAAGCCCCTATTGCAGAGTTGGCAACTGCAAATCCTGAGCAATACAAAGCTTTAAGAGCAACCTTTAAAAAGGGAGAAAGCATCCAAAAATTTTCTGACCTCTGTCGTACAAGTTGCCTGGCTCAGCCCAACGTAGACATGATAAAAAAATTGAAAGAGAGTAGTGGCCTTCTTGATATCTCCAAGAAGTAAGATATGTACCCGTAGGTGCAGTACGCAAATCAGGGAATGTTTGTTACAATGAGAGGTTACTGGTTGAAGTGTTGGTTATAGTGAACCTCATAGCAGTGTTCTTTAATCGCAGTTTTGTATACTGTTTATTTCTTTTATTTCTCAACTGTTAAGTAGTTTTGTTTTAAGTAAAGTAAATTCAAGTACATTTTAGCATCTTGATTTTAGATGTCGTTTATCTTATTTCTCGGATTTTAAGGAGTGTTTTAAAATCAGATTTTTGTTTTATGTTTAGCATTGATGTAAGATGCAGCATACCTTACATTTAAAAAGCTTTGTTAAATTAAAGCTCCATTATTTATTTATTTTATTCTGTGCTGCTGAACCTGTTTGTCAAAGTATTCATTTTGTGCTGGTTCATAATAAAAACCACTTTGGTGGATGTTAGTTGGGATTTTACATTTTTTTACTAACTCATCATTAACTTCTCATAAAATAACATAAATTCATGATTTGTTAATGTGTCATCATGTCATGACTTTACTTGGGGAGGCACATAATTACTAACTCATCATTAACTACTAGTAAAATAACATAAATTCATGATTTGTAAATGTGTCATCATGTCATGACTTTACTTGGGGAGGCACATCATTACTAACTCATCATTAACTACTAGTAAAATAACATAAATTCATGATTTGTTAATGTGTCATCATGTCATGACTTTACTTGGGGAGGCACATCATTACTAACTCATCATTAACTACTTGTAAAATAACATAAATTTATGATTTGTTAATGTGTCATTATGTCATGACTTGTACTAACTCATCATTAACTACTCATAATTCATAACTTATACACACATTGTTAAAAAGTTATCAAGTACACCCATTCTACACAGATTTAGTTCATTTAAAAATGATAGTGGCTTAAAAGAAAAGCAGGAATACAAGACAGCAATGTGCATGTTGATAATACATTAAGCCAGTTCACACAATAAATATAATCTAACTGCACAATAAGTATCATCTAATAGCTAACTAATTTTAATTTAGAAAAAAACTGTCATTAAAACTATAAAAAAATACATAAATAACTCTTGATGGCAGCAGTGAAATCACCCAAAATAAGAGAAAATTGCTCCTTTTATTTATACATGCATCACTGTCCATTTTATGATTAAGGTTGACTGTAAATACTGCAAGAAATCCAGTGCATTTTATGATGTTTGTGACACAGCTGCAAGGGCAAATTTAGAAACAGTTTGCATTACAAATCTAAACATCATGCATAAACAACTTATTTTCGTTCTTTTAGAGCACATTTGATTTGGGTAAACCAAAGTGTTAATTAATACATTAACTAACAAACATGTTCTAACGTGTAGTTAAGGTGGCCGTTGTTCAAGCATGAATTCGTATGACTCATGACATAGTTATGGTTAGTTCTTTATTAGTACAAGGCTTAACTCATCATTAGTTCATATTAAAGTGATTATTAACTTGTGTATTAGTACATGATGATTCATGTACTGTTATTGTAAAGTGTTACCCAGAATATTAACAAGTTGACTTTTATTCTTAGTTAATCATACATTGTTGTAATATGCATATGATTTGCGAATGTAATACTTAGTTAACTTAAACAAACCAGGCTTAATGGCATATGCAGTCTGCATATGACCTCCGCAGTCTGCACCCTTCGGATTCAGAAACGGCCTGCGATTGGTGGTCCAGCTCTAACTTATTTTGAGTGACAGAAAAACTGACCAATCATACTGTTCTTCTGAATGGGTGGATTCTCTTATCACTAACTTTCATAGATATGTATGTATCTATTATGACAAATTCTGCTCGCTCGCTCGCTCGCTTCCGTGTTTTAAAGATAAATGTGACTTTACTGCGGTCTTTTTCGCTTTATTTAGTTTTGTGTTAATTATATCCACAAAGTATTCGAATAAATTGGTAATGTAAAACTATTCTCCGCTGTAAATTAATTGTGTGCTCAATTGCGACGCCCTGTGTTGAATTTTCCTGCGGAAACATGAACCATTGCTGACTGAATTGTTTGACAAAGGCCTCTTACTGGAGTTTTTTGCTGCCCACCGAAACTTGAAGCATTACTGAGGGGAAATATAACATTATTCATTTAATTCCACAAAAGGTGAGGCAGATATTAAATGTATAAGTTATCTTTTTAAAATGTTTAAGCTTTCTACATAATGTAAATTGAACATTTATTATTATTATTATTATTATTATTATTATTATTAATTTCGCAACCTATTATCTAAATTGTGTGTTCATGAAGGCCTGTACTGCAGTTTCCTGCAAGCAACGTGAAACATTGGTGAGGGAGAACTTTATTCACAACAAAAGGTGAGGAATGTTATTAAATATATTCTACATATTATATTGTGTATATAGTGTATGTGTTTGTATATACACATGTGAGTAACTTGGTTAACAAATAAATATGTGACTGTATCCTATTGTGTTATTTGTAATTCCAATGAGAATTTATTATCAGTTTTCGATATTACTGCACATTTCAAACATTCATAATTAGCCACAAACTCAGATGAACTCCACTGCACATATCTTCCAGTTTTCTTTAAAACATTTTAAGACATAATTGCTGTTTAATGTTGCAGGATAAAGATGAAGATGCGGGACTTGGGCAGCTTGTGATGGCTGTAATTGTAAAGAATGGATCTTCTAGGAGTGGCAGCCCAAGGGATGCTGGAATTGTTATCGAGGCCTTAAAGGTGTTCCCAGGGCAGGCTTTATCCTCCTTGGATTGGATCTATACATTGAATCTCCAGTATCCCAGGCATCTTTTCAGGTGTTTCAGAAACTTTTCTTGGAGCTGGATTCTTCAAAGTTTATAAACTGATTACAGTACAGTAAGTCTAAACTGCTGTCTGGGTGTGAATCAATGTAACAGAACACAAACATGGAACCTTTTGTCGGGAAATGTGAACGGTTTTCTTTAAAGACTGTAAAATACTTTTTGAAGTTTACACTGTTACAAATACACCATTAAAAATGAATGAGATGCTTTCCTGTTCTTTTGACTGCAATAAAATAAGAATTGATTAATCTTTGTCTGTCTTTCTAAAATCAGATATAATACTCATTATTACTAATAGTAATATTAATGGATACATTTTAAATCATGATGTTAAATTAAAATAGTATAATTGAATAGTATTTATTGTATAGTGCTAGGTCTTTGTCCTGTATACCCAATATTTTGTTTAAATTTAAATTAATTTCTAATTGCAAATTGCAGTTAACCTTTTTGAATGGGTTACTATTAAGGAGTTAATGGAGTGATTGTAACTCAATTTTTATTTGTTAAATTTAATTAATGATATTGCTTGTAATCTGTTGCCGCACTTTTATTGAGTAGATATGGCATAATATTTTTTATTGTATAGTGCTAGATCTTTGTCTAGTATACCCAATATTTTTGTTTAAATTTTAATAAACTTTTTAATTGCAAATTGCAGTTTGTCTTTGGGGCATATTATTTTTTACAGTGTAAGTGGCATCTGTTCCAGGTACACAGAGAGTTGTTTACATCACCCATCGACCAACCTGCTCAGGGTTTAGCTCAAGAACATGCATTTCATATATATCATATGATTTCATATCCCCCCAGTGGTGAAGGTCTCAAAAAGATGATATACTACCTGATGAAAAACAAAACTCTGCCAGCCGAACACCCCCAGAAGTATGTCACAGGCTCAATTTCAATCAGTGACATTCCCAAACACCTTGTGCCAAAGGAGACTATTTGCGCAGAATGTACCGGCAATGTGGTCCTGGCATTGTTGAGGGTAAGTATGAGTAAAATCTACCTAATAAGTGTAACATCACTATGTTAAGTTGTCTGAATGAATCTGTCACAGGTCGGAGCGGACCCGAGATAGCTGAAGGGTCACGCCCCTTCCTAGTTTCCACCTCGAGGAGGTTCCCAAGACCACCCCAATGACCAGACGAACAAGTATACTACGTTTAAAATACAACTTTATTAAATAGTTAAAAGCGGGGGAAGGGAAAAAGGGAAAGGACACTTTAAAACACTTCGTTTCTCTCTCTGGTTTCAGACGGGACTCCACAAGACGTGAAAGGGTGGGGTTCCTGTCTGGGGGTTTCCCTGTTGTCCCTGGCGCCCTCCGCTGTCCTGGAGGCAGAACACAAGAGACACAATGAATAAGGGCTAGATGGTTTCCCGGCTCTGGAACGCTTGGCTCCTCCTCACGGCCTTACTGTAAAGAGAGGTCGGTTGTCACCCAATAGCACACGTTACTCACAGACTGGAGCTTTGGAATCTCTCTACGCAGGTTGGTTGGGAGCAAAGGTAAGTTAGCATTCATAGAAGTGCGTGACTCACAGACTGGGACTTTCCGGTTCCTCCACAGGTTCACTAAGGACAGAGGTAAGTGGTCATTTAATAACTCACGTTACTCACAACTTAGGGCTTGGGGTCGTTCTGCACGGGGTTGCTAGGAGCAAAGGTAAGTTAACATCCATAAAAGTGCGTGACTCACAGACTGGGGCTTTCTGGTTTCTCCACAGGTTCACTGAGGACAGGGATAGATGATCATCACATAACATATGTTACTCACAACTTGGGGCTTTGGATCGTTCTGCACAGGATTGCTAAGAGCAGAGGTAAGTAGGCATTCATAGAAGTGCGTGACTCACAGACTGGGACTTTCTGGTTTCTCCACAGGTTCACTGAGGACAGAGGTAGATGATCATCACATAACATATGTTACTCACAACTTGGGGCTTTGAATCCTTCTGCACAGGGTTGTTAAGAGCAGAGGTAAGTTAGCATTCATAGAAGTACGTGACTCACAGACTGGGGTTTTCTGGTTTCTCCACAGGTTCACTGAGGACAGAGGTAGATGATCATCACATAACATATGTTACTCACAACTTGGGGCTTTGGATCGTTCTGCACAGGATTGCTAAGAGCAGAGGTAAGTTAGCATTCATAGAAGTGCGTGACTCACAGACTGGGGCTTTCTGGTTTCTCCACAGGTTCACTGAGGACAGAGGTAGATGATCATCACATAACATATGTTACTCACAACTTGGGGCTTTGGATCGTTCTGCACAGGATTGTCAAGAGCAGAGGTAAGTTAGCATTCATAGAAATGCGTGACTCACAGACTGGGGCTTTCTGGTTTCTCCAGAGGTTCACTGAGGACAGAGGTAAGTGGTCATTTAATAACACACGTTACTCACAACTTAGGGCTTGGGGTCGTTCTGCACGGGGTTGCTAGGAGCAAAGGTAAGTTAACATTCATAGGAGTGCGTGACTTACAGACTGGGGCTTTCTGGTTTCTCCACAAATCACACTTATATTACAGGTAAGTAATTCCTCTCCACTGCGCTGGTCAGTTCGACACGTTGTTATTTCCACACGGAGCCTCTGGGATGAAACAGTCTCTATCTCCGAAAGAAAGCACAGCACTACACTGCAAGCTTCAGTGAAAATACACAAATTGAAAGTCGGGACTCACCCACAGCATCACACGCACACACTCGTTGTGAGGTAAGGACATAGGCAGCTAATCCCAGATTCCTCCTGCGGCTCGTCGGCCGAAATTTCCAACACAAGGGAAAGGTGGAAAACGATTACTTCTGGATTCGTTCTTCGTATACACTAGACGTCCATCAGCTCACCCACGCGTATTCTTCCGGTGGGGCCGGAACTATAAATAGACACTCCAAGCACGCACAATAGTTTCACCTCTGCAACGTATATACAATATCCCAGCTGTACTCACATGTCAACCCGTCTCATGTTGCTTTCTTCACCCAGTTATCCTCACATAAATTCCTCCTCACGGTAAACATTCACCTCTTCCTGTTTCCTTCTTCCCCAAGGGAATTAGATCGTCGCTCTCCAGCTTACAACACAGCCAAAACACAGCGGACAGCACCACAGAGAAGCACACCGATCGTGATTTCAAACCTCCTTATATCTGCGGCTCCTCCTCCTCGGTGTCCTATCAGCGATCGCTTTGATTATTACCCCCACCTGCACCTAATACGGGCTGATTTGGGCTTCGGGACAAACCCGGAAGTTCCGATGTTTTTCTTCCTTCCGGGCGGAACTCATCCTTCCTACCTTCGGTTCCGCCCTTCAAAACGTCACCATGTGACAAATACTTTTTTGGGATTTTAAATACTTTCACCATGTTCATGAATACTTTTTTAACAGGATTTTCTACATACTACCTTATGTGCAGCAACTGAAATTTCCACGTAAAGACAAAATCCTTCATGCGTACATGCACTTCGAAGCACTAACAGACCATGACTATGCGTACTCCTGTGTTAAGTGCGGCTACCATCCAGCGGTTGTTGTGATGGATCTTCACAAAAAGGCGGCATTTAATATGCCTGGTAGGTCATATCAAATTAGAGCTACTTAATAATCTTATAAACCTTCTAAACACACGTTCTTTGTTTCATTGAGAATTTTTATTACAGTGAGTAAGATTCCTGTTCCACCACCTGAGTATGACGGTCAAATCAATCTGAAAGACTTTTGGACATCCGTGACTGCCGAAGTAGTTTGCCGTGGCCTGTTGGGCAGTAAGGAGTTATTTTGTTTCTGTTAGAGTTAGACATACAAGTTTAAAGAGTAATTAAAACTGCAAGCAGTGATGGAAGGGCCCTCGCACACATGACACCGCCACGCCGTGGCATAAGAATTAAAGGGAACAGTAGTAAATAGGCATTTAAGCATGTAAACATAGGTGAACTATTTAAAAGTGTAGTATAATGTGCCACATTTCCTGTTGCTAATTACAAATTACAGCGAGGTAGCATCGTGTAAGACAGCATGAGAGACAGAGAGAGAGAGAGAAAGAGAGAGTGAGCCTGCGAATGTGTGTGTGTGAGTATGAGTGACTACATGTAAATATTGGCACGTAGATGTGTTCAGTCCAGGGGCCTCGTGTATAAAACTTTGCGTAGATTCCATCCTTAAAGTGTGCGTACGCACATAAGGCAGAATTTGCGTACGCACAAAAGTTTTCAGATTTATAAAACCATGCGTACTCCAGAAACTGCGCAAAATTCCATTCATAAATCCCAATGAGCGGAAGATTGTGCGTACGTGCGTCCCACCCCCATCTCCTCCCCGAAACAACCATATATGGAGCGTACAACTCTTAGTTTTACTGGGCATAATATGGTCTGCATATAATTTTAATATGGATTGACATTACAAAACACAAGGAAAATATCGTAAAAATATATTTTTAAATTCAAAATCATTTTAAAAAATGCCAAAAATATATATTTGCTGAAATATATTTTGAAATATGTTTACAAAAATATATTTTTCACAAGTAAATACATTTTAAAACATTAAAACATATATTTAGCCCTTCATATATTTTAATTAAAGGAAATATATTCACGTCGCACTGGAAGAAAAATTTTGTTATTAACCTGTAAACAAAACAGTTTTAAAAGATTAAAATTAAATAGTTTCAACTTTTTTTCAATTATATTTTTTATTTAGCATATGTTTAAAATATACTTTTGGCCAGAGAAATTATAATTTTTTGCCTTTTGGTTTTTTATGAAATTATAAAAACGCTGTTTAAACACTGGCATTGTCAAAGTTGATACTGGTTTCACATATGGCCAGACAGGTGTCATTATATTCATAACATTTTTTATATAAAACAAACTCAGAGGGAGATTAAATGTTTTTGACCAGCGGATGGTGGAGATCGTTTCGGGTCATGTTCGTCTTTATCTCAGGTGGCAAGTGCATCAATTATACCATTGAACGCGACTTGTGCATTAAGACTGCAATATTACAAACCTTATAGAGAATATACTGCTATAGGCAAGTAGACGAGCCCAACATATAAAAGTTTCGCGTTAAGTGTTTCCCATAATAAAACATAAAGACAATGATGTATTACGCGGCGCTGCCATAAGGCATTAAGATAAAAAAAAGTTCAGTAGCTACAAACGAAAAGTTCAGTACAAACCTAAAAAAGCATATTTACAGGTAAGCAGATGAAATCAGAATATAAAAACCAATGAGTTTAAATAACTTACGTGTTAGTGTTTTTCTTATATAAACCCGCATTGAACGTATCTTTGTTTTAGGCTAAACTTTAAATGGGCTACATTATTAAATGTCCTAGTACATCACATTATTTTTCATCATCTTACAGGTTATAAAGTTTATTGTATAGGCACTCGGGTTTATTTCTGTCAATTGGCCTAATAAAATCAAAACTATTTTTTACAGTTTTGTCTATGATTAGATGATAAAGACTTCTTATCATTCCTCAAATACATGAAACATTAGCCTTTAGTGTTTGAGTGAAGAGAAGACTTATTCATATAGTTCTTTTGCGTTTCAAACACGCAGACGCGCTCATGACAGATGTGTGTGGGACTCCATTCACCGCAGAGGCTTCGTCTTTTCAATACTTTTCATCTGTTAAATATTTGCTACGCATAGGCAGATGCGACTCCTATATGCAGTTTGAGTGCTGATCTTCATGAATGAAACAGGAATATTAAAACTAAATGTGTATAAAAACAAGAACAGAGTTTGTGTTCTTTCAATCCACTCAAAAAGAGTGCGTACGCACAGTGGAGAGCATCCGTACGGTGCGCACTTATTTACGCCAAGTTTATTTTTTATAAATGCCGATATGTTCGTGGAAAATTGCGTACGCATATGCAACGTTTATACATCAGGCCCCTGGACTCTTATTGATCACGTAAAATGTAGGGCATATCTGACTTTGAATAATCAGTGTAAAACATGTTACTTCTAGTTGCCAGCAGGTGGCGCTATGGCCATAATTGACTATTGGCATGTAGATGTGTTCAGTCCAGGACTCTTGTCAATTATGTGAAGTTTGGGACAAATCCGACATTGCATAATCATTATAAACATGTCACTTCCTGTTGCCAGCTGGTGGCGCTATAACTATAAGGGACTATTGACATGAAGATGTGTTCAGTTCAGGACTCTTAGCAATCATGTGAAGTTTGGGACAAATCCGACATTGCATTATCATTGTAAACATGTTACTTCCGGTTACCAGCTGGTGGCGCTATGACCATAACTGACTATTGGCATCATAAGTGACTATTGACATGTAGATGTGTTCAGTCCAGGACTCTTATTAATCATGTGAAGTCAGGGAAAGATCGGACATTGCATAATCAGTGTAAACATGTCACTTCCTGTTGCCAGCAGGTGGCGCTATGACCATAAGTGACTATTGACATGTAGATGTGTTTAGTCCAGGACTCTTATTAATCATAAGAAGTTTGGGACAGATCAGACATTGCATAATCATTGTAAACATGTCACTTCCTGTTGCCAGCTGGTGGCGCTATAACCACAAGTGACTATTGACATGTAGATGTGTTCAGGTCAGGACTCTTAGCAATCATGTGAAGTTTGGGACAGATCGGACACTGTATGCCTGAGTTCCAGCAACCTGTTTCATAACGAAACATCAAACTTTGGCTGGCCAAAACATACACAAATTTTAACATGGAATCAAATCCTTCGCAATTAAGCATCACAAAGGCCTTAAGATGAGACTCGCCAAATATGATGATGATCCGACCAAAACTGTAGGAGGAGTTAATTAAAGTATGACTGCTGGAAATGAGAAAAACTGAGCCAAAATCTGAGAAATAATTCAAAATAGCTGACTTCCTGTTTGGTTTAGGGCATTGCTCCAAGAGACTTTTTTGTAGGGCTTGTAATAATACATGAGCATACCGAAATTCGTACATGTACATTAAACACAGTCCAAGGGCTGCTTCATTGAATATTTGAAAGTGGCGCTAAAACATGTTCCTTCAGGTTGCCAGCTGGTGGCGCTATGGCTATAAATGAAAATTGTTATGTAGATGTGTTCAGGTCAGGACTCTTAGCAATCATGTGAAATTTGGGACAGATCGGACATTGTATGCATGAGTTCCAGCAACTTCCTGTTTCATGACAAAACATCAAAATTTGTCGGGCCAGAACCGACACAAATTTTTACGTAGAGTCAAATCCTTCGCAATTTAGCTTCACAAAGGCCTTAAGATGACACTCACCATATATGAAGATGATCCGACGAAAACTGTAGGAGGAGTTAGTTAAGGACGCCTGGAAATGACAAAAACTGCGCCCAAATCACAAAAATAACTCTGAATAGCTGACTTCCTGTTTGGTTTACGGCTTCGCTCCAAGAAACATTTTTGTAGGTCTTGTCATGCTACAGAAGCGTACCAAATTTCGTAATTGTACGTCAAACACAGTCCGAGGGCTGCTTCGTTGAAAATTTGTAGGTGGCACTATAGCGCCATTTTCCCATAATAATAATAATAATAATAATAATAATAATAATAATAACTCCTTGAAGAACAATAGGGTACTCACACCCCGGTGTGCTTGGGCCCTAACTAAACCCTAAACCAGCTTTTTTTAGTTAATGATCTGTAAGAATGTGGCTCTATTAGTGCTGTTCATTGATTTGCATAATTTTTTTGACATTTGGGTATAAAGTGTTTCAATGTTACAATATATGGTGTAAAAACGTCTTGGTGCTGCCCCCTCATTGAGCAAGGGAAATTACTAACCAAATGTATATTCGTATTGACTTATTGGTAAAGTAAAAAAATGTCAGGTGCCCGTCAAAATCCTTTTTTGGTGTCACCATCACTGGGCTCCTTGGATTGGTCCCAACACCAGAAGAGAAGACACAGTTTTGAATACTGAGTATGCCAAGATGCACGCCCCAAGACCAGCTACTTCAGATGCTGAACTTCAAGTTACAGAAGAGAGGCTAGAAGAAGTGCTTACCAATCTTAAAGGTTCTGTAAGCGAATCTGTGTGTTGATTTTTGAAATGTGTTTTCAAACAAACTGAGCGTAGTTAACTCCTCCCCCTCCCTTCCGTGCTTTCAAGAACGCGCCCAAACCCAAATCCTTCTTGGCGTTTATTGGTTAGAACACTTTGTTATGGTTTCTAGTGTA
This sequence comes from Misgurnus anguillicaudatus, assembly GCF_027580225.2. Taxonomy (NCBI): domain Eukaryota; kingdom Metazoa; phylum Chordata; class Actinopteri; order Cypriniformes; family Cobitidae; genus Misgurnus; species Misgurnus anguillicaudatus. The sequence goes on along the minus strand of NC_073356.2, from coordinate 5,028,615 downwards.
GGTTTGGCCAGTTTGTTATTATTGCAGTTTGTAGAGGCTGGGCTGTCTACAGAGATTGCGTTTTTTTACAGTTTGATCAGCGGACAGGAAGCAAGCAGATAGTGAGGAGATGTTTGCTGTATGTAACAAAAAATGTTTTATGGTCTAAAATGCGTGAATTTACTTAGAGAACCTTTAAGGTAATTATGTTGTTTGGTTTTCAACATAAGTCAATATATTGGATACTTTTTTTTATTGCAACCTTGTATGTGCAGGTGGATGTGGTACGGCGGCTTTGCAAGCAATGTGGTGTGGACCCATCAGGTTCCAAAATGGATCTTGTTCTAAGACTTAGGCAGGAGATGAGAAACAGGTCATCTTATGACAAGGTCTTCCAGAAGGTTTGGGGGGCTTCAGGTAGGATTACTTTTGAGAAATATTTTAGTCCATGTAATGTGAATGGTGTTGTGTTTAACACGGGGTATTTTCAATTTAAATGTATTTATGTATAGCCTCTTGAGAGGCAACATCTCTTTTTCAAGAGACTTGCTGTTTTGCTTTCAATATAGATTTTGTTTAAGACAGCTTAGAATTTTATATTTATTGGCATAACCAAAACATAATGATTTTCTTTTTAGGGGGTTGGGCAGTCATCACATGCCCCTGTGGAGTTGTGTATTCCCTGAAGTTCCTTCTTCCTGCAGAGTCTCCGCGGGACTACGCAGATTGTCTTTTGTCTTTTAAACATTTCCCGAATATCAATATCTATGACTTTGCGAGGGGCTTAGCCACACACACTAACCTAAGGCAGCCAGAAAGTATCCCTTTCAGACCTTATGAGGGACGACTAAAAGAGCCTACTCCAGAAAATATTGCATTAGCCACTGAGGGTCAACTGAAAGTAAACCTCCTTTGGTTGAAGGAAAAGAAGGACAACGTGGACCAAAATTGTCACCCTGTTACAGCTTCTGCTGAAGATTATGCACTTTATGTTCTGTTTCATGAAAATAACACAAAAGATGCTCGAGATGCATCAGATAGTCCCAGAACTGGCTGGCTGGGTGAACAGCCAATGTGCCGAACAGCTTTTTTCTGACATGAGAAAAACAATTACTTTCTCAACACACTCACTCCATCTGGACAAATTTTCCTGATGCGAAATATACTACAGCATTACAACAAAAAAATAAGAAGATAGAAGATGACATCAGAAAGATTGTACCACAAAATGCTCAGTTGCATTTAAATGTACTTAGCCAAATAATAATGGGTAACTCAGTTTATTTGTTTATAAATTCTGATTCCTGTCATGACTTTTCAGTTGGTTATATTACAGTTTTCATTTTATTGATGTTACCCCAGTAGCCACAGCCTCGTCTGCGACACCTGCCAAAACAGCCTCGTCTGGGACACCTGCCAAAACAGCCTCGTCCGGGACACCTGCCGAAACAGCCTCGTCTGGGACCCCTGCCGAAACAGCCTCATCTGGGACCCCTGCCGAAACAGCCTCATCTGGGACCCCTGCTGCCACAGCCTCGGCTGCGACACCTGGATTCATGGTTAGGTTGATACATGCGGAAAGGTAAAATAAAAAAATCCAGCGCTGGGAAGGCCTGAAAACTTTGGTAATTTTCCTTTTGACAGTGTTCAATGAACCTGTTGATTGTCATGATTTCACCAACACTTGTTCATGCACCACATAATACCTTAATTGTGGGATTGAGGAAATTGTGGAGAGTGCTGATATGTATTGTTTATTTTCCAGCATGACTGTGTGTTAGATTGCACAAAGCCACAGGACAAAGTAGTCTGTTCTATCGGCACAACAGTCTTAAGAAGAGCAGACTGTGTTGGTCTGGTAACCAATTATAAACTGGAGGCAACGGTAAGTAACATTTATACGGTTCCATTAAGGTTTCCTGTGCTAACATTATTCTTTTCCTAGGTTGTAAACTGCTGTCTTTCATTGATATGCTGCCTTGCTAGACAGAAGGTATGTTATGATTTCGTTTACATTTTAATACCTTATGTGAAAGCAATAGGTTTTTCTGAAAGTTATGGTTTTGATAAAGCTATACTTAACCACTTTCATCTGATATTAGGGATTAGATGTCCTTGCTGTGGATTCCTATGTATTGGCATGTTGGAGTCCACCTCACTGCCTAGACCCTTTTGAGTCACTACCAGTCAGTGGTTATTACTTCATATAATTACAATTTAATCAAAAAGATGTGTTTGTACTCTACACTGTTGTTCCACTATCAACTTTGATCTGTGTAATTTGCTCACCAACAGGCAGATGCAGCACTTAAAGACTGCATCCTTTTTCCAGTATGGACACCTGGACACTGGCACTTGTGTCATCTTTTAAGCATTTTAAATAGGTGTTGAAGACAGACGTGTTACAGTTTTACTAATAAGGAGTGAGTAAGCAGTAGGTTTGTAAATTCCAACGTGAGCTGTACAACAACAATGCACTAGTGTGTCAACATTGTTTTGATTGATTTACATATATTTACAGGTCATGAAGCCCAAACTTAAAAGGACGTAGATTCTTGATTCATCCGACCCTTGTGGTTTTGGGCAGGCATATTATGTGTCCATGTTCAGGTTTTCTTCTAATAGTTAGGGACTGTTCTTTGTCCCCTGTTCAGTGCGAGGTTTGGGACTGTTCTTTGTCATCTGCTGTTCAGTGTTTGTTCTTTTTAATGTTTGCATGTTTGTTGAGATGGTCCTCGCTTAAAAGATCCAACTCTCTCTATCATAAAGACTGAGCCAGAGTGGTTTATTTAGAAATGTAACTATTATTCTTCAATAATTCTTGTAAACTTCATTTTCAAAAAGTAAGCACTATGTGGGTTTAGGCCTAGTCAACCACTGAAAGAATGGCATTGAAAGAACTATAACATGTCAGGACCCGTCAGAATCATGTTAAATTTTAATGTGAGGGAATATGGACAAGAAATGAACCCAGATGCAGACGTGAACAAATAAGTGATTTATTGATAAACAGGGGAAAAACAAAACCCACAAGGGGGCAAAACAAGACGGGGCAAACACAACACTAGACTGATCCTAAACTTAACATGACATATAACAAACTAGACTAAATGACTCTTAAATACTCACAGATACTGACACAGGAACCGACAAGAAGCAACAAGACGAACGAGCACAGAACAGCAAACACAAGGACAATAAATAGGGACAAAATAAATTACATACAGCTGGTAATCATTAAGAGTAAGGGATAGAGGAAAAAGAGACGAGACCCGGGAAATGCATGGTCAGAATAACCCAATACTAAAACCACGCATCTCCCACATAGAACATGGTATTGCCAGGACCCCGAACACAAAGACTACATAAAATTTAACACATGATTCTGACGGGTCCTGAAATAACAGTAGAGAATAAAGAATGCGCCAAACTTGCTACTGCAATCCAAATAGTGGACCTATAGAGTTGGATCCTACAAGTTTTAACCCTGTAACTGTTCTCGCAACAAAATTGGTAGCTGGAAACTGGCAACTCGTTAAGAACAAGGTACATTGCCCTCAGCATTCAACACTGTTTTCTGACAACTGTCATCAATACAAAAATATTATGTTTTTGTATTTTGCCAGAATATTCCATCTCAGAGAATTACCTTGGATTGTGGAGTGTTCATGCTAATGGTATGTTACAAATGAAGCTCCAAGTTAACCTTACTTAATTACTTAATGCCACTAATGCAATCCCCAAAGGCACTGGATATAGGAAGAATTTGTAAGTGCTAGGAAATATATAATTTTAAGATAAATGTACCTTATGTGTTGCAGTGTGTACTATGCATTACTTTTGAGTGGCCATTTGATTTTACCCAGGTGAGAGCCTTTAATTTATTACAGAAATTATTTGATGACTGTTTCATTTTGTCAGTTTTGGATGTTTTTTTTGTTTGTTTGTTTCCTTAGACTGACATCCCTTTAATTCGAGAGTGCTGGCTGAAGAATTTGCATTGTGTACAGGTCATGAAGGGTGAGAATCAGATTTGCAAAACAATGTTGTTTTTCCAAAGTTTTCAGTTTCTTTGTTTTATTTTTTTAAACCATTTACTGTGTTATAAGGAAGCCTCAATAAGGTTCAAGTGGATTACATGCATGGTTGTTCCAAGGACAACTGGATTCTTATGGTACAATGTCTGACAAGTCATTAGCAATTTTTACATTGTAGAAATTTTATCTCACAGGATACCAGTGTTTATATTTCTTGTACAGGGAGTATGTGGATTTTACACAACCTGACTTCACAATCACCCTGTTAGATTTGACTTCACAATAAAAACTGTCATCCCTTACTTTTTACCCACTACATGCATATCTACAAAAAACTAAGACAAATACATAAATTGAAGAATTGGAGTTTTTGGCCAGAATCTTTTGATTTATATTTCTCTTTTCTGTTTATTGCTGACAGCTTCCAGCATCTCTTCTGGAGGACATTTTTATTGATGTGGTTCTCCAGGAGGGTGACGACGCAATTTTGAAGCTGGCCCTTGTGTGCATTCGCTTCAGGGACATTGTGACATGGGAAGGGTTCAGGAGACGAGGCCATTTTCTTTGGCTTGACAGACAGTAAGTATTAATTGCTTGTCTGTGCAGTCAATAGTTTTTGCATAACTTAAGTTACATATTTTTATAAAAATCCCCTAAAAAATGTATGTGATTTTTGCTTGATTGGCTTGTTAATGAGTTCAAGCATTGTGTATTTTTGAATGTGGGGTTTAAAAAGAAAATGTTTTATGTGTACAGGTGTCACAAATTGGACTGTTATCTCCACATACTACAAGGCGGAGTTCTACAAAATGTACACGCTGGAAACTTGTAGTCAATGTAGAGCAGTGCTTTAAGTGGGCCGGAACGCCCCGGTACTCAGTACCACTACTTCCAAAAATAGCTCTTGAGCGTACCAACACCAACGTGCTTTTAGCGTACCGGAACGCTCATTTGCACATCTGTTTAAAAATCAGAGGTTTTATTTAATCCTTTGGCTGCACTGCGGCTTTTCAGAGCGCCCTTAATGTACGCTTCCTAATTCGTCCCACCGAGAGCAGAGACTACATTACCCATACACCCTTGAGTTTACAAGTTAAAAGGGCATGCGTCGGTCAGTCAGTGTTAACGTGCTCTGGAGAGGTGTGTGTTTGTGTGTGAAACGCGCAACCATAGCTGCTCGGTTAAAATGAAAATACAATGAACACTTTGCCCTCCTTGTTTTAGCCTCTGAGTAGTAAAAGAACAAGGTCAGAATCAGAGAGAGGACTCGCTGGCTGACATCCCACCAAGCCAGAATGATATCGCTGCAGGTCAGACGCAAGCTTTATCCAATACCCTTTTGTAGGTACGTGTTAATCTCTGCTGTCGTGGCTGTCAGTTTGGTTCCCCTCAACGCAACTTCGGATTTCCTCAGACGATGTGCAGAAAACATTCTTGAAATTGTAATATACCTTTAGTTTAATTGCTGAACTACAAGTGAACGAAATTTCAATGAATTTGAACGACGTGCACAGTAGTTTTACCACCCGCAAAATGGAAAACAATGGGACAAAATATATGACTTTCGAGTTTCAAATGGCCAGTATTTTTTTATTCTTGAACCCATAGATCATGGTCTTGGTGTCATTTTTTAAGTTTTTTTCAAGCTCTTTCTATTTGAACAACTAGTTTTAGCATTTAACCATGCTGAAAATTTTACTCACATATCTACCTTTTGCACATTTTATTTATGTTCAAAAGCTCTACAGTAGCTCTTTCTAATGGTATTTTTTCAAAATCCCTTTGCACATTTTATTTATGTTCAGTAGCTATTTCTAGCTCAAGCAAATCCACAAACTTATAAAAGGATTTATTATTTTTTACAAGGTTGTCTGTTGACTGCTGAATATAAAACCCCTTCAATATAGAAGTCGAGTCAGCAAAAAAATAAATAAATAAATAAATAGAGTACCGGCACCTCTTTTGGGCCACTAAAAGCACTGATATAAAGACATCTACAAACACTGCACTCCAGGTATGCATTGTTGATTGTTGCCGTGGAGTGTTTGGCTTTCAATGATGAATTAAAACATTTAAAAAATAATGAACATTGAAATAATTTCCTTTCTTTGCTAACCCACGGGATATATAGGTCCTGGGTATACTGGGACCTGTTGGCTTTTTGAGGCAAAGTGTAAGATCTGGAGCCAAAGTGAAGCCCTTTTCTGCAAGTCTGAACCGCAAAAGCACCAACAGAGAGGGAACGCCTCGGGTCCGCAACTTCAGAGAATTTAACAACAAATCACGTGGAGAATGCGGGCATTGATTCCGCTACCTCTCGCATGCTAAGTGAGCGCTCTACCATTTGAGCTAATTCCCCTTGCGCCCAATGTGTGACTGCTTTGGCTTTTTGGAAGCTGGCTGCTACATGGTGGAAAATGTTTCCCAGGGGGCCGGTGGGGTTCCCCGATTGGTTCGTTGGTCTAGGGCAGTGTTTTTCAAACTTTTTCAACCCAAGGACCACTTTATCTTCCAATTTTTTTCTGAGGACCACCTAACAAAATCTCACTCTAACACACCCCCAAAAAAACAACATAATAGGAAAGATAAGCTAAATTTAAGTTTAATATGCAACTGTTTTAAGTCAAAAACTAATTTTTTAAACACAAATGCAATGCCATGTTCAGAAATTATTAAATGAATTTTATTTATTTTGAAAAAGTAAATGTGAAATGAGTTGCAGCTTAATATGAACAACAAACCGCACATGTGAAAAAAACTGCAATTAAACATACTGTAACAGCCTAGGTTCCACTGGCTATCATTCCAAAGAGCCAAGAGCTGAGGTGGTGGGTATATGAAGTCTATGGTTGTAACTATGGTAACAATAAAATGCTGAAAAAAATGTTCCCCTTAATGTCCAAAATCACTGAAATTACAGGGATTTTACACATTAAACAAAAACTAGTACATTACAAAACTAATAGATATGTGGATTTTAGCTGCTTTCAGTTGACGCTTGATCTTTTCTTTTGACTCCTCTTTGGTTTAGCCACAGATCCATTTTTACGTTATTAAAACAGAATGGCAAGAACTGATATCACAGTTTCACAAGTGCATTAAAAATCTACTTAAAAAAGTTGTGATTGTATAAACACTAGCCTAGTTTAGGTCATCTTTTGGCGGACCACTGGGGAGGTTCCACAGACCACACTTTGAGAATTACTGGTCTAGGGGTATGATTCTCGCTTAGGGTGTGAGAGGCCCCAAGCTCAAATCCCGGACGAGCCCACCTTTAAACTCGTCTCTCGGAGCTTTAACACACAACATGTTGTGTATGGCAATCCGGGCAGTAGAAAAACGTCAACGAGAAACACGCAAAGGACATCAGAGGCTCCCCAACGCCTTGGTATTTCCAGGTAGATACCGTGTCCGAGGCAGTCTGGGTTTCTAATCCCCATACCCTTTATGCTTTCTACAGTGGGGCAAAAAAGTACCCAGTCAGCCACCAATTGTCCAAGCTCTCACACCCAAAAAGATGAGAGAGGCCTGCAATCCCCGCCAAAGGCACACGTCAACCATGAGAGACAAAATGAGAAAAAAATCCAGAAAATCACATTGTCTGATTTTATTGGGAATTTGTTTGTAAATTATGGTGAAAAATAAGTATTTGGTCAATAACAAAAGTTTATGTCAATACTTTGTTATATACCCTTTGTTGGCAATGACAGAGATCAAACGTTTTCTGTAAGTCTCCACAAGGTTTTTACACACTGTTGCTGGTAGTTTGGTCCATTCCTCCATGCAGATCTCCTCTAGAGCAGTGATGTTTTAGGGCTGTCGCTGGGCAACTCAGATTTTCAACTCCCTCCAAGGATTTTCTATGGGGTTGAGATCTGGAGACTGGCTAGGCCACTCCAGGACCTTGAAATTATTCTTACGAAACCACTCCTTCTTTGCCTGGGCGGTATGTTTGGGATCACTGCCATACTGAAAGACCCAGCCACGTTTCATCTTCAATGCCCTTGCTGACGAAAGGAGGTTTTGAGTCAAAATCTCACGATACATGGACCCATTCATTCTTTCCTTAACTCGGATCAGTCGTCCTGGTCCCTTTGCAGAAAAACAGCCCCAAAGCATGAGGTTTCCACCCCCATGCTTCACAGTAGGTATGGAGTTCTTTGGATGCAGCTCAGCATCTTTCTCCTCCAAACACAAGAAGTTGAGTTTCTACCAAAAAGTTATGTTTTGGTTTCATCTGACCATATGACATTCTCCCACTCTTCTTCTGGATCATCCAAATGCTCTCTAGCAAACTTCAGACAGGTCCGGACATGTACTGGCTTAAGCAGGTGGACACATCTGGCACTGCAGGAATTGAGTCCCTGGCTGCATAGTGTGTTACTGATGGTAGCCTTTGTTACTTTGGTCCCAGCTCTCTGCAGGTTATTCACTAGGTCCCCCCGTGTGGTTCTGGGATTTTTGCTCACCATTCTGGTGATAATTTTACCCTACGGGATGAGATCTTGCGTGGAGCCCCAGATCGAGGGAGATTATCAGTGTTCTTGTATGTCTTTCATTTTCTAATAATTGCTCTCACAGTTGATTTCTTCACACCAAGCTGCTTACCTATTGCAGATTCAGTCTTCCCAGACTGGTGCAGGTCTACAATTTTGTTTCTGGTGTCCTTTGACAGCTCTTTGGTCTTGGCCATAGTTGAGTTTGCATTCTGACTGTTTTAGGTTGTGGACAGGTGTCTTTTATACTGCTAACAAGTTCAAACAGGTGCCATTAATACAGGTAACAAGTGGAGGACAGAGGATCCTCTTAAAGAAGAAGTTACAGGTCTGTGAGAGAAAGAAATCTTGCTTTTTTGTTATTGACCAAATACTTATTTTCTACCATAAATTGCAAATAAATTCTTAAAAAATCAGACAATGTGATTCTCTGGATTTTTTTCCTCATTTTGTCTCTCATAGTTGAAGTGTACCTATGATGAAAATTACAGGCCCCTCTCATCTTTTTAAGTGGGAGAACTTGCACAATTGGTGGTTGACTAAATACTTTTTTGCCCCACTGTACCAGAGGGCTTGCTGTTTTAACAAACGATGAGTTAATTTCAAGCAACACAATTGACTCAACCCAAAAAATGAACCAGGCTATTCATCCTACTCCCTCCTGGCCAGGAAAGGCACACCATCCTGTCTAGTGGGCCTGGGTAGGTACCCTGATGTGCCTGGAGCTATGAGAGTTAAATATAGAACCAGGCTAGTGATGCATGTGTCCAATTTAGTTTACTGCCTTAACATAAAGTTTATTCTCTAACAGTCGTTGTAAAACCCTGCGAACATGCTGAGTGTGCACCCGCATAGAAGGGGAAAAGATGAGAATTTCATCAAGGTACACAAAGACAAATTTATTAATCATAAATTTTCTCAACACGTTGCTAACCAGAGCCTGGAAGACAGAAAGCACGGACGTTAGACCAAACGGTAAAACAAGATATTCAAAATGCCCCATGTGTGTATTAAATCACTAATATATTTGTTTATAGCCTCTCTTTCAGGACTCGACAGGGAATAAAGGTGACCCTTCGGCGGAGAAGTGCCAGGGAGGAGTTCAATAGCAGCATCGTAAGGACGGTGAGGAGCCAAGGAGGTAGCTCTGGCTTTACTTAACACCTGACGCAGATCCAATTATTTAGCCGGGACCCCAACCAGATCGACCGCTTGAAAGCCAGCGAGAAGCACCCTCCTCAGGCGAGGAAAAGACACAAACATACAATATAGTAAACACAAGAAAACCAATAAAATGCATTAATTGGCAGTGTTACCATAACTTAATAGCAATTATTACATTTAACTGTAATACGTACACATAACCGTATTACATGATTCAGCACTTACAGTTTTTTACAGACGCTAGGACAAATTTCTCAATACTTAGGTCACTTTTGCAAAACTCTTCACAGTTCTCCTAACCAACTTTCAGCTTGGCAAAGCAGTTCATTTCACATTCAAAATGCACTACAACTACCAAAACACTTTATTCAGGTCTCAAATTAACTCATTCTTCCAGAACACTAGCAAAGATTGACAGTCGACAAACACACTTTGTCACCTACAAAACAATGACCTAAAAAACCCTAACAAGTTACGACATGTAACATTATACAATGTTTTCTTGTGTAAAACAAGGACAAATCTCTGTTTATAATTTACTGCAATATATGTTACTGGAATTAATCAGACATGATGCAGAATTCGTCAATATTTTATGTTGTTTATTTATTTTATTTTTTGCACTGATTAATTCCAAAATACAAGAATTTGTATACACACTATCCACTGATATATACAATAGTAATGCTAATTTACTCAGTCTTCTCCATTTGGCCAATTGTTTTCATAGCATTTAATTTTAAGATTTAAATTATATTTTATTAAAATATTACTGTAGAAGTGTAGTGAATTGCTGTCTTATTCAGTTTTATATCATGTTATTGTTTTGAACATAAGTTTGACAGTTTTGAAAACAGTATGTAAGCATGTGCAAATTGGCGCATACGTACAAAGGTTTTTGGCAGTTGTTGTGTCTGAGTGAGAAAATAATTCATGAAATTTTAGAGATGTAGTTATTGAATGCATTTTGTATCAAATGTCAGTAGCTTTTACCTATTGTATGTTTTAACTAACCAGATTTTAAACAAAGGCTATGAAATAATTCATGCTTTTAACTATATCACGTGGTTTCAGACTCGATCGGAATCGGACGTTACCTTCCGATCAGGACTCGGATACATATGCAGGGTTTAAATTGGGCCAGGACTGCACACATACTGAAGGTCTCGCTATGCTCAGCGCCACACACGCTGTGCTGGTATGTGTGAAGTGACGCGAATAATGACGTATAGGCTTCACACACTCGTGCATGCGTGACAAAACCGGGTTTTTACCGCTCATTTAAACGATGCGTCGATCGTTTTTGTCACTATGTGCTCAGTTAATCTACATCAGTACGCAGCTCCCTGTCTCACTCAGAACCTCAAGAACGCGCATTCGCGCAGGAGGATCACATTACACATTGTAGAGATGAGAGATAGAGAGATGTAAGAATGGTGCACACGTCGAAAAAACTAAATAGAAGTCCAGACAAAACAAAGTATTAAAGTATGTATAGCCATGTCATTCATCTTATTACAATATGTTAACTAGATAACTGGATACAACTTATTGTATAGTTTAATAAAATAATGCATTTTGATTATACAAATCAATTACGACCTAACTATAGTGATTGTTTAACTAACTGATTTATAAGACATGGCCTATTGCTGAATCAGTATGTTGTTTTTCTTGTTAATTGAGTCTTTTTGGGTAGCCTGTCTTATGCCTAGAATTAGTCAAAGAGCTTGAGTCTTATAACTTCCTTCAAAGGTTAATCAATTGTGCATAATGACATGCGCAACAAATGCATATAGGGTGTCAGACTCATAGATTTGCATAATTTAAAGTTCAGGTTTTAAAGTTTGGGTCAACCTGTGGCACAGCTTTAAAGCTGAAACTTATAAAATCCTATCAGAGGTCCAAAATGAGCACTAAGTAACCGAGTGGCACTCTTACATCCGACTACGCCACCGGGCTTATCCCCGGAAATCGTTAGACACAGAACCTCAGGTTCAATAATCAATAAATACAAGAACAGAGACGTGACCTTCAAGTTCAACAATTTTATTGTTTATCATTAATAAAATTTCACCAAAATAGATCAGGATTTTCCCAGTTTATTCACAATAATTTAAAAATAAACATTCAATTTAAAAAGGGGTAAATGTCAGTTCAAATATTAAAATATAACCCACCAGTTATAGTTCCAGGTTAACCAGGCCTGCGCGAAGGAGAAAAGGGCATCAAGGGACAGGAACTCACCGCCTCGAGCACACACACGTGATGCAAATCACACGTTTAAATAAAAGTGCAGTGAACAATGCAAATAATTCTACACACTAAACTCAACATCCATGCAGTGCAGGACACCTCATACCACAGGCAGTGGGGAAAACCCAGATGACCCCAAAGAGAAAGAACTCCACGCAGGCTGGCTCCTAAAACACAGAGAAGTTGATTAAATTCTCCCCGAGTCACAGTGCTTGAGGTCTTGGCGGTTGGTACAATACATACAAAACAAAATCAAAATAATAAATTAATGAAATGAGTGATTTCCAAAACAATCAATGTATAATAATAAATTAATATAATGAATAATTTCCAAAACAATCAATATATAATCAACTCAAATAACACAATTTAATCCTAAGCAAAACAGCAGGGCCTAAGAATCAGAGGTCCATGTGTACAAAGTTCCACAATGGAAAATCTGTTAAACAAAACAGAAAAACAAACCACATTTAATCAATTACATTAACATTAAATATAAATTACCAGAGCACTTTTGAAATACCTCCCCAATGAAGGTTCTTGCACTACAATTGTCATGACCTGATCTCTCTATTTCTTGTCTTATCCGAGTTTGCTCATACATTCTATTTAGTGTTTTATTTCCTCCTTTTGTCTCAATTCACCTTCTTTTTATTAAATTCCTTTCTTACAAAAAGAAACTTACCTTAAAGAATCTTTACCAGTCAAAATTATTCCTAGAAACACATATCTCATATCTCCAGACAGCAGATGTTTACAGAACAGCTAGTACGTTAGCTTAGCATACCATCAAAACACTACAAATAAAAGCATTTATAATAAAACTCACATTATAACATCAAAAGTCGAGTGCTTAAACAATCATGCGTGATCTGATGTGGCTTTGGATCATAAAATAAGACCAAAAATAAAAAATTTTATGCTATTTATGCTGTTAGCTTTGCTCGATTAGCATAGCATTATAATATACAGTACTGTTATGAAAATACCAGACATAGCGTTAAAAATACAGACAAACCATATATAATCTTAATCGTGTTTATTGTCTCCATGGTTTTAAAACATCAAAACATCTTTATTTGCATGTTATTATAAAAACAGCGATCGATCGTTGCACGTCACTGTTCAAGTTCACGTCTGACAGCTGAGCTGAGCTCTGACGTCTTGCTTTATGAAAGTTTTCATATTGAGAGTTTCAGACTTTAGCGCCCTCCGGCTTCACGTATGAATGAAACAAACTGAGTGTGAATGACTGCTGACTCCAGCTTGCTCATATCGCCATGTTTGGAATAAAAATGGGTGAAATATTACCCCCCCCGCAGAAATTTGAAGTAAACATATAAAATTGAAGTAATATTTCTCCAAACTAACAGTAATTTAAATTATGTAAATAAATAGCTCTTCAGTACATCCACGCCCTCGCGCAGGCTATCAGGTTCTCTAAGCGAATTCACGCATTTTAGACCATAAAACATTTTTTGTTACATACAGCAAACATCTCCTCACTATCTGCTTGCTTCATGTCCGCAGATCAAACTGTAAAAAAAGCGATCTCTGTAGACAGCCCAGCCTCCACAAACTGCAATAAAAACAAACTGGCCAAACCTACACCAGAAACCATAACAAAGTGTTCTAACCAATAAACGCCAAGAAGGATTTGGGGGTTGGGTTTGGGCGCGTTCATGAAAGCACGGAAGGGAGGGGGAGGAGTTAACTACGCTCAGTTTGTTTGAAAACACATTTCAAAAATCAACACACAGATTTGCTTAGAGAACCTTTAATGATATTGCACAAATGTTCTCTGTCTCTTCAAAGGTCTTCATTAATTAGTGGTTTGTTATAAGGCTCAGTTATACATCACGTCTCTTCTAACTGCACAGAAAAATTAATCAAATGATGTGCGTTTGAGTCAGATTTGTATGAAGAATATGTGACTGTCTATGTCACTGGCAAAAGAAAACTTTGCCAACCAAATGTTTGCCAAAAAGCCTACATGTGTACTGTATGACATCAAATAACTGTCAGAGCACTGAGAATCCCTGTCATGTTACTTCATTATCATAAAGTATGTTCAGCTTGAAGTCCAGCAATCTACAGGTTTTAGTATTTCCTGCGCCTGACAGAAAATCCCCCCTCTGCAGGATCCCGCAGAATTTTGGAAGTGCTTGCGGCATTCTTCTCTCTGAGATGCACATTTTTAAAGGCCACATCTGTACACACTTACAAAAGTGAAATAGCAAAGTTTTTAAAACTGTAGTCAGACCATTATAAAATAAGCTATAGTAATAGAATTTACCAAACACAAAGCTAAGCTAATGTCAGCAGTTTTCCATGAAGCAAACCAACAGGGCGACAGCAGCAAACAATCAAAATTCATGGAGGAAAAACCAGGCTTAGCCTGTAGGGCCAGTTTTACCTTGACACATTACAGCTGCAATGCGTAACATTTTATTCAAATGGATGCTTGTAATAGTGATTATTATTTTATATTGGTTCATAATTGTTGGGTCTGATTTTCTGGCAGATTTTAAGCAACTGAAGAATGATTTAAAGGAATTCTTCAGACAATTTAAATTTGAATATATTATTAAATTGGGTCACCTATGTAGTAGAAGTGTGAAGTTATTTTAGAAATTGGTGCCTTCTAGGCCGAGAAAAGCCAGAAAATTTGGTTTTTGGCTTATGTGGATGAAAAACACCAAATCCCAGAATGCGTTGCTTCGCTGCTCTACCAGGCCACTCTCTAGTCACGCCTATCGGTTCGAGACGGCAGGAGGGAGGGAGATTCAACTAGGCTAAATACAACTTTTACAGACACCAGTAAATGTCTCTGTGACGATTTAGTTGATATATTATTATAAATACTACCTTTTCCACATCGAAATGGTGATAAGTTGCGTTGTACCGGGATGTTTGACCAAAACCGGGAAAGGACAAGCATTAACTTTGCATAATTTGCCGCGGTGTAAACAATGGCTGCGGGCTATCAACCACCCAAAGTTTCGAGAAGACACCGATGCGGTAAAATTTAAAAACCTGAGGGTTTGCAGTCTCCATTTCAAGCTGGAAGATATCGAACCCAATGTACTCGGAATGAAGCGAAACACGCTAAAGGACACTGCGATTCCGTCTATATGTACCTTCACAGACACGACGAACAGCAGGGGCCATCTGGCATCAAAGGCATTTGTCTACGTTAGAGGTAAGACTTTTGCTAATACTCGTTTCTGATCACACAGTAGCCTTTACATAGTGATACAGTTGTAAGCAGTAAAGTTAGCAAAGTAACGTTAGATAGACAACGACATACAAGTTGGCTGTTCTCAAAATAAAACAACTGTTAGCTACCGAGCTACTTCTGGAGTTACGTAAGCACGAAAGCCTGTTGCTGTAAAGTTATTCGTTGGTTGAGATTACTGCAGATACATTTGCGAGATGTACATTATTAATTAAATAATATTTATGCTTGCTACACGTAAATACCATTGCATTTTATCTGTAAAATATAGTAATATGCAATTTATCATTGCATATTGCTGTATTGCATGTCGTTTTTATAGCTTTAGTTACTTTGCATATTCATATTCAGACTTTATTGATCCAGTGGTGAAATTCAAAAGCTACCTGCAAAGTCAAACTTCTGCTGTTATTTTGGTGAAAGTAATGCAAAAGTATTGTTCTGCATTTACTCACAGGTTTCCGGAAGAAGATGTGGAAGAAGGGGGATAAGAGAACAATGAAATCCTCCTTGCATGGACCAGGTCAGTGTTTGTTTGTAATGTGGGAGACTTTACATTGGTTTGCAAGGTTCAAAGTTACTAATTGTATTATCTTTTATAGGTCTGTCCTAAATCATATGTGGTTTTCCTGTGCAACCACTAAGGGGGACATGAAGAAGGATTCTGTGGCATTTCAAGACCTGTCATCGCTGGTCCTTAACAAAAGGCTTCTGAGAGACATGGAAAAGATGGCCCTGTTCAAACATACTGGTGAGAAGTTGCGCTTGTACACTTGATTGTTTTTCCAAATCCTAATGATCATGTTTTAATTTGTTTTATCCCTTTTTTATATCTCTTTATATAATTGCACACAGGGCCGCTGGAAGTCTTTCACAGAGCACTTTTGAAATACCTCCCCAATGAAGGTTCTTGCACTGCAATTGTCATGACCTGATCTCGTTATTTCTTGTCTTATCCGAGTTTGAGAGAGATTAGGTTGTGACAGTACGTGTCTGCCCTGAGAGAGTTGTGTGACAGGTCCTTCCGCGGTCCACGTTTCTCTCAGGGTTCGTGAATTGTTTCCCGCTCCCTTATGTTTGATTAAGCTACAGGTGTATGTTGTTAGTACTCCCTATTTAATACCCTTCTGTCCTGTCCTCCGTGCGTTGGTATTCTTCTGTGTTCCCTGCTAAAGTCTCTAGTGCATTCCCGTTCCTGGTCTTGTGTATGTTTAGGTAGTTTAGTGTTTCCAGTGTTTATGTTAGTCAGTTTAGTTTTCGTGTTTGTTATTGTATGTTTTACCCCCTCGTGGGTGTTTTGGTTCTTAGTGTCTGTATATATTAAAGTATTCTTTATTTTAAGTCTGCGTCTGGGTTTTCCTGTCTCCCTTGTGTTCCAGCCATGACAGAATACCAACGCCAAATTAAAGACCCAGCGGACTATGGATCTCAATCCTAATATCGACTATGCGGCTTTCCGTGGGACAAGACTGGTTCGACGCGGGGGAAGCAAAGCGTGGAGAGGTGCCACGGCCAGAGGGGCATTCCAGGGAGGAAGGACCTCTTTTCCAGCCCCTCTGGCAGCCATCCCGGAGCATCGGCGAGTGGGAGTGTTTTCTTCAGACAGGCCCTTCTCGTCTCTGCCACCGGTGTCCTGTCCACCCGACAGTCTCAGGGGGAAACGTGAGAGACATGCCTCCTGGGACTCGGCGTCGGGTGGTTCATCTACGGAGTTGGGTGGCCCGGCCGTACTGTCTCCCACTCCTCCGGCGCTTTCCGCTCCTCGTCCTAGACGGAAGACGAGGAGGAAGAACACCTCTCCCGTGCAACCAGTACCATCTACTTCCCCCAAGTTTCCAGAGTCGCCGGCGCGTCCCGAGTCGCCGGCGCGTCCCGAGTCGATGGACACGGAGGAATCCGCCCTTTCCGGCAGATCTGAACAGTCTTGTCAGTGTCAGTCTTCGTTTCCTGTGCCCCTTGTGCTCCCTGTGCCTCCTGTTGTTCCTGAGTCCCCTGTGCTTCCTGTGCCCCCTGTGTTCCCACGTCAGCCCCCTCCCGTTGTCATGAACTCTCGTTCTTCCCCCCGGACTTCTCCCTCTGTCACCAATACCACCAAAAAGACTCATAAGACTGTAAGGACACAAGCTGAGTTTCATAATACAAACTTTACTGTTACCCCCCCCCCTTCCATGTATATTGTTTTTGTTAGCCCATCCCAATCCTGTGATTATGTTGTCCTGTTTACCATTGGTTTTGGTTTCTGTGTTTTCCTGGTTCTTGTCTCATTTTAGGTCCTGTGTTTAGTGTCTCCTCCTGAGGGCGTCTTGAATCAGTTTCGTGTTTGTTATTTTATGTTTTACCCCCTCGTGGGTGTTTTGGTTCTTAGTGTCTGTATATATTAAAGTATTATTTATTTTAAGTCTGCGTCTGGGTTTTCCTGTCTCCCTTGTGTTCCAGCCGTGACAACAATGGTACCACACTGCCCATAGCTGTACATATCTTATCTATATGGTTCTTGCTGAATATGAATATTTATTGTGTCTTATTATTTATTGTGTTTATACACTGCATAAATCAATATTATTTGTACTACTATTAGGTTACTGCTACTACATCGCACATACATACATGCTTCATATTACATATCCATATTTGTTCTGCCCTTACAAGGTAACAGCTAATAAACTGCACACATTTATATTTTGTTTATATTACTCTAAACCACCTTCTGTAAACAGACATTATACTACTGTCTATACTGCACAATTTTTTTGCAGTTCTGGTTGGACACAAATTACACTTAGTTTTTTTTTGTACTTGTACTCTGCATAATGACAGTAACGTTGAGTCTAATCTAATTTCCTACCCTTTACAGGAGAAGTACGGTTCAACCAAATGTTCTTCAAGAGATCCAAGCAGTAGGTCTTGAAGAAAATCTTCATACCACACAGTTTGTAGATGATCATCCAGAAGGCCATTGACAAGACTCAATCCAAACATTGTGTTCAAAGTGCCAACCTCCTCACTTGCCCTGCCACAGCCTGCGCTGCCACCCAACATTGCACCAGTGCCTAAACCATCAGAGGAGGCTGCCACGACTTCTTTCAAAAGTCACTTCTGAGACTTGCACTTTCTAATAATAATAATAACATGTACCTCTTCCCCGAGTCCTATTGCTGTGTCTAATCAGATTCTGCCACCACTCTTTATATTATTATATACAGTGTTTATATATTCACATAATGTTTTTGTATATATTTTTTGCTTTGTTTTTATTTTGTGCAGGACATTTTCAGATGTAAATTATGTCATTGTTTATTTTAATGTGTGCTTTTCACTGGTGGCACAATATTTTTCCTTTGTGAATAATAAAAAATAAATTTCTTCATCTAACCCTGTCTTTTGTACACCAAATTTATACATTATAGACTTGTGGAGGCGCAATGATTACTGTACTGTTACTGTGATTTAGCTGTCATAACTTACTTTACAAAATAATTTGGGTTAAAAATAAAGCCAAATACAGTATTATGTTTGTTACACAATTTAGACTTAAACTTTTTAAAAAATGCAAGAATTCTTTCCTCAAATTGCAGTCACTCTAATGTAGCAACAATAAGGACTATAACACGAACCACAATCAATATGAGTTTTAACTTTTTATTAAAAACATAAACAATTCACACTTATAGCTCATCCAGAGCTTCATACGTTTCTTTATAGACGCTATATTATCCGTGAGGAGCTGGAAATCTACGTCTGATGTCCTGAACAACGAACACAGGCAGGTAAAACAAGTCGATGTCCTTTCCCCAGTCTTTCGCCTTGTAAAACTCATTCCAAGAAATGACGATAGGATGTAAGTAGTCGATATTGTCTAAAAACAGTAAGCACGACGTTAGCAATGCAAGCTATTTTCACATACAATAGGCTAACATAATGTTAGGTGTAAATATAACAACCATAGCTCAGCTGACGGACGTGAAAAACAAAATACTCACTTTATACCCCTGCCTCCGTTTCTCCTTGCGGGCTTCAAGAAGAAAATGCCATCGCTGAAATTAGCGACACCAATATGATTCTCTTTCGGTGTCCATAGGCGCACAGCGAGAGCACCTACACCACCAGACCGGCCCCACCTCGGCTACAGCAGCCGCGGTGGCAGCCTCTTGTTCCTCAATCATCCGTAACTGTTCCTCATTGTATTTCGGCTCGTACAGGTAACACGACCATCAGATTCGAGCAACAGGTCATCCTGAGCAACAAAATCCCCTTCTGCCACCCGTTTTCAAAACTACACTCTGCCGTCGTGGTTTGTTTACTCTGCTTTCTCCACAAAGATCCAGGCTAGCTTAGCTTAGCGAAGATTAAAGATGGCTGACTCTCATTTTGATTCAGGCTTTTCCGAATGAACTCGCAGTCCAACCCCTATGGGCGGGGAGAAAACATGCGGAGTTGGCTACTTATACTGGCTGTAGTCTTTGCCTCTGGCCAAAATCTCCTCCGATGACGCAAAAATCGTCATTTTGCGTCATCGGAGGACTTTTTTGCACAACCAGAATACAGATATCTCTCCTCTCACGGGGGACATGAGGTAGGGAAACACTGTTGTAGGAGCCATTTAGTTATGTTGGGTCTGTAATTTTCTTTCACGCCAATAGAGGGCGCTTAATGTATATATGGTGTTGAGTTACCGCAGCCAGGTGTGCGAGAAGTAATCAGGTCAAACAAACTTTTTGACTGTCAGCGTCACAGTCATCAAATGTGGTATTTGAACTTGATTAATTATGTTTATTTTATTTTTCTTTATTGTTTATTAATGATTACAATTTGAAGTCAAAGGAAGGACACAAAATAAATGGATTGGAATATCCAAATGTATTTTTTGAGTTTTGGACAGAGTTTTATCTAATATTAAGTTTCAAACGACGCGTCAGAAGCAAAAGACCTCATATTGGACAATCACGCACCTACAGTTTAAGTCAAAAAGTTTGGCCTTAATGGAGAAGTTTATTGTGCTGAGCTTTGAGTGTATCTCAACGGACTGAGGATCAAAATTACAAGTCGACTGATCTGCACAGAGAGATTCACTTCGATGGTTCATTTGAAAGCAGCGACTGCATTCGGCAAGTTGTTTGTGAATTTCGCTATGGTTTATTGCGGTGGATTTGCGCTGTATGCTGGCGTAGATGTCAACAAAGGAGCTGCATAAGCGACATAGCAGCGCACGAGGACGCCAGTATTTCTTTGGGACTGACGAACGATGGAGTATTAAGGTATGAGTTGTGATCACATATTATTAAAAGCTCGAGCTATCATCAAACTGACTTAAAAACGTATATGGCCATTTAAAACAAAGTGTGCGCACACATTTAAAAAGAGACTATTGGGTGTTTCATATGGTTTATTTTGTTCATGCTCACAATGTTTATAAACTTTGTATTTCTGGGTATGTTTTGAATGAACAAAGTGTTTTATAAAGGTTTAAAAATGGCAGAGAAAAGTGAAACTTGTGTGTCTAAATTGACTGATCCTGATGAGGATCAAACACAAAATACAAAGCGTAACGTTACTGATATAGTTGACCAAGCGGTTAGAAAACGTGAGGTTAAACTTACTACAAAAGGGTTGTTGTTTAAACTTGATACGCTGCAAAAACACAGAAAATCAAAGTTTGAAATGGCAGCATATTTTAAAGGTGTACTGAATGATCTTATGGTTAAAGCTGATTTTGAAAAGGTTGAAATCACTTTTGAAAAGTTTAATACCCAGTGCAAAGAAGCTAACGAAGTACATAAGACTTTGTTAGGTTTATTGCCTGATAAAGAGAGAGAGAAACATGAAACATGATTCAAAGCCAAATTACTGTGGGTTGAGGAGTTTTCTGCTATTGTCATTAAGTGGCTAAAACAACATCAAGAGGAAAATCAGTGTGCTGATAGTGAAATCAACCCTGATGATAGCATTTCCAACATTGATGCCCGGGCAAACAGTCCCATGTCGAGCCGACACAGTAGTTCAAGTTCAACCAAATCCAAGTCCTCTGTTCATCGAGTGCGCATACAAGTGGAGGCTGAAAGAGCTGCTCTGGTTGCACGTGCACACTCGTTAAGAGATAGACATGTGCTTGAGGATCAAGTGGAAAAGTTAAGGAAACGAAAGGAACAAATGGATCTTGATGCTGAAATAGCAGCCTCTACTGCAAAGTTATCTGTGCTCAAAACATTTAAACAACAAATCACTCAAAGTGTGATATCAGATGGGATGGAGTTTTATTTTGACAGAGGAAAATCTAAATCAAAAGCTTCATTTTTCAATTCAGATTGGATTAAACCACCAAATGCCACATCACATAGCTATAAAGGTTTACCATTGCTACCTACCTCTAACAGTGTGCAACAGCAGGATTCTCATACTGGTAGGTCAGTACAAGGAGAAACTACATCACACAGTACACGTCCTAAAGGTACCAACAGAGGAGTACATGCTTCATCAAATGCTGAGGAGCAAACCGTTTCAATGTTAAGTATGCTTCAAAAGAAACAGCAAATAACGGAGCTGCTAATACAACAGCAAAAGGCTAGTCACCTACCACCACGTGAAATTCCCATATTTAATGGAGATCCTTTGCAATTCAGTTCATTTATGAAAGCATTTCAGTTTTGCGTGGAAGACAAGACAAACAACAAAAGAGACTGCTTATATTTTCTAGAAAGGTATAATAAAGGACGTCCAAAGGAAATTGTTTGCAGTTGCATGAACATGACACCTGAAAGGAGCTATCGAAAAGCTAAAACAATGCTTAAACAACATTTTGGTGATGATCATGTGGTATCTGCTGCCTACATGGCCAGTAATCAGAGTAGATGTTGTTACAGCTCTTCAAGACTATGCAATTTTTCTACGAGGTTGCTGTAATGCAACGTTTGACATACAATACTTACAGGAACTGAATATACCAGCCAACATGCATACAGTAGTTCTAAAACTTCCTTTCAAGCTAAGAGAAAAATGGAGATATGTGGCATGTGATATTTTGGAACGAAATCATAAGAGAGCTAATTTTGATGATGTTGTCTCATTCATTGAACGTCACGTTAAAATAATTTCTGATCCAGTCTTCGGATGCATTCAGAATGTGGAGAAAGGAATCATCAATAAACAAAAGGATGTGACCAAATGGAAACCACAATCTCTTTCAAAGCCCAAGTTTAAAGGTAACAGCTTTGCTACTAGCATTACTGATGTTAACAGAACCACAGATAAGGAAGTGAAGGTAATGTCTGAATATCCAGCTCGCCAATTAAATGGTAATACCAATAACCATGTCACTTGTCTGTTTTGTTCACAAAATCATTCTTTAGATCAGTGTAAACACTTTGAGAAAACAAAGCCTCGGGATAAGGTCAACTTTCTAAAGGAGAAAGTTGTCTGCTTTGGTTGCCTACACATTGGACATCGAAGCAAGGAGTGTTCAAAGTGCTTAACTTGCAAAACTTGCTACCAAAAGCATCCTAGTGTCATGCATATACACTTCATAAAGAAAGCTGATAAGGCTGTCAACACAAATGGTGAACCGCAGTTGGAACCGACTGTACCAACCGTAAACAATACACTTGTGTCAGCAGCGCAGGCATGTAATCATACAGGGGCCGGGAATAAAAGTGGCATCCTTCCTATACTTCCAGTACAAGTTAAGTCAACAATGAGTAACAAAGTTATCCAGACTTATGCCTTTTTGGATACAGGTAGTACTTCTACATTTTGCTAAGAGAGTTTGATGAGAAGGTTAAATCTAAATGGGCGAAAGACAACAATCTCATTACTTACAATGAGTCTAAGTCAACTGTCTCAAGCTATGTTGTTAATAATTTGGAGATTTCAGGCCTCATTGGAAAGGAGTTTTTCAGACTGCCAGAAGTCTACACACAGAAAAGGATGCCTGTGAGTCCAGCTAACATTATCAAAAAGGATGACTTGGCGGAGTGGCCATACCTGGATGCTGTTCACATTCCACACATTCAAGCAGATGTAGAGTTATTGATTGGTAACAATGCCTCTAAGTTACTTGAACCTTGGGAAGTTGTGAATAGTTGTGGAGATGGACCTTATGCAATTCGAACCCTATTGGGGTGGGTTATAAATGGTATCATTGGCAGTTGTCAAAGTGAATGCCTTACTGCTACAGTGAACCGAATTGATGTAAGAAGATTAGAATTGCTATTGGAGAAGCAATATCAACATGATTTTGGTGAAAGGATGTATGAAGATAAGGAGGAAATGTCAAGAGAAGATGCTAAGTTCATGAAAATTATGGAAGAGTCTGTAAATCTGAAGGATGGACATTACAATTTGAAACTACCTTTCAGGAGCATGGATGTTACTATGCCTGACAATCGCTGCATTGCCAAGCAGCGCCTCCTTGGTATAAGGAAGAAATTTGAAAAGGATAAGAGGTTTCAGCAAGAATATAACGACTTCATCAATAATATGATTGATCAGGGTTATGCTGAAGAGGTGCCAAAACAGCAACTTGTGCGACATGATGGTAAGGTTTGGTACATTCCTCATCATGGAGTATACCACCCCCGTATGGGCAAGTTGCGTGTTGTATTTGACTGTGGAGCAGAGTTCAAGGGAACTTCTTTGAACAGTCAGCTATTACAAGGCCCAAACCTCACTAGCTCATTGATTGGAGTTCTTCTTAGGTTTAGACAGGAGCCAGTTGCCTTCATGACTGATGTTCGGGCAATGTTTTATCAAGTTAAGGTGAAAGAAGAGGATAAAGACTTCCTTAGGTACTTGTGGTGGCCCAATGGCAATGTAACAGAAAATGTCTCAGAGTTCAGAATGACTGTTCATTTATTTGGAGCGGTTTCTTCACCAAGTTGTTCATGCTTTGCTCTAAGGAAGACTGCTGAGGACAATCAGCACAGTTTTGATCAAGAGGTAATCAACACTGTCTACAATAATTTCTATATGGATGACTGTCTAAAGAGCCTACCAACAGCGATCGAAGCAGTCCACATGGCCAGGGATCTGGCAGCTCTTTGTCAAAAAGGTGGGTTCTATCTGACATAGTGGATCAGCAATAGCCTTGAGGTTCTGCAATCCATTCCAGAGCAGGACAGATCCAAGAACATCATTGAGCTTAACTTGGACCAAGATCAATTGCCAGTGGAACAGACTCTGGGACTTCAGTGGTGCATACAAACCGATACATTTAACTTCAAGACTCTGTGTAAGGAAAGGATGCACAGTAGACATGGGATCTTGTCAGTGATCAGTTCAATCTTTGATCCTTTAGGTTACCTGTCACCAGTGATACTACCTGCTAAGGTCCTTCTACAGGAATTGTGCAAAACAAATTATAAATGGGATGAACAGATTCCTCCAGTGCTTGATCAGCAGTGGATCAAATGGGTAACAGATCTAAATCACTTGAGTGCTTTCACAGTTGACCAATGTTTAAAGCCGCATGGTTTTGGACAACCTGTTCAAGCTCAATTACATCATTTCTCGGATGCCAGTGAAAAGGGATATGGCTCTGTAACTTACCTTAGACTACAGAATAGCCATGACACTATTCATGTCTCATTTCTTGTGGGTAAATTTAGAGTGACGCCTCTTAAACCAGACACCATTCCACGTCTAGAGCTAACTGCTGCTACTTCTGCTGTTCACATAGACAAAATGCTGAGAACAGAACTGCAACTGAATTTGAAGGAGTCATGTTTTTGGACTGATAGCACGTCTGTCCTGAAATATATACAGAATGAGAACAAAAGGTTTCGTACTTTTGTGGCAAATAGACTATTATTAGAGAGGCTTCTGATGTAACACAGTGGAAGTACATCCATACTTCTCAAAATCCAGCCGACGATGTGTCTAGAGGAATGACTGCACAGAAACTTCTATCTAGCAAGAGGTGACTTAATGGTCCAGAGTTTCTGTGGAAACATGAAGAGAAGTGTTTAAACCATAACATTGAGACAAGTATTTCTGTCGATGATCCAGAAATCAAAAGGGAGCTCACAACAAATGTTGTAAATGTAGAGGATGCCAATAATGCCACTCACAGACTGATCACATACTTTTTTGATTGGAAACGACTCAAAATGGTAGTAGCATGGTTACTTAAGTTTAAGAGCAACTTACTAGAACTGAGTCATCAAAGAAAGCAGTTAATTGCAACATCAGAAGACCTGGACAAAGTGGAACGTAAAATGCAGGAAGCCAAAGCTTCATTAGGAGGACAGTGTTTGTCTTTGGATGATGTCTCTTTGGCGGAAAAAGGTATCATTCAATTCTGTCAGCAAGAAAGGTTCAGTATGGAAATTGCTTCACTGGAATCTAGGAAAGCTACAATCAGAAGGGATAGTGCTATTTACAAGCCAAACCCCACTCTTGAAGATGGATTGCTAAGAGTTGGTGGACGGTTATGCAAGATTGCAATGCCTGAAGAAGTGAAGCATCCTATAATCCTCTCCAAAGATCAACACATTTCCAAGCTTATTCTTAAACACATCCATGAACAGACTGGTCACGGTGGGAGAAATCATATTCTTTCCACATTAAGAAGAAAGTATTGGATCACCCACGCCAATGCAGCTGCTAGGAAAATTCTCTCTAGTTGTGTCTATTGTCGGAGTCAGAATGGGAAATTGGGGGAACAAAAGATTGCTGACCTGCCTTCGGAAAGGTTGACCGTAGACCTACCTCCATTTACCAACATTAGAGTAGATTACTTCGGTCCAATTGAAATTAAAAGAAACCGTTCACTTATGAAGCGATACGGTGTGATATTTACATACATGGCCAGCAGAGCAGTCCATTTGGAAATCGCTTATTCTTTGGACACAGACTCATGCATTAATGCATTACGTAGGTTCATATGCAGAAGAGGTCAAGTATCTCATTTAAGATCAGACAATGAAACTAACTTTATTGGTGCAGACAAAGAGTTGAGGAAAGCTATAACAGAGTTGAATCAAAACAGGATCCAGACAACTTTAGCGCATAAAGGCATCAAGTGGAGTTTTAATCCACCCGCAGCTTCACATCACGGAGGAGTGTGGGAGAGGATCATACGAATGATCAGAAAAGTGTTATCTTCAGTTCTCTTTCAGCAAACATTGTATGATGAGGCATTACAGACCTTTATGTGTGAAGTAGAGGCAATTCTGAACTATCAACCCATTACAAAGGTGTCTGAAGATCCAAATGATTTAGAGCCCCTCACTCCCAACCATCTTCTTACTAAAAAGAAAAGGCCTGTCCTGCCTCCTGGACTGTTTGATAAGAACGATCTGTATGCAAAAGAAGGTGGAGGCAGGTGCAATACCTCTCAGACCTCTTTTGGAAGATGTGGATAAAAGAATGCTTACCTCTACTACAAGAGAGACAAAAATGGTCCAAGGAAAGACGCAATTTGCAACCAGGTGACATTGTGCTCGTGGTAGACACTGCAGCCCCACGTAATTCTTGGGTACTTGGAAAAGTAATAGAAACTTTCCCAGACCATAAAGGTTTAGTCAGGTCTGCAAAAATCCAAACAAAATTGAGTGTCATAATGAGACCAGTAACAAAACTTTGTCTTTTAGTAGAAACCTAGAATATGATGAGCTTTGAAAATTCAAGCATAAATGCATAAAATGGAATATTCTGTTAATTTATTTTTATTTTTCTTGATGATTGTAAAAAAGGTGTTTAATATTAAATGCAATTATGTATAATTATGATTGTTATTCATGGCTCCTTATGTAAATGTTTATTTAATTGTTTCCTCACCCCAGTCATAAACAATTAGGGGCCGGGTGTAGGAGCCATTTGGTTATGTTGGTTGTGTAGTTTTCTTTCACGCCAATAGAGGGCGCATAATTCATTTATGGTGATGAATTACCACAACAGGTGTGCGTGAAGAAGCATGTCAAACAAACTTTTTGACCGTCAGCGTCACAGTCATCAAATGTGGTATTTGAACTTGATTAGTTATGTTTATTTTTATTTTTCTTTAATGTTTATTAATGATTACAATTTGAAGTTGAGGTTTTGGACAGTGTTTTATCTAATATCAAGTTTCAAATGACACGTCAGAAGCACAAAGACCTCATATTCGACAATCACGCACCTACAACTGTCATTCAGAAATACTGCCAGGTTTCTACTGATACAAAGCTGAATGCTAAATTGGTGAAGTATTCCTTTAAATCAAAACAACAATAGAGGCTTTAAGTGTCAATATCTTCCATTCATTCAATTAGCCTTGTTCTGATTGAATTAATCACTCAAACCCTGTAGAGTTAGGCAGTTGTAGGGTCACAGGCAGCAAGTTGTAGTTCTCTGCCGAGCCAGCATATAGCACTAGGTGGCTGTGCATAAACAACAGAGGTGAGATATTGGCATAAATCGTTGACTCATTTTCTAAATTGTATGATTCATATTGGTTTTTGCCAGGTTCATCGTCATGGTCCAGCCCTTCTGACATGTAAAGACAGTGCCAGGTGTGTGCAGTCAGAACTCTGGGTTAAGCAAATTTAAAAGTATGCAAATAATTTTTCTGACTGAAAGGCATTTCAAAGGTTTTCCATTTCTAATAACAATAGATTTCCTGAGACATTAGTGTTTTTATATTTACATTTCTATTAATTACGTTCTTTTTATAATGCCTTAGATGAATTTAAAATCTAATAATCATGACAATCATATATATATATATCCCGCCAACAGGAGGCCTGCTTTTACTTCAATATTTGTACATTTCTATATTATCATTACAAACTGTATATTGTTGGATAGATCTTAGAATCTAATTTTCATATTTCATCACCTTTAATTCACTAGTTAAAACATTCACAGCCCAATGTTTCATTCTCCAAATCATTAAAAAAAGCTGTAAAGGTGTCCAACGGAACCAGGGAGAGGGAGCAGCAAATTTAAATGCCTTTTACCCACATTCAGTACGTACTAGTGATGCAACAATACACTTAGGTTGTTTTCACATATGTTGGTGCGCACCGTGGTGCGGCCTCGGAGCGCACCAAAATACATTGTATCATTTTTCAGTTAGTGCGGTCCGTGTTCACATATACATATTTTTTACTTTACTTGAAATGCCGCACCGTACACCATGTGACAACGGTCAGCGCTGTCATTGGTCTCTGACAGCTCTTACCGTCTCATGACCACCCCCACGTTTCCACGACAACCAGCCTGACAGAGAGAGCACAGCTATCAAGATGTGGAGATAAACGATGCACGTCTTTGTGAAGTTTCTTTGCTTTAACGCGAAATTGCGTAGCTGTTCTATTAAAACCTTTCTCACGGAGCCGTTTGCTAAAAAGCCTGTAATGTCACTATTTGTGTGTGGAGGACAGCTATGCATTTATAAAATCATCAGCTCAAACGTAAAGGAGACAGCGAATCTCTCTGCAACGGACCAGATTGGCTTGTTTGTTGTTAACCCACAATATAACACCCTGCTCACGTCACAACGGAAGCCCAGTGGCTCAAACATGTGGAGAACTTCCTGTATTTGGTTCGGTCCGAGGTCCGGCAGTGTTCACACCACAGGTGGGTCGCCCCAGAGTTCGGCAACAGCCGCTCCGAGACCACCTGTTTAGAGCGGTCTCGGAGCGACCGTTTAGTGCGCACCCGAGTGCGGCTGTTGTGTTCACACTGACCCAAACGCACCGTACTCGGAGCGACACGTCATTTGGGCCGACCTAAACAGTGTATATGTGAAAACACCCTTAGTTCACGGTTCAATACATATTTCGGTTCTTGTCCACGGTTTTCGGTTCGGTTTCGGTTCTGATGCCTTGGGCTATTAAAGTGTTTTTTACTTATTCTATGCTTAGGTAACTGGAACAGTGTGATGTTAAGAAGAAAAAATACTGGTTTTAATTGCAGTTCTCTTTATTTTATGTAAATGCAAAAATCATCTTACATATTTCTAGTGTATTGATACAATAATATAAGATATAATTAAATAAAGACATATAAAAATAATATCCTATTCAAACTGGGGAACATGTGAATTCATTACATTACATACATTGGCCATTTTATATACCTGTACTTAGTACATTAAACTTTACATTGTAAATGAAGGCTATACCTTACTGCACTACTGTTAAATCCAACATCATGCTGTCTGTGTAGAAACCAAAAATGCGTTCCTCAATCAAGATTACTGGTGGGATTTATTTTAGCATCATCCGCATTCTCTTCTTGAGTTGAACTTTTTCAACTTGCGAGGAAGATGTGTTTGAGGCAAATAACGCACGTTTGCATCAATAACAAGCCCAATTTGCGTCATTCGCATTCCCCACGCGAATTAGCATCTTTACATTGATGTTGTATAGCTAATCTACACGCGCAAGTAATTAATCCTCACCTCAGATTTAAAAGACAGTCGTTCTGCTGCTTTTTGTTGTCGTACTTCTGTTGGGTGTGTGTGCGCGCGAATGAAATCTGACACCAGCATTGCAAGCAGAGTTCAAGCAGAGTTAACGCAGCTAGCGCACAGTGACTGGATATCAACTCGCTGTGGCGTTTATAAGCGTGCAGATCACACGGACGCGCATATTAACAAAAGTGCAGGGAATATAAAACTGACAGATTTG
Source organism: Misgurnus anguillicaudatus (assembly GCF_027580225.2). Lineage (NCBI taxonomy): Eukaryota > Metazoa > Chordata > Actinopteri > Cypriniformes > Cobitidae > Misgurnus > Misgurnus anguillicaudatus. Next base: position 4,998,839 of record NC_073356.2, on the reverse strand, counting down.
TATGGATAAACAAAAAAAAAAACGCAATTCACATGCGCGTATTGGCCGTGGGGGTCGAACCGAACGGTTCAATAATGTATTGAGAATTGTGGCATCCCTAGTACGTACCACTGGAACAGACAGTGAAATAATTCATGTGACTGGAGGCTATAGCTACAAACATACTTTTTACAGATGTATCTACAAACATACTTTTTACAGATGTATCTACAAAGATATGATGGAAGTAAACCCAGGATAGATTTATACATAAAAACATGCCAGTGTTTTTGTCTTCGGATGGACAACTTAGACTCCTGGCATTGGTGGGGACATAAATAGAATGGTCGCATTGCAAAAACAAGACAAAGACAACTCAGTATGCTCTTTACTCAGTGACATCTGAATCGCCACCCCCGGTGCCATCCCAAATGTAATGTACTATAATAAACAATTCGATATGTCCTAGAGCCTAATAAACAGTAACTGTTTAAGTCTTTGTCAAAAAAGAAAAGAAAATCACTTTGTAACATATATGAATCCATATTTACTTTATAACATTGAAGAATATGCAATTAATATTTAATTCTTAATTTAATTTTGCCAAAAAATCCTAGTGTTAAAGTAGGTATGTATATCATGCTGTTTCCTGAACAACGCTTATTAATGTTTCTGTAGTTCACATTAAATCTTCTTTTCATTAACAGACAGTTAATCAGTGTGAAAAAAATAGTTTAAGTTTAAAATGCAACCTTACATTATGTCTACATCTGTGCAAGTAATCACCACAGTGCAGTAATGTAAAGTATTCAGCAATCATGACATGAATTCATGTTTTTACCATGTTGGGGTTATTTTCTTTCATGGATTAGGGACCCCCTAAATAACCTTGCTACCCCATTATAAAAGGTTGACACGCGTTTGCAACTCGTCAGGTTAACATGGGATTGTCGTGTATTGGTGAAACGAACACTGTCCTTGAATCATTATGTGACACAACTTGTTCCGTATTTTGTGCATGAAACAGTTACAGTGGGTATAATAATACTTTCTTCCTCACTTACATGTAGCCCGAATAATCACGCGCGTCTTGTTGAGTGAACTTTGGCGCGTTGTACAAAGTGAAACCATCCTATCACAAGTAGCGAGTCATAAGACAAGAGACTAAAGAAATGCAAAGCCAATCATATTAGCGATGTGAGTTACGGAGGCGGGCATTGCAGAGAACGAAAGCTGTTAACCGTTTGTGTACCACATAGAGCGCTCTTTTTACAGAACGGGATTGCAAAAGATTTTTAATCTCATTTAAATGATTCCTGAAAAAAATATAATAAGTAAAAAATAGAAAACACAAGAATAAGACGGACATCAGTGGTTATATATTAATACAGATTAATTTTGGTCGAAATTATTGCTAGGGACAATTCAGTCTTCCCTGAATATTGGTAAGGACATCTCCCTAGCGTCCCACCCTAAATCTACGCCCATGCATACAACACACAATGATGAGAGAGGGTTTTAAGATTTGTTATAAACCTCAGTGCACCATGATAAACAGTGTCTATAGCAATTAAACACTGTGAAGATGCATGCATATAAATAACATCACCGTAGTCCAGTACAGACATAAAACTCACTTCAACATGCCTCTTTTTTGCCTCAAAGGAAAGACAGGATTTGATTCTAAAGTAAAAACCCAATTTCACTTTTCACCAGTTGCTGGACATGAGGGCCAAAGGAGAGAGCGTCATTAATTAAAATTCCCAGATACCTATACTGAGACACAACTCAATTTCTGAACCTTGGGACTTAGTAATATGCAGAAGATTATTCTTAGGGATTGATTTGGATTTAGATAGCAATATGAATTTTGTTTTATCAACATTTAAAACTAGTTTTAATTCGAATAAGTTATGTTAAACAATATCAAATGCAAGTTGTAACTGAGAGAGAGCCAGATTGGGTGTGGATGCTTTATAAATAACATTATCAGATGGCAGTTGCTTCAATGGCATTTAGGGGTGTGGTCCTGGGCTGGGTTTCCCGATAACGATTGAACTTAGCACTTAAGAACGCTTTCTACGAGCTACTTAACATCTTTCCCAAAGATGTATGTAAAACGATCGCACCTGGGTTTTAAGTGCTACTTAAGAGTCACTATCCATTTGTCAAGTGCTGAAATGCCACCAATAGAATAACTCAAATTTGTAGCAGAAGCTTGTTTAGGCTAATGATCTTTAGCCGATGTGTACTAATATTTTTTATAATATTTTTTCAATGTTGTTCAATGACTTTTTAAATGTTTTAATAATTTGTGCATAATGAAATATTACTTTCCGTATTTAGTTAGGACTTGTCCCACTGCGAAATGGCTTCTGCATTTTATATTATTATTATTATTATTATTATTATTATAAGTTGTTTATGTTTATTTATTATTATGGATTATTGCATTTTACCGTAAATATTTATTTGGTTTCTTTAATCAGATGCCATTTCCATTCAAAACCATTTTTACTGTAGATGAATTTTAGCAACAATCATTTATTAATTTGTGTAAGGATTTTGTCTTGTATTGTGTTTTGTACTTTTATTTTGACACCCTGTTCTGGCTTTTATTTTGAAATCATGTTATGCCATGCTTCACTTCCCACTTCCTGTATATTTGTATTTAACCAGTAAAATCTGTTCACTCCCCGCTGAGTATTGTTGGTGTGTAGCTACTTACTAAGCATTCAACCTGTTATCCTGTTTCCTGTTCTGTATTTGCCTGTTTTTGACCCGTGCCTGTTAATCTGGATATTGTTTGTTTGCTGCCTGCCCTGACCGATTGCCTGTTATTTGGATTACTCTCTTGGATTGCCCTTTTTTGGATGTGTTTGCCTGCCCTTGTGGATTTTATTAATAAACCTCTTTTGCACATGGATTCTACTCTCCTTTGCTTTTTGTAAGCAACCCACGTTTGTCATGATTTCGATTTTATTGTCTGCTGTGTTTTTGTTTCCCTGTGTTTTGTTTTGACAGCCTCACACGTGCGCGTCTCTCACATGGGTGTAATTATTTGTGATCTTCTTTACGTGCGTCACTTCACAGCTGCAGCTCATTTTGATGGCCCATAGGTTCAGTACTTAATCCCTGTGTGTTTAGTGTTTCGTTGCAAATTCGTCTTTGTATGTTCTCGCCAGTTGCTAGCTTTGCTAGTTTCTAGTCTTGTCCAGTCGTGCTTCTCTTGTAGTTCTAGTCTTTTTGTTGTTTATTTTCCCCGTTAGTCTGTGCTCTCTGCTACCCGGGAATTGTTTTGGGAGACCTGTCTCTGCGATCTTCTGACTCATAAAGGACTGCCTTTTCCATCTGCCTGTTTTAAGGACTGCTTTCTTCATCTGCCTGCATTAAAGACTGTTTTCTCCATCTGCGAGTAAAGGATTCTCGCCGCTGCTTTTGCCGCTGTCCAGCAGGGCGGTCCTTCGCCTCTGGAGCTGTCCAGCTTCTCCCGTCAGCACCACTAACGCTCTCTCTCTCTCTGCTCGCTTCAGGATCACCTCACCCGTATGCCTTGTGTGGCGTGGAGCCCAGTCGAGTGGTGGATCTCTCTCGCTGTGTCGTGTGCCCTTCTTCCTCTCACCCACCGTTCGTTTCACGAGTTCACACTTACAAATAAGTTAAAAGAATTAAATTAGTAAACCTATTTGGCGTGCTGTCCGGGGAGAGGGCTCTGAGCAGGGAATGAGCCTGAACACAGAGTATCCCCCCCTTTAAGGAAATAACTTGGTAAGTGAGAGGAGACGGGGTGGAGGAGGGATTCTGAAAGATGCAAAGGACTTTCAGTGAGTTCAACTGTGATTTATATATAGCTTGCTGTCGAGCTGATTAGGTGTATTGTTGATTACCGATTGTAAGCGGCTGGTGCTATTGACTACTGATTGAAAACAGCTGAAGTCACTTAGGTATTTTATTTGGCGTGTTTCTCCCGAACTTTGTTAATAAAACATCATTTCACGAGTTCACACTTACAAATAAGTTAAAAGAATTAAATTAGTAAACGTATTTGACGTGCTGTCCGGGGAGAGGGATCTGAGCAGGGAATGAGCCTGAAACACAGAGTATCCCCCCAAAAGGCAAAATAGATTATTCGGACAGCAGCCGGAAGCTGTGCCCCCCAAACGTAGTAATGATGAGGCTGATGTTTGCTGAGAAGACATCTGGAATCGGGAGTTTTGAGTCTGTTTCTGATTGAAGATTAATGTATGCTCCGCTGTTGGATGGGTAAGCCCGCCACCTCCGATGAGCTGGACGATTTTGGAGAGGCTTTGCGGCGTCCGACGGGAGTTCAATATTCGCTGCGATCGGACATGTAAGCCCTGCTGGTGGTCGGATGGGTAATTTGATTAAATTATGTAAGGAGGCTTTTGTGGTGTCCGACGGGAGTTCAATACTCACTGCGATCGGGCGGGTAAGCCCCCCATTGATGGTGGGCAATTTGATAATTTATATTTAGGATGCTTTCTAATGGTGCCCGACGGGAGTTCAATACTCACTGCGATCGGGCGGGTAAGCCCCGTTGGTGGAGGGCAATTGAATTATTTATATTAGGAGGCTTTCTAATTGTGCCTGATGGGAGTCCAATACTCGCTGCGAATGGACGGTAAGCCCCCGCTGGTGGTTCGTTGCACGTTTTGAATTAGAGAGGCTTCTGCGGCGTCAGACGGGAAGTGGGTCTGAGGGGTTTTTGCTTGTTAATTTCCTGAATTTAAGGTAGGATTTGAGGGTTTGGTAAGGTTGGATATGTGACTGGAGGTTGAAAATATAAATGAAATGGCCTTTTTTTGAATTTGTCTGTCTTACTCTGTTTAATAAAGTAGGAGATAGTTTCATCGTCTACTAGGGATAGATCTGAAATTGTGGGATGAATCTTTGGGTTAAAATTTGAGGTAGTGGTGAGTTCCGAGGATCTGAGAAACCTGAAAAAGGCCAAAATGAACTTTGCATCCAATGTGCGAGCTGTATTGATGGAATGGTAGCCTAGACGCAGGGTACGGATACATTTAGTAAGTAGGTCTAGTGTTTAAGGTTGTCTAGCATCTGGGCGAGTGGGGTGGCTCTTTTGGATGCCTTTAATAAGCAGTGATGTTTGTGAATTTATTAGACCAGGGGAGGGAGAACCGAAAATTAATTTATGGAAAAGTTGGATTCCGCTTAGAGATAGCCTTTAATGGAACTGATTTGTAGGTTTTTGGGGCCGAGCAGAGAAAGAAGTTCGCGCTTAGAGCAATTTGGGCTATCTAGTAACGTGGATGAGACCAGAATTATTCTGTCGATTTTCTCTTTAGGTAAAGAAGCTTGGAATTTAACAGTGTCCAGATTGATGCCTAAAAATTCCAATGACGTATCTTGGCCACTGTTTTTTTCCTGGGCGATGGGAACACAGAGCTCGGAAAAACGTTTTGTACTGTAGTGAGATGCATTGCTGGGATGGCATTGGGAGGCGATATGATTAAGAAATCATTGAGCAGGTGAATGAGGTAGGGAATTGCGTAATTGTTAGAGAGAATCCAGCAAATTGCTTCTGATAGCATGTCAAAAATCTTAGGGCTGCTTTTGCAGCCGAAGGTTAGGCGGACGGCGAAGTAATATTTTTCGTGCCATCGGACGCCAAATAAATTTGGGTAGATGGGCAAGACTTTAAAAGCTGAGGTAATGTTGACTTTAGCAAGCCAAGCGCCGCGGCTGGCATTTTTTATTAATGAGATTGCTTGGTTGATATTGTGTTAGTGGAGAGAGATTTCATCTAGCGGGATGAGGCTATTTATGCTTGGAAACAGAGAATTATGCGGGGCTGAGAGGTCGATTATTAGGCGTTTTTTAGCGGAAAATTTTCTTGTAGCAACTCCAATAGGGCTGATGCGATAGAATTCGAAATAACAGAGGCACGAGCGTTTTCTGACTAGTGTTGCCAGATCTTGCACTAAAAAACAGCAAACAAGAAAAATCCAATAATAAACCGAAATAAATCTAAATGCTTTACCTAAAAGATCAAAATTTGGGACCGGCACCTTCACACTTTATTAACACCAAAGACTTGATCGCCTTATGAGCCAAAAGCCATAAACAGTTAAACGCCAAAACGGCAGTCACGTACAAAAAACAGGGGCGGACTTACCCATTAGACAAAGGTCGGCAATTGCCTTGGGCCCCGCCTTACCAAGGGGCCCCAAAATGCAGGGGTGTACTTGGTGAGCTGCCACTTTTTGCCCCTGGTTATAATCAAGATTCCCAGAAGACTATCATAATTTTGTTTAATAAGGAATTCTATTTAAACATATTTTGTGTTTTTCAGTATATTTCCCTAAAAGGTGTGAACGTTATTACATCTGCACGAATCCGCCCCCCATTATAGTTTAAAGTGGATCATTCCATGCACTACCGCATATTAGCGCGTAGCTCAAATCAACAAAGCGAGCAGAGCTGCAGGCAGCAGCGAGTGAGTATGATACATTAAAAGAGCGAAGCTGCAAGAAAATTAACTAACAGTAAAACGTAGCTACACCAATGGAGCAGAAAAAAGCTCACAAAAATAAAGCCAAAGTCTCCGCTTTTCTTCACACCACACAAACACCACCACGGTCAGCAACCTATTTTCAGTCAGACACAGCTCTCTGTCGGCCACGGACACTGATAGCACAGGTTCTACAGTTTATATAATATTAGCGTGTAATCTCAGGTACAGTAGCATTTAGGTAAGCTTTAGTCCGCCGAAATGTCTGCCCACTAAAGATTGTAATTCCTTCCACAATCTGCACACGACTTTGTGATCGCTTCAGTCTCATTTAAATCTCATATGAAAACGGTAACTTTTAGCATGCATTGGCTTTGCCCTGTGTTTCACTAGCAAACGTCAAAGTACAAGATGTGTACATTAACTGATAGATGACATCTGTTTAGTTCATTAATATAAAAACTGTTTACATAATGTAATGGAGAAGCAATACATGACGCTTTACCATTCACTGTATAAAGTCAAATTTCACCCCTTGTTTATCTTATCTTGAGTTCTTAAAGAGTAACTAAACCCTAAACCAACGTTTTTAGTTAATGATCTGTAAGAATGATGCATTATTAGCGCTGTTCATTGATTTTAGTAAGTTTTTTTTTTTGACATTTGGAAAGTGTTTCAATGCTACTGCAATATATGGTGTAAAAAACGTCTGAGTGCTGCCCTCTTCAGGTTGAACGGTGGCTACTGCAGTTGAATTTTCCTATTGGATGTTGGGTCCTTAACACCTATGATTGCATTTTAAAACCATATTGTTTCTTCTCATCGTATAATGTTCATTTGAATACAAAGTATTTTAATTTAAAGTATATTGTAGATGTAATGTGGCATTAAATGAAAATATATTAAAGAAATTCAGTACACAAAGTAAAATAAAAAAGTACAGAAATGTTATACACATCTTTTTACCATGTAGTACTGTGGTTAGTATAAAATCCAATCATAATACTGTGTATATATTAGGGATGCACCGAATCCAGGATTCGGATTCGGCCGAATACTGGGCTTTTTGACGGGGTTCGGGTTCAGCCGAATCCTAGATTTTTTTTCCACCGAACCGAACCCTTGGCTTGCGCTACGCTGGTCGACGTCACGCGGCCGTTGATTACACACATCGGGTGCTGACGTGGAGATGAGCTTTATCTTTCGGTGAAGTTTGGGGGCTGGACACACCAAAACTTTTAAACACGGCTGAAAACGCCTTGAGGACGCCAAATGCCAGCTGTTTTTCAGCCGAGCACTTGGTAGCTGTGATGCTTCAGCTGTGAGCCGGTTGGTTGCTGTGGTAATGTCCCGCCCCTCCTCCACTGTAATTGGATGGCCGTGTGAAACTGACATTGACGAGCGGAGCTTCAGTTCTCACTCAAAGTTAAATATAGTTTTCAGCGCGGAGCTGCTTGCTTATTGGAAAAACGAGCGTGTCGCAATGCATCGCTTTCATTATGCATAGGCTTATGGTAATTGTCAAAATAGTTTTTCCAACTTGTCATCCTGGCATAATGTACAGTTAAAATTAAATAAAATGAAAAATACACTGCTGTGGATGTTGTTTACTTCATTAATGTGTTTTACTGTGTTAATGGAATAAGGATGCGAGTAGTATTCGGTTTCGGTTTCGGATTCGTCCGAATCTTAAACGGTGGATTCGGGATTCGGCCGAACCTAAAAAATCTGGATTCGGTGCATCCCTAGTATATATACTGTTTTATATATATATATATATATATATAGGGGTGGGCGATAAACCGGTAGACATAATTAACCGGTAGAAATTTGTCAACCGGTAGAGATTTTGGACTATCGTTTCTATCGAGGTTACGCGCTCACGTCACGCTCCTGTGCGCGTGCTCGCGAAAACGTAACGTTTGTACACGTATTTAAGCACTGCAGTTTTAAAACAAGTTATTTTAAGCTATTGAAACACAGACAGCAGATCTGTATGCGTGCGTTCTTTATGTGTGTCAGGAGCGGAAAAGTCGCGCAACCGCTGCTTTTTCTGTCTGTGAGGAGCGCGCAAGTCGCGCGACCGCTGCTCATTAAGCTCGTGAGCATTTTCCGCTTTATTGGCCTTAAATACACATATGCGTCAAAATTCCCGTCTTTGCAAGCATCCTCATAAACATGACCAGTTAGGTCTTAAGAGAAAGTAAACAGCTAAAAGAGAAAGCGCATGTGTAACAGTGTTTTGGAGAGGGACTTTGGTCTTAAAGGGGAAGTTACCTAATTTTGCTCCTGTCTGTCACTCGTGTTAATCAAACAGCATTGAGAGAAAATCTCTCACTGCTCCTGATTAAATCACTTTTCTACCTTAAATAAAAATATATATAGGCCTATACATACATGAATAATTTTTTATTATCATTCTCATATCATTCACTGTTTATCTTCAGAGAGCTTGAGTTTTGTTTGTATTTATCTTCTTTCTATGCTTGTATATGTTTTTTTGTGAGAATTATGAACATTTCTATGGTATTAAAGATTTAAACCTTATTAAAACATAAAAAAAACTCTACCGTGATACATATCGTTATCATGATATAAAATTAATCCTATCGTGATAGAAGATTTTGGTCATATCGCCCACCCCTATATATATATATATATATATATATATATATATATATATATATATATATATATATATATATATATATATATATACACACAATATATATTAATCTCAACCTCATTGGGGGCTGAAACATCTTCCTCAAGAAAAAAAAAAGAGATAGAGATAGCAATGAGAAAGAGATAGAAAAATACAGTAAAGGGTGCATAGTTAGGGCCCCGACACACATGGTTTTGCCTTGGGCCCCCAAATCACTAAATCCGCCCTGACAAAAAATGCAAGGCAACACTACAAGACCACGCGCTGTGAAGCAGCCTCACAAAAGCGTACAATGCTAAGATGGAGGTTTATTGCAAAAAAAAATTCTGTTACATTTTTTTGGTCAAAGCTGTGAGTGATAAGCTTGTGAGACGGTAGAACGTTGCTATGGTTATTTCTGTGTCAATCCTTGCATTTTCGGGAGTGAGTCTTGTTCCGTACAGACATGAAACGAACATTTAGGAGATTCACTCCCGCATTTAAATGCGGTTGCCACTCCCGAAAGTTTGTAGTGTGTACGAGACCAATAAGAGGTCAAACTATAACGTTAGCGTTTAACTTATTATAAATGAATTTGCAAATCTGTTTCCCACATAATAGTGATGGTCAACCCGGATCTTTTTAAGGATTCAGGTTATTCTGAGTCACTCACTAATATGATCCGGGTTGTGCGAGTCACTTGAGTCACTTGAATCACTTGGTCAAAATCTCCCAGGTCCAATCGCTAATAATAATGCAACTCAGATCACGCATGCAGCTACGAGTCTACGACTCCTTTGCTCGCAAAAAAGGGCTCATGTGACGTGAGGAACTTGTAAAAAAACATGCATGTCCGTGGTAACATTATCAATAACATAATTGTAAAAGTTCGGTGTGTGTGTTTAGTTTAATTTCATAACGACAAATACACTAGTCAACATTTGAACTGGATCAAAAAAGTTCATCAAAATTGTCCTAAGACAAGAACATGTATTGTTTAAAATTCTTGCAAAACACGTAAGTCTGCTATTAATCAATGTTACCATCAGTGGAATTTTATGCGTCATCACTTTTAATGGTGCCCAGACATGATTGTTTATCACAAGGTGTGAAGTGGCTCGTCACACATTCGTGAAGACAATAGTTTACCAAAAATCTGTGATTTAACTGAAGTCACACTGGACTAGAAATGCCTCTTAAACATTATTGCCTGCAGTGCAGCAGTGTGGTGCCTTTGGAGGGCCTCAAGAAGCCAGCACAATAGTCATAATGGTGATGCACTGGATACTGTACTGTACTGTAGTGAGAGCTTGAAGCAGGACTCAAAACAGGAAATAATGTTTTTACAGTTCAACAAAACAAGATTTTATTACACATGTTACAGCATATCAAAAATCTGAGTATGTATTGTAAAACAAACATGAATTGCATGGTTTAAAAAATGCGACAGACAAGACATGAACAAGAAACAACAAAAGTTATGCATTGGGACAACAAGTCAATAGGCAGTGTTACAACCTCTGACATTAATCACAGCCTTACATCGCCTGTGCATGCTTGAAATGAGGTTTTGGATATTCTGTTAAGGAATGGCTTGCCCATCCTCCAGCAACACTATTCTCAACTTCACACGGGTTCCTGGAGAGACCTGGCATGCTTGCACTCTTGACACTAACTGCTCCCAAATGTGTCAATGGGGTTCATGTCTGGTGATCGGGCTGGCCACTCCATTCTTGAAATGCCCTCATCCTCCAAGAACTCCTTCACCAGCCTTGCTCGGTGTGGGCAAGCATTGTCATCCATAAGCACGAAATCTGGCCACATTGTACCAGCATATGGTCGCACAACTGGTCTCAGGATTTCATCCCTATACCGTTGGCCAAGCAGGCTGCCATTTTAGATGATGACAAGCTATCTCCTTGCTGCCATGGAGATTCCTCCCCAAACCATGACTATTGACCCACCAAAACTGTCATGCTGAACAACATTTTGTGGGAAATTCCTCTCCCCAGGTTGACGCCTGACCCTCCTACCCCTGTCTAGAAAGTTCACGCAGAACCGGGACTGATCTGTGAAAAGCACTGTACCACACTTATTCAGTCTCCACCTGTGGTTTTCTGTGGCCCACTGCAGACATGCCAGGTGGTATGCTCTGGAAAGAGGCACCCTCACAGCCTGTCTTCTGGCTCTCAAGCCAACTTCATGAAGCCGTCTTCTCACAGTTTGATTGGATACTCGCATCCCTGTTGCGTCCTGTAGGTCATTTTGCAGGCTGACTGCAGGCATGAAACAATTTCAGCCGGCATGCAGGGTCAAGTATCGGTCTTGATTTGGTGTTGTGACCCATTGTCTGCCTCCACCATGGATTCTACTACCAGACCTTATAAACCTGTTCCAGGCTCTGGAAATAACACTTTGAGACATCCCCACTTCGAATGCCACTTCACACTGAGTCATGCCTCCTTGCAGCATCCCAATGGCCCTGTTCAGGTCAGAGTCCTGCAATCTCACTAAACATGGCATTTTCAGTCCTTTCTGACCTCAAGTGAAGCTTACAGAGCCTTAAATAATCACCAGTCCCCATTACGGACCCCATGTGACGGGTCAATTGGTACCTGCTGACGGACAGTCGTGGCTGGAGACTATCGAAGGCTGTGAGGGGTTACATTTCATTCATGACAGCATTGACTAGTGGCACACTGACATGTTATGCATAAATTGTGAAAAAAAAAAAACACATTTTGGTTTTAAGACAACTTTTATCAAATGTTTTGATCCACTTCAAATGTTGACTAGTGTATATCAACACCACGTTTAAAAGATGTGAGGCTTTGTTGAATTGGGACGTGAGAGGAACGTGTCCTGTTCCAGATTGACTTACAAGATCCACAATAGGCTTCGGTTAATGCAGCCACACAGTCACTCATCCGCGCAAGAACATGATCTTGTGAGTTAGTCCCAGACAGAGCCGCTCGCCCGCTCCTGCACGGGTCCTGTGAGTGAACCACTCACGTCACTCTGAGTGACTCAGTCAAGAGGAGCCGTGTACGTCTGTCAGTGGCGGATCTTTACAGCAGCACTGCTGCAGCAGTCCTCGTATTTAAAATTTTTAAACATTTGCTCACTCGGTACCCCCAGTCGACATTTGGTGATGTAAATTAACTCGTTGTTGCAAGTTATAGAACATATGGCAGCTTGTGTAGAGTTATGTGTTGTAATTCTGTTGTAAACATTTGAAGAGCTTTGTGTTTGATCCAATTTCTCATATTTAAAGCAAAGTCTGAGAGGACTCAACTGACTCGGGTTAATGGTCACTAAGGACTCATGGTTCTCGAGTCATTTTAGGGATCGGATTAAATGATCTGAGTTTCGAGCGACTCGCTCATCACTACCACATAATGACCGCGTAACTGTGGCAGGGGGGCGTGTGTAGTCAATGACTAGAAGTTATGTACAGCGTGCCTCGAAAAAACAACAAGTGTGGTACAGTGTAGTTAGAGTAACTACAGTAGGTGCGTCTTTACTTCTGCAAAGATTCCTCTAATGCAGTGTTCTGTAATATGTGACCAGTCACGGAAAGTAGGGACACAAGTCGGATCTGGGCCATTTTGCGTTATTCACAGATTCTGAAAGTGCAGTTTCTAAGCTTTCCAACGATGTGTAACACATGGAAATCTGATAAGATATGGAGAAGTTGTGGCCATTTGAATATAGGAACTCAGAAATACTCAAACTGAGAAAATCTAGACGAAAGGGACTCTTCTTTCCAACTGGGGGAGACAATAGGGCTCATTTACATCTCATTAAGCTAAGCCATACCCCCTGTAAAGCCGTTTTGAGATTCAGATGTTCTAACGTTAGCATCATATGTAGTATTTTATGACAGAAGTCCAAATGACAACATGCAAAAATAAACATGACTTTTTACTGTCGAAATCCAGTCTGTTTCAGATTATCCAATGACCATTTTGTCCACAAATGCGTATAATCCGTCAAATATAGATGTAGGCCTAGTCTATATTGTTTACATCAGATTTCGCATGAATGTCTAGTAATACAACATAATATACAATCTGAGGACTATTTACACCGTAACATGTATGGGTATATGATTACACTCCGTTAAACACATGAACCCGCCTTCAAAGTTTTTATTTAAAATAGGTAATATAACAGATCATCCAAACAGCGCCGTTGAAAACGTGACGTCCTTTAGAGATGTTACCAATCGCTCGCTCGTTCCTCCATCAGCCAATGACTTCATGGAAAATATTGATAGACAAAACATGTAGCCAATAGGGCTTATTCGCAAACACCGGAAGTCGCTAGCCGCGGCCATCTTGTTGACATAACATCTGTCCTGCCCCTAGCCGCACGTAGATTTGAGTCGAGGGGAGCAGTACCCTAATGGCTTAATCTCGTCTGTATTAAGAGAAGATGAGCTTGATTATTGTGGAACAATATCAAATAAACCCAATAGCCTTAAGTAAAGATCCGTCCTTATTGCCAGCCGTAACTTATCCGGATATTTATAACTATATCGTTCATACAGTATCCGCATTCATCATACAAGCACTGAAGGGCCGTTCACATTATAACGATACCGATTACTATATCATCGCCCACATCACCAAACAATACGTTTATGCTAATTCGCTCACGGCACTCACACAAATCACTTGCCTTTAATATTGCTTGTAATAAAAACTTTTGCAGATGTCCTCAACACGCTGCGTTTCACGTAACTCTAAACAGTGAATCTAATAGTTTGTGTAATCTCTTACCTTTTGGCATAACAGTTAGTTAATGTAATAGATTAAAAAGCATTACGTAGTCAATTTTCACAGCAACTGGAGGTAATCTAATGTTATAGACCTCAGCAATGAGCTTCACTGTAATTTTAAGTGGCCGTGCACTTGAAGTTCAAAAGATTTTAATGCTATCAATGATTTATCCTTCATCAGGTGGGAAAAATCGCTCAGAAAGTGATCCCAATTATGTCGTTCATTGTATCTGTATCGTTGTAGTTTTGGTGTGAGCTCCGCTATTCTGTTTATATAAAACGATTTTCAAAACTCCTTAATTCCCTACCTAGTATCAATGCCAGACCTATTATTATGTTCATATAGTTATTAATACTAATTTAATAACGGTCTCAATTTATGGCAGCTTATTTGAAAGAGCAGTTTCAGCCACTGCTTACAGCTAACCATATGTGATCAAATTATGGGGACAGACTTTGCTGTGAGCATATATCCCTAACGTTACCTGGTAAAATGATGGGCACAGACTTTGCTGTTGGGAGTCTCTCCTTCGCTGGTTCAACTCCTCTGTCTCCTTCCTTTCATGTTTTCTAACAGTCAGTATCGCATAAAAACTAATTCCAGGGTTCTTTTTGCTGTTGTTAGACATCCGTGTATTACACCACACACCATCGCGCGGTTTTGAAAAAAAATTACACCGATAATACCATGCATACTACCCACGCTGCCTCGCTTGTCAATTGACTGACTGACAGTATTATGTCAACAATATGGCCGCCGCAAACATTGATGACGTAGATCGAATAAGCCCTATTATATAACGAAATCAACAATCTCTGTGTAACTTCTGTGTGTTTGGACTCATGCTGCGCTGCAAGAACTGACAAAGAGATGACGACAAAGTACAGCGAGAGCGAGTCGAAATTAAACTACTCCCTAAGATTTCTTGAAGAGCTCTCGCGGTACTTTGACGTCATGCGACTGTGGCGCCGCATAAAGTCAATGACGCGGCTGACATACGATGCGGCTGACTGTTACTTGTTCCACCCAGCTTCTTTTATTTTTCTTTTGTTTTGTGCGCCCGAGCTTTACAGTCTGGGGAGACGCACGCTATAAGCTTGAAAAAAACAACAACTTAGCAAACATATCTGAAAAACAGGGCAGCCGCGACACTACAGTCACGTAACTTCACGCTCGAGCCGGAAGAGAAGACAATGCTGAATAAAGTCGTAATTCTTCTATTTTTGGACCAAAATGTATATTCGATGGTTCAACACAATCTTACTGACCCACTGATGTCACATGGACTACTTTGATGATGTTTTTATTACCTTTCTGGACATGGAAACCATACATAGATTTTCAATGAAGGGGACAAAAAGCTCTCGGACTAAATCTAACGTTAAAACATCTTAAACTGTGTTCCGAAGATGAACGGAGGTCTTCCGAGTTTAGAACGACATAAGGGTAAGTCATTAATTACATTATTTTCATTTTTGGGCGAACTATCCTTATTTAGTAGTCACGCTGTTACCTTTGGGGGCGGGCGGAGGCGAAAACACAAGCTTATAAAGGATGTAAATATACCCACAGACAATGACGCCCCCGCTGCACGCTAGAATCTCCGGAAAAACAAGCCTATTTTAACCGCAAAATGTACGCTTTTAAATATACAAAAACTGCTATCTCAAACATGGAGAGGCTTCTTCGTGATCTCAACTAACAGATTCTGCAATAAAACGAAAATCACAAATTTTGAAAAAAAAACTTTGTTTCTCATTTTCTCTGAACTTGTGCTGCCGACTTGTGTCCCTACTTTCCGTGACGGTGTGCAGTTAATGTAAGCCAGGGGTCTGTCAAAGCAAAGCAGAAAAACACTTCCAATTTGTGGACTCATCTGAAAACCAAACACAGTGAGCAATATAAAGAGGCACAGCAGCAGAGTGAGGTACAAAAAACTCTTTCTGTTAGAACACAGCAGCCTACCCTGCCACAAGCATTTGATAAGGTACTCAAATGGGGTCCATCAGATCCAAGGGCAAAAAACCTGGACAAAAAAGTAATGGAGATGATAGCGACAGACATCCAAGCTTTTTCTGTGGTGGAAGGTGTGGGGTTTAGAAGGCTGCTGGCTGCTGCAGAGCCTAGGTACACTCTGAAGACAGAAAAGTTTTATCGCACAGATAAATTGCATCATGTGCATGCAAAAGTGGTGATCAAGATAAAGGAGCTTTTGGCTGTTGAAAATGCAAAGCATATTGCATTTACAACAGATTGTTGGTCAGGGTCCACTGAGTCGTTAATGAGCTTGACTGCTCACTTCATCGATGAAGAATTGAACAGGGTGCAAGTTGTCCTAAATGTGAAAGCCATGAGTGGATCTCACACTGGTGAGTACATTGGACAGTTGTTTTTAGACATGCTTACCGAGTGGGATATAGACAGTGAACGTGTGCTGCTGGTGCTCAGGGACAGTGGAGCCAATGTTGTTAAGGCGATGAGGTTGGTGGAGATGCCTGACCTCAGCTGCAGTGCTCACACTCTCCAGCTTGTTGTGAGTAGCCGCTTTTGCACTATCGGGCCTGTGCGAGCCAGGGCTTCAAACGGGCCTCACGGAGCCAATAGCCTCAGACCTCCAGCTGTGTAGCCAAAATCACGACGCGTTTGCATTGTCAAGCCAATAGCGCCGCAGCGCTTCAGAAAACCCCGCCCTTAATACGCCTACCTGGATGTAACGTCACACAACTCCGCCTGTTTTACCGTGAGGGAGTCACTTACTTCAATCTGACAGGAGACGGGAGTGAGATCGCATCATCATACAACAAACATAATGAAAATAACTGATGCGGCTGTTTGCATGGTGAAAGCCAAGATGAGAAGATAGAGATGTTTGCTCCATCCGCGGTGTTACTCTTGAAGTTTATGTTGACTGCACAAACAGGTGTATTTAAAGACATCTCCTCCCGTCGGATTTCAACATCCATGGCTCCTGTCGTCTCATCATCATCATCTTCGTTTCATCTCCTGCTCTTTCATCTGTTGCTGTGTCATCTCTCATATACAAAATAAAAACTCCTGGATGACAAATTGAAAGCTTTACGTTGGCATTTTTCTGTAAAACAGAAAAGCAGCACATGTGACGTTCTGTATAAAGGGTTTGTAAATACACATACAGTATACCCACATATAAAGTTTGCTACATTCATAAAAGAACGTCGCTAGTTGCCATGGTGGATCGGTGAATCTGTGATCAGTGGCGGGGTCTATTTGAGTGATCCGTGAGCGCGCACCTATCCAGGATTGCTTTCACCTGGCTTAATGAATCCATGTCTGATCATCCTGGCTTGGTCTTTGTGCAACCAATTAAGCCTGGACGCACTTGTTTTAGCTTCATTGAGCTCAGCTGATGTCTTAATTCTACTTTTGTGCAACAGGCCCCAGTTGTGTGATTGCAGTACCAGTTTTAGCCACAAGTTTTGTGATTGCAATACCAGTTTTGGCCACAATCCTAAATACTTTTCCTTTACGTATATAACATTTGTATTTGTCATCATCAGGTGACCCCCTGCAGTGGTGGAGGCAAAACGCTGGCCGCTTCCAGACTCTGGCTCCATTGGCCAGAAGGTTTCTCACTCCTCCACCTTCATCTGTCCCTAGTGAGAGGGTATTCAGCACTGTGGGCAATATCTATCAAGATAGGAGGAGCTCTCTAACAGGTTCCAAGGCAGAGATGTTGTGCTTCCTGTACTACAACCTGCCACTTCTCAACTGGCAGTACTAAGGAGCACCCTGTTCAAGACATTTTTCAAAACACTGTTCAAATATTAAAGTTCAGAGCAAGACAGAGTTAAAGTCTAAAAGTATAATTTGTAAAAAGTAGTGAAGGAGGAAAACCTCTTGCCTGTGTGTTGTATATGAGAACATTCTACATTGTTTTAATTATATTTTGGTATTATTTATTTATTTTATATTTATTTATTTCATATGTAGCTACACATTTAACTTATTTTAATTTTATTTGAAATTCATTGACATGGTTTTGTGGAATATTGAATTTGTTTGGTATAGTTATTTTACTTTAACTTTAGTATTATAATTTTGTGACGGGTACGTAGCCCACTTACACATTTAAGCATTTAGCCCTACCAATTTTAAGTTAGTTTGAAGTTTAATTGCATTTTGTTGCTTTTTGGATTCCCTCATGTATACAAATAAACAATCTCAAGACATGTTAAAAGTTGACAGTTTATTGGAACTTGAGTATGGAAGGGTGCACACTTCTTAATACTGTTTCTTAATACTGTTTTTCTTTTACCTGAGTCTTGTTGTTCTGGTGTGGAGTGAATGGCCACATTCCATGTGCCAGCACACAAAGGAAGAGGCGGGGCTTCAAGCCTCAACTTATGCTATTCCAGAGGAAGTTGGACTATACCATCATGTTCAGACTCTGAGGGGGATATCATTTATTCTTTTCAAGTAGTTTATTTCTTTGTTTGTTTGTAGTAATTAACTTCTTTATTCTTTCTTAGATAATTGATTGTATTGAGTTAATTGTGATGCAAAATGTATGTTTTGAAAATATTAGTATGGTTTAAAGGTTTATTGATTAAAGTATTATTTAATATATACCTTTTGTGGGAAATTGGTAGAGGCCAAAATGTATTTATAGGGGTGCTGTGTTAAAATGTGGGGCAGTGTTGTCAAGCTCTTATAACAGCATGGGCTTCTAACCTTCAATGGAGTTTTTTGTGGTTAATTTTGTTGTTTGTTATTCTTGCTACGGGAAGATTATTTTCCCTTATTGAATAAACAATTTTTTCCACTGGATCATCATCATCTGTCCTGCCTGTTTTTGGCCCCGACTATCACAATTTGGTGGCAGCGGTGGGATAGTCAGTAGAGGGCAGTGGTGAGGAAGTGCATTATGGCTCCGAAGAAAGTACCACTGAAGCAACCAGATGAAGTTGAGGAGTCATCAGCGGTTGGAGGAGTACCTCAAGGGCCTGATGAGCCTGAGCAACTGACTCTGAAGGACCTGGCGGAGATGTTTCGTAAAGGTATGGACTTACAGAGGAAACAAGAGGCTCAGATGGAACGGGAGGCAGCCAGACAGGAACAAAGATGGAAAACAATGCAGCATCAATTTAATCTTCTTAGGGAGGAAGTGGATTTTCGTACTACCCCTGACCCTGCACCTTTACCAAGACCTGATGTGCATTCTGATGTTTCAGATAATGGGTCCAACGCCTCTGTGCCCCTTGCTCCAGATCCTGTTCGAGGTATGATAGAGCCTACATTGCAGAAATTGCAAGATTCAGATGACATTGAACATTTTCTTACCACATTCGAAAGAATAGCTCTAGCCTGTAAGTGGGAAAAAACTGATTGGGCCCTAAGGTTAATTCCCTTATTGACTGGTAAGGCTAGAAGTGCCTATGTGCACATGGACATTGAAGAGTCATTAGAATATGACAAGGTAAAGTCTGCCATATTGAGCAAGTATGCCATTAGTCCAGAAACTTACCGTCAAAGATTTCGCTCATTAGAAATTGAGCTTGATGAAACTCCAAAAGAACTCTATGTTCGACTTAAAGAACTGTTTGAAAAATGGGTGCAACCTAAAGGGAAGACTGTAGAGGCTGTGGGAGAAGTGATTATTTTAGAGCAGTATTTAAGAATGCTTTCACCCGAATTGCAGGTGTGGTTAAGAGAGCATAATCCTAGTACAGCTGCTCATGCGGCTTCTTTAGCTGAGGTATTTGTAGCTGCACGGTCTCGTTCACAAGCCTGGGGGTTTATTCACAAGGGCAGTAGAGAACGTAGTAGTTCATCAGTTGGTCGGGGTGACAATAAGGGTAATCCCTTTAGTAGGAAGCCTAAAAGTACAGGAAATCAGCCCCCTGGACCTTTACAGCAGGTTACTCAGGTGCCCATTTGTTATAACTGTGGACAGGAAGGGCATAAAAAGCCGATGTGTCCCAAGTTATCTGTTAAAACTTCTCATGTTTGTTCTGTTCCATCAGTACAAGTAGACAAGTTAACGCCGTCCTTAAGTCTAACAGTTCCTGTAGAAGTGAACGGGAAAAGATTTTCCTTTACTTATGAGCTTGCTCGCCCCTAATTCTGCCTGTAATATGGTAATGACTCGGGCACAGATTAAGCATTCTGGAAAGGAGTCTGAAACTCTAAAAAACCTCCCTTTCTTTGATTCTGAGCTTGAGGTGAGGCCAGTTAAGGAGAGGAAATCTAGGAGGCAGAGAAGACAAGAAAAGTATAGGTATGCAGAAACTGAAGGTCAAGAACTGGGTGGTAAGATGGAGGAATTCATAGAATTTAATATTCCCAGTAATATGTCCGAGCTACAACAGAACGATCCTATTTTGTCGCCAGTGTACCAACAAGTTGCTATGACAAGTCATGGAGAAGGTGAGGAGTCTGTAAAAGGGAGTGCAGGTGAGAAGTTTGTCCTTAAAAAGGCAGTGTTGTATAGACAACAGGGAGATAGTTTGCAGATGGTGGTCCCCAAGGACGTTCAAAATATTGTCCTGTCTTTGGGTCATTCTATTCCCTGGGCCGGTCATCTAGGTAGGCAGAAAACGTTGGCTCGTATCAGGAAACATTTTTTTTGGCCTGGCCTTAGAAAAGATGTGATCAAATTCTGCAAGACCTGTCCAGAGTGTCAGTTGACATCTAATAGACTACCCTCCAAAGCCCCTCTTAATCCTCTTCCAGTTGTAGGAGTCCCATTTGATCGACTTGCTATGGACATTGTGGGCCCAGTTGAGAAAAGTAGAACAGGTCATAGGTTCATGTTAGTAGTGAGTGACTATGCAACCAAGTATCCTGAGGTTTTCCCCCTGAGGACTATTGGAGCAAAGCAAGTAGCTTCCTGTCTCATTCAATTATTTTCAAGAGTAGGATTTCCAAGGGAGATACTTACTGACTGTGGCACCAATTTCACTTCAAAGCTCTTGAAGCAGGTCTATCAACTTTTGAGCATAAAGGGACTAAAGTCTACGCCATTCCATCCTCAAACGGATGGATTAGTAGAAAGGTTTAACCAAACTCTCAAAAATATGCTCCGAAAATTCATAAATGAGACTGGCTCAGATTGGGATAAGTGGTTGCCTTACTTGCTTTTCGCATATCGTGAAGTTCCCCAGGCTTCCACAGGGTTTTCACCCTTTACACTCTTATATGGCCATGAAGTGAAAGGACCATTGTCACTGTTAAAAGAGTCTTGGGCTGGCCAGAAAGAGAAGGGGGAAGAGAAAGATGTTGCTTCCTTTGTGGTAGCCATGCATGAGAAATTGCAGAGGATGACCAACTTGGCTCAGGAGCATATGGCAGAGGCTCAACAGAAACAAAAATCCTGGTATGATAGGTCTGCTAGAACCCGTACCTTTGTTCCCGGACAACAAGTGCTGGTAATGTTGCCCACTGCATCCAGTAAACTTTTAGCTAAATGGCAAGGGCCTTTTAAAGTACTCAAGAAAATTGGTCCTACAACGTATGAGATTGCAACTCCTGGACAAGGCCGCTCAAGTAGGATTCTGCATGTAAATCTCTTGAAAGAGTGGTTCCCTCGGAAAAACTGTATGCTTATTCGCTCTGTGAAAGACGAGGAAGAGGTGGAAGAACAGTATTTTCCAGTGCAGAATGTGGCAGAGCTCAGTTTGAAACATCTCTCAGAGTCTCAGCAACAACAAATTCATTCTTTGTGTCCTCCTGAGTTGTTCCAAGAAAAGCCGGGTCTAACGAAACTGGTAGAGCATGACATTGTCTTGAAGAAGGATGCGGCCCCTAAGAGACTGAGTTATCGTATTCCTGAAAGATTACTTTCAGCTCTTAAAAGAGAACTAGACATGATGACTTCCCTAGGAGTGATTGAACCCTCCAAAAGTGAATGGTGTAGTCCGGTAGTTTTAGTGCCTAAAAAGGATGGAACTACAAGATTTTGCATTGATTTCCGATACTTGAACTCAGTTTCAAAATTTGACTCATATCCCATGCCTCGCATTGAGGAGTTGCTTGAACGCTTGGGTGAAGCAAAATATCTGAGTACAGTTGATCTTTGTAAGGGATATTGGCAAGTGCCTTTGAGTGCCAAATCCAAAGAGTTGACAGCCTTTCGGACTCCTTGGGGCCTACATCATTTTAAGACCATGCCTTTTGGACTCCATGGGGCTCCGCCCACCTTTCAAAGACTAATGGACCAGGTGTTGCACGGCCTATCTGATTTTACTTCAGCATATCTTGATGACATTGTGATCTTTAGCCAAACCTGGGAGGAGCATCTAAAGCACTTACAGGTAGTTTTCAAACGCATCCAAGAAGCGGGACTGACAATTAATCCTGGAAAATGTGCCCTGGTAAAGACAGAGATTGAATATCTAGGTTATGTCCTGGGGAATGGAGTCATTCGGCCACAAGTGGGGAAGGTCCAAGCTGTTGAGTCCTGTTCACTGCCCTCGACCAAGAAACAAGTGAGATCTTTCCTCGGTCTGGTCGGTTGGTATCGTCGTTTTGTACCTAATTTTTCTTCACGAGCTGCTGCTCTAACAGATCTAATCAAGAAGAATGCTCCGAACCAGATTAAGTGGACTGAGCAAGCCCAACAAGCTTTTCGGGATATTCAAGGAGCTCTTCAGGAAAGTTCATTGTTATACTGTCCCCAGTTTGATAAACCCTTTATTCTGCAGACTGATGCTTCAGGAATTGGACTGGGAGCAGTGTTACTTCAGGGAGAAGGGGAGGATCGTCACCCGGTGGCTTATATTAGCCGTAAGTTGTTTCCTCGGGAAACGCGCTATTCGACTATTGAGAAGGAATGTTTAGCAGTAAAGTGGGCCTTAGACTCTCTCAAATATTATCTTCTGGGAAGACATTTCACTTTGGAGACAGATCATCGAGCCCTGCTCTGGATGAATAAAATGAAGGACTCCAATGCCAGGATAACACGCTGGTATTTGTCATTACAACCCTATCAATTTACAATTCTCCATCGACCAGGAAGAGAAAATCTTACTGCTGACTTCCTTTCCCGCCATGTTGGCGAGAAACCAGAGGAGGGGGAGAGTGTGACGGGTACGTAGCCCACTTACACATTTAAGCATTTAGCCCTACCAATTTTAAGTTAGTTTGAAGTTTAATTGGATTTTGTTGCTTTTTGGATTCCCTCATGTATACAAATAAACAATCTCAAGACATGTTAAAAGTTGACAGTTTATTGGAACTTGAGTATGGAAGGGTGCACACTTCTTAATACTGTTTCTTAATACTGTTTTTCTTTTACCTGAGTCTTGTTGTTCTGGTGTGGAGTGAATGGCCACATTCCATGTGCCAGCACACAAAGGAAGAGGCGGGGCTTCAAGCCTCAACTTATGCTATTCCAGAGGAAGTTGGACTATACCATCATGTTCAGACTCTGAGGGGGATATCATTTATTCTTTTCAAGTAGTTTATTTCTTTGTTTGTTTGTAGTAATTAACTTCTTTATTCTTTCTTAGATAATTGATTGTATTGAGTTAATTGTGATGCAAAATGTATGTTTTGAAAATATTAGTATGGTTTAAAGGTTTATTGATTAAAGTATTATTTAATATATACCTTTTGTGGGAAATTGGTAGAGGCCAAAATGTATTTATAGGGGTGCTGTGTTAAAATGTGGGGCAGTGTTGTCAAGCTCTTATAACAGCATGGGCTTCTAACCTTCAATGGAGTTTTTTGTGGTTAATTTTGTTGTTTGTTATTCTTGCTACGGGAAGATTATTTTCCCTTATTGAATAAACAATTTTTTCCACTGGATCATCATCATCTGTCCTGCCTGTTTTTGGCCCCGACTATCACAAATTTATTTACAGTACACAGACTTAAAACCAGCTTCAACTGGAAGTAAGTAAAAGTGTTAAATGTTTAAAACCATACTGTTTTTTGATAATTAAAAAATATATACTTTTGACGTGCAATTGTTTAGTCATTGAGCCTTTTTTTTAACATAATCTCTTCTGGAAAATGGTTTATACAGCCCACATACATAGAACAGGCAGATAATTTGCTATTGAATGTTGTGTAAGTGCAGTTTATAGGAAATGGGTCTACTATCCAGTTTATTTTAAAAATCAAAATATCAGCTTATAAATCGCCTCTTTTCGAGTTAATATCGGCATCGGCCCCCAAAAATCCATATCGGTCGGGCTCTAGTTTTTAGCAGGTTTTCTGTCATCTACCCTCTTGTGTTTCATTGAGTTTATTAGGAGTTCAGGGCTTCCCAATGCTTTACGTTTGGTACGATAGTTTCCACATTTGTATTTCAGGCTTTGTTGCCACCCATAAATTCCATTAAAAGATCCAGGCTCCTTCCAACAGGGATGCTTTTCTTTTAGTGTCTGTGCTACTGCAGAGCTCTGGGCATCATTGGGGTACGCTGTGTAGCAAAACATGGCCTCTGCCAGATGCTCCAAGATATCCGCTTTGAGTGATGTCAGTAGAGTGCCATCTCTTAAATGAATCTCATTACCTTGACTCAAAGCCAGCTTAGTGTTGTGTGAGAAAAAATGGAATTGGAAATACAGCAGGCCATGGATTTTGCCATTCAGAGGTTGAAGGAGACAGAATCACAGTATCATCTGAGCCATCAGACTGTGTCACAGACTCGGATAAAAAGAACACACTGGATGTATCAGGGGTGCTTTCCTGGGGAACAAGGGTCAGTGTTATGTTTTGTGCTACATAAACTACTTTCAGTGTATCTTTATCTTTGAGTTCCTTTGTGGTAGTTAGGGTGAAAAAGTCATCAAACTCAAAATCTTTGTACTGAAGATTTCTTTGGTGATGGCAAATTGTTATTTGATGGCTGCAAACAATTCATCCACAGTTGAGGGTATGCCACTGTTGAGTGTAAGTTTTTTGACCTTGTGACCAATGAGGACCCGAAATCTGACTGCTGGTTCCATGTCTAGAAAGACAGAAGAAAAAAATATGTTATACAAAGTCATACTCAACATTGGAGACAGATGTGGCGCTTTAATGTCACCATGAGCGTTCCTCCAACAATATAGGCTGACAGGGGACAAACATCACTAAGGTTTTGTTGTTCAACAAGAGTTATGTGATCGGTCTTCTCAAGATGAAATCCACAATAGTGTTCTTCATTAGGGGTGGAACGGATCAAAAAACTTGCGGTTCGGATTGTTTCTCGAATCAGAGTCATGGATTGGATAATTTTTCGGATCAGCAAAAAATAAAAAAATAAAGACAAGACAAATAAACTTAAGTTTTGTATTTTTGTTTATTAACACTTTTAAATTAAAATATATAAAATCAACTTAAAGTGCACAAGGCATAATATCTTCTTTTTAACATAATTAATGAAAAACAACTTAAAGTGCAACATAAAAGGCATGTCTCCTTTCTTTAAACATGGACCAATGAACAATGACCATTAATAAAAAACAACTTAAAATGTGACATAAGAACTGGCTCATCATCTTCCCTGAAACATGGATAGTGAAATAATCATCATCATCATATTCTTTATTCAGTAAAAAAAAATGGTCCATAGCACTATACAAACACACAAAATTACAAAATACAACACATACAATGAAGAATAATGAATACAACAGTCAAAATTCCAAAATACACACAAAAAAGAAAAAAAACAAACAAACAAACAAACAAACATGGAAAAAGGTGTTCAAATATTCACATATAGACTTAAACGCCAATGGTTCCACGATCTCGAAGTGAACCTAACTGCACTCAATGCAGGGTTCACTAGTGTTGCAAAGATGCTGTTATCTGACTCCGCTAATCTACACATACATCTGTACATGAGATTCCTAAGAACAGCAGATGATGTAAAAACATTTACACTTAGACACATATGGCTCGCACTGCCCCATCGTGGCAGTTTAAGGAGCAGCCTCAAACCATCGTTATATGCCACATTGAGCTTCTGCATACTGCTTTTTTTAAAACACCGCTACAAGTGGGCTGTGTACATCGGAGTACAAAAAGCTTTAAAAAGTGCGGTCTTCACAGATAGCAAACACATACTAAATTTGCGATTTAGCATATTAGCTTGGGCATACAATAGGGCTGGGCGATTTGACCTAAAATCAAAACCTCGGTTAATCTAACATTTGACATCGGTTACGATTAATAAACTATTATTTTTTTGCCTCATAGTTCCCTGACAAGGTTGGAAAGTTTAGGGCACAACTTAAATCAGCCTGCAATGCAATTATTCACATTTTTCCCAAAATAACTGCATTACTGAAAAATATTAAATAGACTTAACTCTATGCAGATGTTGCATGTCATTATGTACAATTGATGAAACTTTCAGAATGGGAAGTTATGAACCAAAGAATCATACAACCCCCATGACTAATTATAGACATCAGATACATACATAATAAGTTGTATCCAGATAGCTTATTGTAATGAGATGAGTAGGGCAAAATACATACTTGGACTGTATCCTTTACACGTTTCTTGTATTCAATCCATTTTTTCTTAACTGGGCACTGATGTCTAAGACATTTATTCTCATCTGTAATGCTTTTGGTGTTAATGTAGACTAGAAGTTCTCCCGTTCTCTCTCTCCGTCATCTCTGAAGTGTCTAATTAAACTCACGCGGGCGCGTCTTTTCGCGGTTTTGAGTGAGTGAGATGTGATGACATTACCCGGGCTGCTTAGAGACCCATCGGTAGATTAAACTGAGCGCGTGTGCGGTAAAAACCCGACCGCGCATTCCGTATTTTTGTCACAGGTGCCTGCACATTCGCGAGTACTTCTTAAAAAAAAGTACTGTGCTTCTTTTGGGCACTAGATGATCCTGCTGCTCAGTTAAACAGTGTTTGAGTTCTTCTCCATGTTTCGCTGTGCCACTGACCGGACGGGGCGGAGTTACGCAACATCACACGCAGCAGTTTGTTTTTAAAGGGAAAGTATTAACAGGATTAAAAACCAAAATAACCGACATGATAAAATAATGTCGGTTAGAGGTTCTGAATTTCGGTTTCGGTTATTTTTCGATTAATCGCCCAGCCCTAGCATACAACATACAATACTGTCTATGAATGTCCCTATCATCAGACAGGTCATCAGTTATATAGACCCCTTCACCGTTCACGTCACAGTCGGTTCCCACTGCGCATGTCAGGGTCAGAAAAGTCATTACAACAGATTGAGTTGCGTGTTATTCGGTATCGTTAAAAATGCCTACTTACGTCGTGGGCTCTGAAAATCGCACCAGGTCTTCCGTTAAGTTTTCGTGATTCATGCAGAATCTCAAAAACAAAAAAATACAACATCTGCGGCTGCAAGCAATTAACGTGCAGACTGAGACAATGCAAATATCAAAGAGGCTTGTGTTTGTAGTGCTCACTTCATTTGAGGTAAGTCATAATTTTTCAGACCTGTTAGATTAAATTTTAAAGCCTCGATTGTATGAACAGTTTGACCCCATGCTGCGCGCGCACCCGATAGTCATTCAATGTTTACAAACCTTGAAGGGGTCTATAATGTCCCAAGCATTTAACCTCATCACACACTTTAAGTAAAGTACCAGACAAATAAAAAGCAGGAAATGAGAGTTTATTGTCCTCCCTGCTTCTAGCAATCATTATATTACTCTTCTTAGAATTGAACATAATATCAAAGTCTGAACCATATTGAGAACATACCCTTAGTAGCTGTTGTCCTATGTCCACATCATCAAAGATAAATAAAAGAAAGAAAGCAAAGCATACCTGAACTTATAATTTCAAATTCTTTTTTAAAAAGAAGGATGTCTACATTGTCTGGGGAGAGTGTGGACCTCTTTGCAGTCACTATGTCCCGTTGTTGAGAACACTCTTTCGGAAGGAACTGAAAAGCCTGGCACAGCAAGATAGCATCTTGCCATCTTAGCAGTATAAGGGTATTTACACTCATTGCTTTTCCACCATGTCAGTGGATTACCATCCACTGTAACAGCTTGCTGCCAGGTAGGATGCCACCTCCTCTTTGATGATGTCAGCAGGAGTCTTGCTGTCCATGGCTGAATACGAAATCGCATACTTACTGTGTAGGTACTGAATTTCACTGGGTACCTACTTAACGTGCGCTAAGACAGTACCTACCATCGCGTTAAATATGGACAGCATTCGCCATGTTGACGTTATTATGCGACATATGACGTAGTAGACTTGTTCGAGTTCATGCAGAACCACAAGAATCGACAAGAGATTGACATCAGAATACCGCGAGAGCAACGCGAAATCAGAGTTCTCTGTGTGATTTCTGGAATCGCTCTCACAGTACTTTGATACCATCCACCTGTTCACCCGATTGGTCTCCGGTCGATTGCTTTGCTTTCCTGTGGCATCATGGGAAAGCTGGGATAGAAGTGACCATCCGATGCACGCTTCAGAATCTGGGCAGACTCAGTAGGGCATCCGGGGATTTCTCGCCTACTGATTTTATGGATACTGAGGATTCGGACATACTACTCTGTTCACGTGCTGTTTTCCCTACTACATTTTCAGTAAGTAGGCGGTTTCGGACGATACTTAAGTACACGTGCCTCTGAATCTTGCGAGAAATAGTCCAAAATCCCACTAATTCTTGCCTACCCTTTTAGTATACTGAGGTTTCGGACATACTATTCGTGCGCCTACTGCTTTTTGCCTACTATATAGTACAGCAGTATGCGGTTTCAGATTCAGCCCATGTCTTTGCTGGCAAAGGTCTCTCTAAAAAGCCTTGCCTTCGCCGACTATTTTTGTGGAGGAGGTGTCCAAGTTTGCTCCTGCTGGTTCTGCAGCTTGACCCTGCAGACAAAAAATTGTTGATTAATTAAGCCTATTATTTATTTTGATGTTTCATAGAGAACCACATGCACATGCAGAACCACAAGAATCGACAAGAGATTGACATCAGAATACCGCGAGAGCAACGCGAAATCAGAGTTCTCTGTGTGATTTCTGGAATCGCTCTCACAGTACTTTGATACCATCCACCTGTTGGTTAATTCTTACAGCGGTGCATAAACTCGAACAAACCTAATAACAGACATGAAAACGTATGTGTGTGTATGAGGGACAGGTGCACTAACATCTGATTGCATCAGTAACTTTACAACTCTACTACGGTCTCTGTCAGTGTTACAGATATATTACATAATTTTGTAGTGGACAAAAATAAGTAAAACAAGCAAATTGTAATTTAATATCTATTGTCACATGACAGCTGTGCTTGAATACAAACTAGACAATGCAGGCAATGTGATTATATACATTTTAGTGAAGCAATCTTTTGTATTTACTTAAAACAACAGGAAACATGAATAAAAAATTTATTAATAAAACCATCACAATAAATGAAAACGTATAGAAGTGAATCCCATACGAAACAAAACTTTATTCAAATGTATTTTTCTAACAAACCATCACATATTTACTGTCATCTCAACACAGCTGTGACAATTCTACAGCTTTATTTTGATGAATCAGCTGAGCACTTTGGTATATCCTGGGTCTGTGCGTGAAGTCAGGATGCTGAGGAGTCCTGTGTAACGTATTGAAATCACCCGATTGGTCTCCGGTCGATTGCTTTGCTTTCCTGTGGCATCATGGGAAAGCTGGGATAGAAGTGACCATCCGATGCACGCTTCAGAATCTGGGCAGACTCAGTAGGGCATCCGGGGATTTCTCGCCTACTGATTTTATGGATACTGAGGATTCGGACATACTACTCTGTTCACGTGCTGTTTTCCCTACTACATTTTCAGTAAGTAGGCGGTTTCGGACGATACTTAAGTACACGTGCCTCTGAATCTTGCGAGAAATAGTCCAAAATCCCACTAATTCTTGCCTACCCTTTTAGTATACTGAGGTTTCGGACATACTATTCGTGCGCCTACTGCTTTTTGCCTACTATATAGTACAGCAGTATGCGGTTTCAGATTCAGCCCATGTCTTTGCTGGCAAAGGTCTCTCTAAAAAGCCTTGCCTTCGCCGACTATTTTTGTGGAGGAGGTGTCCAAGTTTGCTCCTGCTGGTTCTGCAGCTTGACCCTGCAGACAAAAAATTGTTGATTAATTAAGCCTATTATTTATTTTGATGTTTCATAGACATGAAAAATTTGGCAATAACATTTAATAAAACAAAGCCATTATTACTGAAAATAAAAAAATTATTTAAATTTTACATTTATAATTTTTAAATAATAATAATAATACTATTTCTTTACCTCATCACAGTCTTCAGTGCCCAGACTGCTCACAATCTCAGTGGTGAGGTCACTGTATGTTCTCTGGCGTAGGGGAGGGTCCATGTGAGAAACGGACTTGAACCTCGGATCCAGGGCAGTAGATCTGTGGTAGTCCTGTAGAGTAGGGGGTAAAGTGTGTCTGGGTACAGGTCCTCTCTAATTGCAGTCTTGACATCTCGAGTGATTGTGCTGTCGTCCACACTTGGAGCCATGGATTGTAGAATCCTTGTTTTCAGAGGCAGGATCATTGATACAGATGGTGAAGTTTTAGTGCTCAGCAGAGATGTAACAGTTTTGAGGGTTTTAAGCACCTGGAGGACCTCCTTTGCCACTCTCACATCATCATCAGGCAGGGTGATTATGTCTTTGACATTTTCTTTAGGGTCTTGTCGGTCAATGCAGAGTATATAGCTGCCTGCTGCTCCAGATAACGCTCCAACATATCATAAGTGGAGTTCCACCTTGTTGGAACGTCTTGTATGAGCTTATGAGTAGGCAGCTTTAGCATTTCTTGCTTTGTTTTAAGCACATGAGCTTCGGTAAAGGAACAAAACCACGGTCCATCCTATTTACTAAGATTCCCTTCTCTGATGCCAAATTCACTACATGTGCAAAGCACCCTATCTGTGGGCCCAGTCCTGCCTCATTCACTGCATTTATTTGATATTTGGCATTATCAGTTGTGACTGGGATATTAGTAGTGGGCCTCTTTACCTTCCATTCCTCCACTGCTTGTGTCAGTACCTGCGCAAGATGAGTGCCTGTGTGACTTTCGTAGAGGGGGCATATCTGCAGCACCGGACTTCTCATCTCCCAGTCTGCTGTGATGAAGTGAGCGGTTATCGTCACATAGCTCTGCGTTGCTCTGGACGTCCACCCGTTTGTCATGAGCGAAACAGAGGATGCTTGCGATAGTTCATCCACAACTTTTTTCTTCTCCTGCTTATAAAGATCTGGCATGATCTTTTTGCTGAAGTGGATGCACGATGGGATGTTGTAACGCGCTCAAGCACTTTCAGCATGTGTTTAAAGCCCTCGTTTTGCACAACCGAATATGGCCTTATGTCTGCACCTATAAACACAGATAGCATTTGTGATGGCTTTAGCCCGGTCTGATTGTACATCAAGGGGCTGCTTAAATGCCGCGGTGATAAGCGGTCGTTGAGCAGCCTTCGTTTTTACTCCTGTCAGTAAAACACTGGGGTGATGTCGCTTCAAATGCGTCGCCGTGCTTGATGTCGCGCAACAGGAGCTAGAAGCGCGCATCCGAATGCTAGTTGAGGACAGTAAGACCACTAATGTTAATGTTACAAACACTGTTTCGGGTGCGCCTAGTGTTAAGCGTAATACACATGGCTCGGTTCCGAAGTCAGAGTCAAGGCGGCTGACTAACTGGGTGACTGTCAGGCGGCATAGTCACATTAGGCATCCAAATAACGTTCCTGTTTTAATATCAAACAGATTTTCTCCACTCAGCAATACACCGGCTGAGACGTCTGTTATAGGTGCCCTGGTTATTGGCGATTCTATACTTTGAGGCACCAGCCACCATAGTCGATTGTATACCGGGAGCCAGAGCGTCTGACATTAGTTCCAAACTTAAAGTGCTGGCTAGTGCTAAGCGTAAGTTTTCTAAGAGTGTAATTCACGCCGGCCCGAATGACACCAGACTCCGCCAGTCGGGGATCACGAAAGATCCTATTAAAGAGGTGTGTGAAATTGCAAAAAAAGTCAGACAATGTAATTTGCTCTGGTCCCCTCCCCGCCTACCGGGGGGATGAAACTTACAGTAGATTAGTGTCTCTTCATGGCTGGATGTCAAAGTGGTGCCCTCAGCATAACGTAGGGTTTATAGACAATTGGAAGCATTTCCGGGGAACACCTGACCTGCTAAAGAGAGATGGCCTCCATCCGTCTCCGGAAGGAAGTGCTATACTTTCTAGAAATCTGACCAATAGTCTTACTTTTGATATTGTCTGACTATCCAGGGCCCAGGTCAGGAAACAGACAGATCGGCTTACCCATCAGTCTGTTAGCTGCCTTGACATGTCAAGATCACATATATCCCAGCACATAGAGCCTTTTTTACCAGAGTACCAACACATCTCTACTGTGTCTGTTCCTCGAACAAATAAATACAGAGCACCGTTTACCTCGTCTCGTACAAATCTTATTAACATAAAATTAGAACACAATACATTAACAGATGAAACTCAAATGTTAAAATTCGGCCTTCTTAACATTAGATCGTTTACCAATAAAGAACCTATTATCAATGAAATAATTACTGACCAAAACTTAGATGAACTCTGTCTAACAGAGACCTGGCTTAAAGCAGACGATTACATCAGTTTAAACGAATCCACCCCACAAGACTATTACTATAAACACGTTCCTCGTCTAAAAGGGAGAGGGGGTGGTGTAGCTACAATATACAACAAAATATTCAAAGTAAACCATAAATCCGAACTAAAATTTAATTCATTTGAAATAATACTGTTAAATATGGAAATAACTGATCGTAACAACAAACAGCTTTCGTTCATTTTAGCTACCATATATAGGCCTCCGGTGTCACGACTGGTTTACTCAAACGAGAACCCAAATGCAGACACAACGTAAATAATAAAAATGAACTGAAGGTTTATTTTAACAAACACAAAAACCCGCGTGGGGGTAAAACAGATGGTAACAAAATACAGTGATGAAATACGAAACACAGGAACAAAACACTGGAACCAAAATAACACAGAATCAGAAGTCAGGAACATGGATAACATGAACATGTTCCAACGTACACCAAATGCCCCTCTGTTTGTTTTGGGTGATATGGGTGATATGAATCATTGTCATCTTGACAGATTTCTTCCTGGTTTTCAACAATATGTTACATCAAATACAAGGGGTGTTAATATTTTGGACAAGTGTTATGGGAATATATCAAATGCATATACTGTGAAAATGAATCCACCGTTAGCAAACTCGGACCATAATGCTGTGTATCTTATTCCTGTTTACCGTACATTGTTGAAGTCAAATAAGCCTAGCAACAGGGTGGTGAGACTTTGGTCTCCAGAAAGAGTGGAGATATTGAAAGGCTGCTTTTTAGGAACCAACTGGGAGGTGCTGTATGATCCAGATATCGACAGGCATAATGAAATCAGGTCTGCATATGTTAAATTCTGTATAGACTGTGTGATTCCAGTCAAACAAGTTAGACATTTTTCAAATAACAAGCCTTACATCACCAAGGAGGTCAAAGAGTGTATAAATCTGAAACATTTGGCTTTTAAACAATGTAACCCTCAGCTTTTAAGATTGGCACAGAAAAAGCTTAATCATAAAATAAGAGAAACTCGTAGGACTTATAGAGACTCAATTGAAAGTGATCTGAGTAATAATCCAAGGAAGATGTGGTCTAAGTTAAGGTGTATGACTAATATAATACCTAATAGGATAAGCAGGCAGGGTGAAAAAAATGATGAGATACTGGCAAATGAATTAAATGATTTTTTCTGTAGGTTCAATGTTGATTCTTATGATTGTAGTGATGTACTGGTGGATATTGGGATTGAGGATTCTGTATCTAAACCTCAAATAAGACTGATGGATGTGGTCAAGGTTTTTAAAGGTCTTGACAATAAGAAGGCAACGGGGCCGGATGGTCTTTCTGCATTTATCTTGAAAACCTTTGCAGAGGAACTAGCACCTGCATGGCTGGACATTTTTCAGAGGTCTATTGATTTACATATCATCCCAGATATTTGGAAGAAATCAATTATTATTCCAGTCCCAAAAAAACCCAGTCCTCAAGAGCACAATGACTATCGCCCGGTTGCTTTAACCTGTGTTGTGATGAAATGTTTGGAGAGGATGATGGTGTGGAAGCTTAAGGAAGAGGTTAAGGACCTTCTTGATCCATATCAGTTCGCCTATCAAACAAATAGAGGCACTGACGATGCTATCCTTACTGTGGTGCATCATGTTTTAAAACATCTGGAGGATCCTAAGGCGTATGCCAGGTTGTTCTTTCTTGATCTAAGTTCTGCTTTTAATACTGTGCAGCCACACCTCATGCTTTCCAAACTAAGTAGTATGGCTGTAAACCCATATAGTATTAAATGGTTTCATGCATTTCTTACTGGTAGGACTCAGCAAGTTAAAATCAATCAGACCCTCTCTGAGTGTAGGTCCATCAGTATTGGTTTACCCCAGGGATGTGTATGTTCACCACTCTTATTTACATTGTATACTAATGATTACAGGAGTCACCATCCTAGGAATATTGTTGTAAAATTTTCAGATGATACTGTCATTCTTGGTCTTCTGTATGGAAATGAGGACATTTACCATTATACTACTGAGATAGCGAAGTTTGTTGTATGGGGTACAGAACACAGTCTTGTAATTAATGTGGGAAAAACACAAGAAATGATTATTGATTTCAGATCAGTTGGCAATCACTCACCTATTATGATTAACAATGAGCCTATTAGACATGTTGCTTCATACAAATACTTAGGCTTGCTTATTGATGATAAACTTTCATGGGATGTGCATGTGGATAATCTGTGTCGAAGGGTGCAACAAAAAATGTACTTTCTACGGAGACTCAGACTCTTTGGTGTCACTCAAAGGGTTCTGGTGTTGTTTTATCATGCCTGCATTGAATCCATCCTACTGTATGGCATAACCGCCTGGTTTGGTAATCTGACAGTTACCTTGAGAGCACAGTTGACTCGGCTGGTGCATATGGCAATGAAGGTGGTTGGTTTGGGGGTTTACCCCAATCTTCAAACCATATTCGATAGAACTGCTTTTAAACAGGCAAGGAAAATGACTCTGGACCCATCTCATGTTCTCCATCCTGAATTTGAATTGTTACCATCTGGCCGACGGTTCCGCACGGCAAGGTTCAGATACAACCGCTATAGGAATTCTTTTGTTCCTCTGGCTATAAGGCTGTTAAATTCAAATTCAAAGGACATTACTGTATAATTGTGAAAGTGATGTTGATGAAGTTGTTTTTCTGTTGTGCAGCCCTACTTTACCTTTACCTGTACTGCCCAAGACAAATTTCCCTTAACAGGGACAAATAAAGTAATAAGTAACATTCTGAATATAGACAATGAACGCGCACACGACAGTGAACGAGAGGGCATTATAAAGACACCACATCAATGGGGAACAGGTGAACATAATTAATTACGCAAGACACGAGTACATAAGGGAGTAGGGTAAAAGTGACGAGACACTGGGAACACGTGACACAAATACATAATGTGAACACACGTGTCCCCACACAAAACACAAAGCTGCCATGACCTTGCCCTCAGAAATCAGACCTGAATCTTACACCAAGGTCTGGCAAGGCCATGACAGTGACAAGACACTGGGAACACGTGGAAGCCACACACACAATATGTCCCCACACAGAACATAGTACTGTCATGGTCTTGCCAGATACACTCAGACCTGAGTCTAGTACAAAAGGTCTGGCAAGCCCATGACATCCGGGCCACCACACAGATTTTCTTAAAGAAATAACAGACTTCCTATCTGAACTCAGTCACTGTAGATAAAGCTCTTATCTTTGGTGATTTTAATATTCATGTGGATAACCCAAAAGATGCATTAGGACGTGCGTTTATGGATGTTCTTAATTCTCTCGGTATTAAACAAAACGTGTCAGGGCCAACCAATAATCGTAAGCACACATTACACTTAATTCTGTCACTCGGACTCAATATTAATGACATCGAAATATCACCCCAGAGCGATGCCGTTTCAGACCATTGCTTTGTGTCTTACACGATACTTCTAGATAGGACCGCTCAGTCAACAACATGCTACAGATTAGCCAGAACAATTATTTCCACCACTAAAGATAGCTTTATTAGCACTCTTCCAGACCTGTCTCAAATGAAACATGTAGCAGATAACGGTGAAGATCTGGATATTATAATAGAAAACCTGAACAACGTTTGCACTAGCACTTGGATGCCGTTGCTCCCATTCGAAAAAAGAGAATCAAAGAAAAAACGCCAGTCCATGAAATGATCATCATACTGCAGCCCTTAAAAAAGTAGCCAGAAAAATGGAAAGAAACTACCGAAGCACAAAGTTAGAGGTATGGCGTTCAGCATGAAAAGTGAGTGTTCAACACTACAGACAGGCTATTAAAACCTCCAGATCTACCTATCTCAGTACGCTTATTAAAGAAAATCATAACAACCCTCGTTTCCTATTTAGCACAGTTGTGAAACTGACTAGAAACAAAGAACAAACAGAAACAAATAGTAAACTCCAACACAATAGTAATGACTTCATGAACTTCTTTACTTCTGACTTGAGTCATTTAAACATACTACAATAGAAGAGCTCTCTAAATTAGTAATGTCATCCAAATCATCGTCCTGTATACTAGACCCCATTCCCACAAAATTACTAAAAGAGGTATTTCATGTAGTGTCAGACACGGTACTAAATATCTTTAACTAATCTCTAGAATTAGGATACGTTCCAACAGCTTTCAAACTAGCAGTTATTAGACCGCTCATTAAAAAAACCAAACCTTGACCAGGGAGATCTTAATAACTTTAGACCTATCTCAAATCTACCTTTTCTTTCTAAAATATTAGAAAAAGTAGTGGCAAGCCAGCTACGCACATTCATAGCGAATAATAATACATATGAAAAGTTCCAATCAGGATTCAGGCCCCACCATAGCACAGAGACAGCGCTGCTTAGAGTTACAAATGACCTCCTATTAACATCAGATCGTGGTGAAATCTCAATCCTTATATTACTAGACCTTAGTGCAGCCTTTGACACAATAGATCACAGAATCTTACTCAGTAGACTAGAAAACTATGTTGGCATCAGTGGTCAGGCATTAGCCTGGTTTAGATCGTATCTAACCAATCGCTATAACTCCCCGGTTAAATTCGGTGTACCACAGGGATCAGTTTTAGGCCCTATCCTATTCTCGTTAGGGCCCGAGCACACCGGGGTGTGAGGACCCTATTGTTCTTCAAGGAGTTATTATTATTAGGGCCCGAGCACCAAGGAGCAGGCCAGAATGGCCTGCACCGAAAGGTGCGAAGCCCTATTGTTTTTGCTCGGATTATTATTTTTATTATTATTATTATTATTATTATTATTTTTTTTTTTTACGTTTCAGGGCAATTTGGGGGCCTTAACATACTCAAAAACTCTTGAAATTTTGCACAGACATCAGAGTCGTCGGCCATCAGGTCCGTGCAAAGGCCGGACCACGCCCGTGGAAAGGGAGCTCTGTAGCGCCCCCTGTAATTCAAAAACAAACATTGGGGCACAGATCGGGCAAAAATGTACGCACATGTACGAGAGTTGGTACGCATATAGATCTCATGGACCCGAACAACTTTCACCCTTTAACATTTAAGCTCCGCCCAACAGGAAGTCGGCTATTTTGGATTGTTTAAAAAATGCATGCGGTGAACTTTTGAATACTCCTTCTAGGGGATTCATGGGATGGACACCAAACGTGGTGATCATGATGTCGAGACATTGTACTTGCTAAATTGCAAAGGGATTTTTGATATCTCAAACGGTTCTGCCAGGGCAAGGCGACAAATTCATGGCGAAATCAGAGAAACAGGAAGTGTCTAATATCTAAGGCAAAAAATGTCTTATTGTGATGACATGCGGGGTGTTTGTTCGTCTGAAGATTCCGATCGCATTGATGTGCCTATTGTGAGTCTCGGGTATAGCGCCACCACCAGGCGCCAGGAAGTGTGTCAGTCACAAAGCTGGATTTTTTTGACAGTTCTATCCGATGTTCTTTTAAATACTCCTTCTAGGATATTCATGCG
Organism: Misgurnus anguillicaudatus; assembly: GCF_027580225.2. Lineage (NCBI taxonomy): Eukaryota > Metazoa > Chordata > Actinopteri > Cypriniformes > Cobitidae > Misgurnus > Misgurnus anguillicaudatus. The sequence continues at coordinate 4,960,840 of NC_073356.2, read as the reverse complement.
ATTGACACCAAAAGTGGTCAATATGATGCTGAGACATTGTAGATGCTAAATTGCGAAGGGATTTTTGATATCTCAAACGGTGTTGCCATGCAAGGCAACAAATTTATGGCGAATTCAGAGAAACAGGAAGAGTGTAATATCTAAAGCAAAAAATGTCTTATTGGGATGAAATGCAGTGTGTATGTTCGGCCAAGGATTCCAATCGCAATGTTGTGCCTATTGTGACTCCCGGGTATAGCGCCACCACCAGGCGCCAGGAAGTGTGTCAGTCCCAAAGGTGGATTTGTTTGACAGTTCCATGCAATGTTCTTTTAAATACTCCTTCTAGGATTTTCATGCGATTGACACCAAAAGTGGTCAACATGATGCCGAGACGTTGTAGATGATAAATTGCGAAGGGATTTTTGATATCTTGAACGCTGTTCCCATGGCAACGTGTCAAACTTTACTTTCATTTTAAAGGCATATTTAAGCCTTTCAGTTGCATGCAGTGAAATTTTAAATACTCCTCGTATAGGATCCATGCGATTGACACCAGAAGTGGTCAACATGATGCTGAGACATTGTAGATGCTAACTTGCGAAGTAATTTTTGACATCTTGAACGCTGTTCCCATGGCAACGCCCCAAACTTTTATTTCAGGCATATTTAGGGCTCTTGGCATGCTTAGATTAACCTAAAAGTTGGCACACACATCTGAGTTGTTGGCTGTTAAGTGTTGACAAAAAGGTCAGATAAAGGCGTGTCTCTTAAGTGGCTCACTAGCGCCCCCGTTTGTTTAAAATGTGGGGTTTCTTTTACCTACAGTCCCCAAATGGGTCAGTAACAACATAAAATAGTTCACCGATATTTACCCACTTGATGCACTTGCCCACCGTGCATCGTTTTCTTGGAGGCACCGTGTAGCGGTAAATAAACGTGCGAGGGCCCGCCATCGCTGCTTGCAGCTATATTTATTATTATTTTTTTTCTTTTTCTTCTCCGGCTTCAGCGGGACTTTAGAGGGCCTAAACATACTCGAAAACTCATGAAATTTTGCACAGATGTCAAGAGTGATGAAAATTTACATGTGGTGTAGGCTTTAGAATTAGCCGTGAGAAAATGGCTCTATAGCGCCACCTACAAATTTTCAACGAAGCAGCCCTCGGACTGTGTTTGACATACAATTACGAAATTCGGTACGCGTCTGTAGCATGACAAGACCTACAAAAAAGTATCTTGGAGCGAAGCCGTAAACCAAACAGGAAGTCAGCTATTCTGAGTTATTTTTGTGATTTGGGCGCAGTTTTTGTCATTTCCAGGCGTCATACTTTAACTAACTCCTCCTACAGTTTTCGTCGGATCATCTTCATATTTGGTGAGTGTCATCTTAAGGCCTTTGTGATGCTAAATTGCGAAGGATTTGACTCTACGTAAAAATTTGTGTCAGTTCTGGCCCGACAAATTTTGATGTTTTCCAATGAAACAGGAAGTTGCTGGAACTCATGCATACAATGTCCGATCTGTTCCAAATTTCACATGATTGCTAAGAGTCCTGACCTGAACACATCTACATAACAATTTTCATTTATAGCCATAGCGCCACCAGCTGGCAACCTGAAGGAACATGTTTTAGCGCCACTTTCAAATATTGAATGAAGCAGCCCTTGGACTGTGTTTAACTTACATGTACAAATTTCGGTATGCTCATGTATTATTACAAGCCCTACAAAAAAGTCTCTTGGAGCAACGCCCTACACCAAACAGGAAGTCAGCTATTTTGAATTATTTCTCAGATTTTGGCTCAGTTTTTCTCATTTCCAGCAGTCATACTTTAACTAACTCCTCCTACAGTTTTCGTCGGATCATCATCATATTTGGCGAGTCTCATCTTAAGGCCTTTGTGATGCTAAATTGCGAAGGATTTGATTCTATATTAAAATTTGTGTCTATTTCGGCCAGACAAAATTTGATGTTTCGCTATGAAACAGGTTGCTGGAACTCAGGCATACAGTGTCCGATCTGTCCCAAACTTCACATGATTGCTAAGAGTCATGACCTGAACACATCTACATGTCAATAGTCACTTATGGTTATAGCGCCACCAGCTGGCAACAGGAAGTGACATGTTTACAATGATTATCCAATGTCTGATCTGTCCCAAACTTCACATGATTAATAAGAGTCCTGGACTGAACACATCTACATGTCAATAGTCACTTATGGTTATAGCGCCACCAGCTGGCAACAGGAAGTGACATGTTTACAATGATTATCCAATGTCTGATCTGTCCCAAACTTCACATGATTAATAAGAGTCTTGGACTGAACACATCTACATGTCAATAGTCACTTATGGTTATAGCGCCACCAGCTGGCAACAGGAAGTGACATGTTTACACTGATTATGCAGTGTCCGATCTTTCCCTAACTTCACATGATTAATAAGAGTCCTGGACTGAACACATCTACATGTCAATAGTCACTTATGGTTATAGCGCCACCAGCTGACAACAGGAAGTGACATGTTTACACTGATTAAGCAATGTCTGATCTGTCCCAAACTTCACATGATTAATAAGAGTCCTGGACTGAACACATCTACATGTCAATAGTCACTTATGGTTATAGCGTCACCAGCTGACAACAGGAAGTGACATGTTTACACTGATTATGCAATGACCGATCTTTCCCTAACTTCACATGATTAATAAGAGTCCTGGACTGAACACATCTACATGTCAATAGTCACCAGGGTTGGGCAAGTTACTAAAAAATTAGTAATTAGTTACAGTTACTAATTACTTCTTTTAAAAGTAAATGAATTACTCTACCGGTTACTGTATATCAAAAGTAATTAGTTACTTAGAAAAGTAACTTTTAAGTTACTTTTATGTCTGCTTTTTAAATGTAAATATGAACAGTACTGAACAGCAGTAAAATGATATGGATGGGCTATTTTACACGTAAGACTCTAATATATCACATACTGTAGGAGCCTATTTTGCTTTAGATTCAACCTTTGAATATTTTTGTTAGAAATTATCTTAATATGTAAACTTAGTTTATTTATGTATATCATTTAGACCATTTAGACAAATATTCTGCATGTTTACAAAAATATAAAATGTGTTAAAATTGTGTAGTGTCTCTTTAAAAATTTGGAGACAATTGTGTCAAATTTTCTAAAATAAATTATAATTTTTCTGATTTCATATTTATTTTAATAAGTTAGAAACGTTTTCGCTGTGTCCTGCTGACAGGCACGATGCGCGTGCAGCAGTCAGATGAGGCAAATTATGGGTCCTCCGAAGGTTAGACCGTCTCATTTCAGTATTTCAGTTCTCTTCGCGAACTTCTGAGCGCCTTGAATGGCCGAGTGCTCACCTTTTATTGCATACTTAGTAGGGTGCAGCCCTTGAATTGGAACACAGCTTGTGAAGGTTGCCGCAGGGACTGCGCTCTTTGGTCATATATTGTTTGTTTTCTGTTGGATTTAAATGATACACAGGATTAAAGGAAGATATTTATTCAGAAAACGGAGTAGGCTACGTGGATTGTTTTGTCAGACGGACAGAGAGCGAGTGGATTGTTTTGTCAGACGGACACAGAGCGAGTGGATTTTTTGTTCGGATACGGAGAGACTGAAACTAAAACTAAAAGCGAGCTCACACATACTATGGAGTTTTAACACGGGTGTACACCGCAGTGTGAATATTTTAGTGGAAACAACAATCGCGGATCGTTCTCTTCCATGAAGCCGATGTAAACATCTAAGAATATATGAACATTTCTTAGATTTATTACCTTTGTGGACTACAAATGCAAGTTGATGTCATACTGCGATTGCTTGGTGAAGATAATTTACAAACATGAGACCGGATGGATTATGACTTGCGCACAATTTTTAAACAAAGGTATGTTGTCCCGGTTAGATTTTTCATGTTCATTCTATATGCACTGTCAGCTATGATGAAGTGTAATGAATCATTGCGCCGCCAACTACGGTCCTGCGACGTCAGATATGTCTTGTCTATTTTTTACAAAATAGAGTAACGCGAGTAACGAACTCATTTAAATTTCAGTAATTGTAATTGCGTTACTTGATTTAAAAAAATAGTGGAGTTACAGTAACGCGTTATTCCCATCACTGATAGTCACTTATGATGCCAATAGTCAGTTACGGTCATAGCGCCACCAGCTGGTAACAGGAAGTAACATGTTTACAATGATAATGCAATGTCGGATTTGTCCCAAACTTCACATGATTGATAAGAGTCCTGGACAGAACACATCTACGTGCCAATATTTACATGTAGTCACTCACACTCACACACACTCGCTCGCTCACTCACTCTCTCTCTCTCTCATGCTATCTTACACGATGCTACCTCGCTGTCATTTGTAATTAGCAACAGGAAATGTGGCACATTATACTACACTTTTAAATGGTTCACCTATGTTTACATGCTTAAATGCCTATTTACTACTGTTCCCTTTAATTCTTATGCCACGGCGTGGCGGTGTCAGGTGTGCGAGGGCCCTTCCATCACTGCTTGCAGTTTTAATTATATATGTTACCTCTAGGAGACATTATCAGGAAACATAACATAAGTTTTCACTGCTATGCGGATCATACCCAGCTTTACATCTCGTCACATCCTAGCGAAACCCACCAGTTTGCTAAGCTAACAGACTGCATTAATGATATTAGGGACTGGATGGCACATCAACTTTCTTATGCTAAACTCCAATAAGACTGAGATACTTATTATTGAACCAAATCGCTACAAACATAGTATGTCAGATTACAAGTTGTCCATAGATGGCTGCACGGTGGTGCCATCTTCCACGGTTAAGAATTTAGGCGTAATGTTCGACAGCAATCTATCTTTCGATAGTCATATCTCCAACGTCTGCCGCACAGCATTCTTCCATCTTAGAAATATCTCAAAAATACGCCATATGCTGTCTGCATCAGATGCAGAAAAGCTTATCCATGCTTTTATGACCTCTAGAATAGACTATTGTAACTCGTTACTCGGGGGATGCCATTCAAATCAGGTAAACAAGCTACAGCTGGTTCAAAACGCCGCCGCAAGAGTGCTAACTCGATCGAAAAAGTATGACCACATTAGCCCAATTCTGGCATCTTTACATTGGCTACCAGTTAAATATCGCATACAATTTAAAATATTACTAACCACCTACAAAGCCTTAAATAGCCTAGCGCCCTCGTATATTAAAGAACTACTATCAGAATATAATCCACCACGTAAACTGCGCTCACAAAATTCGGGTCACTTAATTATCCCTAGAATATCAAAAGTGTCTAAAGGTGGTAGATCCTTTTCCTACTTGGCCCCTAAGCTCTGGAATGATTTACCAAATAATGTTCGAGTATCAGACACAGTCGATCAATTTAAATCTAAACTTAAGACATTCTTCTTTAACAAAGCATTCACATAAAATATGTCCAGTAAATGTACTTTTCCAGCAGTAGTTATTTTGTCTAGAACAAAGCACTCACACACCTCATATGGGTAACTCACACACCTCATATGGGTAATACACTATTGCCGCAATAGTTAGCCTGTCTGGAACCGAGCTGACTTAAACAACTATAATGTATGACACTTGCATTACATGCGAACGGCCCCTACGCTAATAGAACTCTGTTTTTGTCTCCCTGTCTCGTCCTCGGCCCCGAGGACAATGAGAACAACAGACCCAGTTCCTGTTGCTGTGAAGGTCATCGCACCACTGATCTACTGGCTGTCCTTCAACGTGATGCCTAGCCGATGCGCGACCAACGACCACCGGCTGAACCAGTTTAATCCGCTTACCCGCTTCCTATCCCTACCGTATCTATATATATATACATATATTAATCTCTCCCAAGGGTTTTTGTCCTTCTAGGAGTTTTCACACCGGGTTTTTCTCCTAGGGGGTTTTTAGTCCCAGGGAGAGTCAGCCAACTTTGGCTTAACTTAGCACTTTACTGTATATGTATCATTATTAATACGCTTGCTTGTACGGTTTAACCTTAGTCGCGATGTTCTACTGCTTATATTATCAATTGATTTTCTGTGTTCTCCTTTACATCTACTCATGTAAAGCTGCTTTGCAACAATTAACACTTGTGAAAAGCGCTATGTAAATTAAATTGAATTGAATGTGTTTCCACTGTCGTATGGCTTTCTTGTGCCACAGTGCCTACACACGTCACGGTTTTATCCAATAACCTCTTTCCTTCATCAATATATTTGACAGGGAAGCTAAAATGCTCCCAGACAGGGGATTTAAATGACGCGGGGCGTTCAAGCTCCTCCGTTCCTCCGCTCGCCATGATCACGCTGTGTGTGGATTGAACATGCGCACAACTTTTTTTCATAAATCAATCTGCGGATCAAGTGTGTGCGAACTGAAGACATTGATCTGAACGGATCACGGATCAATGATGATCCGTTGCACCACTATTCATCATACCATGACATGAGCAATTTCTCAATAAAATGCACCTTTTCCCCAAAAAGGGCAAGTTGAACAATCTCTGCAAAATCAGGAAGACCAGCAGTACAACCATAGGCCACGATCATGCCTTTTGAGTACCTTGTTCCATGGAAGGTGACTGTATCAGCCATCTGTACTTGAGACTGACAAGGAAACAGATGCTTGATTGATTCCTGATCATTTATATGCAGGACATCTAATGGAACTGATGTGACTCTTACAACACACAGAGCAGGCACAACTGTTGTGTAATGCAGATGGTGACTTATCAAAAGCTAATGCTTTGTGATCAGAGAAAGAAGAATGTTTTTAAAGTTGCCAGTATGTCTCACAATCTGCTTAAATTGGTTGTTTCTCACTGCAAACCTCATTGTCCAGAAGCCAATCATAGGTCCAAAATCATTTATTAATGCAGGGTAGTGTTCTAAGAAGTAGTGCTTTGGGATTAACCCTTTATTAGGAAATACTTACTGGAATCTGTGTCGGTGTTCGAAAATATAATTGAGTCAAGATATGCAAAACTTTCTTTGTTGTGGACTGTTTGAAGTTCAATAATGTATTTTAAAGAAATAAGAAGAAGCCAGGCTGGATCACTCAAAGGTATTCTGTGTTCAGTAATGAATGGCAGCAGTCATATGAGGGCCCAATTTTCATGTGCGTTTCCTCCAATCTTCTTTTTTTGGGGAAAAGGTTGTAGGCAATGGCTGAGGACAATCAGTAACACCGTAACAATGTGTCAAAGCAGGATTTTCTTTAACAGTCAATAAATGAGTGGCATGATTCTCTTTGGTCTGAGCAGGAAATGCCCCTTACCTCAACTCCTTTCTCTGAAATTCTAAACGTTCTCCAAGACAAAATCTACAACTGAATGGTCCACAAAATTTTTCCACAAGTCCACAAATTGAATGTGCTCCAAGATTATCAGCGACTACAGAAAACACAGAGCCTTTAACATGTTGTCCAACACTGGAAATGTAGACGCTCCAAAATAGCAATGTCTTTTAACAAAGGAGCCAGCACTTCAGCATAGCCAAATCTTTTGATGTCAACTGCTATGCATAAAAGGGCCAAGTATACAGAGTTAAGAGTGGATCGGGATGAATGAGCGATGTTGCCAAAGACCCAGTATACAGCTGTGATTTAATGCTTTTTTCTTGATGTTCCCAGTGGGTTACAAATTTCAAAGTCATCAACATACGGCACAAGTGCAATTCTTAGCTCTTCAGAATAAAAGGAATTCTCTTTATAGACTGCACCCTACCATCACGATATGATCCATATTGAATAGATAACAACTGATCCTGTTCTTTACTCAGAACTTTTTCTCTAAGATTTTCTTTACTCAAAATCCGAACTAAGGACTGGAGAATTGATGAAAAAGTGGACCACCAGCACTAAGTGCTGTTGTGGATTTGATTTGCACAATTCTTCCTAGAGATGTTACAAACGTGTCAGCAATCGTGCAATTATTTTTTTTTATGTGTGAAACAACAATATCTCTTATTGCAGTTATGGATGCAGAACTTGCTATGAAGTAATGATCATCTAGTAGTTCATCAATCCACAGAATTGAAACATTATGAACATTTTCTAATTTCAAAAGGAGGGATGCTATGTACTCTACAACCACATTGCTTCCATCATCCTCTTCATAGTGAGCATCTGAGCGAGAGACTTGATAATTGGCATCATTATGATCATCATCCTCTTCAGAGGCTTCAAAAACAAGTGACTCCTCCTGTTCAGTTAACTGTCTTTCACAAATAATGCCTGGTTTTAAATCTTGTGAAGTATGTGGCGTATGCTTCCTGTGTTTGTGTGTTGCGAAAGACCCATAAACATTTGTTTGGTGATCGCACCCTGCAAAAACACACTTTACAGTCTCTTATTCTTCAGATGATGACCAATGTGTTCAAAAAAACTCCTTTTCGCTAGTGAATCTAGATTTTTGACATAATAGGCATGTTTTTTACTGAAGAACTTTGACTGGCCAGGGACTTAAATTGGGACTGGCTTAGTGTTGTTTCTGAGGATTTTAATTTTTTGTGATTCTATCAGTCTTAGCCAATTGGTTAACGTACCTACCAGCCCTAATCTCAAAAATCCAGTAAATCTACTTTAATCGATTTGATTCTAACAAATGTCCCACACAATTTTTTATCAAATGGGTGTCTTCTGTAATGATCTGAGTGATCACTGTGTTATTGCTACTTCGAAAGGCAGTAAAATACCCAAATGTAAATCGTATACCCAAATGTATATCTATAATAGTCAATAGATAAACAAAATACAATTAAAAATAAAATAGCATCAAATCAGATCAAATACCAGGACAATAAGTATTACACAAACAGAATACTAAATAACAATAACAAAAGTGACAATAGAGACAGTTTCAATGATAACATGCAAAAGATCATTTAAACAGCCAAAAAGATGTAATGGATCTAATGCCTGCAGGCAAATTATTCCAATCAATTGGTGCTTTAATCCATAAACGCTCTTTTGCCAATTGTTTTTAGCCTGAGGAACACGAAAGTAAATCTAAACGGAATTCCTAAGTTGATAATTTATCACACAAGGTACAAAATATTGTTGCAGGTCACTGGGATTAATTGAAATGAATGTATTTTTAATACAAATTGAAGCCAATGAACATGTCTTCTAACATATAGTGATGGCCACTGAAGTGCATCATACATTGTACAATGATTAGTAACAAAAGAACAATTCAAAACAAATCTGCAAATTGTATTATATGCTTTATTAAAGGGATACTGTCACAGTAGGAAAATCCATTGTTTTTCATGTGTGTGTTTTTGTTTGTTCACTCTCCGCTCTGCCATGTGCTAATCAGCCTGATGCCACTCACCTGTGTGTTAATTGTCTCGCTCCAGCTGTTCATCATTACTGCCACTCCATATATACTCACTTCATTCTCTGTTTCTCTGCCAGATGATTACCTTGTGTCTGCTCTCGTGTCGTGTGGTTCTCTGTGGCGTTCTGTTTGGATTACGTGTTTTCAGTTGGATTGTCTATTGTCGTCGTCGTCTTCGTGTGGATGTTCCTGTGTTCAGTTCGGATCTTCACCACTGCTCACCACTCTACCAACGCCGCACTCAAGGACATCAACACCAACTCACCACCGTAGTCCTCGCCACCATTGCCACCATCACTGGACACTTCTGACCCTGCATTGACTCTCTTTCTCTCTCTCTTTGTTTATTCTTAATAAACATTGTTTATATTTTCACCTGCAGTTGCTTCCGCACAATTCGTATCATTACAGAATCATCTGGCCTTCATGGAAGCAGCAGGCGATCAGCCCACCACGACGCTCGAGGAGTTTCTTCAGCGATCGTTGGCCCATATGGATCACCAAGACAAAGCTATCGAAGACATGCGGAAAGCGGTCCATGCAATGGTGGCGAAAGTGTCCGAGCTCTCTCAGCGATCTCCACATCCCACGCCACCCACTGCGCAACCCACGCCGCCCGCACCATCTTCACCTCCAGGGGGTAGTTTTCTACCGGAACCCCGGCTACCTATTCCCGAAAAATACTCCGGTGAGCCGAATTATTGCCGTACTTTTCTATCTCACTGCTCCTTACATTTCTCTCAACAGCCCCGTTCCTTCTACCTCGAAGAGACCAAGGTTGCATTCACTCTGTCACTTCTGACGGGCAAGGCTGCCCTCTGGGGGACGGCGGTGTGGGAGAATAGAGACATCTGCTGCTCCTCGTTCTCCCTGCTATCCGAGGAGATGAAGAGGGTTTTCGACCGCTTTGTCGCCGGGAGAGAAGCAGCCCGACTCCTCACCGAGCTCCGTCAGGATGACCGCTCGGTGTCGGACTATGCGATAGAGTTCCGGACCCTGGCGGCGGAGTGCAGGTGGAACGAGGAGGCGCAGTGGGATCATTTCCTGCATGGGCTGGCGGATCGGATCCAGCGGGAGATCGTCACGGCGGAGCTACCCACCTCTCTCAACGGGCTGATAGACCTTGCCATCCGGGTCGATGCACGTCTAGCCCTGGCGACAAGAAGGAAGACCACCACCTCGTCCCAGCGCAGACCCGAGTCTACCAGTCCCTCCTGCGATGTCTCCGTCAGCGATCTCTCAGATTCGGAGCCCATGCAGGTGGGTAGAGCTCGGCTGCCCCAGGAGGAGAGGAATCGGCGGAGATCCCTTGGTCTTTGTATGTACTGTGGTGGACCGGGTCATCATTGCCAGAGGTGCCCGGTAAAAGACCAAGCCCGGTAGTAAGAAGGAGGCTACTATCGGGCGGGATCTCTGCACACAAGACCTCGACAACATCCACTCTCCTTCCGGTGCGACTACGGTGGTCCACCAAGACACACACGGGGGATGCACTTTTGGACTCCGGGGCGGAGGGGAACTTTATTGACAGCACTCTTGCAAGTAAGCTCCAGATACCATTCATTCCTCTCACTCACCAGATCGCTCCCTTCGCTCTCAACGGATTACAGCTTCCCGCCATCAAGCACACCACCGCTCCGGTCACGCTCATCACCTCTGGCAACCACACTGAAACTATTTCATTCTTCATCACTGACACATCCCTCTCACCCATCGTTCTTGGACATCCTTGGCTTCACTCCCATAATCCCAAGATTGACTGGAAACTGGGTTCTGTTACCAGCTGGAGCGAGGAATGTCATAAGTCCTGTCTTGTCTCTGCCTGTACTAACGTTTCTGAGTCTGTGTTTCAGGGGGAAGCAGTGGATTTGTCTAACGTGCCCGCGAAGTACCTCGACCTGAAGGAGGTGTTCAGTAAGTCTCGGGCTGATTCTCTCCCTCCGCACCGTCCCTATGACTGTGCTATAGATTTATTGCCAGGTACGTTTCCGCCTAAAGGCAAACTTTACTCTCTATCTGTTCCTGAGATGGAGGCCATGGAGAAATACATTTCTGATTCTCTAGCAACGGGGTTCATTCGTCCTTCCTCCTCTCCAGCGGGGGCGGGGTTCTTTTTTGTGGGTAAGAAGGACGGATCCTTGCGGCCTTGCATTGATTACTGAGGACTGAACAACATCACGGTAAAGAATACGTATCCTTTGCCGTTGATGTCTTCAGCCTTCGAGAGGTTGCAGGGAGCGTCTTTCTTCACTAAATTGGACTTACGTAACGCTTATCATTTGGTTCGCATCAGGAAGGGGGATGAATGGAAGACTGCTTTTAACACCCCTCGTGGCCATTTTGAGTACTGCGTGATGCCTTTCGGGCTCACGAACTCGCCAGCGGTCTTCCAAGCACTCGTTAATGACGTGTTGCGAGACATGGTAGATCAGTTGTATATGTTTACCTGGATGACATATTGATTTTTCTTCGTCTCTCCAGGAACATTTGCAACACGTACGACGAGTGCTTCTGCGGTTGCTAGAGAATGGGCTTTTTGTCAAGGCGGAGAAGTGCGTTTTTCATGCACAGTCTGTTTCTTTTCTAGGGCACATCATTTCGACTGAGGGTGTTCGCATGGATCCTGACAAGGTTAAGGCTGTGGTTGATTGGCCATCCCCAGAGTCTCGCAAGGCCCTGCAGAGATTTCTGGGGTTCGCCAATTTTTACCGGCGTTTCATTCGCAATTTCAGCCAACTAGCCGCACCTCTGACCGCTTTGACCTCCCCTAGTTTGACGTTCAGGTGGTCAGACGCAGCCGAGGCTGCGTTTGCCAAACTGAAAAGCTGCTTTGTTTCAGCTCCCATTTTCGTCACCCCTGATCGCTCACGTCAATTCATAGTGGAGGTCGACGCGTCAGAGGTGGTGGTAGGAGCAGTGCTTTCCCAGCACGCATCCTCAGACGGAAAGGTGCATCCTTGCGTGTATTATTCTCATCGTTTATCTCCTGCGGAAGTTAACTATGACATTGGCAATCGAGAGTTGTTAGCAGTCAAACTAGCACTGGAGGAATGGCGTCATTGGCTTGAAGGGTCAGGGGTACCTTTCATTGTATGGACGGACCATAAAAATCTCGAATACATTAGAACTGCCAAAAGACTTAACTCCAGGCAGGCTCGGTGGGCTTTTTTTTTCGGTCGTTTCGATTTTACACTCTCTTACCGGCCGGGTTCCAAAAACATCAAACCCGATGCTTTATCCCGTCTTTTTGAGCGTTCCGATCGCACTGCTTCTCCCGAGCACATTTTACCGGAGACCATCATTATCTTTGCGCTCCGGACCACCGGATGGGTTACTATTGCCGCTGTCAGTCCCTTCGAGACCCTGGTCCCATATCTCGCTAGATTTCATTACCGCCCTCCCACCCTCCCAGGGTAATACGGTGATTTTAACCGTAGTGGACCGGTTCTCGAAGGCGACTCATTTCATTCCCTTGCCCAAATTACCATCAGCCAAGGAAACAGCGGTAGCTGTCATTGACCACGTCTTCCGTATACATGGCCTCCCAACAGACGTGGTCTCTGACAGGGGTCCCCAATTTGTGTCCAAATTTTGGCGAGAATTTTGTAAATTACTAGGAACGACTGTTAGTCTTTCATCTGGGTTCCATCCCCAGAGCAATGGTCAAACCGAACAAGCCAATCAGGACGTCAAAAGGGTGTTGCGATGTCTGGCTTCCAAGAATCCTTCGTCCTGGTGTCAGCAACTCTCAATTGTGGAGTACGCACACAATTCTCTGCCAGTGTCATCTACGGGCATGTCTCCTTTTAAGTGTAGCTTAGGGTACCAACCACCTAATTTTGTCAGTACTGAATCCGAGGTGTCGGTCCCCTCTGCACACGCACTAGTCCAGAGGTGCCACCGTACCTGAACCAGAGCTCGTAGAGCTCTGCTCCAGGCAAGGTCACGCACCAAGGCTAAGGCCGATCGCCACCGGTCGAAGCCTCCCCGTTACGTCGTCGGTCAAAGAGTGTGGCTTTCAACCCAGAATATTCCGATGCATTCCGTTTCGAACCAACTTGCTCCCAAATTTATTGGCCCTATTTCTGTTACCAAAATCATGAATCTGGTAACAGTGCGTCTGAGCCTTCCTCCGGCGTACAGGAGGGTTCATCCCGTGTTCCACGTATCCAAAATTAAACCAGTGATTTTCTCACGTCTTAATCCGCCTGCCCCGGTCCCCCCCCCCGCCTCGTATCGTTAATGGGGAAACCACATATTAGGTTAACCGTATTCTGGACTCCAGACGGAGGGGACGCGGATTTCAGTATTTGGTGGATTGGGAAGGTTACGGTCCGGAGGAGAGAAGGTGGGTTCCTGCTCGGGACATACTGGATCACCGCCTTATAGATGATTACAATCTACAGGTAAGGCAGGCTGGGAACGTCAGGTGACGCCCTAGGGGAGGGGGTACTGTCACGGTAGGAAAATCCATTGTTTCCTCCGTGTCATGTGTGTGTTTGTTTGTTCACTCTCCGCTCTGCCATGTGCTAATCAGCCTGATGCCACTCACCTGTGTGTTGATTGTCTCGCTCCAGCTGTTCATCATTACTGCCACTCCATATATACTCACTTCACTCTCTGTTTCTCTGCAAGATGATTACCTTGTGTCTGCTCTCGTGTCGTGTGGTTCTCTGTGGCGTTCTGTTTGGATTACGTGTTTTCAGTTGGATTGTCTATTGTCGTCTTCGTGTGGATGTTCCTGTGTTCAGTTCGGATCTTCACCACTGCTCACCACTCCACCAACGCCGCACTCAAGGACATCAACACCAACTCACCACCGTAGTCCTCGCCACCATTGCCACCATCACTGGACACTTCTGACCCTGCATTGACTCTCTCTCTCTCTCTTTGTTTATTCTTAATAAACATTGTTTATATTTTCACCTGCAGTTGCTTCCGCACAATTCGTATCATTACAGATACTTCACCCATTTGCATTAAGCTTTGTATAGTTAAAACCCCAGTCATGTTTTTGAATGGTTGTGCATCATTTCCTCAGTTCCCGCTGAGAAAGAAGAAATTCAGATTTCAATGTTCCACTTCCTTCTTTTAATGATGTAAAAATCATCATTTTGCATCATTGAAAGCAGGAAGTCCAATATCTTTGTTGAGGGGGTGAGACTACAACACCCATTTTCTTGGTCAAGTAGGCACCAAATTCAAAATGTAAGTTATATTTCGACTACAAATATGACACACTTTCAATAAAGATTAATGTTTTTACGGGTGAAATGCTCCTTTAAGATGGACAAGATCTGATTTTGATGCCGTTTGATAAACCACATCACAATAGTCTATAAATGGAAGTATTAGTTGAGAGGCCAGTTTCTTACAAACACTATATGTAAAACACTTTTGAGAACGATATAAAGTACCAATTACAATATTGACTTTGCACAAAACATGATTAATATGTGATTAAAAGGAAAGTTCAGAATCAAGCAATACACCAAGATATTTTATATGTTCAACTCTATGCAATGGAGTACCATCAGTACATGATACAACACAAAAAGAAGATTTGGATTTAAGTTTATGTCTAGAACCAAAAATCACAATATATGACTTGGTTTTATTAAGCACCAATTTATTAGCCAAAAACCACTCTTGTAACATATTAAAATCAGACTGGAGAGATAACTGAATTTGTATTGAATCGAAATTAGAAACATATATGATGGTATCATCAGCATAAAATTGAACCTGACAGTTTTTGGGTATTAGTGGTAAATTATTTACATAAATAGAAAAAAAGAAGTGGTCCAAGTATAGAACCTTGAGGCACACCTCTTTGTTGAATAAAAAAATCAGATTTAATCATAATAGTCTTTTATTATGCAAATATGAATTAAACCACAAAACTGTATTTTTTTTTAAGAAAAACCAATAGCATGAAGTTTATCTAAAAGCAAGTAATGGTCAACCAAATCAAAAGATTTAGTTAAATCAAGAAAAATTGCAGCTGGTCACAGTGGTTGCCAGGGCTGGGTGATCTGGACACGTTGGCGCACTGGTGGGTGACAGAACACAAAGAGCCAATACAAGTCTGCATAAGCTAAAATAAATAAAATGCGGGTCTAACTGACGTGATCAGCTATTGGCACAAATTACAAACTTTTATCAGGGCCTTGCTTCGGCGGGAAAAGGGAAAAAGTTTAGCGAACGGACGATGTGTTTTAACCTACTGGTCGCTTCAGACATTTGGTTAATCGGTCGCATTACTAATACATTTTCTCATGGTTTGTGCAGATATGGTCTTTCAGCCCAAAATAAAATAAGATCAAAATAATTAAAGTTAATTAATTATAATGATAAAATAAAATAAAAATAAAATAAAGGATGAGAACGATAAACTGCTGAAAATTAAATTAATAAAACAAAATGGATAAAAATGAAAAAGATTCAAATAAAAATACAACTGAAAATAAAATAAGACAGCCGAACAGACAAAGTCAGAAGGCTGAAAAATGAAAAGGATAGGAGATGAAAAATAGAGATGAGAAAGTGTTCCCTGTTTCAGCTTAGCAGGTTCCCTTTCAGTCGGTCACTACACCGTCACATTGTGACCGACGAATTGGGAACCGCTTCGCGGAGACCTATCTGCTTTGAGAGACTACTAAAACGCCAATAAACTTGGCATGCAGATAATTGCATCTGCCGGTGCCGCCCCGCCGCACAGGTATTTAATCAGCGGCAGGTGCAGTTATCAAATCAGCTTTTTAGCTTCGAAAGCTGGCAGACTGACTGCTCACGAGAAGCTACTCTCTGCTTTTTGGAGAACTCTGCGTGTTCGATTTGGTTGGGCAAAGGCATTTCAGCCTAGGCTCGCAGGTGTTCCACCTCTCTTTTTAATTTTTTGACTCTTTTCTCACTCTTAGTTGAGTGTGTGCGTAGCCGTTCCCCTGTGTGCTTCATCAACATCAGCACATTAAAAGAGTATTTCCTCTAAAAGAGTATTGCGGTGTTCTGCGTCTTTTTAAAAACATCATTTCACTTGCACTGAGATGGGAGCTTCTTTTTAAAGATGTCTTTCCGTCCGTGTTTCTGGATGCGGCAAATGTATGGGTCCCCGGGTGGCCACGATCGTTTTCTCTCGTGCGCAAGAGTGCATGCTGAGGCTGCGATCGTGGAGGGTTCATACTCCTAAGAGAGCATGAACCTCTTGGATGGCGGAGACGGGTTTCGTACCTCCGGGAACGTCACCCCCGTTTTTCCGTTGCGGAGCCCCGTTAAAGGTGCGGTGGCAAAACTCCGGAAATCTTCTCTCCGTATAAACGGTGCTGAATCGGTTAGCTGGTTCGTCCAGTGACTCTCAGCACCCCCATCCACAGCCAGAGGTACCGTAAGAGACGGGTGGCGCGTGTTCTACGCGCTCTCGTCCTCTTTCAGTCCTCACGAGGATTCTATGTCTGTCACAGCATCGGAGAGGGGGTCGTCTATTCGGTCGCCGACTCTGACCCACTCCCGCCTTCGGGTTGGGTAGGGGCTCCCGTGCTCGACCCCGAGTGGCAGCCATGTACGCTCGGGAGCGCGGAGACGGTCTGTGTGGAGCGGAGAGCTCCTCCCCCACCGCACCGTCCCGCCTAGATGATTGGCACTTCAGGACTGCAAGAACAGCCCCAACCTTCTGTGCCTTTCTTCCCGGGGTGCATGTTGGTTGACACGGTCGTGGAAAACTCGTTTTCCTCCCGGAACCGATCGTTCAGCCATCACCTCTCACCTCTCCTGACGGCGGGGCCGCTAAGGGTTATGCTGCTCCAAGAGACCAGCCTCCCTCCCCTCACAGACCCACGGGCTTGTGAGAGGCAGCCTCTGCCGTGCGCGCCATAGCGTGATGCAGGTCCGCCAGGCTAAGGCACTGAAGGATCTGCACAGGTGAGGTCAGGGTCCGGCAACTAAAGAATCCTGTGTGGCTCTGACCTGGCGCTACGAGCGACTGGGTTTACCCCACAGGCCGCCGGACGTGCTATGCCCACCCCCGGTGGTCCAGGAACGGCATCTCTGGTTGTGTCTTGCGGACATTAAGTAGGTCGTTAATAATCGTCCTAATGTTCCATTTTAGACCAGCCATTTCGGCGACGCGGCTGAGTGTCCAACAATGATCGGCCACTTTAGAGCAGACTGATGCATCATGCCACGTCGGAGCCTAGCTGCCCCCTCTGTTACGTCAGTATATTGGCCTGCTTTTCGCCGAGGGCGTCCTGCTATGGCTTTTTTTGTTCCTTCATCCCGGCAGCTCTGAGGAACCTGTCGTAGGCAGTACACCTGCCCACTCAGCCCGCTACAGAGGTGGAAAATGAAACTTAGCGGCTCTGAGTCGGGCGATCTGAAGATGGAGAGGATCGCTCTTCAGGAGATTGTGAAAGCATCATTCTCTCCCCCACCCCGGAGGAGGGCCGGGTGGGGAATCCTTGGTTTCGTTTTGTGTTCCCCCGACTTCAATCGGCACCCACTAACCTCAAAGAGCAAATTCCTCTTCTTTCTCCAGATCACCGGAGGCATATAGGAGTTTCGGACGGGCTCAAAACCCTAAGTTCTCCTCTTCCTCATTCGGCAGCGGATGTATCGAGCGAGACATATACAAAGGAGCCTTTGCTCAGCATCCATCAGCGGTTTCGGGTGAGTGTTTCATTACACACAACATCTCAAAATGCGGCCAAAGAGCACGCGTCGTTGAGTTCCCCGTCTCTGCTCGCCACAAGTACACATCGTGCCGTTTATTTCCTCTTGCTTGGTATCTGGCTTTTACGCATGATCCATCTTGGTTATACATTCAATTTGCCCGGCTACCTCCCAAATATTCAGGCTTCACCACGGTGAAGGCTGCCGATGCGCACGTACTGCGTGCGGAAGATTGCTGTCCTATTGGCGAAGGACGCGATCGAGCCGGTCCCTCCAGCCGGGATAAAGTCGGGGCTTTACAGCCCTTACTTCATTGTACCCAAGAAGAGTGGCGGGTTGCGTCTGATCCTACAGATGTGGCCTTTAAAAATGCGCGTTTTCTCCCGCGGCATTCGCCAAATCGTCTCGCGGAGTCACACAGAATTCTGCAAGTGTTTTCGGGGGGGCTACTTTGCCTTTTCCCCTAATGTTTTTCGCTTCACAGAAAATCCACCAGGTGGCGCATAAAAAACTCTTAAATTTTTTTATATGCGTTGTCATTGCGGTTGTTTCCAGAAGTTAATAAGGGCATTGCCGTATATTTAACATTGCTATTAAAACAGCAAAGTGACGTCAACCCTTTTTGCCAGCATAACAGTGCATACAACGATGACTGTATGTACAATGCATTTATACTTAGTGCAACGGAGAATTTAGTGTGAGCCTAATACACTTAACTCTATTTACAATGAATATTTTAATTATTTGTGTTGTCGAATTTTGACTTCGTTTCATTGTTTGTTCATAATATTTATAATTATGTCCGTTTTTCTAAAAGTATCAATATTTTAAAGAGATTAATGTGGTATAAAAAAATACATGTTTTACAGTTAAAAGTGTTGTAAAAATATATTAGTATTCTTATATATTAAGAACAATAATATGACACATGTATATTGCGCTAAAATGCTTTACATATGGAAAGAGGAATTCTTCTCAACCACCACCAATAAAGTTTAAAAATTATTCGTTAAAAAAAAAACAGTGTTTAAACCCACGCAGAGCGAACAAGAAAACATAGGCCTATGCTTACATACTGTACAGTTGGCATATGATATCTTTAGTTTTACATATTTATATTTATAATACCTTTAATAATACCTTTTTTGCGCATATGTGTTGTGATTTTTAAAAATCCTTTCAGCCGTAATTCATATCTGTAAAAATATACAGTGGCTTTGTAAATATCATTAAAATAATGGATTAAAATAACTTTATAAAATCTCTTAATGTCACTTATGTATTTTTTAGTTGGTCAAACCAAAAGAAATGACTAGACATAGAACAGAAATTTTTATTTAAAATTGACTTTATATGGAAACTATACTGCATCTAATAAATTATCGAATAGAGAAACTACGCCTTTTACATACAAAAAACACCCCCGTAGTGTTGAGTTTATGAATATTTACACTTACAATATGTACTTTGTGAAATGTGTGTGTAAAATAATCAATTTAATAACATGTGGCTTTATAAACAAACACGCCGAGTCTCCTTCCAGATACCATATCTCAGACAATCGTATTCAACACTTTTCAAAACTTATTTATATAAAAAGTGTATTAATTAACTTAATAAAATCTCCTAATGTCACTTATGTATTTTTATTTGGTCAAACCAAAATAAATGATTAGAAATAGAACAGACATTTTAATTTAAAATTTATATTATATTATAAGCGTATGCTACATCTAATAAAATAGCGAACAGCTTTTACGGACGGAAAACACCTCCGAAGTGTTGAGTTTATGAATATTTACACCTACAATTTGCATACTTTGTGAAATGTGTGAGTAAAATAATACATTTAATAACATGTGGCTATATAGACAAACACGCTGCGTCTCCTTCCAGATATCTTATCTCAGACATTCGTTTTTAAAACTTATTTATATATAATCTAATTTATAAATTAAAAAAACAAAGTTTTAAGTTAAGACAATAATAAATGTGTTTATCTTTATTGAAAGAAAAACGTAGAAAATGTTATTATGGGTATAGATGATGTAAATAAAGTGTGCCGTATACACAAAAATGCAAACAAATTATTTCTAAAAGTAGCAAGAGATAAATGTGGTATAAAGAAAGACATGAGAAAAGTAGAGGTATGCAAAAGAGCACAGTTCAGATATTGTTAATTCAAGCGGTTTTATACACCTTTCAGCTTTGTTTGAATTGACAAGCATTTTATTCGGCACTGTCAAAACATTTTGTGATTGATTTACTGATTTATTACAGAAACTTGTTGTCAGAAGCAAAGCTATTGTACTAAGCATCTTTATATGTATGTTTTAAAGTTAAAAGTGTTGTAAAAATATATGAGTATTATCTTATATTAAGAATAACAATATGATACATTTATATTGCGCTAAAATGCAATATAAATTATTCTGCAATATAAATTATTCTCAACCACCACTAAAAAAGTTTTAACATTATTCTTTAGGAAAAAACGGCGTTTAAACCGGCATATCATATGATCTTTTTTATTTAGTTTTACAGTTTTAAAAGTGGCAAAAAAAGGTTAAAATCTAATGAATACTGGTCTCTGTAAATATAACTGCAGATGATAGCAGATTAGATTCAGTTCATCTACTAAGAAATAGGAGAAGCGATGATTTGTGATTAATTGGGGATAATAGAATGACTGCCACACTCAAAATACACCAAACCAAATGAGCACTTTATAGTAAACTAAAGCAACACACAATGTGCAAGTCATATAAGTATATATAGTATATAAATATATTATTGTTAATAGACGTCAAATATCAATTGATTTTTTTAAAATATTTTTATTAAAAACTGTCAAAGCAAACATCACGCTGGCTTCTACTACTTACAAACATGCACACGTGGGTGAGGGTTAATGAATCTGCCGTTTTCTGAGGGTATCTGCGTGCGTGGGTTCCGGGCATATGCTTTTCCTCCAGAGCTGGGTTTCCCGATAACGATTGAATTTAGCACTTAAGAGCGGTTTCTACGAGCTACTTAACGAACATTCGTTGTTCATGTACGTACGTTTCCCAAAGATGCACGTTAAACGATCGCTCGCAGCTGAGTTTTAATTGCTACTAAAGAGTCGCTATCCGTTTGTCAAGTGCTGAAATGTCACCTATAGAATGACTCGAATTTGTAGCAGAAGCTTGTTTAGGCTAATGATCTTCAGCCGATGTGCACTAATGTTTTTTTATAATATTTTCCATTATTGTTTAATGAGTAAATATTATAAAGTTTAGTCATTAAACAATTATTGGTTTAAAATTATTTAAATGTTTTAAAAATTTGTGCCTAATGAAATATTCTTTTCCGTATTTAGTTAGGACTTCTCCCACTGCGAAATGCATTCTGCATTTTATGAAATAGTTTAGATTATTATTATTATTTGTTTTTATTATCTATGTTTTTTATTATTAGGGATTATTGCATTGTACCGTACATATTATTTGGTTTCCTTAATCAGATGCCATTTCACTTCAAAACAATTATTTTTACTGATTAATTATAGAAGCAAATTGGTAGGAACCATTTATCAATTTGCTAGAACCAACTTTTACCAAAATTTACCAAGTATGTTTTACTTCTTTATTAATTTATGTTTAGTCATTTAAATTTGATTTCTCATTTTAATTTTAAATATATTATATTAAAGTAATTTAAACAAATAAACAATGAAGAACCCAATAAATATACATTTAAAACATTACATTATCGTCATTGCTGGAGTGCAATTTGTTGGTTGTCCTGCAGGTGACCTTGTAACTCTATTAACGACTACTCCGGATTAGCACTGATTTTCAAGTACTAAGTTATGAAGCTTTTGCGACACGGTCCGTAATTCTAAGATGATTCGTACAATCGTTTTTACGATCTACTTAGCCTTATGATGCTTTTGGGAAACCGGGCCCAGACCTTGACGCTTTGTGTGTTCGACTTTAAATGGTGCGGCGCTGACTGGACGGCTTATGACATCAGAGTACTGCGAGAGCAAAGGTAAAGTCGGACCATTTGTAACATTTCGACTTGCTCTCGCGGTACTTTGATGTCTTCGGTGCCGAACTGTCTGCCCAGCGCCACATAGAAACGGCCTTTGACTCTTTACAGCAGAGTACCAGCAACATGAGAAGTGGTGGCACGCAAAAGAAAGTGAAGGTACACAGTACGCTAAAATATAAAGTGTCTGTACTGCGAACACTGGTTTAGTTATTTACATCGTGTGTTGCTCTTTCACCATTGTGCACCCGCGCCCTCGCTCTGTAGTTTGTAGCTCGCGCTCCGGCTTCTGTAAACAATGGCCGTTTCTCAAACCAAGTAGGGGAGAGTGGGTCAAAATAAGCCAGTGGGTAAGTTAACCCACCCCCTTTATCGAGGCAACCAGATTTGTAGCCGTGTGACCACAAATACAGGTAGCAACCATAATTTCTGTTTGGCTATGTTAAAGATAAGGAAAAATTAAAGAGTTATGATTAAAGTGATTTTTTTTACAAAAAATCCTATCAAAGTAAAATGCATACATACCAGGTCGTTATGTCAAAGTAGATTTTTTCAGGTCTAATTATTTATACCATAAATATTGGTGATAGGCTAATGTATAAAATCATGTGAATGATTTAGCTAAAGATTAGTTATGGTTCTGCTGTTATCTTTCACTATTTTCGAAGCTGGAACAACAAAAACAGTCAACATTGCGTCTAAAATGTAAGTGGCTTAATATTAATTACTTGTTTAGTGAACTGTCATTAAATCTGTCACATTTTCAACCGTGATGTGATGCTGCTTAACTGTATCATGTTATTAAAAAATCCACATTTTTACCGCAGTACATTTAACCCACTTTGTTAACACCCTTTGTGTTTGCTGTGCTTATTTGTTTAACTTTGCGTTTTTACATTATGCACTTTCGGTCGCCATTGATTAAAGGATGCAGAATCATTATCGTGTTTTGGTGATTGTTATTGGCGTTTCTAATCAGACTAGGCTACTTGTTCGGTCGAGCAAGTAAAATTCTCTTTCACTTGGCCTTTTAAAAAATCCACTTGTCTCTGATATTAACCGGACAAGCGTTGATGTCGAGCCCTGCGACGTGTTTTATTTGCGTTTAGATTGCTTCAGTAAGCTAGGTCCAATCTTTACGACTTCTCCGTTGTATTGCGTTAATGGAGAGGTATGTTAGTTCTTCCTCGCTTTTTTGTCCACTTAATTCATACTTAATGATATTATGCATTGCAGTGACGTTGCTCTCATTTGTGCCCCCCCTGAAAAATGAAATGCCCGTCCGTGAATTTGTGTCTGGCGCCGGGTCTGCCGCGAGAGCGATTGAAACCAACCTCCTCTGCCTTATTTCTCGCGGTATTCTGATGTCATCTGCTTGTCGGCTCTTGCTGCGCTGCGTAAAGTTGACCACACCTAAGAACCGTACTGCTAAACTCGACAGGAATGCTCTGTGTATACCAGCACATCCTTTATTAGGAAAAGTTCTATTTTACTTCTCAGCATGAGAAATAGCTTACACGGTTTGGCGTGTGACCGTGAACTCACAGAAATGCGCGTGTCTCATGGCGAATGCGTGGGACTTGAGAGCCCAGGTTATATCAACATATATCAAATTACGTTACCCGATATCCACTTAATTGTATAAGTTATAAACATTCATTTAAAATAACTTACAGCGCATGTAGTAGGCCTAGATTTGCATTTAAACAAAGGAACTGCAAGGGTGGGAAATAAAACGCCACACGCTGGTGAATACTTGAAAAACCGGTTTTCTTTTGATTCTCTTGCAGTTCCTTTGTTATAGCATTGGGGGTTGGCAAAGAATTGGCAGACCTGGGGGTGGGTGGTTTTTAATTGTCACTGGTAGCTGCTAAAACTAGCAGCTTAACCATGTGCAATAATTACATTTTGGAATTAACTTCCTTCATGTCTTTTTATTTATTCACTGTAAAAATATTTTCTGAATTTGTAAGTAAAGTTAGCATTAAATTTGTTTACAATTTTAAATGAATTTTTGCTTTTATTATAATTATAACTGAAAGGAAAAAACTCCCGCACACTATCATATACTTGCAATTTAAAATAATTTATTTAACAACCTTTCGGTCTCACGACCTTCATCAGGGGCACGTTCAATCTCACACCGGTGCGCAACGTTTTGCTACGGTTTCCGGGTTGAACAACATGTTTCCTGGCAACGGTGTGCAACGGAATGCAACAGGTTTTAGAAGCGTTTTCTCTTGTTTGGTGGGTGTGTCAGAAATGTCGGCCCAATCAGTGGCAAGATGTATAAAACCACGCGGTAGTAAAGAGACAGCTCGCTCAATGGGTTCAAGTTGGAATGTTGTCTTTCATTCTGGACGGCAAGGTCAGTGACTGTAACATTGAGGGTCTTTTACAGTATTAAACACACATTTATAACGATTTCATCAGGCTTTAGAAACATTTAAAAAAGAACACAAAGAATGGCCTCTCAGCTACCGTAGTTGCAACTCTTGCTTCATCACAACAGGGCGTTCAACACATCACTGTTTCTGTTTAATAAACGTTGTGCAACGTTTTGTCGGGGCTGAACGCAGCCCAGGTATACAAAAAACTTCACATTCGTCTCATTTAAAAAAATATCACATGACTAATCAACAGAATCACATCTGCACTCACTCAAGCTCATTAGGCATACCTAGACACCTCTCATTAACAATTACAGGTTGAAATATAACAGAGAAAACACACTCCTGTTTTTTAATTAATTACAGTCATTAAAAGCACAATCCACATATCATCAAACAGTCTCAAGTTATAATTCTAAACAGTTACAGTGGTCGATCAAACTCAATAACCAATAATCACCCAAACTCATAAGGAAGAGTAGTATACAAAGCACACCGTTTCAAACAGTTCCTACAAAAGATATTATAAAAGACACATTGTTCCAAACCGTTATCATAACATCACATTGAATAATGCCTCATCATTCATACCCATAGGTGATAAAGTCTGAAGGGTATAGATCCAGAAAAGTTCACGTCTCTGTAAAAGCAATTCAAGGTCACCCCCTCTAGGTGGCAAAATTACTTTCTTAATTCCACAAAACCGTAAAGAGGTAACATCATGATTAAAAGACAAAAAATGTGCTGCAACTGGATAATTTAAATCTTTTCTTCTTATAGAACTTTTATGTTCACTAATTCTCTGTTTCAATTGGCGTGACGTCTTCCCCACATATCCTAAACCACAAGGACATCGGATCAAGTACACAACATGAGTAGAAACACAAGTAATTACAGATTTAATTTGATATTTTTTACCAGTTCTTGGGTGACAAAAAAAAAATTGATCTACTCGAAGAAAAGATTAAATCTACTCCCCACACTGATTTTGACTCACTGATTTCCTCTATAAAATTGTCTACTGAGAAATATCGAGACCATTTGAAAGAAATTAAGTTGAAGAAGTACAAACGTGATACAGAAGATTACCTTCGAAATGAAGTGTACCCATGGGATATTACACCAGCCGTTAGACCTGACACAAGAGACCGGATCACTCTAGAGACCAACGCACCAGTCCGCGGACCATCTGAAGTTACTACCCGGTTCCGTAATCGGAGAAGAAATGGAGTATCGCCCTTCTTCAAAGGACAGAGTGATTCCACTGAGAGTGAGTTTACCAGTGACTCTAGTGCACATACCTCTTTTTTGGACAGACGAGCCCCTGCACGGAGACCAAAAAGAAGAAATGCCGTAGAGGATCTAGAGCCTCAAAGAAGTCTGCGACCTTGGACTCGCAGCTTCTCCAAGAGACGGTAATTAATATTTCTGAAAAGGAACTATCTGATGATCAGACTGCAGTTTTATCAAAAGGACTATCGTTTGTACCTACTAGTGGGGTTAATTGTTTTGGTCTAAAGGTGGATCTGTTTAAATGTTTTAGACAGATTAAGTTACGTTATTTTTTCTCCAAATCAGATTCGAGTTCAGTTACGACACCCTTTAGACCTAAAAGTAATTTTTGCCCTAATGTGTCAAACCACACCATTCATACTTTTTGTCGTTTGGTTGAACAAGATGTGATGGAATCCTGCTCTTCTAGCAGACCAGATACACATAATTTTACATTGAATGAAAAAAAGCCTCTGAATGAGTTAATGAGTGATCCTCAGATTATTATAAAATCTGCGGATAAAGGAGGCGCGATTGTGGTCCAAGATACAAGTAAATATCAAAGTGAAATTCTCTCACAATTACAGAATACTAAGTTTTATAAAAAACTTCCTAATGACCCTACTAAAAATTATCAATCTGAGATACTTGCATTTTTAACGAATGCGAAAACCGCGGGCTGGATTTCTCAGTCTGAGTTTAAGTTTTTATATTGTCAATATCCGATTAGACCTGTTTTTTACACACTTCCAAAAATACATAAGAGACTTATTGATCCTCCAGGTCGTCCGATTGTGGCACAAACGAACGTCTCTCTTATCGCCTTTATCTCAATACGTCGATTTTTTTTATAAAACCTTTTGTTGATGTGTTACCATCTTACATCAGAGATTCCACTGATTTCATTAATAAAATTTCGGAGGTACATGATTTACCAGACGGTTCTTTATTATTAACTTTGGATATAACAAGTCTGTATACCAATATTTCACATGAAAAAGGGCTGGGGGCTCTCAGACATTACCTTTCATCACGTGAAGATTCTAGCCCACCTTCAGACTTTATTATCGAAATGGCTTCGTATCTTTTAAAATACAATTATTTCAGTTTTGATAAAGATTTTTTTCTTCAGATAAGTGGAACTGCAATGGGTTCAAATTTTGCACCTAACTATGCCAATCTATTTATGGGTCTTTTTGAGGAAATGTATGTGTTAAATATAGAGAATAACCCTTTTCACTCACAGATTATTCACCTTATTCCGCCACGCCCCTTTTTAATTCTTCGCTCTTCCGCATTTTGTCAACCAACTTCCGCTGCTAATATGGCACAGTGCATTCGGTGGTTAGTTTGGTGGTTTGAAGATTGTTTGTAGTTCACTATAACTTTAGTGAAATGACAAATATTGCTACTGCTGTAAATGTTTTAAATTAGGAGCACGGTTAAAACTTCATACGACGCTCGGATAGTCTTATATTGTCCCATCAATCGTCTCGTGGTTAGACGATATGAAGCGGCCGCGGCAAGTAACCTGGCATATTTAATTACCTCGTCCTGTCAGGAGTTGATGGAGCAGCATTGAACATTATTAAAAGTATGTCTACCAATATTTACACAGTGATTTCGTCTTTTTTAAAGCAAATGTGCACCTTAACCAGTCCAATAACTATTTCGTTTTTTTGTGGTACCATGATAGAATTCATTTGCAAACTTGCCAACACTTATTCCTTCAAATCAGGAGACTTAAATCCTTTTAAGTGGAATCTACAAAGCTCACATATGGTTTAAGAAATTACTTACAGATAATATCTGATCACATTGTAAAGGTTTATATAACTGCATGACAGGTTACATCTGATCACATAGTAAATGTTTAATATAACTGCATGACAGGTAACAGCTGATCACATAGTAAAGGTTTAATATAACTGCACAACATCTGATCACACTGTAAATGTTTAATATCACTGCATGACATCTGATCACATATGAAGGTTTAATGTAACTTTACAACAGGAAACGCAAGACCACCCTGCAATAAATTAAGACACAGCTTTATCGGAGTCATCAGGAGCTGATCCCAAGTGTTTATCTGGAAGCTATTGGTGTATGTACTGGTAAAGTGCTTGGCGACTGTGTAATGGATGCAATATCAACCCTGTGTAAAGCTGAACCAAAGATGGTTGTTTCTCAGCAGAGATATGTACATTTGTGCCAGCTCAACACATTGAAGCAGTTTCTCGGACAGGGTTTACAGGACTAGGATTTAATTATATTAGGACATTTTAGTTTTTACAAACAAACCCTACAAAAAAACAAGACTGGTGCGCATCTTGTGACAAAACAATGGCACTTATATATGTTGAGGTATGTCAGTAAAAGGTGTTTTTAAATTATTGTAGCTCAAATATGCATTTTAGCCTGGGACCAGGTTATCCCTTTTAGGGAAACTGCACCATTGTTTTCCCATATCAGATGTAGGTTGCTTCAGGTTGAGTTGTGATTTTAAAGTGTAGTTGTGGTCAGAGACGGATGGATCCTCCCATTGTGTTTCTGCATCACAGTTTAGGAACATGTTGATTGCAGTATCATCCTCGCAGTTGTCCACTGCATCACTACACATCAATGCATCTGTGAAAACAATATAACCATAAACAGTTTTATGTTAGTATTTAAAATAAACTTGCATCATGAGAATTAATATAAATAGCACCCATACTTAAACAAAACAGTGTGTAAGAGAGAGATGCATTAAAAAGAGACAGTAACATTATACACACAGCCTTTAACTTCAGTGTTAAATAATACGTTGTTTAATAGGTCATTATCAATATCTGAATGAGGAATGAACTGACATTCTAGCATCTGAAATCTCAGTAACTTGTAGGAATCACGTGGGCTACTGTAAGAATGCAATGTACTATAATATCTCGTTGTACTATCGTAAATATAAAAATATAGGTGGACAATTAAAACCATTCAAATAGTTGCATTTTATAAACTAACCTTACTGATCTTAAGTGTATTTGTAGAACGGACTTCACAAATCTAGCTTTAGGCGAACGAGCACAAAGTTAGCTAAGATAGCTTACCTGAAACTGGCCACCTTTTCAACACCCGGCGTGGTTTAAAGTTACCGGAACATCGTAGTCGAACCATTACTTGGGATAAGGGTGTTCCTCAGTCGGCTTCCCGTCCGTTAAAATTGGTAAGAAACAAACATAAAGGAGCTTGAGTGAGCTTTTTAAGTTTAACGCGTCGCCTTCAGTCACTGCTTCAGCTGCTCATCGTCTATGCGGCCGGAAGAACGTTGACAAAATGAGCGAAATGGCGCCGCCCTTGTTGTCGTGATAAATAAGGTGAATTAAATGGTATAGATACATCGATGATGTTTTCTGTATTTTTGTAGGTGATCAAGATGAGGCTCGAAAATTTGTTTCATTTTTGAATAACCTGGTTGACGACTTGGAATTCACTTCTGAAATTGATTCATGTCAAGTACACTTCCTCGACATGTGGGTACAAAAAAATGAAGGTAGTCTGCATACAACTTTGTTCACAAAAGAGACTGATCGAAACACACTTTTACTTGCTAATAGTTTTCATCCAACCTTTTTAAAAAAAGGACTGCCTAAGAGTCAATTCTATAGACTGAGAAGGATCTGCTATTCTGATTCCGATTTTATCGAGAAAGCGAATACTATGAAGAATAAATTTTTGCACAGAGGTTACCCTTTAGAATGGGTGGATGAAGCGTTTAATGCAGCTTTTAAAAAAACGCGGTCTGAATTACTAAAAAAGAAGAAAAAACGAGAAAGGAAGTATTCTTTTACATGTATTACAACTTATTCACCCAAATCACATAGGATAAAATCAATTTTTAAAAAACATTGGCATTTGTTGTCTTCTGATCCAGAGTTGAGAGATATTTTTTGTCACCCTCCTTTGTTTGTATATAAGCGTGCTAGGAATCTAAAAGATAGACTTTTACATGCGCGTTTTCAGAGTGAGAATCCTCGCGTTTCTCAGAGTCTACTTAGCCCTATACAAAATGGCAATTATCGTTGTGGGAACTGTGCTCAATGTAACAATACGTGTAAAACATCATTTTTTTGTCACCCAAGAACTGGTAAAAAATATCAAATTAAATCTGTAATTACTTGTGTTTCTACTCATGTTGTGTACTTGATCCGATGTCCTTGTGGTTTAGGATATGTGGGGAAGACGTCACGCCAATTGAAACAGATTAGTGAATATTCTCTATATTTAATTAGTGAACATAAAAGTTCTATAAGAAGAAAAGATTTAAATTATCCAGTTGCAGCACATTTTTTGTCTTTTAATCATGATGTTACCTCTTTACGGTTTTGTGGAATTGAGAAAGTAATTTTGCCACCTAGAGGGGGTGACCTTGAATTGCTTTTACAGAGACGTGAACTTTTCTGGATCTATACCCTTCAGACTTTATCACCTATGGGTATGAATGATGAGGCATTATTCAATGTGATGTTATGATAACGGTTTGGAACAATGTGTCTTTTATAATATCTTTTGTAGGAACTGTTTGAAACGGTGTGCTTTGTATACTACTCTTCCTTATGAGTTTGGGTGATTATTGGTTATTGAGTTTGATCGACCACTGTAACTGTTTAGAATTATAACTTGAGACTGTTTGATGATATGTGGATTGTGCTTTTAATGACTGTAATTAATTAAAAAACAGGAGTGTGTTTTCTCTGTTATATTTCAACCTGTAATTGTTAATGAGAGGTGTCTAGGTATGCCTAATGAGCTTGAGTGAGTGCAGATGTGATTCTGTTGATTAGTCATGTGATATTTTTTTAAATGAGACGAATGTGAAGTTTTTTGTATACCTGATGAAGGTCGTGAGACCGAAACGTTGTTAAATAAATTATTTTAAATTGCAAGTATATGATAGTGTGCGGGAGTTTTTTCCTTTCTGATACGACCTAATTGTTGGTCTTTTTTCCTACGCACCTATTCACTACAGGTGTGCGATGGAGTTTGTTCATTAATTGATTATAATTATAACTTAAATAACTGTAAATATTTATTAAAAATAATATTACATTTTTTTATCAAAAAGACAAATAACTTGATTCTCATTAATAATAGCCATGGAAAACAAACTTCTCATTTTCAAAGCCTCATACAGCTTGTGCCTATGTGCGTTGAATTTGAGAGCGCTTTAAGCGTTTATTGTGTCTTTCAGCACATTACATATATGACCCATTCTGTCTAAATGAGTGGGATGTTTTCAAGTACTCTATTAATTAATCATCTAATACGTTTTCTGAGAGTGAAATGATTAATACTAAGATGCTTGTCATGTCTGACATCTTGGTTTCGGTTTAAAAACATGCAGGAATTTGAAAATAAAATGCAGGACTTGCTTGATGTTTAAATAGTTATTAACAGAGATAAAGTTCGGGACTGATTTATGTTAAAAAGTTATTAAGATCAACAAGACTCGCGCTGACTGACAGATCCGAAACGCAACGCACAGACACGCAAGTACCTGCAGTGACAGAATAGTAAAAAAACATCTGTTTTGGCAAGAATTTACGAAAGCATATTAAGCATTACAACAAACTTGTTAAGCTCATTATTAAATATGTCCATAGCCTACAGCGTTTGCGCGAACAGAACGAATTGTTTAAAAAAACTTTCTCATTAATCTTCATCTAAATTAATAAATAATCAGATATTCGTTTATAATTGGTTTACCCCAGGCGGTATCTAACACCATCGCTGCAGCGCGAGCGCCGTCTATGAGACAGGCGTATACGCTGAAATGGAACCTGTTTGTTGTTTGGTGTACCTCTCAGCGAGAGGACCCCCGAGAATGCTCGATCAGTATTGTTCTTTCATATCTCCAGCACCGCTTGGAGAAGAGGCTGTCACCATCTACTATTAAAGTAGATATCGCGGCAATATCCGCGCATCACGCACCCATAGACGGTAGATCTGTGGGTCAGCATGATCTGATCATTAGGTTTTTAAGAGGGGCACAGAGGCTGAATCCTTCGCGCCTCCCTCTATTCCTCCTTGGGACTTGTCCATGGTGCTGAAAGCCCTTCAGCACTGCCCTTTCGAGCCTCTGCTGACGGTGAGTGTCAAGTTTCTCACTATGAAAACTTTGAAGCTCCTCGCATTGGCTTCTATTAAAAGGATAGGGGATTTTCATGCATTTTCAGTCAACGATTTGTGCCTTCAGTTCGGGCCGGCTGAATCCAGCGTTAAACTGAGACCCCGGCCAGGCTACGTGCCTAAAGTTCCCACCACTCCCTTTAGAGATCAGGTGGTGAGCTTACAAGCACTGCCTTCGGAGGCAGACCCAGCTATAGCTTTGTTATGTCCTGTACGTGCACTACGTGTGTATGTGGATCGCACTCAAAGCTTTCGGACCTCAGAACAGCTCTTTGTCTGTTACGGTGGTCAGCAGAAAGGGAAAGCTGTCACTAAACAGAGGATGTCTCATTGGATTGTAGACACAATCGCCCTGGCTTATGAGAAACAGGGCATTCCTTGCCCTTTTGGTTTGAGAGCCCATTCAACCAGAAGCGTGGCTTCATCTTGGGCTTTGGCTCGTGGTTCCTCGCTTTCAGATATTTGTAGAGCTGTTGGCTGGGCGACACCTAATACGTTCACTAGATTCTACAGTGTTCGTGTTGAGCCGGTATCCTCTCGAGTTCTCTCGTCAGATCAGTGAGAACATCGAGGAACGGCTCCTGTGTCGGCTTGGAGCCTTTCTTTTTGGCTGCGCAAAAACCGCACCATTATTGAAGGCCATCGGGGCAAAAAACGTTACAAAAAACGTTTTTTTGTCTTCTCCACCGCTTGGTGGCCGATGTTGTGGAGCATCGGCTGCCAGCCTCTCACTAGATGTATCCTTGACTATCTGGGTGAGGCTAGCGCCCACATTGCACCCCCTAGTGGTTTCTTTGTGAGTATTTCCATGGAAAGTTTCTGATTTACCATGTTTCCCTTAGCGGAGTTCGTTCCGCGCCTCTCTAGTGTTGCTAAGAGAGTGTATTTTTATAGACCTTGTGTCTTTTTATCCATCACCTTAGTGGTAGACCCCTAGAGGGTTTTTCTTCCGCAGCGATCTTAGTCTCGCCTGACGAGTTCGCTTCCCAGTTCGCCTAGTCACTATCGTGGGTTAAGGAACAAGTAGTGACCGGCCTCTGCTTCAACCCCATTTCCGTTCCCTTAAAGAGGAGAGTCGGAGGGTTTACGCAGGCACTGGAATGGTCAGCTTCAGTGGTGCTTTGGTAGGGATTCCCAATTCGTCGGTCACGACGTGACGTCGTAGTGACCGACTGAAAGGGAACGTCTCGGTTACATATGTAACCCTTGTTCCCTGAAGGAAGGGAATGGAGATGTCACGTCCCGTCGCCACAGTTTGCTGTTCCACTGCTGATATCGGCCGGACCCTTTCCTTCTGTCCAGCTTTCTCAGTAAAAAATAGCTGATTTGATAACTGCACCTGCCGCTCATTAAATACCTGTGTGGCGGGGCGGCGCCGGCAGATGCAATTATCTGCATGCCAAGTTCATTGGCGTTTTAAAGGTTTCTCGAAGCAGATAGGTCACCCGCGAAGCGGTTCCCAATTCGTCGGTCACGACGTGACGTCTCCGTTCCCTTCCTTCAGGGAACGAGGGTTACATATGTAACCGAGACGTTCTCTACCGTAGATTTAATGACAGGGCCAGAGGGCACTATAGAGTCATGCAAGCTAGGGGAGTGGCTTAGCTAGAGTGGCTGGGCTAGGCCCAATCTGAGAGGGATCTGGTGCCTCTAGTGGCTACAGAGGGGAGAAAAGTGCATCTCTTTGCGTTACACTTGTTGACTATTTAAGACAACCCAGGGTGGAACACAGAAACAAGGCGCTTCCCTGAGCACGCAGCCAAGAGTGCCGGGCCTTCTGCCCTCCCCACCTCGACTGCTCAACAGTCACGGCCCTTCACACCACCGGGCCGCACTCAAAGGTGTCACCCACCAGTGGCGGAGTGTCAATCGGGAGAGTCGGGACTTTTCCCAGTGGGCTGGTAGTGTTTTAAGGCTGCGAGAGCTGGTCTGATAATAGGCGTGCTTTCAGTCTTTAGTCATGCACTCCGGCCACACTAAAATCTATTTATCATATATTTAATATGCTTCAGCGCTCAAAATGTATCTGGCCGCACCACTCTCTCTCTCAAGCCCGTCTCCCCTGGAGTTCTATCAGCCAATAAAAAAAAAGAAAGAGGCTACACATCAGCCAATCAGAAAATAGGACTGTTGTATCTGGGTAAGATTTAACGCAACAACCAATAAAAAAGCATAGCCTCGCACACCCACATAGGAATGGAGCTCCGAGCATCAATTTGAGCAGCACAGAGTAAGTCTGATCTCCTGTTTTAATGTTACAATAAATGCACAACTTTGACACAAACAATGACAACTTGACTGCTGTTAGAGAATGTTTCCCAGATAATCAGCATCAGTTTTTCACGAGTGTCTGTAACTTAGCCAACAGTTTACAGCCTGTTCACTGACAACACCGGCTCAGAACACGCAAGTTAGTTTAAGCCTCGTTATATTTTCATTATCACATGATGACTGACATTTTGTCACATAAAATATCTCTCTCCAAACAGGCTTAATAATTTATAAGCAACTGCTTTGCAACCAAAGTAAGCTTTAGCTTACCTAAAACTAGGGAACTGTTGACTTTAAGATCTTTTAAATAATAATTATTACACCTGGTATTTCATGTTGTTTTGCAGTCATTTTATTGTAATTTTAGATTTCCGCAATCGCTTATTTACAGCGAACCATTTTCTTTTTTCTTTTTTTTGACCACAGAGGGCTGGTGGTCTATGAAATTTCCCACTCCGCCCCCTTTAACCCACCAACTGGCACTGCCGCTAGGGCTTTTGTGTGTCAGCTGGCATGGTTAGCGATTGGAGTGCCCGGTGGCAGAGATCGCACTGCGTCTTGCTGCCTAAGGTGCTAAAGGAGGGAGCTACCGCAGCACCCCGACTGTAACACACTTGAGTCAGTTCAGCAGGGCCGATCTCTTGTAGAACTCACTGCTGGCGAAGCCTCTGATACATCTATCAAGTGTCAGCTTACAGAGATGCTCAGGGGCTTATCACATTGCACCAGTTAAAAACATAAATGAATTCACTAAGAATGGGACTTATGGGACTGGATTCTATTCACAGTAGAGAATTGATTCAATTAAAATTTAAAAATAAATCAAACTGCATTCAATTTAAATTTAAACTAGGGATGTCAAAATATGCAATTTCCCATATTCGATGATCATTTAAATTAACGATCAATCAATTGAATAATCGTTAACAGTAATAGTGCAATAAGCCATTACAGCAGTGACATATAGCCAATGACATAAAAGTGTGCGTAAAAATGCCAGCTTCCTCACGCGAATTAAAAGTTTTTATTTTGTCTAAATAACATGCTAGTGGGATTGTAAAATGAGTCAATGTAGTTGGTGTTTTGATAAAAATCATCAATTGAATCTCGTAATGAAATATAATGACTGATAGACACAGTAAACTCCGCCTCATAACGGGCACTCCGCACAGTCGGATGAAAGTTTGTGCGTCCATGACAAAATAAGTTTTCATTATCATCAAGTGTTATTTTTCTAGTTGTTCACCTTGCTTTCTGAGTCGTTGATACATCACTTGTTGTAATTATATCCAAGAAGCACACGAAAGGGCACTTTTCCCTTTGTTACCTCAGCTTTAGACCTGCGGCATACTTTCAGCAAAGATGCTTATATTATGAAGACTTCAACCTTCCATTAGAAAATCCGTTTAGCGTGTAGCGCCTTAGCCAGTAATGATGATGATCAATGATATATGTTGTGGGCATTCAGAGTGTAACGACAGTCAGTTACAGTTTACATTTAACAGTTTCTTGCCAGAATGTAAGTTTTACATTTTAATCTGTTTATTAAAAACGGCTTCTGGTCTCCTTCCCTGTGTAAAGCAGCGTTAGCAGCGTTGCTATGCTAATCTTCCCTGAAGAGGGTCTTTGCTTTCAGTATCCTTAAACTGTGTTTAGATTTTCGGCATCAGAACCTCTCAGATCCACTGCAGATGCCATTTCTTAACCTGAGCTTATACCAACCCCTTGAAGTTCAGATGTCCAGCCAGATGTTACAGATTATTGTTCTGAATCTGATCTAAAAAAAAATTCCTTTACAAAAATTGCCATATTTAAGAGTTTATAAGCAGAGAAAAAATATAGATAGGATGAAACTTATCCCGTTTTGTTTGTTTGTTTGTTTATTGTTTGTTTGAAAGCAGAGAGTCTGTTTTTCATTTGATATATTTGTATGTTTATATATTTTTAGAAGATTTTCCTGGAAGTATTTCTTGGAAACTGCTGGAGGGCAACTTTTCAAAAAAAGGCTGGTGGCAAATGGATTAATAGACCCGTGATCACAAGGTATCTAACTGGCGGGTGCCTCTCAGCCCCAGGCTTCTACCAGCCAAGACCTCTAAGAGTTCTTATCTCTATATTGACCACACCTAATATCCCATAGGTAACACCTAGCCCAAGCTTAACTGCCTAAGCTGTTGGTCTTTTGGACCACCTTTCCACTTTTTTCCATTGATTTGTTAAAGGTGTAATGTGTAAGATTTAGGAGGCTCTATTGACATAAAATGAATATACTTTACAAATCTATGTATTCAGTGGTGTATAAAGACCTTACATAAAAAACAAATATGTTATTATTACCTTAGATTGAGTGTTTTTAATTAGAAAACACTGCGGGTCCCCTTACATGGACATTGCCATCATGTTTCTACAGAAGCCGTGAGCGGACAAACTTTTCTACAGAGCGCATTTCTTCAATATGTTGTTTTTGTTCTTCTTCGTTGGTGTTT
The DNA here is from genome assembly GCF_027580225.2 of Misgurnus anguillicaudatus. Lineage (NCBI taxonomy): Eukaryota > Metazoa > Chordata > Actinopteri > Cypriniformes > Cobitidae > Misgurnus > Misgurnus anguillicaudatus. The sequence goes on along the minus strand of NC_073356.2, from coordinate 4,924,181 downwards.
TTGGAGGCGGCTGCCACAGCTCCCATTGTTGCGTTGAAAGCCCATGAAGAAGAAGCAGTGGGAGTACTAGTAGTCGTCATTTTTGTTGTTTTTATTATGGTTTATTAGAAGCAATATTTAACTTATTAGAAGAAGAGAAGTGAAATTGGATCAAATGGAGTACCCCGCAAATTGTGTTATGCAAGACAGATCGCCCCTCCCTGTCAGAAAAGAAAAGATGATCATGTATAGACAACTCCATAAATCCAGAATATCGCGTGGCTTTTCCCAGATGGACGCCGCTAATACAGGAAAATTTTGCCTGCTTTCTCACATATCAAGTGACCAATAATGATTACTCATTCATTCATTAAAAGTTAGCAACGTTAACTCTATCAATGTACATGAAAACCACTGTTTAAAAGCTATAAGATGAGCATAATCACCAACAGGAGTAAAGTTTTTCCCATGTCACTGTTAAATGTAAGTAGGGATGCACCGATCCGATATTCTGCATCGGTATCGGGGCCGATCCGGCCTTTTTTGCTGGATTGGATATTGGACTAACAGGACCGATCCAGTTCCGATACTGCGCATTACGCATGGTTGTTACTGACAAGCGATTAAAACGACAAAGTATTATAAAAGCACCATAAACGTTTTTATGCATTATTATCAAAGTCATCTTACACTCAATAGCTTCATGTGAAGGAACAAACGCACATTTAAAGATATTTAAGTTCACAGAAACACTGTAACTTACTTGCAAACTGAGTTAATCCACTGGTGAAGCGAACGGAAGAAACGCGTCATTTAACACACGCACACACACACTGCATGTAGGCTTTATTAAAGATCTGATTTCATAAAGGTAAACTTAACTTTCCATTGTAGAGCAAGGATTCCCATGTGAGAATGCTTCTAGAGCATCGATCCTGCACCCAGGAAGCACAGGATTGCGCACTCAATATGATTTAGGCGCATCAATTCTGTACCCGGAATGTGCATAAAAGGTCCGGTTAAGTGCACAATTCCCAAAATAACCATCTGCACACTAAGGGCCAATCAGATTTCTCTGTCTTACCCCTTCCCCTACCACTTCGTCTTACCCCTAGCCCTTGTCCCTCAAAACCAAGTATTAAGCGCTAGGGGTGAAAACATACCCCTATGAAATGAGACACCGCTTGGTTACGGTTACGTCATCATACATCGTCGTTTGCTGGCTGCCAGTTAAAACTGTAGACAAGCATGCAGTCCATTCATGGCTAGTTAGAGAAATACGGGAATGTTGTGCAAATCCGCAAATACGGGAATGTTGTGCAAATCAGCAACGTAACGTTAGCGTAGCAAACTAGCGAAATTTTAAAACATTTAAATTAAGAACATAATTCAAATATATATGAACAGGACTGTGTAGAGCACAAAACAAGACGTTAGTAATTTTTAAATTAATTATTAAGCCGAAAATACTTACATTTATGGGACTCTCTGGACGCTTTGGCCGCCATTTTTGCCGGTTGCGCAGTGTATTCTGGGTACCCCTTGGTTTCAAGTAAGCTCGCGGAAATTCTTGTTTTTAAGGGGTATCTACCACTTGCCCTTAGCCCTACCCCTTGATCAAAACGAGAATAGGGATAGCCCTTACTCTCACGTGAACGTGCAAAACTAAGGGGTAGGGGTAAGAATAAGGGGTAAGACAGAGAAATGGGATTGGCCCTAAAGCTTTTTTACTTTTTTTTTTTAAACTTTTTTACTTAAAGGCACACCATGGAACCTTTTGGCCACAAGGGGGTGCTACACATGTATTTTTCACGCCTAGCACCCCTTGAGGCCACAAGCGCCGCAGCACTGTCACAAAGGAAAGGAACTTGGCCAACCTTAAAACTAAACTAAAAACTAAACATTTAAAACGCTAAACGATCAACATTTTGAGACAACAGGGAGAAACGCAGTCATGTTACAACTTTCTGATGAGGAACTCGTCGTGGCAGAAGCCATTTCTCAATCTGGAGGTTGCAGCCTCCGGATGTCGTATTTCTAAGCTGCATACGTCATCAAGACGTATAAAGTTGACTATTATACTTAGTTAATCATAAATTGTTGCAGTATGCTTATGACTTGCGAATGTAATGCTCAGTTTACCTTAATAAACCAGGCTTGATGACATATGCATCCTGCATATTTGACCTCCGGAGGCTGCAACCTTCCAATTGAGAAACGACCAGAAGTATTTCCTTGCCTTTTTCGAAACAAATATTGTTGCATTGTCTCTCTCTCCCTCGCCACCAAGATTTTCCGCTATGGCGCTAGTTTTTCCTCTCTTTTGTGTGAAAATTGTCGCTCCAAATCCAATAAACCAATGTGTTTAGGCAAAGAGTTTAGGTATGACGCTTTGTAATACCTCACGTTCAAGAAAAATACAGTATTGGATCGGCAGGTATCGGTATCAGCCGATACTCAGAATTACGGTATCGGATCGGAGATGGAAAAAGTGGTATCGGTGCATCCCTAAATGTAAGTGGAGTTAATTCCACGTAACATGACAGTGTACAATACAAATCATGTGACCAATAATGATTACTTTCTGAATACATACAGTGCAACTTAGGTTGATATTCCTTCTGTACTGTGCATACACAGGGTAAATGATTTGTTGCATAGTTTTACCACAAGTTCAAATGATGGCTATTAGTACTATAATGACAACCTACAATGTCAATTTGCTAATGTTTAATGTTGTAAACTTCATCATCAATTGCGTTGTTTATAATGGACTGTGGTACAGAAACAGTGACAATGTTACACACACGCACGTACACACACACACGCACGCACGCACGCACGCACACACACACACACACACACACACACACACACACACTCTGGTTTCCATGTATTGTGGGGACATTCCATAGACGTAATGCATTTTATACCGTACAAACTGTATATTCCATTCCCTTCCCCTAACCCCAACCATCACAGAAACCTTTCTGATACCTTAGATCAGGGGTCGGCAACAGGCAATATTTTCTGGCCTGCCGGATTAATTTGAAGTTATTTTTTTATCAGACTTTTTTTATTTTACAATAACAGTTTACAAAAATGGTCCCATGTATCATTCCTTCATTCGTTTTTTCAAATCAAAACCAAAAAGAAAATAAAGAAAAACGACTTGTTTTTCTATTATTTATTTCCTGAACTAAAATCAAAAGACTCGTTTTTCGAATGTGCGCTCAGATCAAAAATTAAAAAATAAATGAAAACAGGTTCGGACAAATTTTAATTGAACACCTTAGCAGACATATACCAATGAAATAAATCTAAACAGATCAGGTACTAACAGATTACATTTTAATAAGGGTTTTTAATAAGGGTTTAAATAGCAACCATGCTTTCCTGTAAGTCTCATTCGCTTACAGTCCAACTTTTGAACTTTTTTCATTAATATTTATTCGCATATAACACACTGATAAATAATATGTATTACCTGATAAACAAATATTTGCACTAAATGCTGCACAAAACTCTTCCTCTAGCCCAGAGGTCCCCAACCACCGGGTCGTGGACAAGTTGCCACCGTCTCGCAAGAATGTCCTGAAAAAAATGCGTATAATAGCTAGTTTAATCTTAACGGGCCTCTGTAGACATGTCCCTGGCCACCCCTGTGGCCACCCCGTGCTGACCAAATAAAAAGTATAAATTTATTTTGATTTTACACGCGAGCACGAAAAGCTGAACTAATGCGACGCAACGTTCTACACAGGCAAATTAGAGCGGCGCACCCAACCACTGTAGCCGGGTGCGGCTGCTGCTCGGCGTGTGCCTCAAATTCGTTCCCAATCTCCCGATGTTGAGAATGTGTATGCAGGTTTGGGCACTGGTAAGGACTGACTTGACATTGGGACACTGTTCAATTGTTCTCCTGTGACGTGGCTGCATAAGCGCGTTGTGATCATTCACAGCTGTTACTCATCAACAACTGGCAAAACCAACATCTCTCTAACTTTTTAAAGTTTACACATTGTACAAAGCGCTGTAATTGGGCCATTCTACCGAATTTGTGCAAATTGCTGTCCCGGAACCAAAAAACTAATTTAAAAAGCATTAATGTAGGAAAATGTTTGATAATAAAAAAATATAAGCAAATAGCAATCAAAACCCAAAGTAATATTTGAGGTAGTGTCAGGTTTTATATATAAAATATCATCATTTATATGGTGCTTTCAATTGAGAGGTGGTTGTCCCAAACCCCAAGGTCTGAATTTCACCATAGGAAAAAAATATGAAATAATTTTTTTAATTTTTTTATCATTGTTTTAAGAAGTATCATTTTGAATACTATATTTATTGGATATTTTTAGTGAAAATCATGTAAAAAAAAACACTGTCCCACATTTTCACGTCACTACCGAAACATTGCATAGTTTGGTCAATAATATAATACTGCCTTAAGCCACTCCCCTCCATTTTAAACCAGAAACTTTGTCTGTGCCTCTCTCCCTTGTGGTGACATGGTGATTAGATTAATCCCATGGTTTTGAAGTAAATGTGATCAAAATTTGGAAATCAGTGTGTGACATTTATGAATGTCACTACCGATCACACATTTTCATAATTTTTTTTTCTACTGTTCATTTAGGTTTTACTCATGTTTCAATGTCGAGAACTGTGCTAGCTAACTACGTACTGATTAGCATCTTAGCAGTAGGATCAAAGTTAGCTTAAATCATCACTACCAAAACAGTCACAACCGAAACATTTGTTGACGTTTCGGTTGTGACGTGATTGTTTCAGTAGTGACAAAATTACACTTATTTCTTTATTTTAATTAATAAATATGACTACAAAGCTTGCAGGAAAAAAAACACTTTTTTCAAGAAGTTTTGAAGTGTCAATTTGCACCAATTCTGTAGAATGGCCCAATTATGCTTACATATACATGCATAAAATTGGAGGAATATAATTAAATGTTACATATAAAAATGTTTACAATTTAAAATAAATGTTATTTTAAATACTGATTAGATTGTGGTCCCTAACTGTCTAGCAATGTGTGTTTATATCTAAACTAAAACAAACGTTTTTCTTTATAAAGTTTGCATTTCATAAAGTTTATTAAGTATGCACGCATGATTTTCGGTTGGGGGGCTTTAGAAAAGAGCCAAGCTCCCCTTTTGCACCTGCACTCACTCTTGTATTAAATAAATATTTATATGATTGCCCCGTAAACTTTATTTTACTTTACAGTTTCCCGGAAATGTATTAGACTAGTCCTTAGAGTTCTCAACGGGTCGGGTCGGCCCGACAAACCCGACGGGACCCACGGGTTCGGGTCAAAAATATTAGATATTACAAATGACTTGGGTTGGATCGGACAGCGGGCTTAATATTTTCTGCTCAGTGAAAAAAATATTAATCATCGCTGCTGTTCACCGTAAAGAAAGTCTTGCTTCTGTGTGCTGCGAGTGCATGCATCATGGAAAGGGGCAGGGGCAGATCTGCTTTTAACCTGGAGAAGAAGAGGATGGAGTTGGTTAAAAGCAAACTTGCCGCAGGTGAATTTACCGTCGCTTTTACAGGAGTAGGAAAATCAGAGGTCTGGAAAGTGTTTGGAGTGGTGCTGGATACTGAAGGAAATCCTACAGGTTATGTGCAATGCTCAAAATGCAAGGTGCTTATGAAATATGACAGCAAAAAAACAGGGTCGTCCAGCCTGAGTCGCCATATATTAAACTGTGGGCATTCGACGACCACCACCACCACCACGCAGGAGCAATCAATGACGAAGTTCATTGGCCAAAAATATCCCCCTTAAAACAAAACAGGCAGTTACAGAAAAATGCGTTTACATGTGCGCCAAAGACATTAGGCCATTTTATTTTGTTCAAGGAGACGGCTTCTTAGAACTTGCACAGAAGCTCATAAATGTTGGTGCAATACATGGCAGAGTTGCTGCAAGCTCTGTCCTCCCATCTCCCAACATAGTAGCATCACACTGTTGGAATTTGGCAGAGGAAAAAAGAGAAAAGTTTGCGAAGCAGGTGAAAGAGATCCTGAACAAAGGAGGAAAAGTGGGAATGTCTACAGATATGTGGACAGACGACTTCAGAAAGAGTCACTATCTGTCAATAACGTGCCACTATGTTACAGAAGATTTTGAATTGATCGAAAAGAATCTGACCACGGCAACGTTCCTGTGGATGAGAAAAAAAGTGGCCCCTGACTTCACTGAAACAGTGACAGCAGCAAAGGCGCTTGTCAAGTATAGGTAGAAATGTTTTACTCTTATAATATTATTAGTATCCATTTATTTCCCCATTGGTAAGTTATGGTAACGCTTTATATTACCACATGCAATATACCACGTAATTAAACCGAATTTACAGCGTACAATGACAGTGCATAAAGTGTTCTAAAATGCTTGTATTGACGCATGTTGCAAAGTTTCTTTCTACCAATAATAACATCTATTAAATGAACAAATAGTGTGCAGCTTTGTTGTCATTATTGTGTGATTTCAAATAACTGTTTTTAACAAGAGTTTCAGATTGCAAAGCAACACTTGAAATATGCCCGCAAATGTTACAGTTACCTGGTAAATAGGGAATAAGTTGCTATTTTTATTGTACTTGCCTTAAAACACAGATAACTACATTAAATCAGCTGAACTTGCTATTAAAACCATATTAGTAATATAGGCTACTAAAATAAAAGTGATGTGCTGATATATTAATTTGCCGACGTGGCTCGTAGATATGACGGACGGTATACAATATTTTTATCAGATAAGTAGTGAATATAAAAATTCACAATAAAATACAATTTCCCCATATTGCCTAAGGTCATACATAGCCTACAACGTAATATTACAATAGGTACCCTGTAATAAAATACTTAACGTATAATTGTCCATATTTTACCCCCTGATAACCCAAAACTTAACATAATGTTATACATACATACATACATACATACAAGTATGTACGTAGAGATACTCTGTTGTTACAAATACGCAGTATATTCGATTTAATTATGCGGTACATTGCTGGTCCTAATATAAAGTGTTACCTAAATTATTAATATAATATGCGTCTTTAGTTTGTGTTTGATTATCACTACTAGGTTACTCATTGGTGTAACAGCGGCACTCTCTTATTGTCTCTACAGATATGTAAAGCAGTCGGGAATGACAGCGCAGCTCTCAAAGACCATCCTGCAGATGGTAGATACACGCTTCAGCACTGTGTATTTGACCCTTAAATCCATAAGTGACATTTACGCGGAGCTGCAGGAAAAATTGGAAGCGCGTGGAGAGAGTGACAGGATTGAAAAAATATCCCCCGACACTTTGGGCATGCTGGTGTCATTTTTAAAGCCCTTTTATGATGCTCAGTGTGAACTGGAGGGGGACAAATATCCCACACTGCATCTTGCGCTGCTATGGGTAGAGCGACTCCGACACCACTGCCAGCAAAATGCCAATGATACTGCCCAGCTGGCGGCAGTGCGTCAACGCCATGCGCACTGGTTGCAGAAAAAAATGGCCAAGTCTATCACTGATCTCCACAAAGCTGCAACATTCTTGTAGCCGAAATTTAACCAGTTGCGGATGCTGCCCGCTGACCAACGGGTAAATGTCAGTGCTGGGCAAGCTACTTGGAAAATGTAGTGAGCTAAGCTACCAGTTACTTCACATTAAATGAAGCTTCACTACCCTGAAGCTACCCCCCTGGGAAAATGTAGCAAGCTAAGCTACATCAATAGTAGCTTGCTACATCCAAGCTACTTTTTTATTTTTAACCAGTTTTATTATGTAATTATTTATTCAGTTTCAATTTATCATTTTGGTAATTATAGGCAATACACGCATAATGTAGGCCTAGGTACCTTACATTTTGGGGCTGTTTGGTGGACAGGTCTTATCCTACTCCCAGAATAAAATGCATGTTTGAGCTGCCTTTATTTAAAAACACCTGGCCCTGACATATCTTAACTAGGGGTGGCACGGTTCATAAAAAAAATCCGAACCGTTCGGTTTGCTTGTCTCGGTTCGGAGCGCCTGTGTGTCGTACGGTTCAACGGTTCATGGCATGCGCAATGTATGTAGCCTCGTGCCCTGTATGTGACCTCAGATAGCGTGTTCCCCTTTCGCGAATAGCGCGAAAAAAGAGGTGACTGGTGTGGAGAGTGAGTGCTGCCGGTCATGTTACGTGTAGAAATGGTAAGAGGGAGAGAAAAAGAAGTCTGCCCGCAGTTAGAGGATGCGCCAGCGTCGTATAAGTTTGGTGTGTGGAAACATTTTTTATTTCATGTTACCTATGATGACAGCGGAAATAAAACAATAGATAAAACTGCAGTCTATGGGTTGAATGTGTTCGAACAGCCACACGCGACAGCCTTCTCTCCGACCATTTATCTAATCTGAGGTAATGAACACTCTTTTACGTCTTTTCGTATTCAGCGCTATTTTTAGCCTTTCGTTGATAAAACGAAAGCGGCTGATTTCCGCGTAGTTTCATTTTGCTAGCGTGTGAAAGTTGCGCGATCTTATTTCATAAACTGCCCCTTAAAGTAATCAGGACAGAAGTGGTCAAAAGACAAAAGAGACGGATTTAAATATTACAGGTGTAAACGTTATGTTTCTCTCTCGTCCACATATACTCTGCATTATTTAAGCATCCTCTCAGTGATAAATCTTAAAGCTACACTGAAGTTGGCATTTTGATAAATGCAAGTTATCTTTGTGTGCTAAAAATGCACACAAAGTTCATGTAGATGGCAATACACATTCTCTTTTTTGCCAAATAAATGAAAAGCATGTTGAACTCATCAATGTCTTCCCTCTCGGTGTGTCAAAATCTCGCCTGGTGCCCGTCAAAGCACATTCTATTAATAATTTCAATTGTAATATTTATTACATGTTTTTTATATTAGCTTGGCTTGATGACATAACCAAATCAGAGGTAGAGCACGAGTCTTCACAGAATGCGAGTGGTAATGTTTTGTGTGAATGAAAGCTGCACAACTCGAAAATACGGAACAAACGACATCCTGTGTCGATTCAAATGACGCGCTTATTCTCAAATTCAGGACGACTTCAGAAATGTTTGGAAAATTGTAGCTTGTGTGGAAGCTACCTCACTACTTGGTCAAAAAAAGAGCTTAGCTACTGAAAAGCTATTTGATTTAGAAAGCAGCTAAGCTACCACCAAGCTACTGAAAAATGTAGTTAAACTACTAGCCTCGCTACTTGTAGTGAAGCTACTGCCCAGCACTGTTCGTTAGTCTGTTCGTTCAAAGTTCCTGTACGTCGGACACTTATGAATTAACAACTCAATATGTCAGGCATCTGAACCTGAAAAATCCTGCTTCAGACATGGCCACAGTCCGTCGGGCCTTAAGTTCATCTACACGAATGCTCACAAACAGTTTAAAATATAACACTGTCACAATACGTCGGACACACCACACTGTATTATATTTTACAACAGTCTACCTAGCTGTAGCACTTCAGGGGTAACAACAGATATCAAGTTTAAAACACAGCTGCAATACCTCGAGCAAACGCAAACTGGTTCAGGTTTTTGTTTTAAACTTCACAGACACGGTGCATTGGGCTCTCTACACAACAATTTCAGTTACTTTAGGAATTCTTTTGTTATAATTCTGCAACCGCACTACGTTGGGTTACTTCTATTTTTTCTTTAGAATCTTAACAGAAATTAAAACAATTCCAAACCAAGTTTCTTTTAACTTGAAGGTCTCACAACTTTGGAGGCCACACTCCTTTGGGCCTAAACATTTGCTACACCAATACTCACAAATAGATTAAAATATAACACTGTCACAGTACGTCGGACAAAACCACACAAATAGATTAAAATATAACACTGTAAGGTAAGGTAAGGTAAGGTAACTTTATTTGTACCCGAGGGTAGATTTTGGTTGCAGGTAAAAAGAATGGATTTTTTACACAGATACACACACTTAGGCAACATTGACAAAAAACAGTGACATAACAGTAATACGAGTGCTTCAGACAAGGATACAGATAAATAGATAAAAATATACATCATATTATTAATATCAGTTTCAGTAACTGATATACAAAAAAGGATGTATTTTAAAGATTACAGGAAACTATAAGAGTCAAAATTAGCAATAAATAAATACATAAAATACCTGAGGAAAGCTGTCATTTAATTTGGTTTTAATTTAAGTGCTATTTAACATTCTAATAGCTGAGGGAACAAAACTGCCTCTGTATCTTTTAGTTTTGCAAACAGGCATTTTATATCTGCGGCCTGATGGAAGAGGCTGAAATTCACCATATAGCTGTCACAGTACGTCGGACAAAACCACACTACGTCGGGCTTCTGTGTTATCTCTTAAACTATCTAGCCACAGTACTTTGGGCTTACAACACTATATATCACGTTTAAAACTCTGCTACAGTACGTCGAGCAAAACCACACTGCTTCGGGTTTTTAGATTTAAACTTCACAGAGCCACCGTGCGTCAGGCTCTCACTACAAGAAGTTTCAGTTACTTTAGAAACTCTTTTGTTATAATTCTGCCACCACACTACGTCGGGTTGATTCAGTTACTTTAGAATCTTAAGAGAAATTATAACAACACAACACCACGTTTCAGTTACTTTAGAAACACACCAACTGAAACACTTCAATTACGTTAGAAACAAAAATTCCAATACAACTCTGCCACCACACTGCGTCGGGTTAATTCAGTTTCGTTAGAATCTCAAACAGAATTGTATAAAATAGGCTTAAGAACTCCTCCTGCTAAATTAAACAAACTAAATTCCTTACTCTCCTTACAATTTTCTTTTCTAGATTTTTTTAAACAAGGGGGTTCCCTAAAACAAAACAACATTAAAGAAGAAAAGTCTGTCTTTCTTACCTTTCCGCACTTTTTTTTTGTTTTTTGGAAATCCCTCGCTGCTCGGCTCGCCAGTGTAAGAAAAAATGATGAGGACGTAGAAAATCTTGATGAAAGTAGTTTATTGTGGTAGCAGTAACAAAGCACGTCGTACTTTGGGTTCAGCGGAGTCAGATTGAACCCTCAGCAAAGTCAGTCTTAACACTTTATAGTTTCAAACCTGTTTTCCCACCCCTAATGCTAATAAAGTATCCCTTTAAATGTAAATTAAGACTAATACTACAAATGACCTCTATATCTCTCACTGTGCCCAAATGGGTCATTGTATATATGATCAGATTATCTTAGTACCCAACTGTGTGCTCAACCAAGTGGTCAGATAATGTTAAGATAGATGTCTTTTATTTTCATGAACCCTCTTTGATCTGTGTTGGTTCAAGAAGTCTCACATTTGACCAGTCACGGAAAGTAGGGACACAAGTCGGATCTGGGGCATTTTGAGTTAAGCCCGGCATACACTGTGCGATTTTAAATAGTCTTTTAGGATTGTTGCTTACCACACTGTGCGATTAAGATCGTAATTAAGTTCATGTCACACTATATGATCTCAGTTTCCATCAATGTCAGACTGTACGAGTTTAAAGACTTTTAAAAATCGGACGCACGCAAACAAACGCATCCGCAGTTTTACGTCATCGATCGACGACGGCTGGAAAACACACGCTGAAGGGAAGGCTAACAAACCGAAACAACATCTACTGTTCATTTTAATCATAACTTGTCTTGAGCATAAAAATAAGAAAAAATGAAGGAGACGAGTACCTGGCATTTGAATTTCCAGCGCGATTTCTCTCCAGGCTGCTCCATTTTTATCCTATCATGGTACAGTGGCGATGACACGTTGTACAAACACTCTTTATTGTTTCCATAACTCCACAAGTTTCTCCTCCTGCTGTACAGGCTACCTGGTTCTTTTTGTCTGCGTTGATTTGTTGTTGTCACCGCACTAATTGCGTCATCGGGTTCTGTGCTTCTATTAGTTATTGAGCTGCCGGTTGTCGTAGGGAGATGTCACACAGCAGGATTGTATCTCAAAATTTCTGACACTGACAGAATTTTGTCGGAGGATAATTTTGATCGCAACGGTCATTAATCGGCTGTCTGTGAACATGTCAAACTAGCGATCAAAGACGACGAAATCGTTTAGGATTTCAAAATTTGTCCCAGACAGCTAAATCTTGTCTGAAATCTCACGGTGTGCACCGGGCTTTATTCACAGATTCATTCTGAAAGTGCAGTTTCTAAGCTTTCCAACGATGTGTAACACATGGAAATCTGATAAGATTTGGAGAAGTTGTGGCCATTTGAATATAGGAACTCAGAAATACTCAAACCGAGAAAATCGAGACGAAAGGGACTCTTCTTTCCAAGTGGGGGAGACAATAGGGCTCATTTACATCTCATTTAGCTAAGCCATACCTCTGTAAAGCCGTTTTGAGATACAGATGTTCTAGCACAGGGGTCTTCAACGTTTTTTGGGTCGCGGACCCCTTAGATGAAAGAGGCATGGAGCAGGGACCCCCTAATACTAAATGTGTAAAACAGAGATATTTAAGTAAGCAGTAAGGTACGAGAGGCTGCCTTTTCGTATTAGGCACAACGCAAAGTGGAGTAAAGTACAACTGATGACCAATCAGAATCAAGGACTGGAACTGTTTTATATATAGAAACAAACCATATTGTCACACAGCCATACTATATTAACATGCATCAAATAGAGTTTGTTTTTATATTAATATAATAATAATAATAATAATAAAAATTAAATAATATTATTTTAAGGTATTTGCAGTGTAATATATTTTCATTTTACTGTGAATTAGACAAGGGCTTTCAGTTTATAAAGATGACTGATCATGGTGAATGGCACAAAGACTCCATTCTGCTGGGGATAGAGGTTGTGCTACTTTATAATTTTGAGGTCTGTTACCTTTCTCGTGTATCATCATCACGAGTTTGAGTAACGCAGGTTTATTTTCTGCATAGCTTCATATCAGACTCAGGAGAACAACATGCAACGAGTCCGCGCGCATCCCTTTGGGGCAACTTTTTGAAAGGCGGATTTCAACCTGACTATAAATCTTGCACAAATTTAAGCACCATCACGGTGCGCGTTTCATTCATTTTTAAAATCGAGCGATAGTTTTGTCACAGTTTAAAATGCAGACGCGGTGTGGTGTCATTTGCCTGTTGAATTAGCGCTTTAAATCTGAACCGCGTGAAACAGCCGTCCAAGTTCAGAAATATAGAAGAGACAACATGTCGCAATGATTCTAAAATGACACTCTGAAAGAAAGACACACATAAGATTTACCTGTTTTATGATGACTTTCTGTCGCTATTGCTGCTTCCTGAGTGGACATTTATAATCTTTAGATATTTTATTTTGGTCCGCTGGCTAAACGGAACGCGCGCCTTCAAACCTATGCGGCCACGCACGTGCACAACTTAAAGGGGACATGTAATGTTTTGTACATGTATTTTAATTTTTTAACCAAAAAATAGCTTGTAGTTAAACATCATTTGGCGGACCCCCTGCAGTTCCGTCACGACCCCCTGGGGGCCGCGGACCCCCGGGTGAAGACCCATGTTCTAGCATGATATGTAGTATTTTATGACCAAATAACAACATGCAAAAATAAACATGTCTCATTTTACCTATGTGGCGATCACAAGTCGACTCCAGTCTGTTTCAGATTATCCAATGACCATTTTTGTTCACAAATGCGTATAATCCGTGAAATATAGATTGTTTACATCAGATTTCGCATGAATGTCGGGTAATACAATATAATATACAATCTGAAGACTATTTACATCGTAACATGTAAGGGTATGCTCTTTGAGGTAACGTTTAGTAAGTGACCATAGACCTGCATTATATGACTGACAGACAACAACGGTTTGACCTAAAAATATCAAAAGTGAAACTACTGCGGAAACCAAGACACCTACATCTTGGATGCCCCTGAAGTAAGCTAAAACATATCAAAATTTAATTTCAAAGTGAACTATCCTTTTAATTATAACAATCATATTAATAATAACAAAAAAGAGCAGGAAGCACCAATAAACTATATATACATAAAAATTATTGAATTAAATATATTAATTATTTTCTGATGATTTTATCATTGCATACAATAGTAGAACTATTTAGTTAATCATGTTGCACATCAATGGATGAACTATCATATGTAGAGATGCTCCGATCGATCGGCCGCCGATCGGTATCGGTCGACAATGGCATTAAATGACTCGAGTTTTGAGCGTTTAAACGTTCATTTTCCTCACAACTGCTCTTGTCTGCGTTCAGCCGCCGCACGCACACACAGCAGCCTGTCATCAGTGCACGTGAACAGAGCGATCTCTCTCACGTCTTAAAGCTACAGTATTATAATTCATCTCTCAATAAAATCACTCTCGGCTCTTGACTAAGGAACTGTTATACTTCATACGAATGTGTGTATATTTAATACATACAGTAAAGACTGTGAAGTGTTTTATTTTTTAGTACTTTTAGGAGACAAACATTTTTAAAGAGATTAAATATCTCTTTGCAGAAGAGTGCTAATTTATTTGATTCTCTATTAAAACAATAATATACCCAATTACTGTAAGTAATATAACAAAGGCAACATCTGTGGTATTACATTATCTAGAAAAAAATTAACAGTTACAGTCATCAAATAGCTTGCATATCAGCTACAAAAATTGGAATTGGTATCGGACGATCGCAAAGATAACAGATCGGTAATTTGTATCGGCTGCAAAAATCCTGATCGGAGCATCCCTAATCATATGGATATAATGATTAACTAAACAATATGTATTATATAATAGGTGTATTTAATGTAATTGCCTTCATAGCTTCATTCTGTATGTTTTTAAAAAGACTACAAATGTTTTCATAAAACTATAACATTAATACCATATCATAGGCACAATTAGTTGGTTCAACAGCCTATTCCTTAAGTATATATGAAGAGTTTGGTTCCAAAACGCAATAAATCCATTTTGACAAATTTTGGTAAAAACGTGTTTTCTATACCAAGAAAGTGACAATATGAAAACAACTATTTTCTGTTACAAACTTTCACATAGCATCTTTAGGTTATAAAAACATAAAAAATTCAAATCCATAAGTTGATTTTCAAAGATTTATTATAAAAACGGATTATCTTTTCCACAAAATGCAATAAATCCATGACAAGTTTTTATTCAAAATGCTATAAATCTATTGAATCAATAGCCTATATAAATGTGCATTCATCTTTGCCATGTTATATTCATTTAGTTGACTAGTTGTACACACTAATTAAAAATATAAACATTAATGTCATTAATCAAAACACTTACTTTGTCATATTAAGATCATTGTCATTGCGGTTACGTCGTCGCTTAACGTCTTTCACAGAGATCAGCTGTAAAATGTTTTTGGTCCTGCTCGATTTTCGTTGACTTTGAGTAAAATTATGTAAAGTTTTTCATAAGATCCTCTGGGGTCAATGTGTTAGCATGAGAAGCTTGATGCTGTCGGGAGAACAAGCACCCGTCTCCCGAGTGCCTCTCAGGGAAAATATTAGATGCTGATAGCTTACGTTTCTTTCCCATCACAGAAAACCATCACAGGTTTAGCGATGCAATTAAAGTATTATTTTGTTTTGTTTGTTGATCACGAAGTACAAAGTAGATGGGGAAAACTAGGACTCCGTGTACTCAACGCGTCCGCCATTGTTTGTTTACATTGCGTGACTGGTGGGCTGTAATATCAGAAATGGATTTATTGCGTTCTGTAAAAAAGGAGCAGTGGCGTTTATCGCATTTTGGGGAAAAAGGGAGAAAAGATGACACATAACACGGCGGATATTGGATTTTGTGTAAAATTAAGAATTTACTTTTAACTACTGACCTGATATAATACTGATTTGGCAGTAACTCATTTTTTTCAAAAATGACGTTTATCGCGTTTTGGAACCAAACTCTTCATATGTCCCCAAGACAGGCATTTAAGCATACCCGTGTGTATATGAACATTTCTGTGTAATAAATAAGTCGCAAAAAATAACTTGATCTGTTACTTGTTGCGAGCAGGCGGCTGTGTGCGCGTGCATAAGAGCACACTGAGTGAAGACCAAAGTGGTCAAGTTCTTTATGCTTTAAAGTGGCTTGTATTTTTAAAATGACATGACTTACAATGACGTGCAAATGCCAGCTCGGTCAATTGCCTGAAACAGGTGCTAAACTCTTGTATTGCAGTGTCAACTCACAGAGCGAAATCATTGCAAAGCAGCTCGAGTTAGCAAGCGCTTTCTGCGGTGTCTTCAGCCTCCTGCGCTGATTGGCCGGACTCATGACTCCCAACAAATCAGATGGGCGGTAGGCGGGCATTGCTGTAGGCAACTGAATAGAGTGCCCTGTTCCGTGTTCCGATGGCTCTCACTAAATCCATGGCTGCGTCAAAGCCGAAATAGTGCATTTCAAAATGAAATTACATTATCGGCAAATAGGCTTTTAAAATGGCCGATGTCGATAGTCTGCAAAATGCTTAATATCGACGTCTTTAATCGGCCAGATCGATAATCGGTCGACCCCTAATTTTAACCACAGATTCTTCCCAGCCAAACATTTAGTATACCCTCCTTGAAAATGTCTCCTTCACATTTAGTATACCCTCCTTGAAAATGTCTCCTTTGGTAGTGAAAACAGCACAAACTGAAAACAGCATGATATTAGGGCTGGACGATATGGCCAAAATTTTTATCATGATATACTTCTTAATTTCGGTCGATACAGTATAAATCCGATAACGGTACGCATTTTAAATAAGCCTCAGGAAATACTGCCAAGAATGCCTGCAATGGATGTCTTAACCAAAAACAAACCTCCGAAAAAAATTATTTGCCAATAAAACCTTCTCCTATAAAACTATATTATATTTTAAATGAAAAGGGATAAATATATAATACGTGTTAAGTCTTCATACAAAAAAGTGATATCACTGTCCAGTAAACCAGACTTTCAGGCTCAGCTTAATAATATTATAAGTGCACCCTGAATGTCAGTCAGTGTTAAATGCTGTAATGCAGGGGTCTCAAACTTAAATAGGCTTGGGGCCATTTCTGTGATCGACATTTCATAAAAGGGACAAAAGAAGAGCTATTTTAACATTAAAAAAGACAATTATTTATTTTACATTTATAAACTATTATGCATTTTTTGCCACCAGGTTGTGTTTTGATATATTATGGACTTATTCAGTCACAGTATTGACTTTCATAGTTCCATCTGTGTTAGTCCATAGTTTTGATCAATTTGCTATTAGTAATATGGGGAGAAAATATTATATAAAGTCAATGTGACCCTAAAACTTTTCAATGGTAGTATTTAATGTTACATACTCTTAGAAAAATAAAAAATATATGAATCTACTTGTAATTGCTTAGCAAGCTAGATAGTGATATATTTACGGTAATACTAGACATTTAATTATATTATACATATTACTCATAACCAGGTGACACAGCAGCATACATACTTATCTTTTCTCCTCATCTTTACCCTTTTCTAACCATGGCACTTTATGGCTTAAGCCTATTTTTTTCTCATCAGTAATTTAGTTTGTGTTGCATCACATCTCCTGGGGCCTCATTTATAAAACTTTGCGTAGGATTTGCGTCAGAAGTGGCGTACGGATGAAACATAGGACGCGCGTACGCACAGAAATAATCGGATTTATAAAACTGTGCGCATGTACATCATACGCATTTTTCCCTTAATAAATCACAATCAATTCTAAATGTAGCGCAGCTTTTGCGGCTTCATGACACGCCCAAAGTTATCCATAAATAGTCTGTGAAACGCCCACAAGTTAATATGCCTTGATTGCGAAATCATGGCAAACACAGAGAGGAAATCAAAAAAACGTAACTTCACTCAATGTGAAGTAGAAGGTGGAAAAGAGGAGAAAAATGTTGTTTGGAGGGCACAGTGTGGGCATCACTAATGCCAAAAAAGGCACTTGAGTGACATTGTTTTATCAAAAATAAAACACACTAAAGGCATATGCATGAATACCATAATTCCGTAGATTATGAAGATATGGTTTACTATGAAAACAACTTTCCCCAGTGGACAATTAATACATCTATATATTTATTTATCTATCTATCTATATATCTGCTTAATTATCTATCTATCTGTCTATGTAATTGCATCTATATCTGCTCCGCCAGACGGACACATTGACGAGAATATCAGTTTTGTACATTATTTCGTTCTGTGAATTATATTCTTTATGAGGATGAATTGCACAACATGCCAATATTATTGCAGAACATATTTCACTTTTCTTTTAGCAAATATGTGTTCATTTGAATTTCTGTTGTAATTTTCGATTTCTTTATTTTTTTGTTTCACTGCTGATCGATTAAACGGGTGTTCGTGTAGGCTGTTAATTGTAAGACTTGCTTTGTGAAGTCTTCATGTTATTTATGAGAGGCAGTGTTGTCACTTTCATGTGTTTCTTCCATCTGCCGACGGTGTCGCCATTTCTCATTTCACCCGTTTTTGTGTGTACGCCTGGGTCAGAGCTTGCGTGATGGACAGCACATTTTCCCGTCAAGTTTGCTTTTTATAAATTACAACTATTGCGTAGAGAGTGGCGTACGCCTTCTTTTGTGCGTACGCAACGTTTATAAATGAGGCCCCTGGTCTCTCTCTCCCTATATGGCGTCGTCATTGGAAGCTGTGACTTGACGCCAACTAACCCCGCACCTCCTTCTCGGACTTCTAAGTGACAGCTCTTCTCTGAACAAACACTCTAAACTCCCAAATATATTAATTGATCGCATGGTGACAATGATATGATTTGGCGCGAGGTACAGATGAGCGATTTAAATCCGCATTCCATTTGCTCATCGTCTCATGGTTGCTTAACTACAAAAGACGCCAACACGTTTTATAGGGAAGTTGCGCCTTGACCCACGTTTAACATGTGTTTTTACGCGTGACATGTGAACGGCCACGGGAAGCCATAAATTATATAGAAATGCGTTTAGAAACCATATCACAGTTATCGAAAAATATTATACTGCGAGATATATTGATATTGAATTATTGTCCAGCCCTACATGATATGATGTTTACACACTAACTAGCTGTGGGCAGGTCATGGTTTTCGTTTCTCCCGCAGGCAAGGCTGTAGGCGGAGATTAGTATCTCGTGTGACGTCCAAGTGTTCGTGTGACGTGGAAAATGTCAGGCAGGAGAATCAGTCCATATAACGACTCGTTTCAGCGAGTCAGAGTGGACTCCCTTCTTTAGAAGCCAATAACTTTATTAATCGTGCACTTTTTGGTTCAACTACTTTGCACATTGTTTACATTGATGGACAGCTACATGAGACACTGCAATACAGGTCAGTTTCGATTTTGGATCTGTGTGGCTCTTCAATAATAACTGAATGATGACTATGTATATCAGGGTTCCCCGGGTCTTATCCTGGAGGTAAGGAACACTGCAGAGTTTACGTCCAACCCTAATCAAACTTACCCACCTGTGATTTTCTAGTGATCATGAAGACCTCGATTAGCTTGCTCAGGTGTGTTTGATCAGCGTTGGAGCTAAACTCTGCAGTGCTCCGGCCCTCCAGGGTAAGATTTGGGGAACCCTGATGTATTTATAACATCTGTAAAAAAAACTCTACGTTACAATAACACTTGTGTGTTTGTGTGTGCTTAAGAGAGTATGTATGTTTGTTCTCTAGAACCGGGGATTTGTACATGTACATTATTTTCACATTAATATTGGATGCATTTTTTGTGACAAATTAAACTATTAAAAAATTGTAACTTGTCTTATTCACATTGTAGCGTCGTTTAGACACAGAGGATCAAAAACAGTAAATCTTTTAAACACCTTCAGAAAAAAACAGATCAAGCCCAGATTTCCGTATTCAAATTTAGACTATTTAGGAAGTCAGGGTTGAGACGAATGGCACTGAAAACTAAAAAAATGACTAACCTTAAAACCAGGAATTACTGAAGGCAGTGGAGGACGAGGTAAAATCTAATAAATTAAAGAAAGAACATTAATATGTTATTTGCAATTATTGACACACAATATTACAGTACAGTCATTACCAAATGTTGAGAATTATGTTAATAAAAGTCAAACTCCAAGAATGTCATTACCAAATGTTGAGAATTATGTTAATAAATGTCAAACTCCAACAATGCCAATAATCTAGACAAGCAAATAGGTGAAAGTTATTACATGCGTGTGTATAGATATGCAGTCTTGAATACTGCCCTACAAAGCCAAAGCGCAGTAACTATGCACTTGGTCAAAATTGAGTTAAGGGTTGAAATAGGCTTTGTGAGATCTATTGTGTCTTGTGACAAAGTCTCCTGGTTCAATTTTGTCCCATTTTAGAGAAACGTGTGTGCCAAAATTGCAGTAACATGTTTGACTGGATGGTGTAAAAAAACTTTAAGGGCATTTTTCTCGGTTTCAGTGTTTGTGTATGTAGCAGGATTAGGTGAGCTGTGATTGACAGCTGATATAACCTATCAGGAAGGGGCAGTCCCTTTTTAAGCGCTGATTGGCTGCTCCCTGGAATGCGTCATGTCCTGTGTTTCCCCGGGGTGTTTTTAACGATAGCGACAGGTGAGCTTTGTTAATGTGCTGCTGTTCATAGTTTTAATTCTTGTATGTTATTTAAAACTAATGTTGCGTTGGTTTTAGAGCGTTTGTCTATCGTGCTGGTGCCTTCCTGTACTTGAGTAGATTAAATGACTGTTTACCCTCAGTTAGCTGTTGTTTACCTGATGTTGGTAAACCTGTGCTGTAAACTGTAATGTGTCTGAGGTGATGCCACTGTTTGGTAAGTGTCCAGCACGTAGTCGTAATGTTTTAGTAATGACGTTGTGATTTAGGTTTAATATATTTCATTTATTCATTTTAGGATTCTCCCTTTTGTTCTACGCCGTGCTTCCTCTGTTGCTGCAGTTTGATTTTCGCGCTGCTGTGTCGTACCGCTGACGCGACGTCACTATCTTTACCGTGATACCATGGACTGTATACTGTCTGGTTTCTAAGCTTTACTGCAAAATTCTATTTCTCAGTGGAGGATTGTCCACCACAGTGAAGCTGGCGTATGGACTTTGTCTTCGCGTCGTATGATTTCTTCTGTGTAGCCCATTTGCCATTTATTACTGTGTGTTATTTTGCTTTCAGGGGCTGGGGGTTTCCACGGGCAAAGGATCTTGTAATGGTGGTGGTACAGCGTCAACGGTTGCCGTACTACACATTTTTGATGTGTATGAGTATGTGCTCTGAATTCACGGTGTGGTGTGTGCGTGCTTTTTGATAATTTGCGCCAGTGATCACTCCTGTGGGAACCTCAGCCCTGTAAGTTGATGCATTGTGTTTTTATTTGTTATGTTGACTGTTGCCAGTCACTGTATTCTTTGCAAAATTATATTTTCTTTTCTACAGTCGTTTTGTACTTTTGTATAATTTTGTTTTGTGTGATGATGTGATGTTTTATGTAATTTGTTTTGTGTCTCTTATTGTTGGAATATATAAGAGCTGTATGGAGTAACATCAGTCTATGCCTGTTTTAAGACATTCTCATACCTCAATGAAGGTTGCAAAAATAAATCTTATATTTTTGTATTATACCCACGTCTCCTGCTCTCTTGTTCTGAGGAATGAACTTGTGTGCCTTACCACCTTTTTGGGTGTAAGGATTATTTCCCTGGGTGTAAGTCCCGGGGTGGCGTAGTCGGAGTTTTATGCAAAATCTTTGCTTTCGTCACGAAGCTTTCCCCCAACCCCCTCGTCATGCCACATTTTGGCGTATAGTCGGCAGGATCCTCGAATTTTGAGTGCAGAGACGTGGGTATTGTTTTTTTTATTTTTGTGTATGTGGGTATTGTTTTTTGTTTATGTCTTGTAGGATCCAGACAGCGGCAGTTTTCGTGTTGGAATCCCAGCACAATTTGTTGCTGGGCTTGCGTGGTTCGATCGTTTGCGGTAAGTGGTCCTTGGTTCTAGGAACAGAGGACGAATCACACAGGTTAATACATTTAGAGGCTCCGTAGAGGTAAAATGTGTTATTGGGTTAAGAACAAGAGGGAGAATCTGAATGTATTAAGTAGAGGGCCAGTTGGGTTTTTATGGGCATGTTGTGAACATTTGGGCACGTCTGGCATGGCGTATCATTAAAGGCACCATACAATTGGTTGTCGTACCCTAATCATTCTGTATGATTCGTACAGTTCTGTTATGTTTGAAGGTAGGGTATTACCGAGAGGGTTTGGCCTGTGACTTCAACTTTATGAAGGGGTGGGGAGGTACAAATCGGTCCCATGTCATTTATGGTCAGATGGGGTCCCTCAGAAACCTGGGGTGGAACCATCTGAAGAGTTTATTGGTAGGAGATGTACCCCCCCCAGGTCAGTCATTTTCGGATGGGGTCCCTCAGAGTCTGAGGTGGAACCATCTGATGAATGTTATAATGCAGGAGATGTATTCCCAGGTTAGTCAATTTAATGTTGGGGTTAGGAGGTACTAATCGGTCCCAGGATATTAGTTGTCGGATGGGGTCCCTCAGAGTCTGAGGTGGAACCGTCCGATGAGGGTTATTGGTAGGAGATGTACCCCCTCAAGGGAAGTTATTTCCAGATGGAGAAAAACCATCTCATACATTTTATTGCACCGGGAAGCTCTTGTTTTAGTCATCTGTTACTGGAGAGGACGTCAGGTCAGTACTCCAACTGATACCACTTCTTGTAATTGGCAGGCACAGTGGTTGTGTCTTGCGGAGTGGATTGTAAATTTGGTGCCTTGTTCCGACCTTGGGGCTGAGCACCCTGAGGTGGGTTTTGTTTAGTTCACCGTCGGGGCGACGTTGCAGAAACTCGGGGTGGATTGTAGCAGGATTAGGTGAGCTGTGATTGACAGCTGATATAACCTATCAGGAAGGGGCAGTCCCTTTTTAAGCGCTGATTGGCTGCTCCCTGGAATGCGTCATGTCCTGTGTTTCCCCGGGGTGTTTTTAACGATAGCGACAGGTGAGCTTTGTTAATGTGCTGCTGTTCATAGTTTTAATTCTTGTATGTTATTTAAAACTAATGTTGCGTTGGTTTTAGAGCGTTTGTCTATCGTGCTGGTGCCTTCCTGTACTTGAGTGGATTAAATGACTGTTTACCCTCAGTTAGCTGTTGTTTACCTGATGTTGGTAAACCTGTGCTGTAAACTGTAATGTGTCTGAGGTGATGCCACTGTTTGGTAAGTGTCCAGCACGTAGTCGTAATGTTTTAGTAATGACGTTGTGATTTAGGTTTAATATATTTCATTTATTCATTTTAGGATTCTCCCTTTTGTTCTACGCCGTGCTTCCTCTGTTGCTGCAGTTTGATTTTCGCGCTGCTGTGTCGTACCGCTGACGCGACGTCACTATCTTTACCGTGATACCATGGACTGTATACTGTCTGGTTTCTAAGCTTTACTGCAAAATTCTATTTCTCAGTGGAGGATTGTCCAGCACATTGAAGCTGGCGTATGGACTTTGTCTTCGCGTCGTATGATTTCTTCTGTGTAGCCCATTTGCCATTTATTACTGTGTGTTATTTTGCTTTCAGGGGCTGGGGGTTTCCACGGGCAAAGGATCTTGTAATGGTGGTGGTACAGCGTCAACGGTTGCCGTGCTACACATTTTTGATGTGTATGAGTATGTGCTCTGAATTCACGGTGTGGTGTGTGCGTGCTTTTTGATAATTTGCGCCAGTGATCACTCCTGTGGGAACCTCAGCCCTGTAAGTTGATGTTTTGTGTTTTTTTTTATTTGTCATGTTGACTGTTGCCAGTCATTGTATTTTTTTGTAGAAATTTATATTTTCTTTTCTACAGTCGTTTTGTACTTTTTGTAAAATTTTGTTTTGTGTGATGATGTGATGTTTTATGTAATTTGTTTTGTGTCTCTTATTGTTGGAAATATATAAGAGCTGTATGGAGTAACATCAGTCTATGCCTGTTTTAAGACATTCTCATACCTCAATGAAGGTTGCAAAAATAAATCTTATATTTTTGTATTATACCCACGTCTCCTGCTCTCTTGTTCTGAGGAATGAACTTGTGTGCCTTACCACCTTTTTGGGTGTAAGGATTATTTCCCTGGGTGTAAGTCCCGGGGTGGCGTAGTCGGAGTTTTATGCAAAATCTTTGCTTTCGTCACGAAGCTATCCCCCAACCCCCTCGTCATGCCACATGTAGTTACTGCACTTAGCCTTTGTAGGGCAGAATACATGGGACATTATGGGGTGGTTTCCCAGACAGGGATTAGTTTAAACTAAGACTAGGCCTTAGTTTAATTAGGAAATATAACTAGTTTCAACAAACATTCCTTACTAAAAACATTACGTGGCGGTTTCCCGGACAGGGATTAAAGTAGTCCTAGACTAAAATAAATGTTAGAGCTGTCCAAACTGAAAACAACTTGCACTGATATTGTAATGACTGGATGATAAGAACAGGAAGCAAATGCAGGATGAAATGAACAAAGGTTTATTTAAACAAATGACACAGATGATATTGCTGAAATGGTTGGACAGACAAAGGCTGCGGTGACAATTCCTGGTGAACGTGGATGAAGTTTGGTTAACGGGTGAAACCGGATACACAAACAGGCAGAATTCCACGCGAAGACGAGACCACAGGAACACGAGAACACAGGTAAGACATGTAGCGTAATCATCTGGCAGTGGGAAGAGAGAATGGGTGAGTATATATGCCGTTTGGGTAACTACCACCAGCTGGAGCAAAGCAATCACGCACACCTGCACTCACTCAGATCATTAGCGATCAGACACGCACACACACACACTTCAGTCATACAGACAAACACAACACAGAAAGTCACGATGGACTTATCCTACCGTGACAGATATATCTAAAAATACATTAGTGTCCTTTGTTTAGCCTCAAAATGGACACCAGTAATGTTTTAAGTAACCCCGGATTTCCACAGACTGCGGAGCGGCTGCAGATCGCTCCGTTGCGTTACGGCTCCGCACTCTGCCGTCCGCCAATACCCACCAGTTCCGTATTTGTTGCAGAGCGGCTGCGTGCTGAAGTGACAAGGACCCGTGAGGTCTCGCAAATTCACGTGATGATACCTAGTTCTGTCTCTACACATTATGCCGTTGAATTATGAAGTTTTTACAAACCAGCCCAGATCACAACACGAGATCTCGCGTAGACATCAAATCCATCCACAGAGCAGTACATCAAATCCATCCAAAATTAAAAAAATAAGAAGACTGCTAAACCATTTATTGATGCTCTATCTTTAATGTATTTATTTTAAACTCCCCCTGGCTCTGTTCTTGTCTATTATTTGTTGTTTCTGTATACAAGACTTTATTTGTGTGTGTTTGTAATGTTTGTATTGCAAAGATTTAATTTTATTAAAAAAAACACAAGTTCTTGGTATGATCACGCGATAAAGTCATGGCTCCGCCCTGCGGAGCTGTCCGGCATCCGTCAAAAATAGAAGCTCTGCGTATTTGTGCCAGAGGGCTGCGGATGGCCCGAGCTGTGACGGATTCGGAACGCAGTCAGTGGAAATACACACATTGACTTGAATGGAAACCGATTGACTCCGCCGCCGTTCCGCAGCGGATCCGCAGCCGCTCCGCAGTCGGTGGAAATTGAGGGTAAGGCATGTTTGTTGAAAACTAGTTATAATTCCTAATTATACTAAAGCCTAATCCTGGCATAAAATAATCCCGTTCGGGAAACCACCCCTACTTGTGTGCATTTTGAACCAAAACAAAGAGCACTGATGTGTTTTAAGATGTCACTGCAAGTTGTTTTCAGTTTGGACAGCTCTGTCTAATCCCTGTTCGGGAAACCGCCCCTATAAATAACAAAGAGTCAACAAATCAAAATGATTCGTAGGCTACATAGTTCTGAAAGGTTCAGATGTTTATAGTGCTTTTCAGCATCCTTGCATGTTAACATACAGCCAATTATTGTTGTGCATTTAACGTTAAAAGTTAGCCTATACGATCTCTAGCTCTCACTCACACACCTGTTTATAAGGAGTAAAATACAAGTATACTTTTATTAATAATATAAATAGATAAAATCAGACATTGTTGAATTTATTAATAACGAATTAGATATTTGTATTATCCCAAAACAATTTAAATATACACTGTAAATGTGCATTTTGCATGTGGTGAGGGGCATAGCTGTATATGTAAACGAGTTATGTTGTCATTTTACTATTGTGATTCTGTAGCTGCTGGTGTTTAATTGCTAGCTATAGTATAGTGCATTAACTGTGGTAGTTAAAGAACTAAATGCTGATCAAATTGAATCAAAATGTTGATTAAATGTTTTGGGCATTTTTTGTGCCTTTGGGCGGGTTTTGGACAGTTTTTGGGGTAGACACCATGAACTCTATCTGGCAACACTGCATTTGAGCTTAGTTGGCCTCTTATATATTTCTGTGGGTGGAGGTTAGTAAAAAACACCTCTAATATTGACATCATTCAACCAGGAAGTAGGGGGCTGTAGTACCTCAGGAAAACTGGCACAACTGAAGGAAAACTGGCACTACTGAAACATAATTGAAAAAGAGCAAGATATTACAAACGTCAGCATATATTAAAATTTATTTTGTTTTCTTTGAGGTTAATCAAAACAAATACTTACTGTACAAAGATGCAAAGATGCTTGGTAAAATGGCTCTGAAAAGAGCCTTTGGGGTGTATGTAGGTCTTGTTTACAAAAACAGAAAGGAGAAAAAGTCGTCAAATATATTGCAAATGCCTTTGTAAATTAATATGCATTCAGTTTTCATTGATCTTTATTGACTAAACAGTATGTTAAGAACATGACAAATCAGTATGACTTCTAGATTGATCACTTACAAAAATCAGATGACAATCGATCACTGAAAAAACAGAAAAGACAACTATTCTATTTTGTTTAAATTCCAAAGGTTAATAAAGGCTCTTAATTTTATGAATAGATTGCTAGGCAAAGGGGTTCATTATCAAGTTATCATCATGTTAGTTTCCTTAATCATTTCTTTGTCTGACTGTCTAGTGCCTGTGCGCTTGTATTGAACTGAGCTCTTTGATTGACAGATGAACTTTTACCATAGAAGCCCACTTTTAAGCATGTCACTTAGACAAAATCGTTAAAAATGCATTCAGATGGTTTATATTATAAAAGGACGGATGTCATTTTTGTGTGGTAAAAAAAGGTAAATTTTACGATCGTTTATTTAGTTAAACATGGCTGTTATTAAGGAACGAGTTCCCCTCGGACTGAAAGAGATAAACGAGTTCCCCAAGACGGTCTAAAATAACTCACTTAAAAATATGTAATACGCGAACATATTAACAGTCAGTTAATAACAACTAACCAAGGCATCAGTTAGTTAATAACAACTAACCAAGTCTGAAAATAGCCTACGGAACGTTATCCTCCGCTGTGTCAAATTCTGTCATCCGTTTATCGAAAACAATTCTCAAAAAACTCGACGTTTTCTAACAAAAATATTTTTGACAATAAAATAAGTACACAAAACAAAATAAACACACACTGTTTGGAATGGATAAACATAACTTACCTGTTCACAGCAGGTTGAGTCCGTTGAGTACGTTTACGCTGAGGCGATGCTTAATTACGTCTGTTGTTGATCACGTGCAAAAAAAGATCACGCGCCACCTCTGCGCCACCTAAGCTTTTACACACCCTTGTGGTCAGGGACGTGCACAGACATTTTGAGGGGCAGGGGCTCAAGTGAAATAAAGGGCACCTTTCATAATTATGTATATTTTTTTTAAACAAAAAGTATATATATAAACACAATTCTGACTTCCTTTTTAAAAAAAATTATTAAAAACGTTAATTAATTTTATCTTCCTCAAACTCACGCAATTGTTTAATTTTCAAAAGATGTCTACAAAATAATCAGGTCACACAGACACCATGGTCTCCTTAGTAGTCTAGGTTTATAGAGCAGCAAAGGAGGCCATTACACAATGTGCATGTTTTGAAAACATTAAATTACACATTAATTACAAATTTGTTAAAATGCTAAACACAAAGTTGTGACTGCTGAGTTAGCGCTACATGCCAATAAATGCTATATCCTATGCTAGCGTTTAGCTGATTAGTTGTAACTCAAAATGTATTTTTGTCTGATAAGGGCTCAAAATATAAGGTCTGTTTACTAATGTGAGCTTCTGGCATGAGCCTCAGAGCAGAGCTCAACATTATTATTCATGACCCTTTCAAATAGGGCAAAAATAGACCATTTAATTAAAATGACGAATTCTAGGGTTGTAAATAGACATGTAAAAACGTTTCTGGATAATTTTTGCACTTAATAAAGCAACATACCTTCTATGTAATTGTCAAAGAACAATTTAACATATTATGACAACACATCCTATGGCACCTTTAATCTTAGGTTTCATATTTATTAGGGTTACACATGTCAGAAACAACAAATATAGATTAGGCCTATTTTATTTGTATTTTATATTTAAATTTTTTGTGATGTCAGTGAAAATACTGAACCATCAGATTTCTTCCCAATCTACTCCAGTACTCCAGTATAACACATTATAGGCTACTTATTTTAACAGCCATTACAAAAAAGGCAAACAAAAAAGCTTACTACTGCAGTTAGCAATTATTTTATTGTTCGTGCTTTCTTATTTTATG
The DNA here is from genome assembly GCF_027580225.2 of Misgurnus anguillicaudatus. Classification (NCBI taxonomy): domain Eukaryota; kingdom Metazoa; phylum Chordata; class Actinopteri; order Cypriniformes; family Cobitidae; genus Misgurnus; species Misgurnus anguillicaudatus. The sequence continues at coordinate 4,895,486 of NC_073356.2, read as the reverse complement.
AGCAGTCTGTTTAAACTACATAGGCCTACACTATACGGTTACAAGTTTGCAACTCTTCAGGTTAATATGGGATTGCCATGGAAAACAATGTCCCTAAATCGTTATGAGTAACAACGTGTCCCATATTTTGTGCATAAAACTGTTAATATAAGAATGCTTTCTTGCTCACACACTTACCGGTAGCTGCCTGCATAATCATGCACATGACCGCGTCTCGTTCAGGCTCAGCTTTGGCGCTTGAAGCACGAATGATGCAGCACGAGTGTAGACAAGCCAATCATAAAGCGAAGTAAGTTAGAGAGGCGGGACTAAGGAAAGGTAAAGCCAATCATATTAGCGATGTGAATTTTGGAGGCGGGACTCATCTGTTAACCGTTTGTGTGCCACAAATAGCGCTATTTTTCTTTATATAAGATTTTAAATCTCATTTAAATGATTCCTGAATAAATTTATGTTAAATTAAATAAGCAACAAGTAAAAAACACAAGAAACAGACAGACATCAGTTGTTATATGAATAAAGATCATATATTTTTTTAAAGCACCCCAGAAAAAAAGGGCACTTTCTCTCCAGGAATAAAAAGGGCAGGTACTCAAGCCCCCTTTGATGTCTATGTGTGCACGTGCCTGCTTGTGGTTAAACTTAAAATTGCAATGTTGATTATTTTTGTAAATCACACTTGAATTTGGTTTAAATTGCAAATTACACAAAAGAAATGCAGTAGATTTTGGCACGCGTTGTGAACATTCATTCATAAAAATATAACACATAGAACTCATTTGTCGTTTTTGTATTGCATAATTTTATATATTTTTTTCTGAACCTGTTTTGAACGTCTACATGACGTCCAAGAACGGACTCTCAAATATTGAACTGCATATCAACGTCCAAAAGACGTCGTAGTCAGATGTCCAAATACTGTCCTGGATCTGCACGTCGTTTAGACTGCTTGATAGACCAATCTCCTGTAGGAGGTCCTAACAGGTTTCTATTGTTTGTAGGCCTTTTGTTATCATGTATAAAGTTCTGTCCCACAGACAGAACTTTGGGTTAAGAATGTAGAAGGTTGACACGACAACATCGCTCCTGAAGAACTATGCTACATAAGAACCTTCATTAAATCTCTTTTCCCCACGTGCACTTGGTCCTGCTTATTATTTTACGTATTAGATACATTCTAATACGTTGGCGAGCCATGAAAGACTGAGCAGCCAAATTCAAGAAAATCTAACAATTTGGCGGAGCCAGCCAGGAGAGACAGATAAGAAGAGCACTCATCACTGCAACAAGACGAGAACTGAAGAATTTTGAAGATTCTAGCTTCTGAAGATTATTGAAGACAAATCAACTATGTTTGTGAACTGTGTTTGTGGAAGCAACTACCTTAATGACTTTGTCTTAAAAAAATCTTCAATTGGTGAGTGAAACTTATCAGCTCTCTTAAAGAACTACTTAAGAAATTAAGCAGACCAATGTTTATGGTGTAGCATTGTTAATAATTTTAAGCTTGGTCCTTTTTCTGGAGTTTGTAGAAATTGTTAAACAATTTAGTCCATTCATCTAGAGATTGTAGAAGTATAAGCTTGGTCCTTTCTCTAAATGTCTGTAGGAATTGTTAAGAAACAATTTAGTCCGTTCAACTAGAGATTGTAGAAGTAGAAGCTTGGTCCTTTCTCTAAATGTCTGTAGGAATTGTTAAAGAACAATTTAGTCCATTCATCCAGAAACTGTAGAAGTCACAGAAATAGTTTGGGACTGATGTTGCTGCAAGATTTTAGGATTCTTGACTGGGTGCTAATCAGTAGCCACTATTTGGTTAGATTCTAACAAGGTTAGAAAAAGATGGTCTAGAACCAAAATTATGGAACTTTAAGTCAATTTGCCTTCCATTGAAAGATATGGAAAGTTCTGAGTGAAAAATAGAAAACTAAGAACTGTAATTGAGCATTCTGAAGGAGGATTCAGAAAGAATTTAAGATTTTAAACTGTAAAATCTAATGTTTATTGGTGTGCAAACTGTAGATGCATTTTATTCTTAATTGTTGTATTAAGAACAAAACAATAAGTTAGCGCAAACTAATTATTGTTATTAAGAGTACATTTAATGTATGTTTGACTGGGTTTGTCTGTATACTCTAAATGGTCAGTCTGAATAAGCACCTTTAACAGATCTAACACCTTTTATTTTGTTTTCACACCTCTGAGGGCACTTCTCCTGTACTGGCCATGGCTGAGTCTATGAAAAACAATGGTTGTGGATCTAACCTGAGACCCACTACAGAACGACATGGAACAGAACCTCCAAATGTAACCATTGATCAGATGATGGAAAATCTGAATGCATATTTGGACAAAAGACTGGAGATAAGGACATGCCATGATGACATCTGTAGGAAATACAGTCTCAAGCACTCAGAGAGTGGACAATGGGCTTTGCCAGACATCAAAAGGGCTTATGGAAAGATACAGCGGTTAAGGACAAACACCAGAAAAGATGGATGGTCTGTGATTTTGCTCATACAAATTCAACAGCACCTGCAGAAGTGTGAGATGGACAAACTACAATGTGAGATTGAAGCTGAGAAGGCTAAGGTTCGAGCATTAGCTGAACAACTGGAAAATGAAGAGAAAGATAAAGAACGTCTGTTAAACCAGAACGAGATGATGTTGAATTTGATTTGCAAACAAATGGAATCAAAAGACTGTTTTATAACAAGGACATCAACTAAAGAATCTAGCAGCTGCAACAAGCAAGTAACTGAACAAGAAGTTACTGAAAATCAACAACGAATGGCTCTGCTGAGAGAGCTACCACATGATCACTGTGAAAACGGTGATTTAGATAGAGAGGCTAAATCAACTATTCACACCTATGTCCCAAAGAGCAGATCTACGGTCAGACTCGCTCCTGTTATTGTCAAAAACAGAAGGACTGAAATTGAAGTGGACGATGAGGAGGAGTATGAGGAGAATGGAGAGAGACGAACTCGCACTGTGACAAAAATGGTGAAAAAATATGTTCCACATAGAACATACCAGCCAGCAACACCTGAGCAGATTGACAAAAGGTCAAGGGAACTGCCTGATGTATACAAGCATCCACGGAAGGTTTGGCAAGTTCTACAAAGACTGCACAAAATCTACACACTACATCCATTAGATGGAGTAGTCATTATCAATGTCAATTTGAGGGACAGTGACCAAAACAAGCTAACTGAAAGTGTCAACATCAAAGTTGGTGAGTCTCAGAGAACATTGAAGCTGGATGGGAAGCTGTAAAGACATTTTTATTTGAATTAAAACCTGCAGAGATTAATTGGGGTAAAATTACATCTTGCATGCAGAAGACAGGGGAAAGTGTCACAGAGTTTGAAGATCGCTTTAAACAAACTTGGCTGGAACATGCTGGTTTGAATGACAGTGAGGATTTTGACAGGGACACTGGTATGCCTTTAAAAACTGCATTTGTAAATGGACTGAAACCAGAGATCTCTAAAGCTCTGAAAATTCATTATGATGACTGGGACAGCATTGGGGTTGCTTTTAATCAGCTGGTTGAATGGTCAACAAAGATTGAAAGAACACAAGATGTCCAGCTGAGAGCCTTACAAACAAAATCTGTGAAGAGCAACAAGAGAGTGGAACATAACAAACACACAAGTGCAAACACCAAACATGGAAGATGCAGGTATTGGAACCAGAGGTGGAAAGTAACGAATTACATTTACTCACGTTACTGTAATTGAGTAGTTTTTTTGTGTATTTTTACTTTTTTAAGTAGTTTTTAAAATCTGTACTTTTACTTTTACTTAAGTATGTTTTATTTAAAGTATTGCACTTCGCTACATTTTAAATCATATCCGTTACTGAGTAAAACAATATTTTAAAAAGCAAGGTGATAAAGATGCGCAACGGATGTAAATGGGCGGGGCCCGGGGGAACGCGCAAAAAAAACCATGGAGACGGACGAGACAGGCGCGCGCTATTGCAGACCCGCCTCAGTTCAAATCTTATGAAAGAAACCCCTGGTCACATTTAAGCGACCACTTTCCACTGACGCGAAGCGAGTGTTTCATTTCTATGAAAGGTAGGATTCATGCTCTTAAGTACGAAATTGCACGACGCGTTTTTTACCATGCGCATTATCTTCTGAGGTCTAGCAGCTTCGCGTCAAGTCAAACACAACTTCAAAACGTCCTCGAGAATGCGGTCATGAGAGAGAGAGAGAGAGAGAGAGAGAGAGAGAGAGAGAGAGAGAGAATAAAGGTCATCAGGTACCCAGTCAGGGAAGCAAGAAGATAATAAACGTGTCAAATGTATATAGACATGGCACTCATCTCATTATATGCTCATTTAAACTAGATATAGTTTAATAAAATAATGTATGTTACCAGCAATACATCAATTACAACATTACTATAGTGATTGTAGCTGCTGACCACCTTCAAAAGTGCATAACTCACATGTAAAATCATTAAATAATTCCATAAATGTTTCTTACTTTAAAAAAGCTTTTTATTTTATTAACTTTTTGTTATTGCACTTTCATTGTAAAGATGTTCCTACAATTAAAAACAACTAGTTTGAGATGTATATTCCCTTGTCGTTTTTGAACTATACTAGAATCCTCCACCTTTCCTGCTGTAAAAAAAGTAACTTTTACTCTGAGTAAAGTTAAAATGACTTACTTTTTACTTTTACTTGAGTAGATTTTTAGACAAGTAACTTTACTTTTACTTAAGTAAAATATTATTAAAGTAACTTTACTTTTACTTGAGTACAAAATTTTAGTACTTTTTCCACCTCTGATTGGAACGAGGAAGGACACTGGATTCGAGATTGCAGCCTGATATTAAGAGACAAAAATGTTGATGAGGACCACCTGGATAGAAGATTTCAGCAGCTGACAGTAGAACAAAAACAGACTCTACTAAACGCTGTTGAGTGGCAGCGAAACTAGAGACCCCCTCTCTACAGCACCAGCTAGTGACATTTCATCCAAGACCAGATGGAGTTTTTAAAACAGAAGCATACAGAGAAAACTCAACAATAGAAGCAAAAGGTGATGTCCTAGCAGATGATGCTGTTAGTGAAGCCGTGAAGGAGAGGGGTGCACAAGCGGCATTAAGGAATCTCAAACAAGAAAGACACTTGACTTTAGACATTAAGCAAGTTGAAGTTGAAGATGACTGTTCCGGAGAACAAATGTTGTTGATGAAAGGTTCAGCAAAACAAAAGGATGATAAGCAAGACAGCAATTATGCCCATAAGAAACCTGGATTAAGCCCTTTAAAAAAAATGTCACAGGCAGGCCCTTACCCTGAACAGAAAACATGCTTAAAGCTCATATGAATGACAGCCAAGTCCTGAAGGACTCAGCCTGGCAGTACAGAATCCTGAAGAGCAAGTTTTAAATGTGTGCCATTGTGAGTTAATTAGTCTGCCTAGAGATGAGGGATAGATGGCAGTAGTGTTTATTAGAGTCCATATATTGCGGGACTAGAGTTTTTAGGCTCTAGCATGTCGTCTGAGGATGAAGAGGTACACATACCACCACTGGTAAACACTGTAGTGTCCTGCCGACATTAAATAGGGACAGTTTTAGGTAGAAGTTGTTTGTGAATAATCTGTTTTCTTTGGCAAGATACGTTTCCCTTTTCTCTTGTGTGTGATTGCAGGTGTTCCTGTGTTTCAGTGTTCCAGAGAATAAGCAAAGACCTCTGATGTTTGGCACCTTCACCATATTGCACCAAGCAGAAACCTGAGAAGATCCACAGAGCACATCCACGTCCGCCATTTCCACATTACTCTAACTTGCAAATAACCTGCAGGACTCCGCAGAGTACAAAAAGACCAAAACCCAACCACATCCGCCAAGTCCACATGATTGCAACTTTAAAATGAAAATTTAAAAAGGACTCGTGCATTTTCACAAAGAAATGCAGGCATTTTTACATTGAATCCTTTTTCAGTGATCACAAGCAAGAACCTGTATACTGCATGTGTACATGAACGACAAAATCTTTTATTTTATTTTTGTGTGATCAAAATATGATCAAATGGGGGATTGAAGGATTTTGTGTATATTTCTTTCATGTGTAATCAATGTCTGATGCATAACATTGAAACTGTGCCCTGATGTAATCAACATATGTCTGCAGTAAAGGTGTGAACCAAATGGCCTATAGAAACTAATCAGTGTGAATAACAAAGAATCACCATTCCTCAGTGTAGACTGCTTGGTAGACCAATCTCCTGTAGGAGGTCCTAACAGGTGTCTATTGGTTGTAGGCCTTTTGTTATCATGTATAAAGTTCTGTCCCACAGACAGAACTTTGGGTTAAGAATGTAGAAGGTTGACACGACAACATCGCTCCTGAAGAACTATGCTACATAAGAACCTTCATTAAATCTCTTTTCCCCACGTGCACTTGGTCCTGCTTATTATTTTACGTATTAGATACATTCTAATACGTTGGCGAGCCATGAAAGACTGAGCAGCCAAATTCAAGAAAATCTAACATTTGCTTACATACATCTTAAAGGTGCAGTTTGTAGAATCCACTGCTAAAGGGGGCACAATCAAAACAATAACAATGATGTAGATTAATGACGCTCTGAAGCAGCTTGGAATATGGGATTTGTTGTCTTTAACCGCTGATGGCCATCAATCAGACTTCAGAACGAGAAATCATGTTGACGGATGAGGTAATCAAGTTTTGTTGCGTTTGATGACAACTAGGGATGCGGTATAATTTGCATGTGATTGTCATTGCGCATCTCGTCAGTGAAGCTGGTTCCATGATTAGAAGTTGTGGTATATTGAGTACAGGCATTAACAGTAGATGCCGCTATAGTCGATCAACTACGTAGAAAAGACACGAGGATGAGTGCACATGAAGAAGTGTATGTGATGTGATGTAAATAAACGTTGAGCAGATTACTTGCAGTAGTGAAGTTATTACTGGGAAATATACAACATATTGGCGGCGAGGATGGCCATGCTTGCGCTCTCGCCCCCTTCTGTTTTTTTGGATACTCCGGGTGAGCCGACAATACTGTTTAATTCATGGATTCGTATGTTTGATAACTACGTGACTGCACTGTCATCAGAGGACATTCCAGAAAAAAGGAAGCGTGCTTTACTTATTCATTGCTTAGGTACGGAGGGACAGAGGATTTTTATACCCTCACGGTGACTGATGACAAATATGACACTGCGTTGACTGCTTTGCGAGGATTTTTTGTACAGAAAGTGAACTTAGTTGCTGAGAGAAATACATTTTGCCAGTGCGCTCAGAGACCTGGTGAGTCTATCGTGCAATATGTTGCAGCTTTCCGTGAACTGGTTGTGATCTGTGACTTTGGCACGCTCACGGATGATATGATTAGAGATCAGATTGTTGAGAAGACATGCACCCCTCGCATACGGGAACGTCTGCTGTTGGAAACGAATCTTACTCTGCAAAAGGCGATTACTATCGCTGGACAAATCGAGTCTGCAGTAACTGAAGCTAAAGCTATGGAGCGCACTGACACTTCAGTAAACATTGTGCATACTGGTTCACGTGACGGAGCAAAACAGCGATGGCAACAGAGACCTGCTTCACGTAAGTCCACAATTTCTCATTAAAGGGGATTAAATGAAACAGAAAAAAATGGATGCAAAGACATGCTACCGTTGTGGCACTACATCGCATTTAGCAAACTACCCCAAATGCCCAGCTAAACAGTCAAAATGCAGACAGTGTGGTAAAGTTGGACATTTTGCTAGAGTTTGTCGGAGTTCTGCATCTACATGCGTTGTACTAGAAGTTGATGTGCCGGAGTTAACGGTCTTAAGCATTGAAATGCCACTGCCTGCAAAACGGAAGCATAATCTTAAATGTACTGTTTCTTTACATACTGTGGATGGAAATTCAATTGACACTGAACTGCTTGTGGATACTGGCTCAGCTCTTTCTATCCTCCCAGAGAATCTGTACCGACAGTACTTTTCGGATATTCCCCTTACTGTGCCTAATGTTCATTTGGTGACATACATGCAAAAGACTATTCCAGTTTTAGGGTGCCTTACCATTACTGCCAGTTTTCAATGCCACTGTACAGAGGTTTCATTCTTCATTGTGCCAGGCGGAACACCATTACTTGGTATGGATCTCTTCACTGCTTTGCATCTGGATATAAGAAATGGATCAGTTGTATCTTCTGCAAAGAACGGGCAAGCTGCTGTAAACTTCACTGAGCCTTTGGGTTTGGCTGCCGACTTTGTACATAAAGTGAATATACGTTCAGATGTACGCCCAATACAACAGAAATTGCGCAGATTGCCGTTTGCTGTAAGAGATGCAGTTTCACAGGAGTTAAAGAGGCTGGAATCTGAAGGGATCATAGAAAAAGTGGAGTCATCCCCTTGGGTGTCGCCGGTAGTGGTCATCCAAAAGAAAACTGGAGGCATTCGACTTTGTGTTGATTTAAGAGAACCAAACAAAGCTGTTGATGTCGACAGTCATCCTTTGCCGCACATCGAGGAGGTTTTTACAGAATTGCGTGGAGCTTCTATGTTCTCTACAATAGACCTCCAGAATGCATACCACCAAGTGACCCTGCATGAGGATAGTAGGGATCTGACTGGTTTCATCACCCATGATGGACTTTATCGTTTCAAACGGGTCCCTTATGGGCTGGTCTCAGCACCAAGTGCATTTCAAAGAATGATGTCTAAAATTCTGTCTGGTCAGGATGGCATACAATGTTATCTAGATGACATCATTGTATATGGTGAGAACCCAGAGGTACATGAGAAACGACTTCAAGCCGTCTTACAACGGTTGCAAAGATGTGGTTTGAAACTTAACGTAGAGAATTGCGTTTCAGAAAAACGGAGCTCCCATTTCTTGGCCATGTTATTTCTGCTTCAGGTCTGCACCCGAATCCTGATCATGTTCTAGCTATACAACAAGCACCTCCTCCTCCTCATGATGCACAGTCATTGCATCCCTTTCTTGGACTTACAGGATGGTATTCCAAATTCATCCCCAATTACGCTACATTAGTGCAGTGGTTCTCAATCCTGGTCCTGGAGCCCCACTGCTCTGCACATTTTGTATGTCTCTCTTATCTGACAGACAATGAGATCTCTGCTAATGAGCTGATTATTTGAATCAGCTGTGTTAAACAAGGGAGACATACAAAATGTGCAGAGCAGTGGGGCTCCAGGACCAGGATTGAGAACCACTGCATTAGTGGAACTGCTCCGTGCACTCTTTTGAAAGTCGACAGACTTTTGCTGGACTGATGAAGCCCATGAACATTTCAGCCATCTGAAACATTTAATCACAGCTAGCCCAGCTCTTGCTTTATTTGATCCTTCTTTACCGACAACAGTCACTACAGATGCTTCAGATTATGGCATTGGTGCTGTGCTTACCCATTGTCATGACACTACAGAGAGAACAGTTGCTTTTGCATCTAGGACGTTGTCAGACTGTGAAAGAAAGTACTCGACAACAGAAAAAGAGGCTTTGGCTTGTGTATGGGCAATGGAAAAATGGCGTACTTACCTTTGGGGCTGCCACTTTACTCTCTGCACCGACCACAGCCCTTTGTCTACACTGCTTTCTACTAAAGGCCTTGGACGAGCAGGCATGAGAATTGCTAGATGGTCTGCATGCCCCTTATGTTTCAATTACAGTATGAAATACAAGCCTGGCAAAGACAATGTGACAGCTGATTGCCTGTCCAGACTTCCGCTTCCAGATTCTGAGCATAACCAAGAGCAGGAGCCTGAGTTGGTAGCTGTAGTGTCTCCTGAATTTGCCGCTGTTACTTTACAGGAGCTTAAGTCTAAGTGTGATGCCTGTCCTATTCTTCAACAAGTTAAGGCTTGCATTGAAAAGGGGTGGCCTCGTAGCATGAAAAGCTCGGTTATTGCCCCTTACCATCGTCTTCGGAATGAGTTGTCTGTACATGCTGGCTACATAATTTGTGGCACACATCGAGTGATCATTCCAGAAGTATTGCAATCAAAGTTCATCCAGCTGGCCCACGCCACTCATCAAGGGATGGTGCGCACAAAGCAGAGGTTGAGAGATTTGTACTGGTGGCCTGGTATGGACTGTCAAGTAGAAAATGCCATCAAATCCTGTTCCACATGCCTCCAGCATGATAAAACTGCCAATACTCACGTAGCTCCGCTCTGTCCTGTGACGAGCTTGGGAAAAGCTGGCTATTGATATTGTCGGGCCCCTAAATAATGCTCCTCCAGGTTGTCGCTTTGCTCTGACACTCATTGACTATTACAGCAAATGGCCTGAGATTGCGTTTGCCCCTGACATTACGTCTGCGACCGTTGGGAAGTTCTTGTCTGCTGTATTCAGTCGTGAAGGGAATCCACTTGAACTTATAACTGACAATGGCTCACAATTCATTTCGGGTGAGTTTGAGGCGTTCCTTGCAGACAGAGATATTAAACACTACCGTAGCTCTGTCTATTACCCACAAGCTAATGGTGAGATTGAACGCTTTAACAGGGTTTTTAAAGACTGTTTACAGACCGCTAGCATTGAGGGTAAAGAGTGGAAAGCTTTTGTGACCGAATTTCTACATACATACAGAGCAACTCCACATGCGGTGACAAAACTGTCACCTCCTGAGCTTCTGCATGGTCGACAAATTAAGACAAAATTGCATGTGGGTGGTCTTCCATGTGTAGCCCCACCAAAGGACCAAAAGAACTTGAAAGAAATCATTCAACAATCCCAAAACCAAATGAAAGAGTATACAGATCAGCAACGCCATGCAAAATCACCAAAGATTCCAGTTGGTTCATTTGTGCGTATCAGGAAGCCTTGAATCATTAAGAAAGGACATTCCAAGTTTACTCCGCCTCTGAAGGTTGTGGCTCAGAAAGGCCCAGCAACATATCTCCTTGCGGATGGAAGAGCTTGGAATGCTATTCACCTGGCTCCGACTTCACCATGTGTCACCACACCTGATACAGTCTCTCTAGCAGAAGACTCCTTCAAACCGCTTGAAGCACCTCAGACATCTCAAATGTCAATCTCTTCCCCCACTACCTCACGCCCTCATAGAATCTGTCGTGCTCCAGTGTGGTCTAAGGACTATGTTACATAAAGGGGCATACTCAATAACTTATCAGGGGAGGGAGACAGAAAAAAAGGGTTTTGAATTAAAAAAGTTAATTGTTCTCCTTTTCTTTACAACTGAAGTAGATAAAGCATTTGAGTTATACAACTATGCATTTTGGAATATGCAGTGTTATAGTATTATGCTTGTGTTGACATGCATAACTGTTGTTTCTTGTGTTCTGTGCTTTGTTTAATTTAAGTTGGAATGTAAGTCTTCTGCCCTAGAAAAGGGAATATGTGATATTTTGAGTACAGGCATTAACAGTAGATGGCGCTATAGTCTATCAACTACGTAGAAGAAATGAGAATGAGTGCACATGAAGAAGTGTATGTGATGTGATGTAAATAAACGTTGAGCAGATTACTTGCAGTAGTGAAGTTATTACTGGGAAATATACAACAGAAGTAAATTGCCATCACCTGCTTTAACCTGCTTTTCATTTACTACACAAAGCCATAGTTCACTGAAGTCTGCTATATGGCTCAGCTTTATTGTCCATCCCCAATGACATCGTTTAAGTTTATTATGTAAGGTTTCATATAATGTTCAAAACTAAATTGTTAGTCATAGATGTTAACAGAGCACAGAATTAAGTGTTCAGATCAACAAACTGACAATCTACAATGATTTGTTGTACAATGATATTTTTTGACAGTAAATTGTTATTGTGAGGTTATGATGTAAAATTATGATAGCTACACTGTACAGTATCAAACTCTATCCAATATTTAGTAAGTGTCTAAAAATTTCCATTTTGACATGACCAGTGTTGGGGTAACGAGTTACAAAGTAACGGATTACAGTAACTGTATTACTTTTTTGGGTAACGAAGTAAAGTAACCCATTACACTAATAATATTGGTAACTACACTACTTTACTAGACTATAGGAACGCGCTTTCCTGCGTTACCCAAGCAGTTGCCTGGGTGTAAAGTTGTCTGTTTAAGTGGTGCGTGCATGCGTGTGCCGTTGCCATAGAGATTGATTTTGACGTAGCTGCTGGTGCAAAGGGGAGCGTGAAATGAAGACGGAGGGTTTCGGCCACTGGGGCGATATTCACATTACTTTCAGCTTATTGCTCGAAAGGACAAAAATATTCGTGTGAAATGAACACTATGCCCACACGACAAGTGTCTTTCAACTGCTGACAACGCGATGAGCAACCTGTCTGAGCATTTGTAAGCCCAACATGGCAATACAACACTTGTGGCGAAAGATCCTGCTTACCGGTCATTTAAAGCAGAGGTCCCCAACCACCGGGTCGCGCGTGGACAAGTTGCCACCGGGTCGCAAGAACGTCCCGAAAAAAATGTGTATAATAGCCACGTAATAGCTTAATCGGGTATTTTGTACTTTAAGAGCCGACTTCAGATAACATTGATCATTTCCACTTTTGTACAGAGCCGCACTCTCTCTCTTTTTCTCCGCCTCTCTCTCTCTACCAGTGCATCAGCGATCACATTACTGTCATTAGAGTTTGAGCATACAGTACTACTTCTAAAACACAATCGATCAAAGAATTGCGGAGGTATGACTTTATGAATCATTTGCAAATGTACGTCGCAATGATGTAGGCTAACTTACATATGCGGAGACGTTCAACTGTGTGACAGCGCAAATGACTGAAAAGTAATTATTTTATTCTTCTTTAAAACAACTTCAGAATTATTCATCGATCGTAGCACCATGATCAAAATAAACTATTAGGCCAATAATATTTTAACGGCTACACTTTTAACATAGGTTTGAAAAAGAACCTAAACTTGTCAATCATCATTAATCATGGTAAACGTGAGTCTCCGTGCCTCTGCATCCAGCCGAAATTATTCTGGCATCTCTACTACTTCACTGCATTTTTCTTCTATTCTGTTACTTGGAATTGGGTCTCGAGCCCGACCAAGATTCGAGCTGCCTTCGAGAACAGCAAGCCATCGTTTAGGTTCAATTAATTATTAAGACTAAATGGGCAGGCAAACTAGTAAAAACAATGAAAGTAAAAAACAATCCGCCAAAATATGGTTTTACACGTCTATAGAAAATATACTATAGCCTAAATAAAGCAATTATTAAATTTCCTAATGCATGGTTGATATATTACTTCCGTTTAAAACGTACATTTCGAAAAGGAGGATTTTCACCACATTTGAACAGCAACTCAGCGACCCCAAACCCCCCAAATCTCACCCCCAGGTCCGCAATTTTTTTTAAAGCTGAAACCAGTCCATGGTGAAAAAAGGTTGGGTACCCCTGATTTAAAGGAGTCACTCATCATCAGCCGACCCCGCCTAAACCATGTCCATGTATCTATGTGGTAAATTAAGAAAAAGGAAAGTAAAGTAATAAGTAGTGAAGTTACTTTTCAAATGCAGTAACTAGTAAAGTAATCTCATTACAATTTAAAGAAGTAACTAGTAATTAGTAACTAATTACATTTTTTGAGTAACTACCCCAACACTGGACATGACACCATTGAATGTTGCGTTAGGGCTGTCAAAAGATTAATCGCGATTAATCGCATCCAAAATAAAAGTTTGTGTTAACATAACATATGTGTGTGTACGGTGTATTATTATTATTTATATATAAAAACACACCCAATTATGAATATATTTAAGAAAAATTGGTTATATTTATATATAAATTATTTATATTCATATATAATATAAATTATATAAATGTATATACAGTATTTAAATGCAAATATTTCTTAAATATATACATGAATGTGTGTGTATTTATATATACATAATATTTACACACAAGTACACACACATATGTTATGTAAACACAGACTTTTATTTTGAATGCGATTAATCGCGATTAATCTTTTGACAGCCCTAGTTACTATACTGCAGTACAATACCTCCTGATGTGCACTATTGTCCGTGAGAAGACACTGATTACAGTCTACAAACTAATCTTGTGATCAATATAATATCATACGATTTTTGAAGGGTTACGAATCAAAACAACTCACCTCTCACGTAAAACAGAAGCAAGATCAGCATCTCTGTCTAGTTGAAGGTTGTTGCAAAGCTCTCTCCATCCAGATAATGCAACACCGATAATGGTCCTCATTCTTTCTCTCTTCTGTGTCCCAAACTCTTCTAGGGTCATTTGGTTGGCCCGTACGCTTATGGGAGCTGTCTTTGCTGACACAACCAGCGGCAGATGGTAAAGAGTAATTGTAGTCCATAAAGTGAGCAGCCCGACAGACACTATACTAATTAACACTAACATTTGTTTACGACACTGTTGTCATGTGGTTTTTATGTCATTAAAGGTGGTAACAAAGGGTAATGTGGATATTAACGTCATTGACAGGCGACTGCACTGCCACATGTCACTGTTTAGAATGGCAATTTTCTCACGATTTACAAGTAGTTCAAAACATTAGAGATATTGTAAGTAATCAGCCGAATGAAAAATATAAAACTGGCATAGTGGTTTTTGGATATTTTACTGAAAATATCTTACAAATTGCACCTTTAACCTAGTGGTAAAATGTGTTAACACTAACCCTATCAAGAACTAGCAGTGAGTTGATTTAATAATATATTTAAGTATTGCATGATTGAGATGAGTTGTTAACATATTCCACATCCACACTATATTTAAATAAATTATTATTTGCATAATCTGTTTTTTTTCTGGTGTGGTTTAATGCTCCACTTTATTGATTAATGTATGCATTGTGAATGTAGATATAAAAATTTACATTTGTGTCGGTAAATGCTGTGGTTTATGCAAATTGCAGAATGGTATATAAACCACCACACATCCATGAGCAGCAGTCTAAACCAGTCTTAAACCATGCTTCTAAATCACATTTGCACTTTCCTTGTGGTCTTTACTGTCTTTTTTAAAGTTTCTTGTTCAACATCTGAGTTCAGCTTAGATGGAGATTATTTACTGGGTGGCCTTTTCCCAGTACATGAAGTTGTACAGACGACATCCAGGTTCACCCCAGAGGCTCTGGAATGTAAACGGTAAGCAAGGATATTTTATTTTTTATACGGTGAATTTGACAAACCTATGATCAATTGGATCATTTTCACACTCTGATTCTATGAATATTTCACTAGGTAGTATTTTAAATTGAAGCATGACATTTGTTTTTCGTTTAAATAAAAGTTCCTAAGATTAAACAAATTGTGCAATTAACTTCCTTATATTTTCTAGGCACACTTTCACAAAATCTGGCTATTTTATGTTCCAAGTAATGAGATATGCTGTTGAGGAAATAAATAACTCCACCACCTTGCTGCCCAATGTTTCTCTGGGCTATGACATTTTTGACCATTGTACTGACACTAAGAATTTCCCTTCAGTCTTAAATTTTATGTCACAGAATGGATCAATAAAACCTAGAGAAAAACTCATCAGCCATCAGTCTAAAGTCATTGCTTTAACAGGACCATATGGAAGCTCAAGAACTATATCTGTTGCTCAAGTGCTCACAGTGGATCTTATACCGATGGTAAATAACTTTATTTTTTAGCTGTTATACAGACCTACTGAAAGGTGAAATTAAAATGACAGTGACTGTTTAAATGATAAATATAAAGACAGAGAGAGAAAGACTTAATAAAAGTCTGAGCAATATGTGTCTATGAGTGTCAGTTAACTGTAGGCAGTATTCCAAAACAGGGGCTCCCATTTAAAGTCTAGGGGACTTTTTGGACAACTATCCATCATGGACTTTTATGATGGCAGTCTATGGAATCGGTTGCTAGGGTGCCCAAAATTGTTGCTAGTGTGAACTTACACACCATTTTGTCAATGGGTAATTTCGGGTTCCCTTTAAATCCCAGGGGTACCCACATGTTTCTACGAAATTCTCGCTTAAATATATGACCCTTCAAAGTTCAGCGCAATGTTAAGTCTACACTAAAAAATGCTGGGACCCCAGCCTGCTGAGTTGTAATTTAACCAATGCTGGGTTGTTTCAACCCAAAATGCTGGGTTGTTTTAACCCATTGTTGGGTCAAATAAAAAAAATTCTGGGTTATTTCAACCCAGCTGTTGGGCTTGTCCCTTTTTGAGCTAACCCATTTTTTTGAGTGTATAACATTTTTCAGGTGGTTTTTCAACCCACTTTCGGAAATCTTGCACCCAATTGCTTATAAAAGTCATAGTACACCTCTCATCTATAAGCCGGTCGATTTGAGCCCTCTTTCATTGGTCTACAGCAAACCGTGTGGAACAAGTTACGTGCTAAGGTATATAATGCATAAAAAAGAAGAATATATAATGCAAACACCACTAATAACGATGCCTTGCTTTTTTAAAGCAAACACCACCAACTAGATAGGTAAATTATACGTTTTTCTGTACAAATCTCAATAGGTTCAAAGGGTGCCATGGCGAAACCTTCTAAACTAAGGTCCCCTATCGGAACTTTCTCTGAGAAGGAGGTCTCATCCTCATTAAATCACACAGGAAACGCACAACTAAGGGATGACTCCCTAAAGACTTCTCAGTTAGAGGCGAGTAAAAAGCAGCTAAGGCGGCAGTATTTACATCTTTAAGGAAAACCGATCTTTTAAAAAATCCAGAACTGAAGCCATTGGGCAGTTAACTGGGTCAATATGCCTTTCACTTTCCAGCAAAATAACCATTGTTAAAACACAAACAACAGTGCTAAATGCACGCTGTTTCTGTGTAAGAGGAGCATGCAAGCTGCGCATCCTTGAGCTTGTGAGTATTTTTGACACTGTATTACTATCGGAGCATGGTATGCAGATTTTGCAGCAATATTGAATTTAATGGTGGAGGGGGATAGCCTCCTCTCTAAACAATGCTGAAGATATAAAAGCATGACACTGATAGAGACAATCTCAGGGGTTTTCTCATTGAGAAGAACACCATTCGGCAAAGAGTTCCATTTCAGCTTGCAAGCCTGTCTCGTAGATGGCGCTCACGCTACAGCAATAGTGTTAGATACCTCTTCTTGCGGTAAATCACTCAGAACCTTCATAATGTGCAATAATGTACATGGGTGCCATAGGGGTGATCCCGAATAGTCGAAGATTCGATGCATCGATAGGAGAAGCTTGATTCGACTACCAATCTCACAGTCGAATTGTCGCAGATGTGTTATAAAATGAGAATCCTTTAATTTTGGGTGTATATGGGTGCACTGTGCACAAATCTGATTTCACATATAACAGCTTTCTTCCAAACTATTAATATACAGCATATTATTATAATTCTGCAAATAATATGTGAAGTATCAGCTTTTAATAAATATTTTTAAAATGCGTTAATAAATCCAGCAACCCCTGTGACTGGGCTACACGTCCATAAGAGGTTCCTATGTTAATAAACCATTGCCTCTTTGTTTCTTCATTTAAAAGAAAAAGCTGGCAATTCTGGCTATACTTTCATTCTTTTAATAATTTCTTTATTTTATTTTATTTATAAATCACTCTGGGTTATCTGATGTATCTATTTGGCTTGTGTTTTGTTTTCGTGCACTTGAGGCATTTTGCACATTTGTTCTGCACTTTGTTACTTCTGACCTTATTTTATTTAAAAAAAATATTTATTATAAACGTAAATTCTGATCTAATTTAAGTCTGTACATTTGATTGCTTTTCGTTGTATAGATTTTGCACTATTGCGTGCTGGCCATGCTTGCGCATGCAATTTAGCCGAACGTGTTAGGTGCTCTTCGTCTCATATTTAGAAGTTCATCAAACTAAACATTAAAAAACTGATGTTTTCGACGGGTAAACGTTTTTAAAATGTATTTAAAACATAGTGGTTATCTTGTCAAAAGTTAAACTACAAAACAGGTAAGCCGTTTCTTTACATTTCGGTGATGAAACGGAAAATATCTGCAATTAACCTATATTTATGCCTGACACGACTGTCTTTCTTGTGATTTAATATTATGGTCGGTGTTCACTTTCAAATGATAGAAAAGATTCCTGAAATAAATAATATCAGTTGTTTCTGTATCTAAAGTGAATGGAGATGATCAAACTGAAAGCAAGCAGGTATTTCTGTGCTAAATAATAACGCGTAGTGTCTATAAAATCATTAATTTCAGTGTTTTTATGAATTGTATAAAGCTTAGCTTTTATAATTTGCAGTAACAATCACAAATTATTTGTCATTTCTCATTTGTCGTTTTTTTTTGGTCATGACTGCTTTGACGCGCTTAATCTCCAAATTAAATAAAAACACTGAATTAGCCGAGGTTTCCAAGGCAGGATCACCTTTATTATATTTTTAGGTTTAGTTATCAAAAATTTTTTGGTGTGATGTTCTGTAGATCGTGGCTTTAAAATGTTATGAGGAATAATCAAACAAATGTTGCCTTACATTTTACCTTAAAAATATATACATATAAATGCATAGTCAGTTTTGTCTTCGTTCATCACTTGAAAGACAGTTTTGGTCACTTTATCAGAAAGTTGTTTATGTGTGCTGCTTCTGAAAGAAAATAAAAGTTATCAATTTGTACCTAGTCTGACCCCCTCCCAACCCATGCACACACACATAGATGATTCGACTATCGGTCGACTATGAAAAGATTAGACAATTCTGATTCGAATATGTAAATCCTTAGTCGAGGACAGCCCTAGGGTACCATAATGTGCCCCCTTCTTGAGAAAGAAGGTACTTCTTCGGGGGAATCCTCCATTGAGGGGCTGTCGCGAGGAACGAGAGTTCTGGAAACCACGTCCACGTGGTCCAATATGGTGCAACTAGAAGCATGCTCTTCTCGTCCTCCCTGTCTGTGCGAGAAGGCTCACTAGGGGAAACGCATATGTGCCCCGTCACAGAAACCAGTGACACAAGTCGGCAGCACAACTTTCGAGCTAATGAAAAAGCAACATTTATTTTTTTTTCAAAATTGGTGATTTTCGTTTTTCTTGCAAAATCTGTTAGTTGAAATCACGAAAAAGCCTCTCCATGTTTGAGATAACAGTATTTGTATATTTAAAAGCCTACATTTTGAGGTTGAAATCAGCTCGTTTTTCTGGAGATTCTAGCATGCAGTGGGGGTTGTCATTGTCTGTGTGTATTTATATACTGAATAAGTGGCTTTTGTTTCTTTTGTTATTGCCCCCCCCCCCAAGGGAACAACGTGGCTACTTAATAGGGATAGTTCACCCAAAAATATAAATAATGTAATTAATGACTCACTTAAAACTCACATGTCGCTCCAAACTCGTAAGACCTCTGTTTATCATTGGAACACAGTTTAAGATGTTTTAGATTTAGTCAGAGAGCTTGCCGACTCTCCATTGAAAATGTATGTATGGTTTACTGTCCATATCAGTGGGTCGGTTAGAATGTGTTAAAGCATTTAAAATAGAATTTGGTCCAAAAATAACAAAAATGACTAATTTATTCAGCATTGTCTTTTCTTCCGGTTCTGTTGTGAACGGCATGCACGACACTATAGTCTCAGTCTGGGCTCAGACATGTTTGCAAAGTTTTTTTCATCTCCCTCAGACTGTTCAATTTAATTCAATTTTATTTATATAGCACTTTTCACAATTGTTAATTGTTTCAAAGCAGCTTTACATGAGTAGATGTAGGGGAAGACACAGAATAATCAATAGATAATATAAAAAGTAGAATACAGGGGCTAAGAATAAACCGTACAAGCGAGCGTCGTAATAATGTAACGTATACAGTAAAGTGCTAAGTTAAGCCAAAGTTGGCTGACTCCCCCGTGGGATGAAAAAAACCCTAGGAGAAAAACCCAGTGGGAAAACTCCTAGAAGGACAAAAACCCTTGGGAGAGATAAATATATATGTATATATATAAACACGGTAGGGATAGGAAGTGGGTAAGCGGATTAAACTGGTTCAGCCGGTGGTCATTGGTTGCGCATCGGCTTGGCATCACGTTGAAGGACAGCCAATAGATCAGTGGTGTGATGACCTTCACAGCAGCAGGAACAGGGTCTTTGTCTCGTTGTCCTTGGGGTCGAGGACGAGACAGGGAGAGAAAAACAGAATTCTATTAGCCTAGGGGTTATTCGCATGTAATGCAAGTGTCATACAGTATTGTGGTTTAAAATCTGCTCGGTTCCAGACAGGCTTCCTATTGCGGCATAAGTATATTACCTATATGAGGTATGTGAGTGCTTTGTTCTAGACAAACTACCTATTGCGGGATAAGTACATTTACTGGACATTTTGGGCTCTATCTTACAACCGGCGCAATGCAGCACAATTGTCTTTTGCTAGTTTCCACCCTGCGCAATTATAATTTTCACGTTTAGCACCACGTTGTTTAAATAGCAAATGCATTTGCGCCCGCTTTTGCGCCCATGGGCGTTCTGGTCTGTTGTGTTCAGGCGCATTGTTGGCACGTTGATATTTTGAGGCAACTAAAATAGACTACGCCATTGACCAACAAAAACTTGGTCTAAAGTCTAAAGTCAATGGCGCAATATGTTTTTTTTATTATTTAAAGAGCGCATTAGTAATATGCGCCTATAAACGGGACGACAACGCGGGTTTGCTTTTTACACACATGAATGCGCAAAAACATTTTTAAATATGAAACATTAAAGGATTTAATGTAAAAGATTAACATTGAGTCTCTTGGACACAAATGAGGACCGACCACGAGACGCCAGAAGGCGCAAAGAGCTGCCCCACCTGTAGCCCGGCAAATAAATACTTTGCTTTAAACAAACGCATCTATATTTAAATCTTAGTTTTAAATTCTGCTACCTCACGGATTTATTGTATATGATGACTCTGTCCCTGTGGATATGGTGAGATGAGAAACCTTTTTAAGTAATGCTTAAAAAAACGTGTGACGCTGTCCAAATGCTGAAACGTGCGGAGAGCCGTTTGTAAATTCTTTATCTCCTGTTTGTTACACATAAAGTATTTTTAGAGTACAAACCTTATCTTAGATACTTGTAAATAATTTTTTGATGATATTGGATAGCCATACATTTAAAGCAATTAAAAGCCTGCTTTTTTACTTCCATGACTAAAAGAAAGCGGGTTTTAAAGGTTTTAATGAAAAACGAACAATTTCAATACAAGTGAAAAACAACACAATTATTTAACATTAATCTTAAACTGGGGATCTTCTTCCTCCGCTTAGTTTTTCAGTTTACAAAGTCCGTAATCTAAATAGGGATTAGACATAGCGCCAGCGCAACAGGCTTTTAAAGGGGATGAGAGCTGAGACTCTCATTGGTTTATTGCACGTTACACCCAAAATACTCCCATTACAATAGGAGCAACCCTTTTCGACCATGCGCTTGCCGCACAAACCATTTTTCCCATCGTTAAATTAGCAAAGGTGGATTCGGACACGCCCATTTAGATGTTGCGCCTTGCACTTTAGACAATGGGCTTAGTTCTTTAAAATAGGGCCCTTTATGTGAATGCTTTGTTAAAGAAGAATGTTTTAAGTTTAGATTTAAATTGATCGACTGTGTCTGATACTCGAACGTTATTTGGTAAATCATTCCAGAGCTTAGGGGCTAAGTATGAGAAGGATCTACCAGCTTTAGACACTTTTGATATTTTAGGGATAATTAAGTGGCCAGAATTTTGTGATCGCAGTGTACCTGGTGGATTGTATTCTGGTAGTAATTCTTTAATATACGAGGGTGCAAGGCCATATAAAGCTTTGTAGGTGATTAGTAATATTTTAAATTATATGCGATATTTAACTGGTAGACAGTGTAAAGATGCCAGAATTGGGCTTATGTGGTCATACTTTAGATCGAGTAAGCACTCTTGCGGCGGCGTTTTGAACCAGCTGTAGCTTGTTTACATGATTTGCCTGACATCCCCCGAGTAACAAGTTACAATAGTCTATTCTAGAGGTCATAAAAGCATGGATAAGCTTTTCTGCATCTGATGCAGACAGCATATGGCGTATTTTTGAGATATTTCTAAGATGGAAGAATTCTGTGCGGCAGACGTTGGAGATATGACTATCGAAAGATAGATTGCTGTCGGACATCACGTCTAAGTTCTTAACCCTAGAAGATGGCACCACCTTGCAGCCATCTATGGGTAACTTGTAATCTGACATATTATGTTTGGAGTGATTTGGTTCAATAATAAGTATCTCTGTCTTATTGGAGTTTAGCATAAGAAAGTTATGTGCCATCCAGTCCCTAATATCACTAATGCAGTCTGTTAGCTTAGCAAACTGGTGGGTTTTGCTAGGATGTGATGAGATGTAAAGCTGGGTATCATCCGCATAGCAGTGAAACCTTATGTTATGTTTCCTGATAATGTCTCCTAGAGGTAACATATATAACGAGAATAGGATAGGGCCAAAAACTGATCCCTTTGGTACGCCGTATTTAACGGCGGAGTTATATGACTCTTCCTCATTTACATAAACAAAGTGATATCGATTGGTTAGATACGATCTAAACCATGATTGGTTAGATACGATATAAACCAGGCTGACGCCTGACCACTGATGCCAACATAGTTTTCTAGTCTATTGAGTAAGATTCTGTGATCTATTGTTAGAGCCCTGCAAGGGCCTGAAATCTAGGCCCTGACCCGGCCCTGGCCCGAGACGCTTAGGCCCTAGCCCGGCCCTTGTCCGACAGCTTATCAGAATTCTCACTTTTTAATTCTCCCCATTAGGAATCTGTGTCCGCAGATATAGTCACTGCATCACGTGTGTTTGTGAGTAGATGTCTGTGCTGTCTGCTGTGAGGTTTTTATGAGAGAAGCACAAACTTTTTAATAGCCTATTTAATATGTAAAACTTGAATTTTTAATAAAATGTATAATATAGTTATAAAAATATTTTATTGTTTTGTAATTAGGGGTGTGCAAAAAAATCGATTCACATTTGAATCGTGATTCAAGCTTTGCCGATTCAGAATCGATTCATAGAATTCCAAAAATCGATTCATAATTTTTTTTTTTGTAATGCCGTGTTACTATTGTCCTGAAAGGAGTTTATCTCAGAGTTTTAACATTAGAGAACTTGACGGAGCACCCGCGGTTCGTATGGTTCCGGGTTTGTATTTGAAATGGTCAGTCGGGTCCGGGTCAGTCATAGTTAAATTACTTCGGGTCCGAAGTCTGATTAATATTATGTATAAAACCTAATGCCGAGTTCAGACTGCACGATTTTAGCCCTGATTTTGACTCGCCGACAGGTTTTGAGAAATCGCCGACAAATGGCCGAAATCACAGGCAAATCGATGCTCGTGCACGCGAGTTACAATCACACAGTGTGAATTATAAAAGACGCGTTCTGCGAGGATCGCCGACGAGTCGCCGACACCCGTGAGATATTTGGCATGCTAAATATCTGGACTGGTCGGCGATTCAAAATCATTCTGTGTGAAATGTGTTTTGACTGACAATAACATCGGCGATGACCTACATCCAATGAGAGAGCAACATACAGGACAGCTGGAACTTCGGGGAGGAGTCTCTCCAAACATTACCTCATTCAAAATATTTATTTCTTCTTCTTTCTGCTGCAAATGAGCGCACATGCAATTTGTATGGTAAACTTCTTGCAGGTGACTATTTTTAATAATAATCCCAGTATCACCTGAGAACTGCGGTGTTGCTTGCGTGACCTTGCGTTGTTTCTTTCGCATCACTTCTCATGTGCGTTTGGTTTTGAGACATAGTTTGCGGACCGGGAGAAAGTTGTCTGCGATTCTTCATACAGTAAAGTCATGCAGTGTGAAAACCCCTGTCGCCAATCCATCATGCAATCTGAAACAGCAGCGACTGAACGCTTCCCCAGATAATCACGCAGTGTGAAACCACAGGTGAACTCGGCATAAGTTGATCGGAGAATGACCGTGAGTGCTACTGCGCTAAAGCTCGCGTGCAGTTTCAGCATGCCGACGGTTTCTATGTCGATAAAACTGGCTCTTTTCTATTATTATTAATAAACCATATATTTTCCAAAATCTATTGCACTGAACGAGCAAAGCTCAAGCTGACTCAAGATTTACAAAACGTAAAGCTGTAAAGTCCCCTGTCAGTGGGACAGCAAGTAGACTTTTGAATCTGAAATAATGAGTGGATTAAAAAGAGACACTTTTCCTGCTTCTGCTCTATCTAATAGAAATAATAACCATTATAACACCAGTCACATTTCTAATCTATAGACCTGCACTGTCTATCATTAATATACTATATTATTGTATTTATTAGAGTTTGATTAAAGGGGTCATCTAATTGCTTCAAACTACATTTAATTTGTTGTGTGTCTTTTCTTTAAAATTGTATATCTATCGAGAATCGTTTTTGAATCGAAAATCGATTTTGAATCGAATCTCGAGCCTAAAAATCGGAATCGAATCTAATCGTGAAATTTTCTGAATCGTGCACCCCTATTTGTAATATTCACAGCGCACATTCTCTCGGATTGTTTTAAAACATTTTAAATCATTCTGCAAAATTCCGCATAGATTTGGCAAAAGAAATCCAAAGAAATAGCAAAAAATAACTCCTTACACAGCTTGTACAGCTGTATTCTTGCAGCAATTAAAGCAGTTCAGTTTTGTTTTAAATGGCAAAATAGTTATATTTCTTTTTTATTTACATTTTAGAGCAGGGTTTTTTTGTTAAAGTTTTTTATGATAACCAAGTAGTTAGCGGCCGACAGCAAGTTGACGACATGTTTGATGAATTGAGCCTCTCAAATCAACACTTCACTTGCCTATAATAATAAATATTTTCAGCATATCACAATGTTAGTTTAAACGTTTATTATCAACACACACTATTTTTAAAAAGCGAAGGCAGGTTGCTCTGCTGCTCGCAGTTCCAACGAGTGCAGAAATAAAAAAATAAAAAGGGCTATACAAAACATGAAACAGAATAAACATGAATGCTGCCTTATCTTACAACTTCGCTTTTGCATATACATTTTTTTTAAATGTAAGGACTTACCACAGAACATGGCTATTCATGTATCCATCCAGCAGTTATACTATTAAAAAAAGTTGATCCATACACAAACAAGAAATAAAGACACAGCCTTCGTACACGAAATTAATACAGGGAGAAGTCTTTAATAGATTATGTCTTGGATGCTGTCTGCATAGATTATGTACAGTATCCAAGGTTTTAATCTAGTACTCCATTTATAATTTTTCCTGGTGTGCTGAAGGTCCTGCTGTTAAATACGCAATAGCTGCATTGTAAATGTGTGGCTGTGCGTAGCGGACTCATGCGATAGGTTAAACGCCTTCCAATGTTTGTTTTGCAATCATCAGTGTCTGCCAAAAGGTTCTTTTAATTAAATTGAAAAATATAAAAAGATGGAGAAGCCTAAATAAGCCAGAGGTCCAGCCCGCGTATCTGCTGTGACGTTAAAATTGGCCCGAAACCCGACCCGAAGGGCGTAAACAGGTCGGGCCCTATCGGGCTCGGGCTGAAATGCAGGGCTCTATCTATTGTGTCAAAGGCTGCACTAAGGTCTAGTAATATAAGGATTGAGATTTCACCACGACCGGATGTTCTGTAAACTGTAAACAAAGCTCAGGCGCACAAAAAAGGTCAACTGTGTGCCAGTGCATCCGCACCAAGTGAATTGTTGGTTAACAAATAAAACAGGCGACAATGGGCTGTCTCTGGAGAAGCTAACAGATCTATCTGTGCTCTGCCGATATTTTCGAAATCAGCTGAACCAAGTGGGGGTGGAGTCAGCATGTAGTTCTAGGCAGTTTATGTGTCAATGCAGCTGGGGTGCCGTCAAGACCCCGAAGCTGCGTGCCCATCGTATGTGGCTCCCCAACCCATGGTGGAGGCATCTGTGCATACAATAGCATGCCTGGAGCCCTGTCTCAGAGGCACATCGGCCCTGAGAAATTATGGGTCTGACCACGGAGCGAAGGTTAGCTGGCAAGCCGGTGTAATAGTGACACAGTGCAGCTCGCTGTGCCACGCTCTCCTCGGTACTCAGTCACGAAGCCAACGCTGAGGCGGTTCATATGGAAAAGCTTGAGTGGTGTCACAGCTGCTGCCATAAGCCCAAGGAGCTTCTGAAATTGTTTCAGCGGGACCGCGTTCTTGCTCTTGAAAGTATTCAGGCAAGTCAGGATGGACTGTATACGCGCTTCTATTAGACATGCTGTTAGAACGACCGAATCCAGTTCCATACCGAGAAAAGAAATCCTCTGCACGGGGCAGAGTTTGCTCTTTTCCTAGTTGACCCGAAGACCTTAACAAGCTAGGTGTTGGAGATCTAAATCTCTGTGATCGCATAGCATCTGACGTGATTGAGGTATTATGAGCCAATCTTTTAGATACGCTACAATGCGCACACCTTTCTCTCTCAGGGGTTTTAAAGCCCCCTCCGCTACGTTGGTGAATACACAGGGGGGGAGAGAGAGCCTGAAAGGTAAGACATTCTACTGATATGCCCACCCCTCGAACGCAAAGCATAGAAACGGCCTGTGTCGGGGGAGTATCGAGACATGAAAGTACGTGTCCTTCAGGTCGATGGCTGTGAACCATTTGTGTGGACGAACGCTTAAAATATGTTTTGGGCATCAACATTTTAAACGGCAACTTGTAAAGAGCTCGATTTAGCAAACGCTGGTCCAGGATTGGTCGCAAACCACCGCACATTTGGTTATTTGTATGGGAAAGTTGTAAACTAAAGCAATTGTAGCATTTTTTATAATTACTATAAATATTAATATATTTTAGGTTTCAGCTAAATTATTCGTACATTTATTTGAATAAAATTAGTTTCATGATGCGTTTCAAAGTCATGACAATTCATAGACTTAAGACTGCCAACAAGTTCATGTGATTGTTGGGGTTAGGGACTGGGGTAGGTTAGGGAAATAGAATATACAGTTTGTACAGTGCAAAATGCATTGCATCTATGAAATTGTCTCCGTAAACCACATATGCCTGTGTGTGTGTGTGTCCCCACAAAGATAGGAATACCAGTATTTTTGTGACCTTGTGGGGACATTTTTATGTCCCCATGAGGAAACAAGCTTATAAATCAAACAAAATGATGTTTCTTGAAAATGTGAAGTAGTAGAAGGGTTTCTGTGATGGTTGGGGTTAGGGAATGGGGTAGGTAAGGGGAATAGAATATACAGTTTGTATGGTATGAAATGCATTACGTCTATGGAATGTCCCCACAAAACATGGAAACCAGAATGTGTGTGTGTGTGCGCGTGTGCATGCATGTGTTGATTCATTTAATGTATCAATTAAATGTTACACTGATAAACAGAAGAACTAATTTCTTTTAACAATATTACCTTATTGTCCTAAAAATTCATGAGCAAGAGGTATAATGTTCAGTGAAATATAATGTAATATTTTATTTCCCTCTTACAGGTGAATTATGGAGCTTCAAGTTATGAATTGGATAATAAACTTAAGTATCCAACTTTTATAAGAACAGTCCCTAGCAGCAATGACTTGATACAGATGATTATTCGCATCATACAGTGGTTTGGGTGGAACTGGGTTGCTTTTCTTGGAGGCCCAGACAATTACAGTGAAGATGGACTCAAACTGTTTTACAAGTATACTACAAATACTAGCATCTGCTTGGCCTATCAGGACACTATTAGAATAGGAGGAAACTACAACCAGACACTTAAAAAAATCAATAGTCTAAACATTAATGTCATTGTGGTTTATGCTGTGGCAATGTATGTAGAAAACTTTATAAGAGCTGCAATAGCAAACAACATTCAAGGCAAAGTTTGGATTGCTGGTCAAGGATGGTCTATGCATCAGCAGCTTCTAAAGGAGCCAGGAATTGAGAAAATTGGTACCGTTATTGGCATTAATGATAGAGTAATGTCATTACCTGGATTTGATAAGTTTATTTATAAAGCCAAAGCCACACCTAATAATGGCAATGTTAAGAATGAAGTCCAGAGTAAGATATGCAATCAAGAATGTAAGGAAGGTGCATTGTTGACTGCAGAGCAAATTATTAACGAAGACCCGTCATATGCATTTGGTGTCTACTCTTCCATACATTCCATTGCTCATGCATTACATAAAGTTCTGCAGTGCAAAATAAATCAATGCAGCAAAAATATAACAGTTAAACCATACATGGTGGGTGAATTGTTATTTTAATTTAGAAATATAACTATATAATGACCAGGGTTTCCCGCAGAAAATTTGTTAGTTAAGGTGGTAGGTTTGGGCGGGTCCAGGGGCGTGGCAATCAATATTTGTATTAAAGCAACACTATGTAGTTTTTTTTTACCTACAAATAATGTCTCATTACTGAAATTATTTCAGTAATAGAACAACTTTTAACTGGACAAATTGTACTGTTGCTGCAACCTGAGCAGCCTCCTAGCTGCTACAAGCACACTCTGAAAGTGGCGGTGGAGGGTAGAGCAAACAGACCCTCCCCTCCCCTGCCTGCAGAAGAGTGTCTGATACCAGGCACTGTTGCGCTTTTTAACGACATGGGGGAGCTGTAAGTCATTTTTACATGGAAATTACACAGTGTTGCTTTAAAAACACTCAAATAAAATTCTTAATTTTGAAGAAAATATGAAAGAAAATGAACACATACTATATTATAAATTAAATGTTGTTAACAAATACCTTAGCTGCGTGATGAAGTGAAACTAACACAAACTGAAGCAGATGTTGTAGACGGGTACGTATACCTCTCATTTCAGCCATGTGGCGCGCGCGCCCTCTCGCGCTGTGTTAAGCGCATCTACGCTATTCTTTGAGATGCACTTGACGGCCTTTTGTGCAGCGATTTTTTTTTTGTTGACAACCTAGGTAAGGCGGTAGGGTTTCCCAGCTTAGGCGGGCCGTCCGAACTGCAAAGTGCTGCGGGAAACCCTGAATGACACATAAAAATGATAAATATTATTTTAAAATATTTAATATTTTATTATAATAGCATTTATATTTTTGTGTATGTATATATTTGTATGTATATGCACCAGTATACCTATCCTATATATTTTCTATGTTTTACTTTCACTTTCATTATAACAGCTTCTTAGAGAAATTAAGAAGTTGGATTTTCCACTCAATGGCCGTGAGGTGAAATATGATTTTAATGGTGATTCACCTGTCAGCTATGCAGTTGTGCTCTGGCACACTAAAACAAAACCTCCATGGATTGAGATGGTGGGCACATTTGACACGTACCCAGAAATACATTTTACTATAAATAACTCTCTTATGCCTTGGGATAACAATACTTCTGTAAGTTATTCATCCTTGTAAGCTACATTTTAGTCTAGATTTTTAATAATTGTTTTTTAATAAACTGTTTAAATCAATTTCTTGTTTTATAAAGGTTCCTTTCTCAAACTGCTCTGTTGAATGTGAGGATGGATATTCAAGGGAACGTGAGGGAGTTAATGATTGCTGTTTTCAGTGTATAAAATGCCCACAAAACACCTATGTGGATTATTCTCGTAAGTACCTTTTTGATATTTGACTTTTTTAACTGGAAAAAATAAGATATTCTAAAAAAGGTAATCTCGCCAAATTTTACAACAAGTGGCAACCATTTATGCAATTTTTCCAAGCTAACTAGGCCTGACTCCCCCTCCTTTATTTATTTATTTTTAATTTTGTTATTATTATTTTTATATATGTATATATTTTTACAATATTCATTTTATTTATTTATTTATTTTTTGTGGGGGTTATGGGCGAAAAAAGGAAAATGTTGTGTACAGATATGTTGGTTATTGTTATCCAAGTGTCTTCACTGTTTTTTTTTGTGTGCAAACCAATACATATATGAAACAGAAACTGGATAATTGCTTCTGTATAGCTAAGTGGCAGAGCATTGCGTTAGCAGCTTAAAAGGTCATAGGTTCAAACCCAGTGAACACATACTGATAAAAAATTTATAGCTTCACTTTGGATAAAACTGTCTGCTAAATGCATGAATGTAATCATGAAACAAGGGGTTGGGTCAAGATGTGAGATATGAAAGTTTATGTGCTTTCAAACACAGAACAAAAGAGCACATTGCTCATTGAAGATTAATCCCATAAACTAGGGTTTTTCCAATTGTGGGGTTTGCCTTCCCAGAGGGCGTTAGAGTGGTCAGAAACAGTCTTCAAACTAAGTTTGACCTGTTTTATACAATCGCACAATACTGTTCCGTTGTCAGTCCTGTATTTCAGTCCTCAGTATGGTTGGGTTCACACACATTGATTGATCGGCAATGGCGTTCTGCTGCACATGCGCAACTTTAGCGGGTACTTCTTGGCATTAAAATGTCTCGGATTAACAATTTGTTGGTCCTTGACATGACGTCTTCGTTACCTTCCTTCAGAAAACCCAGATGTAATGTCGATGACCAACGAATTGGGAACTCGCTAAAAAGACAAATCTGCTTTGAGTGTAACTAGAACGAGCCAATGAATATTGGCATGCAGAATTTGCGTCTGCCGGCCATGCACTGCTGGGGAAGAATAAATTGATAGCAGGAGCAGAGAAGACCGGCCACTCAGCAGTGGTACGACCAATCCTGGATCACCGACTGGGGTTTCAGGTCAACTGGGAAAAGAGCAAGGTCTCCCTGGTGCAGAGCATCTATCTTTGGGGCATTAATTTGGACTTGGTCGCCATGACAGCACGTCTTACGGAGCAGCATGCTCAGTCTGTCCTCAACGCCTTCAGAGACAGACTCTCTGCTCCGCTGAAACTCTTTCAGAAGCTCCTGGGGCATGTGGCATCAGCATCGCCGGTTACTTCACTCGGTCTAAAGCATATGAGACCACTTCAGCGGTGGCTGCACGACCGAGTCCCTTGGTGGGCATGGCGCTGCGGCACACATCAGCTTCCTGTATCTCCTGCATGTCGCCAGCTTTTCAGCCAGTGATTGGACCCTTTTTCATGCCGGCCGGTGTGCCCCTAGGTCGGGTCTCCAGACGCATCAGCATTACGACGGATGCCTTGAGAGCAGGTTGGGGCACTGTGTGCAATGGGCATGCCACTGCAGGCTCCTGGACAGGACCCCGCCGGCTTTGGCATGTCAATTTCCTCAAGCTACTGGCAGTTTTGCTTGCCCTGAGGAGGTTTTGCCCTCTGATTCAGGTCAAGCACGTGCTAGTCCATTCTGACAGCACGTCGGTAGTAGCGTATGTCAACCGCAACGCAGTTTGCGCTCTCGCCGGATGTCACGGCTCGCCCACTAACTTCATTTATGGAGTCAGCTGAGACTCAAGTCTCTGCGTGCCACTAATGTCCCTGGCGACCTCAACCGTGCGGCGGATGTGTTCTCATGGTAGGTGATGCTGTGCGGGGAGTGGAGACTCACTGATCTGATCAGCTCTTTGTTTGTTTTGGAAGTCAGCAGCAGGGGAAGGCTGTCTCCAAGCAGAGGCTTGCTCATTGAATCATTGATGTCATTTCTCTGCCATATCGGTCCCAAAATTTGCCCTGTCCTCTGGGGGTGCGGGCTCATTCTACGAGGGGCGTTGCCTCTTCATGGGCGCTGGCTAACAGCGCCTCCCTGGTGGATATTTGTCAAGCTGCAGGCTGGGCTACTCAATTCAATTTCATTCAAAATTGTTTAATTGTTTTAAAGCAGTTTTACATTAATAGATGCAGGGAAAAACTGAAAAATAATAAAACATAAGCAGCGCAATACAGCGTTTAAGATTAACCATACAAGCGAGTGTGAAGCCAATGTCAGCAGACTCCCCAGGGGTTGAAAAAACCCTAGGAAAAAACCTTGTGGGCAAAAAGTCCTAGGAGGGAAAAAACCGCCGGAGGGCCAAGCTCAAGGTTAAGTTAAATGAGCATTTCATCTGCAGGTCATGAGTATAACAATTTACAATTAACTAAAAATAATAGTCAACTTTGTAATTGTTAATATTCTGAAATACGTCTTAAGCACTATTCGGACGGGATTAGTTTTCCAAACGACGTTTGAGTTTCAATGTGTCCCCCACAACGTCTGTGATTTTATGTACCGATTCGGAGGGGATAAAAATTCTCAGGCTATTCCAGAGATGGGAGTGTCTGTTTCGTGCATTTGCCCATTGCAGAAGATCACATGCTCTGGATATGCGTGTTTGTAATGATTGAAATTTTGCTTTAAATGTAAAATTATTACAGAACATGTAATTTATTAATTTAACTTTGACAAATCAAAACAACTTATACAAATCCTACTAAAGTAGTCTACGTATTTTAAATAACTGGCTGTTTATAATAAACCCAAAGAAATGAAGAAATAATGATTAATAACAATTTATTATCTCTATTAACACTCGCTCTATATTTTTCATTCACTCCGCAAAGAGACTTAGATAACTCTGCTGATTTTGGACATACATATATGATTTATACATCATTAAAAACGTTAAAGTGTCTAGTTTTTTTTTCTGAGTTTTTTTTTTGGGAGTTTTCTGTCCACTCCCAATAAAAACAGAATGTTGTGCTTTTCGCAAAATTAAGAAAATAAATGTAAGGAGTGACTTAGGGCGGAACCGAAAATGGGGAGGAGAGGTTCCGCCCGGACCAAATTTTTAAACTCATGTTTACTTTTTTGACATACATTTGCGTATGTGTGTCAGTATCTCCAGACACGAGTGTTTTCTTTGTTCTTCCGTCAAACATTTCACGCGAGGGGAACACACATAAACAAACACACGAGTCAGGAAACTCGACGCGGTTTTTGGTATTCTTATAAAATACGCGATTGCAAACAACACAATCCTTATTTAGTTGCTGTAAACAAACATTGATAAGTTTTTACACGCTTGTCCCTTGTTGTGTTTCTCCTAACGTTATAATGATTACAAAAACACAAATAAGAGTCCAGACAACAATAGGCTATTTTTATTTTGAGCTGTAAAACTCTCGCTGGCCAACCAAACACCCCTTACGAAAATGAACCATGGTTTTACTACAGTAAAAAGCCAAAAAAACATGGTTACTGTAGTTTGTGCTGAACGCAGTGTTATGAGAATTTTGCCATTTATATGTTTTTAAGCATCTGAAAAAAGCACAAATGTCAGTGCATGTCAAAACTTCCCCAGGGCCCTAAAAACCCCTTAGACCCCAGAGGGTTAATTAACATTACCATTCTGGAGTTGAACAAAATAAGGTTGAGTTTACCTTATACTGATATTACAGTGGCCAGTTTTAACAGTGTTTGATATTCAGCTTGTCTTAATTTAATTATTTTATTTCGCTGAATGTAACGTTTCGATCTTTCGATCTTCTTCAGGCATCAAAACATCTATTAGAATAGATGTTTTGATGCCTGAAGAAGATCGAAAGATCGAAACGTTGCAATAAATCTTTTCATTTTTTTGCAAGTGGATAGTGTGCGGGACCTCTCTTTTTTATCTGTCTATTTGGACTTTCGAGTCCTTTTTTCCTACGCACCTATCGCACACAGGTGTGCGACGTTTAAGTGATTGAATTTCGCTGAATGTAAAAAACACCCATATATGAATGAATGGGACTCAGGACGTACAATCAGAGATGTCATGCCCATTCAAACTGAGGGGGCACGTGCCCCCTCGGTTTTCTAAGCCAAATGGATTTTGCATGCTACCTCAAAATCAAAGAAGGGTCCATTAATCTGTTACTTGTCTTTTAAATCTGTTTAATATGCAAAATATTATTAATTCTGTGCTGAATACTTGTCACTTTTCAGAGATTTTTGGCATTTTGATAGTGTTTTGATCATATTACATTACTTTATTCTGGCGGCAGCTAGGCGCTGCAGTCAGTGCAGTCGCAGACGTCATCAGCGTCTGAGCATAGTCACAAGCTCTTTGCTGTTGCTGATTCATTTTGCTATCTGAGTAATTAAAACGTGTAAGAAACACTCACAACATTTCCAAACCCCAGTACAGTAATGTGCAGTTAACCTCCTCTGTGTAGAAAATGTATGGTTTAAAATGTGATGTAAGTCTTGACATTATATAGTAGAGATTTCTAGATTCATCTTCTTGGTACAACACCAAAGTTCGCCAGAGTTCACTGCGGCGCGGAATCACACGTGCTCACATATGAGGTAAAATTGAATGCAAAAATTTGCTCTAATAATTTTATCTAAACATATTATTTTATCATTATGAACATTAAACTTAATCACGTGTCTAAAGCTTATGTAATTTTTGTTGGTTATATACTTTATGGATTTAAAATTGCATTAATTTTATAGGATAATGCAGTTGTTGTGCAAAATGCAAAAAAGTCATTAAACAAATAAACAAAACATGCCGTTTCAGATATAAATATGATGCCAATATGTCATTATTCCAATTGAATAGTATTTGATATGAAAGTTAGTCAACACGTTTATTTTAGAGGTTTTTGCATGAAGGCAGGGGTGCTCAAATTGTTAGAAATGTAAGTGCCATGAAAAAGATTGAAACCTTTATAATATTTCGTTTGATGTCTGTGTATGCACAAATTTCTGTGAGCTGTGCACACAGTGCCTCCCTTAAAGAAATTGGTGCATGATGCCCCTGTGTACAATATATGCGCGTTAGTAAGACCTTACGGCAGATCACGTTGGCCAAAACACGAGAAGAACTGCGTTTTCAAAAGTTATTGCGGGCAAACACAGACATTTGCATCCGGACAGGATTAAATTTCAAAGAGGACGTCTGAGTTTGGCAAAAAACAGTAGGTAAATTGCTCTGGAATTTTTACGGAGGTCGTCAGAGAAAAACACAAACATGGCCGATTCGGATGGGATAAAAACACAGAGGACCTCTGAGAAGCACGATTTTCTCAGAGGTCCCCCTGTAATCTCGTTGGAATAGGGCTTTAATGACATATGCCTACAAATGCGACCTCTGAAGGCTGCAGCCTTCGGATTAGGAAATGGCCTCTATATTGAGTACATATCAGTGTTTAAAGAAATCATTAAGTATTTTTAAAAACCCGCATAAATCCACGTTTGCAAATGATTAAAATTTTAGCGTCTTGTTTACATTAACAATAATAATCATTTTGATTTGGTATAATGGTATTCAGTGTTAGGGAAGCTACTTTGAAACTGTAGTTAACTAAGCTACACGCTATTCATCAGTAAAATAGTTAAACTACAGCCAAGCTACGCATCTGATAAAATAGTTAGCTACACTACAAGTTACTATAAAAAGTAGCTAGCTACTTTTAAACTGCTTAGATTTTTTACAATGTTATATCACAAATTACTGAATATAATTTTAATGAAAAATGTTTTAAGAAAATGATTTGGGGTTTAAAACTACGTAATATAATACAATTATGATTTTAGTATTCTATTATCTGGATGTTATTATCTGAAACTTTTTAAAATGGATGTATGGTATAGTAAAATGTATAGTCAAAAAAAAAAGAAAATATATAAGAGAGTATATATATTTTTTTAATGACTTAGAATTTTTTTCAGCTGTTTATAATAATAATAATTATAAATGGTTATTAATAATTATTATTTATGGACTAGGTATATTATTAAATCATGTGGTTTGACAAATGCAAGTATAAAAGTTAAATGCAGATTTCCTTTTTATGTTTGATTGACAGATGCTAAAGCAGCAACGTGTTATGGTGCGTTTACACCAACCGCGGTAGAGGCGTGAAGCGCGAGTGATTTCAATGTTAAGTCAATGTGCAGACGCGTTGACGTGCGTCAGGAGGTCCCGCGGCGTGGAAGAGGCGTTCGGCGCGGAGCGGAATTTTGCGGTTCACGCGAATTTGCGGCTGACGCCCGAGTTGAAAAATTTTAACTTTGGCGGAATTTCGCGCCGCGTTAACCAATCAGGAGCCTGCCTGCTGCTGTGGTGGCAGCCCCGCCCGGAGTCACTCACTCAAGCAGTCACTCGAAGCTATATGACACAAGTTGTTATTTCTATAGAGGAGACAGGAATAAAAAGGACCTTGCTTGGAAGAGTGTCAGTAAGGACTTTGGGCAACCTGGTACGTTGTTATACACACTTCACTTTTGAATCACGTGACGTTTATCGACTCGCGCCGTTTATTTTCCCCCTATAGTATGGTTACCCAATACAAACTGGTAACTCTCTTGATAAATGCACAAGTAGTAACATCAGTCATCTTGCAAACAGACACTCGCACAGCAGTTGCCCCCCCACAAGAAGCGGATTTTGCTTCGGACGCGCATCAAATGCTTGCTTTTTCAGCGCGTCTACTCCGCTCTACACGCGCAAATGCATTCAAAGTGTTCAAGCGGCGAACTAGGCGCGGTAGACGCGATTTTGATGCCCAAAACGCGTTTGGTGTAAACCCTGCATTAGTGTTCTTATAGGTTTGTTTCAAAACATTGGCAGGACAAATTAGATTCTGGAATAATGGAAAAACACGGATTCATCTGCACTTAATATCTAAATAAACATTTGTTAAAGAAGCAAAAAAGGGTGAGGATTCATTTAAAATGGCTCTTACTTCTATGTGCTTGAAGTTTTCAACGCAGAGTCAGAACGACAAATGGGTTGCTGTTTGTTTTTTTAGAGACATGAACTTGGACAAATATGACCATGGGCAATAAATCTCTACATCTTCAGATTCTGCTGTCATGCTTCGGTCCATCACAGACATTATAATATGTGTATTAGCCTTTTCTTGTCGTTCTTTTGCTTCCTTAATTGCTAATACTTGTGGCTGAGTTGAATATATCTTGACGCGTGCAGTTGTGTAGATAATTAATAGAGGTTGATCCGGTTTGTCCAATGAGCATTGAATGATGTTGATAGAAAACTTAAAGTAAAATAAAAACACAGTTAAACTAAAGCAGTCTCTTATATGGCACACCACCACACGGTCAAAAGACTGTTTTGTAGGTGCGTGTTGGTGATGACGTGAGATTAACGTTTGATTGAATCCAATGAGTGTGAAACCAGACCAACGTACGCTCCGGGAACACTCAGGCTCAGACCATAGCAAACGAGCCCAATGTGAAAACAGCCTTAAACACAACACACTAGTTTTGTTTGTATTGCTATATGTTCACATTTTGTTATTGATGTATTTCCCAGGGAACCCTTATACCTGTTATCCATGTGCCGAGAGTGAATGGTCTGATGAGGGCAGCACAACATGTAAGAGACGTTCTGTCGTCTATCTTCAGTTCACAGAAATCTCCTCCATTCTTGTCATATTTTCTACTGTATGTCTGATTACTCTGCTCATTTTCATCTTTTGTCTGTTTGCCTACAATTATAACACACCAGTGGTGAGATCTGCTGGTGGCAACATGTGTTTCCTTATGTTAGGGTGTTTAGTAATGTCTAGCATAAGTGTGTTCTTTTTCTTTGGACAACCCACATCTGTACATTGTATCCTAAGAAATTTCATGTTTTCCTTTTTTTTCACCATCTGTCTATCCTGTTTAACCGTCCGTTCCTTTCAAATTGTCTGTGTATTTAAAATGGCTGCAGGGTTCCCTATATTGCACAGCTTGTGGGTAAAGCACAATGGCCAGTGGCTCTTCATTGTGTTTTCTACTTCTGTTCACTTTATTTCATGTGTATTATGGGCAACTGTCTCACCTGACCATCCCGTCAAGGACTTATTGACTTTTAATGACCAAATTATGCTGATTTGTGAAAGGAGAAACACTGTAACCATGAGCCTAGTTTTGTTCATAAGTTGGTTTCTTGGTTTCCTGTGCATTTCATTTTCTTACATGGGAAGAGATCTGCCAAAAAGTTACAATGAGGCCAAAATAATAACCTTCAGTTTACTTTTGTACTATCTCAGCTGGATTACATACTATACAATATATCTAACTTTTAAAAGCAAATATGTCCTGCTTTTGAATGCGTTTGCCCAAATAACCAGCATATATGGAATTCTCTTCAGCTATTTCATACCAAAATCCTACATCATGTTGTTTCAACCAAAGAAGAACACTGCTGCATACTTTCAAACAACTATTCAGAATTACACCCAAACCATTAGTAGAAGTTAAAACACACCAATGATGCAATGATTGCATTTAGTTGCTATAAGGTAAAATGGACATTTGGCAAAAATCAGTTATTGGACATTTTAGCAAGTTTTTTCTCCTTGATAGGTACACTGCTTAGTAGTTGTTTCTAAATTTAAAAGTAATCATTGTCTGCATTTATAGTCATAAGAGACTTATTATTAAATGATGATGTATAATTTAATTTATTTAGAGTTTTGTATAGTGAAACGTTTGTTGACCACAATCAAAATATGTTATTCCTGATGCAGTTTATTTCAAAGTAGTGAGAGGCTGAAGTTACTATATTGCTAAAGATAACTCATTGTTTTCCACTATGTTAAATATATGCAAAATAGAAAATTAATTACTCAGAAAATTAAATGGACTCTACTTTAATATCTTTATGTGCATTTGAGAAATAAAATGTAATAAAAAAATGTTTTGTTTTTGTATGTCATTTGGTATGATGTCAAAGCATTGCATAACACTGAGCTCGTTTACAAGCACACAAATAATGCGATTATTTCCAATAAGGCGAGTAAGGACTTAATCGCAGTAAGATGTTTACATGACTGGAGCTAACCTCTTCACTCCGGTTTACATGCAGTTTTTATTTTCGGATTATTCACACATAGCCCAATGCAGAGCACAAATGATGAACTCACATATATGGTCCACTGTTTTAATTTACTTACGTTAAATGACAAACACGTTGTTGGATGTATTTCATTATCCGGTGCTGTGATGAAGATATAAATATGACAGTGCCTTGTTCACATTAAAACGATATAAAAATATAGTTTTAAAATTTGTTTTATATTAAAGATAATAGCAAGGTTCACACAATAACTATAACGATAGCGATTTTGGCACATGATGAACGATAAACCATTGACAGATCAAATCTATTTAACTTGAAGTGCACGCGCACTTAAATGCAGTAAAGCTCATTCATTGCTGAGGTCTATAACATAAAATTACCTCAGGTAGTCTACCCAGTGCTGATGCAGTTGCATCTACCACACTGACTATGCCAAAAGGTAAGATATTATTACACAAACTACTACATTCATTGTTTAGTTACACGAAACGCAGCGAGTTGAGGACATCTGCTGGTTTCCCGCTGTGTAAATGCAAGAACAGCATATTTACATATTCAGTGACATGTAAACTAGGGGTGTGCATTGGCACTGCCCTCACAATTCAATTCAATTACGATTCACCAGGTAACAATTCAATTCAATTCGATTCTACGATGCATTGCGATGCATCAGAATTCTACTGTACACAACAAGGCAAATTTTTAATAAGTCAAGTAGTAAACTCAAGTGCAACTATTCTCAACAAAAACGAAAGCTGAGCAGCTTGAAGACAATGACAATTATATACCTGACCAGGGCTCGCAAAATTTTTAAATCCCTGGTAGCCCTTCGGACAGACACTCTTTAATTTTTGGTAGCCCGAAATGAATATAAGTAGCCCGAATAAAAAAATACACTGTTTAATGTAGAATATTGATAAATCCTGGATTTACATGTAAGCCAAATATTCCTGCCCATCCCAGCTAACAATTTGGTTCCCAAACCCTGATAGCACACATACATCTCGAAGACGTCTATTTGATGTCTGCGTGTACATATGCAAGGCGTATTATTTAGATTGTTTGCTCATCTGCAATATGTCTCTGAGATGTTTCCTAAAAGATGTCATATAGACATATTGAAGACGTCTGCAAGACGTTTTTGATTTAGAATGTATGTAAAGCAGCTCTTTCTAAGACCTTTATAAGATGTTTTTACACACCAGATGTATTCCAGATCTCAAGATCTTTACCAGACATCTTGCAGACGTACCTGTGCTATCTGGGAAACGTTCCCCTATTTTCCAAGGGTTTTTGGTTAGCCAGGAATGTTTTCTTTAATAAAATAAACATTCCCCTAATGTTATTTTTAGGTTATTTTAACGTTCCCATAACCTTAGAATAATTTAATTGTTATATTACTGAAATATGATATGAATGTATTATAACACAGGTTATTTTTTATAAAAATACCTCAACACATCACACATTGTATTTAGATAACATGGTATTTTATCAAATATATAAACAACCAGTGACTTTAACACAATATAGAAGACTTAAAGCAGATATTTATTAAAAAGGAATACACATAATTCCCTTTAT
This sequence comes from Misgurnus anguillicaudatus, assembly GCF_027580225.2. Lineage (NCBI taxonomy): Eukaryota > Metazoa > Chordata > Actinopteri > Cypriniformes > Cobitidae > Misgurnus > Misgurnus anguillicaudatus. The sequence goes on along the minus strand of NC_073356.2, from coordinate 4,855,269 downwards.
GTTCCCCTAATGTTAGACTCTGAGGTAAAATGAAATGACAAACACACATTCTATTCGCTTTAGGTAAACATATCTTACCACTGCTGTTTAGTCACCTATCAGCTTCTAACATCATACTCTCAATAGCCTAGATGTGTCAAATCCATCGGAAATCACTCAAACATATTTTCCTTCTCACATATTTAAGTTACTAACTGAAGAAAGAAAAAATAAAAGCTAAAACAATGTTAGTCTATGAGGTAAAAATGAAATTACGTTATTTTATTAAATGACTTGAGTTCGCGCAAGCAGGTGCTCATGAAGAGAAGCGCGTCCAGAGGGTCGCACGCATATCAGACGTGCACATTAGAGGATGAGTTACTTTCACTTCATTTCCTGACAGTTTCACTTGGTAAGTGAGGATAATGACTGACAAGAGGACACCGAAATACATATAATATAATTACTTAACTAAATCTGAGACAAAGCAAAAAATTTAAAATATTATTTCCTCCCCAAGATAGCCCGACGGGCAGGGTGGACATACATTTTGGGAGCCCGACAGCCAGGAATTCACAATAGAAACGAGACGTCGGGCTAGCGATTTTGCGAGCCCTGCCTGAAATGAGAATTTTACACACAGAGTAATTAAGTCTTGTTTCCCACTAACTTCATAGAACCCGAAATGTGCCCATATGTCCACTTTCCACGGAAAAGGGTGCATTTTTATTTACCCGTCTATCACGGTCATCTCCAGAAAATAAACAGTGACATAATCGATTATGGCATTTGCTGCATCGATGCTGAATCGTGCATGCGCGCATTGCGATGCATTGCCGAATCGATTATTGTTGACACCCCTACCCAGATAGCACAGGTACGTCTGCAAGATGTCTGGTAAAGATCTGGAGATCTGGAATACATCTGGTGTGTAAAAACATCTTATAAAGGTCTTAGAAAGAGCTGCTTTACATACATTCTAAATCAAAAACGTCTTGCAGACGTCTTCAATATGTCTATATGACATCTTTTAGGAAACGTCTCAGAGACTTATTGCAGATGAGCAAACAATCTAAATAATACGTCTTGCAGATGTAAACGCAGACATCAAATAGACGTCTTTGAGATGTTAGTGTGCTATCAGGGTAATGTAAACAATTGCAAAATAGCTTTTATTACAAGAAATATCCAATATTAGGTAATACCGCGGCCGTTGAGCAAATTAGCATGAAGTTATCATTATGATGTGGTCACTAATATATTTATCTTTATATTTATTGTTAATGTCCCTTAAAGGTTTTATACACTGCTGTCGTGTTATTTGAGCTGTATCTGAATGAAGATACTGCTGACAGCGAGTCGTGTTGGCAGAGTTCATGTAAAAATTCCTAATTTCAAGTTTAAAACGAATTTGTGCTTAAGGTGCGTGACTAAAAAACACGCGCACTTCAGTTAGTGTGGTATAAATGCAATTAAAACGTTTACATGGACGCATACTGCTATTATAAACGGCGTACGCCACCTCTTTTAATGCGATTATACTTATGTACTTATGAGCTTAATCGCATTATTTTTATCGAATTATTGCGTTTACATGAGGTAAAGTATAATCGCAGTATTGCCAAAATCCCTTTATAATTGCATTATTAGGGTGCATGTAAACATGGTCACTGTGACCTAACTCCATGTAGTTTCACAACATGGAGTAAAAGATTCCTTTTCTATCATCAGTTAATCAGAGTTTAATAATAGGCTACTTATTAAAATTGATAAAATAATATTTTATTGCATTTTGGAAAAAAAAACAGCACAATAATGGGTTAAGCCATGCAGCGTTGGGTCCATATCGCTGCAAAAGAAATTTCCCTCTGTGTGGGGAACAAGTTCTGTTAGTTTTCAGTTTTTATGTATTGATTATACTTAACACATACATAAAGTTAAGTATAGTGTTTTGATGTGTCTGTTGCATTTTGTTAAGGTATTTAAAATTATTTGACATAGTTTTAACACGCATTGACATTTTAAAAACAAGTTCAATTTGTACCACTGTAGTTAAGGTCATATTCATGATGTTGTTATAAAACTATTTGACATTTGAGTATTAACACCTAATGACATGTAAATGACACTTTAATGTAATGTTAACCCATGAAGATAAGTTCGTTAAAGGCGGAGTCCACGATGTTTGAAAAACGCTTTGGAAAAGGTGACGGGCCGACTACCAAAACACACTTATAGCCAATCAGCAGTAAGGAGCGTGTCTACTAACCGACATCCTTGCCGGGTTGCGTATGTGTGGGGCGGGTCTATCAACAGAAGGTCCAGATTCTATTGGGGTAGAGGCGTGTTTGTTTAGGTGATTTCAAATATCAACATTGGCTTTCAAACATCGTGGACTCCACCTTCAAGTTTATTCTGCTATGTCATGTTTATGACACATTAATGACAAGTTACTGTATGATGTCTTGATTTATGTCAAATTTTCATAACAAAGACATCTCAAACAATGTAATCTTTGCATTAAAAATGACATAATTGAACAAATGACACTTAATGACAGTTATCATAAATGTGCTTTAAATCTCTATCATGTTCATGACACGTGTCATGTCATGACTATGAAGGTGTCATGTAAGACTTATGCACACCCCTTCAAGTAAAGTGTTACCAAATGTACTATATTATTTTTTACAAAATCTTTCCGAATATTGTTTTTATAACTTTCTATATATAACAGTTATATATTCCTGAATAACTTTCTACATATATGCTACATAATAATAACAACCCTAAAATACAGCTTATTTCAGGATAAATGAAGGTTGTAATTTATACCTTATTGCTCCATTAAACCTCCCAAAATCACAAGTGTCACGGATTTGCCAGGTTAAAACCAGAGTCGTATAATAATAGAGTTACGACACTCACATAGACGTCCGTTGTAAGAATGGAATGCGGAATTAACAGCGTGTCATGCAGTGACGCATAGTTTCAAACGCAGCACTGAAGCCCATCCATTTCAATGGCACCTGCTGGTAAATTGATGAAATTACCGTTTCTCTTTACATTTTCAGACATTTTATGAATATAGTTAACAGTGATATTTTATGAACTCTGCTGTAGGTAATGATTATCGTTAATAATAACTAGTAAAATTTTTATATTTTAATGAGTTGTGTATAATGTGTGAATAATATAGATTTAATGGTTTAATATTTTATTACTGGTGGCCATCTACTTTATACTTATCTTTTTTATATATTACGAGTAACACTAGGGGGCAACAGCGACAAGCTAAATGCCTTATAGGAAAGTCACACTGCTTCACAATGCTGCTATGTGTTTCATTGTGTTTGGTAAGTAATACGAGTGATGTATCCTCGAAAATCATGTTTAATTATATTAACATTTAATGTGTACTATAAATACAATTAAATATGAATTTAGTGTGTTTCTGTTATGCTTCACTGTTACAAATAACCGCGTTGGCGATCTTTTTTGTGATTTTAATATAGTAAAAGTGTAGAAATTATGTTTTTAGCAGATTGATAGCCATTTATATAGCCATATTTTTGCTACAAAAATAAAAGATAAACTGTGTTGCTTTAGTTGGTATACATAACCACATTTATCTTTGGGTCACCATTAACTGTTTATGTTTATTAACTGATTTACTGTATTTCCATCACTCCCTAGTAAAAAAAACAAAAACGTTATAAATATAGTAAGTATAGTGATCAATTCACATTCCAAGCTAATATTTACCTAAAATAGCTGAAAACCTATGCAAACAGATTGACAGCCCTGCTTGGTTTGGAACTGTAGAACGTTACATGAATCACGTGACCGTGCGGCGGCGAGATCAAAGCGTTTCGTAACTCTATTATTATACGACTCTGGTTAAAACATACCTGAAAGAGAGAGGTTACTATGTGAACATAGGTAACCATACATCTGAGTGGACATCCATGACATGTGGAGTCTCACAGGGCTCAATTCTTGCACTGCTTCTGTTTAATTTGCTGACCATACCACGACTCAATGTCCTTGTAGTTAAACTAAACATGGCCATTTCTGAATTGTATGTTACTGTATAAATCTGGTAAACTAATATTCTCCCTTACAAATTATCAGAATGACTTCACATTAAGGACATGACAAGTTTGTCCTATGGCTGCACGTGTGTGTAAGCATACATAGTCTGTATGAACCATTTCTGAACATGTCTTTCGTTTTTCTGGATGCGAAGTGATGTATCATTCATTGTGGCTGTGTTCGGGTGAAACTCCTCAGCCTGGTCGATGACGTCTGACGTCTTTGACGTGTTTTAATGCTCGAAACCCGGTAATTGCTGCTTGCAGCTATATTTTGTATATGCTCCCACTTGGTCAAATAATTCATTAATGAAATTAACAGTTGGATGTGTCAAAACTTCCTCCAGTTAAACAAAGACAAAACTGAAGTGTATTTGGAAATAAATATGTGTATTGACGCATCCTTGTGATGACATCATCACCAGAGTGCAATCTACCGTGTCCCTTTATATACATTGCGTTGCCTCTTGTTTTTCAATGTTAAACTACTGTTATCATTTAACATCACTTGGATTTTAATATCGTGAGTACTCTATGCCAGTGGTTCTCAAACTGGGGGCCGCGAGATGGTGCCAGGGGGGCCCCAGCTTTATGACATTTTATAAAATACATTAATTTATCATGAACTCTGTATAATTTAACCTTAATAAATAAGGCTACTAACCAACAGCACTACTTTGTATACTGTAATATGTTTTGTCTAATTATTACGTTTAAAAACAAAATTGTCATAAATTTTCTGTGGGGGCCGCGAAGGAATGCCCTGTACACGAGGGGGGCCGCACGCTGGAAAAGTTTGAGAGCCACTGCTCTATGCTACATTCATCAGGGCTGCGTTCTCCGAAACTACCTTAACGCTACGTCGTTCTTAAGTTGTACCTTAAGCTGTACCTTATCGCTAATATGTGTTTTCCGAAACGTTCTTAGTTACGTATCACTTCTGTAAGTCGTTCGTTCGGAAGGTTGGTCTGGAGCACTCTTAGCTATACCTTATCCCACATGACTCCACTAGGGGCCATCACTTTCATAAAAGCTTACATTGCAGTCTATATAACTAAATATTTGTAAAAAAAAGCAATACACTTCGTGTTTAATTAGGCAAATATTTTTATATTTAAAGAATAAAACATTTACATAATTAGACATCATTACATTGATGGTTGTTAGATTTTTAATTATGTTTTCCAAAGGGACATCAACTGCGAACTATTATATGCTAAAGGATTAAGAAACTATTTAAAAAATATATTTTGGGTGATGGAGTTTGTGAAACTGGCAGCTATACAGCGAATCCTACTATTTCATTTGTGCATTTCATATCCGTTAAATCTTAGTCTAACGGCTAGTATTTTAGCTGCATAAATAAATCGGGTAAAATTACAAAAAATAATTATGATTATTAATGTAAATTCGACTTTGCATCGAAGTTTTTTAATGTTTAATAACTTTGAGGCAACTGCATGCCATATTCTTAATAAACATTCAAAATAAACTGTGCACTTGATTACTGTTTGTATAGTCTAAGGTCAACAACATTTCCACATTAAAACTAATCAAAGCTAAAATCTAAAGCAATCATACTATATATTTATAGGCTATTATATAATATGTGATATGTTATATTTAGACAGATAGGCTCCAGAAATGCGTCCATTAAGCTTTATCCGCATTGTTAACGCGCTGCTTGTGCATACGCAACCCAGTGTCCAAGAAATACAATAAACGCGTGAACTAATGAACAACAGCAGTTTGTTTTTATATATTTTAAGTGTAATGCACAGCCAAGTACTTGCACAACCCACTTTATTTCCCTGTTCAACGCACTTATTGGGAACCCCTAATATAAATGATCCTTTCAAGGCATAGCGGATGAATTGGAGCAGTTTAAACATGATACGTTTGGAAATAAAGTTGCGGGTTTTGCACGGGTTTGACATAAAATATAGAAGGTTGAATTTAGTTGTTTGCAATTTGAAATATTTTTTACCAGATATTCCTAATAAATTGAACTTGAACTATTTCAAAAATGTTTATTTAATAAAGAACACCGCTATCTCATAACGCAGCAAAACCTATTACATGAAGTGAATAATTGATTGTCGAGCAATCGATATCAACCTATTCAGCACCTCCACCATGGACAGCACCCGCTAAGGTTAAACTTAAGAAGGTTTACCTTAAGCAACATCCTAAGGTATAGTTCGGAGAACACACGTAGGAAAGGTATACCTGTAGTTAAGGTTTAACTTAAGAGTCTTCCTAGCGCGCTAAGAGACAACGTTATCGGAGAACGCACCCCTGTTCATTCTAAGGTATACACTGTTATGTGATCATAGTGTGATTGAACTGTTCATGTTGAAAGTGTGTGTTTTTATGCACAATAGAGTGCCGAAGTCATGACGTCACTTTGTAGGCCAACCCGTAAGTTAGCGGTGCATGGGTTCCCTCGATCGAAAAACCATTCATTTTTCCCATAGATTTTTGGAAAATCGCAAAAAATAAGATCTGTGTTCAACAAAGAGTTATGAACCTTACACGTTTTGTCTATCAAGATAATCTTTATAAGTTAAATGAAAATGTATACATTTTGAAGCCTAAATAAAGCCGTCAGATATAAAATGCTAACGGTATGCTATAAACGGACTACAGCGCACCGGTCGCGGATCAACGTCATCATCAAGCTTTCTCAAACTTTATTTAAAAAACACGCTCGCTCATTATGATCTGCGCTGTTTATGGACACTTATCCACTTTTTCATGAGAAATATTGCCCATTCGTTATTTCCAAAAATGTTAGAAATTTTGTTTACGCGTGCCTCTTTGAGATTTTTTGTTAATGTTTTATTTATTAGTTTATTATTTCGTTAGTTTATATAAACCTTAATATTATTTTCTTTGTGATTAAGGTTATTATGCATGATCATTGTGCCCCAAATAAAGTTTAAAGATTATCTTTCACTGTATTATGTTTGATTGTATGTTTGCATACCATTTGCTAATTCGCCAGAAAAAAAACATCTCAGAAGCCCTAGCTATTGCCGTATCAATTTTCAATCTTATGTACTTTTTATTATTTAGACGATAGAAAACCATAGATCGAGGAGAGAGAACCACTATAAATCTAGATATAACAGTGCAGCTTAGATACTGGTTTACTTACCGGTATTGTAAGGGCCAGCATGAGGGACAAGGTTTATCAAGTCTCATTAAGTAAAACTATGGAGAGATAGAGGAGTTAAATAAAGTGTTCTATGTATTTATAAGATAACTTTACAATCTCTGAACAAATGGAACACAGTTAAAATCCAAACATTTAATATAATAGTTATATATAATTATATATGTTGAATTTAAAGAGAATTGTCCAACAACATCAATGCTTAAATACAATATATTATAATTAAACCATACATGTTCCCTAAATAAACCATACTAATTTTGTTCACATTTTCTATATATTTTTACCTGGTAATCCACAAGCCCCAATGTGAGAGCCTGTGTAGTAAATTTTATCTCACATTACTGTGAGCTGACTGGTGTATAGTTACAATAGTATACAATAGTTTAACATTTAATTTTTGGTATTTGTTAGACAAGTGACTTACAGTGCATTCATAAGCTATAGATATCAGCGTGTTCTCTGGGAATTAAACAAAAGTTAACAAAATGCTCCAATCAATGATCCACAGAAACATTGCAGCACGTTTTGTAGTAAGCATCTTTATTTTCATAAAATAAGTAAACTGAAAACAAACTATATACTATATAATTCACATGACAAGTCTCTACAGGGAAAGAAGGTATTTTTGCAACACAATGTGAATGCCCACATGGAAAATGCAAGTGCAAGTGTGTATAGTTGTGGCGAATTTTAATCAAGGTCCTCATTTCTTTGGGTCTCCTCCATCCAGCAAAGTACGTAATGGAATCCTCAAAATGAGCAACATATTCACACACAGCAATGAAAGTATCCCTATTTGGCAATCCTGTCTCCATTCGAATCACACTTTCACTCATCTGAAAGGCTGAATACCTGTCATGACAGTTACTCGTTTGCCTTTGGAGTTAGTCTTTGAGAAGCTGAATCTCTGTTATGGAATGCTCTAACTCAATCTCAAGCTGGATTCTTCTTCGTCCAGACTGCAGCTCTTCTTTAGTTGTGCTTTTATTTGGTTGTTCCTCAGAATTGATAGTGAGGGTTTGATCAGCCGGAGATGGTTCATCATCTTTGTCAGCCATAAATTGTAGCCATTTCCTCCTCTTTATAAATGGGTGGTGGAACATTTTTAGGCACATCAGCCCTATCCTGTCTCAAGGAGTATGAATGATCTTCCAAAATTCGTCCAGTGGGAACATCATTTGTGGATATAAACAAAACGGGGACATTTTATCCCCTGCAGGAAAATGACAGCTGCAGATGCGAGAATGGACACTGGGCATCCGGTCAGCTCGTCTAAGGATAAATTCAAAATAAGCAGTGTTAGTTTTAAGGAAGTTACACCTTTACAAATTAAAATTACAAAAATCACACTTTACTACTAAAATAACAAAGATTAATATCATTGTTATCTAATGCCTAACTAGTGCTGTTTACAAATAACTACAATCATTATTATTAGTGGGTAAAGCAAAGTGGAATAAAAGTCAATAAACCAGGTATTATTTTGAATATTTTAATTAAACACATTTCTCGAAGTAACGTTAGCCTTTAATAAAACTGCAGCGGATCTAATCTATTAAACAGCAAAGTAAATCAGCTTTAAGATATTTTAAGAGAAAGACACAGGTAAGTTATTTTAGCTGTTGATTTTGTTATGAAAAACGTTTATTCTTGCTAACTTAGCCTTTTTAATTCCATCTGACCGTCAAAGTATCATATCAATCGCGTGTTGAGCAATATGCACCATTAAAGTTTGGTCGTGCATGGCCACATTAAGGCAGTAAATACGGTGTTCATGGAAATCATCGTTGTGTTAGCTTACCTTACGGCACGAACAGTCTCCGCTGGGGAACATCGGACGGTAAACGAGCATCTTTCATCGACGACTTGTGGTTGCATCTCCGGACAAAACAAAACATGTCAAACTACAGTCTCTCCACAGTACAACAATATTTGGAAAAACTACAATTTGAAAAGACTAAATATATAACGTTATGTATATTAACTGAAAGGTAAACTTCTGAGAACGTGAGGCTGAAAGGCTAGTGACAGATTTCCTGTCATGATGACGTCTAAACTCCCCGCCAAGGATGTAGTCCCTATTAGCAACTTGTTAGCAACCACCGTTTTTAAGGCACAATAAAGTTAAAAAAAATCACAAGCAGATTATAACTGGTGTATTTTATGTCATAGAACAAAACGTGAAAATATTTAGAGGTTTTGTTAACCACAGACCTTATTTCAGGCGATTTAGCAAAAATCCATTCAAAAAACCCATAGACTTCAGGGCGAGGGAACCCGTAGTGCTAAAATGCTAACTCACTTCCGCGTATATTTTGAGTACTGTCTATATTTATGAGATGCTGATTAAGTAATTTTGAGATGAAATGATATGGTGTTTTAATGTGCATTAGTTAAGGTAATGCCATGTGCTTTGTAATGATCCTCTGAATGAAGATTGTTTGGTCCCTGCAATTGTGGGCTGTTCCACAGTGCTGGCAGGAAAGTTGGTTAATTATGCTGCGTTCCAGGCAACCTGTAACCCATAAATTACGACCTCAAAACCACGAGTCACGACTCTGAACTGGGAGTACATCGATCTAGTACGAGTTCACGGGTGGGAAGTCACGGGTTTGACTGCCGTTCCAGTGCACTTTCAAAGGTCGAAGGTTGTAAAAACACGGGTTACAGGCTGCCTGGAACGCATAGAGTCGTGGGTCGTGGTTTTGAGGTCGTAATTCATGGGCTCAAAAACCTGCCTGGAACGCAGCATTAGTCTGGGAGTGTTTGCACCTGGGGAGTCAGTTTTGGCATGGCTTTGAACAGAGAGGTCTGCAGTGAGACACATGTTTAGAGAGTTAAAGGAGCATTTCACCCGTAGAAACATTAATCTTTATTGAAAGTGTGTCATATTTGTAGTAGAAATTTAACACACAATTCAAATTTGGTGCCTACTTGACCAAGAATAGACAGAAATTGACTTTAGGGTGTCATTTGTATAGAATACTACAACTCCCACAATGCACCACAATGCACAGCTCCGCAAGCCACTCCCACTAATCCAGAACACCGCATACAAGACTTATTCATTTCACAGAAAACTTTTATCGAGTTAGTTTTACTCCTCGTTTGTTTTTCTTTCAAAATGGTGAATTCTTGCATGGTACAGGGATGTTCAGTCAGAGCAAGGAAAGGGCAACAAGTAAGTTTTCATTATCTACCGAAAGATACGGAGCGATGCAAACAGTGGCTCAGGGTGATAAATCATCCGTACTACTCGGAATACACACCCGCGGAATATTTGACAAAACTAAAGGTTTGCAGTCTTTATTTCAAAAAAGAAGACTTCCAATTAAATGTCTTGGGCAGGGGTCTTCAACGTTTTTTGGGTCGGGGACCCCTTAGATGAGAGAGGTATGGAGCAGGGACCCCCTAATACTAAATAAAACAGTAAAACTAAGTAAAACAGAGATATTTAAGTAAGCAGTAAGGTACGAGATGCTGCCTTTTCGTATTAGGCACAACGCAAAGTGGAGTAAAGTACAACTATTGACCAATCAGAATCAAGGACTGGAACTGTTTTATAAATAGAAACAAACCATATTGTCACACAGCCATATTAACATGCATTATTTTTTTGTTAAAATAGATTTTGTTTTTATATTAATATAATAATATTATTAATAATAATAATAAAATATTATTTTAAGGTATTTGCAGTGTAATATATTGTGAATTGGACACAATAGGCTTTCAGTTTATAAAGATACTGATCATGGTGAAAGCACAAAGAGACTCTCTATTCTGGTGGGGATAGAGGTTGTGCTACTTTATAATTTTGAGGTCTGTTGCCTTGCTCGTGTATCATCATTGTCACGAGTTTGAGTAACGCAGGGTTTATTTTCTGCATAGCTTCATATCAGACTCAGGAGAACATGCAACGAGTCTGAGGCCATCTCTTTGGGGCAACTTTTTGAAAGGCGGATTTCAACCTGACTATGAATCTTGCACAAAGCACCATCACGGCGCGCGTTTTTATTAATTTTTAAAATCGAGCGATAGTTTTGTCACAGTTTAAAATGCAGACGCGGTGTGGTGTAATTTGCCTGTTGAATTAGCGCTTTAAATCTGAACCGCGCGAAACATCCGTCCAAGTTCAAAAATATAGATGAGACATGTCGCAATGATTCTAAAATAACATTCTGAAAGAAAGACACACATAAGATTTACCTGTTTTTTGATGACTTTTCTGTCGCTACTGTTGCTTCCTGAGTGGACATTTATAATCTTTAGTTCTTTTCTTTGGTCCGCTGGCTGAACTGAACGCGCGCCTTCAAACCTATGCGGACACGCACGTGCACAACTTAAAGAGGACATGTAACGTTTTGTACATATATTTTACGTTTTTAACCAAAAAATAGCCTGTCATTAAACATCATTTGGCAGACCCCTTGCAGTTCCGTCATGGACCCCCTGGGGGCCGCGGACCCCCGGTTGAAGACCCATGGTCTTGGGAATGAAGAGAGTCGCTCTTTTGGAATCTTCCATTCCGTCTGTGTTTACCTTTCCACAAGACGCTGAACGGCCGGGGCCATCTGGACTTTGCAGCGTGAAACGCATTCGCTTGGAGGTAAGAGACTTGCTCGACTATATTTCTGAAAACATATAGGGGCGGTTTCCCGGACAGGGATTAGACTAGTCCTAGACTAAAACATTTTTAAGAGCTGTCCAAACTAAAAACAACTTGCACTTATTATCTTAAAATACATCAGTGCCCTTTGGTTTGCCTCAAAATGCACACAGGTAATGTTTTTAGTAAGGCATGTTTGTTAAAACTAGTTATATTTCATAATTGAGCTAAGGCCTAGTCCTGGATTAAGCTAATCCCTGTCCGGGAAACTGCCCCATACAGTCTTCTGAAGTAAAGCAGAACATACAATATGAGATGTTGTAACGGGGGTGCTTTAAAGAAAGCGATGAAGAGGAGAATCCATGTGCTAAAGGTGTTTATTAGTAAAATCCCAATAAGGGCCAGCAAACAAATCCAGTAGGGCAAATCCAAAGCATAAATCCAAATACAGGCTAGGGTTCAGGGCAGGCAGAATAACAATCAAAATCCAAATACAGGCGCAGGTCAAAACACAGGAACAGGTAACAGATAAACAGATAAACAGATTCAGATAACAGGCAGATACAGACTAGATGTGGCGATGTAATAATCAGCCAGGAACAGCTATACCGGAAGTGCTTAAATACAGACAGACAGGAAGTGTGAACTGTGACATGGCATGATGTATATCAAAATAAAAGCCAGAACAGAACAGGATGTCAAAATAAAAGTCCAAATACACAGAATACAAGAAGACACAGAACAAAACCCTTACAGAACCCCCCCTCTAAAGGGCGACTCCCGGAGCCCAACAAACAAATCATAAAGTCCAATAGAGTTCAGGACCTCTTGGCAAAGGCAGGGCAGTTCAGGGGAGGTCCTGGGTCGTGGGGCCAGGATGGTCCTGGATCATGGGGCAGATGCGGGCCTGGGTCATGGGGCAGATGCGGGCCTGGGTCATGGGGCAGATGCGGGCCAGGGTCATGGGGCAGATGCGGGCCAGGGCCATGGGGCAGATGCGGGCCTGGGTCATGGGGCAGATGAGGGCCTGGGTCATGGGGCAGGAGAGGGCCTGGGACATGGGGACGAGTAGGGCCTGGGTCATGGGGCAGGCTTGGACCTGGGTCATGGGGAAGGCTTGGAGCTGGGTCATGGGGCAGGCTTGGACCTGGGTCATGGGGCAGGCTTGGACCTGGGTCATGGGGCAGGCTTGGACCTGGGTCATGAGGTAGGGATAGACCTGGAACACAAGAAGAGGAAGGATCAGAGTCCACTTCGGTCTCCGCCTCGGTGTTCTCTGCCTCCTTCCTGTGTCCGGGTACTACCCCCCCCCAAAAAAAAAAACTTGGGAAAGCTTCCACTGACCAAGGTGGCGATGTCCCAGATGGTGCATCAGATGAGTCCTTTGAGCCAGGTGAATCAGATGAGTCCTTTGAGCCAGGTGAATCGGATGAATAAGACGGGACTGGTGAATCAGGCAGGACAGACGAATCAGATGAGTCGGGCAGATCAGATGAGTCGGGCAGATCAGATGAGTCGGGCAGATCAGATGAGTCGGGCAGATCAGAAAAGTTAGACGGGACAGATGAATCGGATGGTTCAGATTCAGGGCCTTGAGGAACCTCGGGAACAACAGAGCAGAAGGCAGACCAAACGCACCACAGGGCTATGGCAAATTCAGTAGGTACAGAGTCAATGAGACATACCTCTGTGGTAGTCGGTTGAGGCAAGACGGCCATCTTGACGGCAGGTGCAGGGTGAACGACAGCCCTCATAAGTGCAGGTGTGGTGGTGACGATGGCCCTCTGAAACACAGGTACAGGGATGGTGGTCGCTCTCTCGAAAACAGGTGCAGAAACAGGCAGGATGGCGGCCATTTTGGGAACAGGCGGGATGGCAGCCATTTTAGGGACAGGCAGGATGGCGGCCATTTTGGGAGCAGGCAGGGTGGCGGCCATTTTAGGGACAGGCAGGGTGGCGGCCATTTTGGGAGCAGGCATGGTGGCGGTCATTTTGGGAGCAGGCATGACTTGTACAGGTGTGGGTAGAACAGGCATGACATTAACAGGTTTGGGCAGAAAGGGCAAAACATGGCTAGGTGTGTGGTGAATATTCCCTGGTTCATCATCCACCACACCCACAGTGAACGGAGAACCACACAACAACAACGCAAAGTCAATATAACGTTCCAGGGACCAGGCAGACATATCATGGGGCATACATAAACGCAACCATTCGTCCAGAGCATTATAAAAGATCGGTTTCAAAGTGTCTTCATCATAATGTACTAGATTAGACAAATCCAGAAAGTCACTTACATAATCCTCAATGGGCCGGTGGTTTTGACGGAGTGCAAGTAGTGCAAAAACGGGTTTCATGTTGCTGGTGGGAAGTTACTAACCTTCGCTAGATCCGGGTTATGGCTGATTATTCTGTAACGGGGGTGCTTTAAAGAAAGCGATGAAGAGGAGAATCCATGTGCTAAAGGTGTTTATTAGTAAAATCCCAATAAGGGCCAGCAAACAAATCCAGTAGGGCAAATCCAAAGCATAAATCCAAATACAGGCTAGGGTTCAGGGCAGGCAGAATAACAATCAAAATCCAAATACAGGCGCAGGTCAAAACACAGAAACAGGAACAGGTAACAGATAAACAGATAAACAGATAAACAGATTCAGATAACAGGCAGATACAGACTAGATGTGGCGATGTAATAATCAGCCAGGAACAGCTATACAAGAAGTGCTTAAATACAGACAGACAGGAAGTGTGAACTGTGACATGGCATGATGTATATCAAAATAAAAGCCAGAACAGAACAGGATGTCAAAATAAAAGTCCAAATACACAGAATACAAGAAGACACAGAACAAAACCCTTACAGATGTATATACGTTGGCTATTTACAAATTAAATGTGCCGTTTTCTGCGTGTTTTTCTTGCTTGTGGTTCTAATGTGTCGGCATCACTAAACTGTACTTCGCAAATTAGCATCGCAACATTATAAAGACGCTTCAGATATGTTCTATATACGTTTGCTGGTATCAATGTAAATCCGCCTTGTTTCACGTTTGATAGTTTGATGTTGTTGAAATGTTCGTTTGATAGTTTGATGTTGTTGAAATGTTCGTTTAATAGTTTGATGTTGTTAAAATGTTCGTTTGATGTTGTTGAAAAGTTTGTTTGATAGTTTGATGTTGTTGAAATGCTCGTTTGATATTGTTAAAATGTTCGTTTGATATTGTTGAAATGTTTGTTTAATGTTGTTGAAATGTTTTTAACGTTATTGAACGTATATGGCATTTCAGACTGAAACTGCGTCTGATGCTGCTTTGCTGTCGTCGTCGTCGGAAGATGATGAACAACCTATTACAACATCAACACCAGTCAAGCAACCTACCCCTGTCCAAGCAGCACAGTTTGTAAGTTTTGTACAGCATATTTGATCTAATGGAATTCTCAAACCAATGTATGATTGAACTTAAAGAAAGCCCTAATACCGAAACCTTCAAAGAAGACTGCCAAAGAATCATTCCAAAGCCGCTTCTGATACATCACATCGCACCCAACTCTATCTCTCACTGATCTGCCTCACCAGCTGTGCCTTTTTATATTCTGCCACCACTGCGTGTGTGTGTGTGTGTGTGTGTGTGTGTGTGTATCTTTACATTTTATTTTTATCTTGTTTAGTTTTTATAACTACGTTCATGCCCTTGCTATTTACATTTCTGAATATTTTTATTATTTAATTTGTGAATAAAACAAAACTTCTTCAATCATGCACTTCTTTCTGTGTACACCAAAATTCTACATTATTAACTTTGAAGGAGGTAAATGGTTTTGCCAATGACTTATAGTGCAATTTAAACTTGCAAAATAAGAATAAAATAATATGACCTGACCATTATTTTCCTATCTGTTGTCATGTCAGGCAACAGTAGCTTAGTAGCTCCAGTTACGACATGCTTGTCGTCCAATAACTATTTCTCTAATATAAACTTGGAAAAGAAGACACTTGGAACTTTACTTCCAAATTATCAGAATTTTGATATGTAAAAATAAGTTACATACACTAAAGTGTGGTGGAAAAAAATTATTAGCATTAAACTTGTTTTTATTTCAAGTTGTAAATAGTGCAATTTAGATATACCACATCTACTAAACCTTTATTATTTACTGTTTTAAAATGTTTTTTTATATTTACACTAAATATTTATGTAGGAAACACCCTAAAATGTAAACTTCACTTTTATAACCTACACACAATGATAATTACCAGATTACAAGTGTTTGCCCTGGTCATGCCAGTCATTGTAACAGGAGCATTATTTTGATAACTGATAAATGGCTACCATTATTTTGATAAGTGATAAATGACTTACCTTTTATCACCTATCAAAATAATGGTTTGCCATTTATCACTTATCTAAATAATGGTTAGCCATACAGCACTGGCTGAACGATATTATCAATAATGTGAATGAATGAATGAATAGATGAATGAATATACTTTATTCAAATTATTGCTACAGTGCAAGAATATATAAAAATATAATACTGATGAAAAGGTTTACACAGTTATCATATTTTACAACATATTAACAATGGAAGTTTGAGTTCCTCCTGAGCGTCCTCAACTTCTTGGTGCACGCTGTAATGGCCATCTGGAGCAGAATATTTCTTACAAGCCCTTTTCACACACAAATTCCGTAAAATACACGGCATATGAATCCTGGATTTTTCCGGAATAGTTCGATTTTTTTTCATTCACACTGCCAAGTTTATCCGGCATGTGACGGTCCCAGAAAGACACGTGACCTATTGAAAGTCCCACCCTCCTGTCAGGGTGCTGCACACAATAGAGTAAAGACAGGAGATAGCGGATCCAATTGCAGTATTTAATTCAACTTGAGAATGCAAACAAAACAAAACACGAAAACTCTGGGCCACACCGAGACATACGTAAAACAACAGTACCCCCCCCCTATGGAAACGGATACCAGACGTTTCCTAGAAACATTAGTCCTGGAGGGTGGTGGAGCAGAGGCGGAACGGGGGAGGGATGGAGGGCAAAACAAGTCCACAAGACCACGAGCAAAAGAACAGTCCAGGGCGGCGCCGCGGGCAAAGGCACAGTCCAGGGCGGCGCCGCGGGCAAAGGCACAGTCCAGGGCGGCGCCGCGGGCAAAGGCACAGTCCAGGGCGGCGCCGGCAGGGCAGGACGCCAGGGCGGTGCAGGCAGGGCAGGACGCCAGGGCGGCGCAGGCAGGGCAGGACGCCAGGGCGGCGCAGAGGACCTCAGCAAGTCAGGTAGCACAGGAAACCAAGGTGGAGCCGAGGACAACGGCTCTCCGGACCTGTAAATCAGGACAGGAGGAGGAGAGACTGGCAAAGCCAGGAAAACAGGACACAAGGCAGAGAGTATATGGAGCTCAGAGCCCACCATCCTAGGCTGGACAAAAAGTTCACAGTTGGTCATTATATATAGTTCGCTGGGCAGCACACTAGGCAGTTTGTTTGACAGCACATTAGACAGTTTGCTGGGCAGCATACTAGGCAGCAGACTGAGTTCAGAAACAGTCATCTTGGGTGAGACAGGTGAACAAAAAAGAGACCACACACACCACAGAGCCATTAAAAACACAGAAAGCACAGAGTACAAGGGGTATTCCTCAGTCACCCTCCTAAAAACAGGTTCAGGCGTGACAATGGCCATATTAAATGGAGTAAACTGTTCAGAGTCAAAAGTGAGCATGTTGGTGGAGACAAACAGTCTATGTGAATCCAAAACCCTCCTAGCAAGGACAGAGAGTTTATGTGGCTTGTTCGGTTACGTGTAAGCTGATCTACATGATACAGGGGATACAGGACATCTTATCCTGGACAGGAAGCTCAGGGGGCTCAGTGACAGGCTTTATAGTAAAATCAAAAAACTCGAAAACTGTAGGCTCAGCAGACGTTGTAGAAACAATTAGCTCACAAAACTCGATACCATCCTTATCCAAATAAACAAATGTCTTAGACTCACGTGACTTTAATAGCTCTGGTGGCTCAGTGACAGACAGCTCAGAGATAGACTGGGTAGAAAGTTCAGATTCGGACCCTCTAGCCATGGAAAAAGGTTCATAAGACACAGTTCCAGACCCTCCATCCATGACAGGCAATACATCAGAAAACTCCAATGATCCAGTCTCGGGGCCTTGGAAGACATCACAGGAGACAGACGAGCAGAAAACGGACCAAACAGAGCACAAGGCAATGGCAAATGTAGAAAGAGCAGAATTTAAATGGCATAGCATTACCTCAGTAGTGTACCTTTAACCAAGGGTGTAGTAGTAATAATGGCTTTCTGGGAATTCAGGGCAGGAATGACTGTAGCAAACTCGAAAGCGGGTATGGACCTACTAACAGCCGTTCTGGAAACAGGGACAGATATGACGTCGGCCATCTTGTCAGCGGCGACAGGAGAAAACACAGGAAGGACGGGGCTAGGGAGAGCAGCGTCCAATACAGAAACGGGCTGTTCTGGGAATTCAGGGCAGGAATGACTGTAGCAAACTCGAAAGCGGGTATGGACCTACTAACAGCCGTTCTGGAAACAGGGACAGATATGACGTCGGCCATCTTGTCAGCGGCGACAGGAGAAAACACAGGAAGGACGGGGCTAGGGAAAGCAGCGTCCAATACAGAAACGGACTGTTCGGGCTTGGTCTTCTTCTGACGATTACGCACACGGCGCGAGGAGGAAGTGTTCACCGGCTCAGCAGTCCTTAGTGTGGAGGCTGCGATTCTCGCCTCGGGAAATTCCGGCGTGAATCGCGCACGCCCAACATCACGTGCATCTGCGAGTCGGGCAAACGCAAAAAAGTCCATATTCCTCAGCTCGTAAATGTGTGAAATAGATAGAGGCTCACCAAGACAATGGTTAAACCAAATCTTCATCTCCGTGTCATTGAGAAGTAATCCACAAGAGTTCTCCCAAAACCTCCGGACGAAATCCTCCACCGAATCACCCCGCGGGCGCAGGGAGGCCAATTCGGCGCGTCTCCTTAGAAATTCCTTCTCCGACATAACAGGAGATTTCGAGCCCTCCGACTCAGAGGATGCAGAAGCCCTGGGCGCAGGGGTGGAAACCTCTCGAGCAAAAGGCACTTGGCGAATCGCCAGCCTGGAACCCCGCATCGGATCCTCAGCGATCGGGAAGTTGGATGCGCCCCTCCTGGAATTCACTCCGGATCCATATAAAAGCGGATCGTACCAAGTAGGTCCTGGAACACAACGACTATGAAAGCCACCGATCTTCTTCGCGTGGCTTACAAACTGGCTGGATACTGCTGGATCCTTTTTATGACGGTTCATTCTGTCAGGGTGCTGCACACAATATAGTAAAGACAGGAGATAGCGGATCCAATTGCAGTATTTAATTCAACTTGAGAATGAAAACAAAACACGAAAACTCTGGGCGACACCGAAACATACGTGAAACAAGCTATAATGAACCGTACAAGACAGGGGAAACAGAAGTGAATTTAAACAACACAATGACCAATGGGTAAACGGAAACAATGAATCACCAAGACAACAAACAAGGGGAGGAGCGTAAAAACAATGAATAACCATGGTAACAAATGACAAGGCGGAGACAGAATTAACACAGGGAGCTCAGGTAAGACACTAATCAAAACAAGGTATACAAAGACAATAACAACAACACAGTACAAGATATAATGTAAATCAAAACCATAAGCAAAGACAAGACCAATCAATAAACAGGACATAATGCAATAAACAAGGAACCCAGGTAACAAGAAGCAAAATAAAACAAAGCATGACAAGGAAATAATAACATCAAAAAACCCACAGACAAAAACCCCAACACCTCTCTTCTACACAGTGTCTGAAGTTTGCATATTGGATGTTTGACCAGCTCCCTGAGCTCTGCTTTAATACAGTTTTCAGACATTTCTCATCGTGATTGTTTATATGCATTTAAAACCCGCATTTTGAGGAGCTGAACGACTTGTTGGGATGACACGCGGGTATTTTCGTTTATTATAGCTCAAATGAGCACGTGACGCGAAATTCTTTTATGCTGCTGAATGATCTCCGTTTCAACACAGTAAGTAATGAGCTAACTTACCTGATATCTGCTTCAGTCTAGTATGCTTACATTTCTCGTTGTGAATGTTGTAAATCTCTCATTTTAAAAAGTTGAACCAACTTCATGTTGCCATGACACGCGCGTCGTGCCCATTACTTCGACACGCCCATTACGGCATTCTTGCGGCTTTTTGTTCACACAGAGGGTTACCCGCGTATCTTACTAGGTCCTCTTTCCGGCAACGATCCCAGAAGATTAACGGAACGAGTTTTTGTTCACACAGACGCTTGTCTGGCAATTTTACGGGTATATTCTGGGACCAGAGGTCTGTGTGAATGAGGTTAGAGATTGCCTGCACAACACAGGCGGGTAAAACGACACGATTGCCTCGACCCAATCTCTCGCCTTGCAGGACCCATTCAAGAAAGTGTCGGTAGGCTGTAAGGCAATATTGTCTACAAAACATTGACCACACAGTTAGCGATGCATGGTATTTGTGTTTAGCGTGCCACAGTAGCGTTAGTTTGCAATGCAACAGCAAGCTGTGTAGTAAATAAGCCAAGCTCAGCCGGCTGACGTTACATATTAAACTGTAATAACTTTGTGCTAATGCTTGAACAAATTGTGTACATACATGTCACATTGGTATGGAAGAAAATAGAAACACTTACTTTATACTCAGATGTCCGTTTGTCCCTGCAGGCTTTGGCTGTCGCTTCCAGTTGACCTTCGGTATTCTGAAATATGTATCCAAAACGCCGCTGTCCATATGTGGTGCGAAGCTTGGGTGGTTCACCACACAAACATCCTCATCTGATGTAGCAATTTTGTCCAGAAGAAACTACTTTTTCACAGATGCTTTGACAAAAGCAACCAGGACACAGCATTTGCAATGACCGAGGGCATGAAGGGGGAAAGCAGAAGGACCAGATATTCACTAAAGAAACCGTTGCCTCTATTTTCTAATAAGTGATTTTACAGGGTTTGTTTAATAAATCCACAGACGTTTTGCACCAATTCTTGCATTTTTCTTACATTAATTCACAGCCAGGGTAAAAGATGAAATACCGCAGAAATATAAAAGTAATACCACAAGAATATTACAGGAATACTGCAAGACTATTATATAACAGAATCCTGTGGTAATTACCACAGAAATATGTAAGTAATATCACACAATCCCACAAGAATACTGCAGGAATATTACATTACAACAAAATCCTGTGGTAAATACTATAGAAATATGAAAGTAATACCATAAGAATATTACAGGAATATTACAGACGCTACAACAAAATCCTGTGGTAAAGTGTCCCAAAAAACAACACAATACCTGTGGTAAATACTACAGAAATATGAAAGTAATAACACAAGAATATTACAGGAATACTGCAGTAATCTTACATACTTGACAACAAAATCCTGTGGTAAATACCGCAGGAATATGAAATTAATACTACACTTTCCCACAAGAATACTGCAGGAATATTACAGGCGTTACAACAAAATCCTGTGGTTAAGTGTCCCAAAAAACAACACAAAACATCACAGGTACCACACAAAACTTGTGTGGTAATTGTGTGGTATTATCACATGATATACCACAGGATTACCACAGAACATTTTTGTAAGGGAATCTGCTTACTACCATCTCAGAAATATAGCCAGAATTAGATGTTTTGTCACATAATTTGGGTGATACGAATGTAAGATGATAATCCAGTGTGGCAGCAGGTAAGGCTCACTGCAAAATCTGCAATTTATTGGTGAGAATAGGAGCTGAAAAGGCAAAGACAAAAAATATGTGGAGCCACTTGAAACGTCATCACCTTGAGGCCTATAATGAAGCACAAAAAGAAAAGGATGATCGAGCAGCAGCTTCTACTTCTGCTACAAGTTCAACACAGCCTAATCTTGTGCAGATGTTCAATGCCCAAAGGAAATGGCGTAATTCTGACAACCAGGTCCAAAAAAGTTGATCTTGCCATATTTGAGATGATTGCCACAGACAATCATCGATTTACAGTTATCTCTGGTGTTGGTTTAAAAGGTTGGGGGCATTGCTGGAGCCCAGATACTCCCTATAAACAGAAAAGTACTATCGCACGGACTTCTTAGAAGATGTTCACGCAAAAGTAGAAGACAAAATCAAGGAGCTGGTCACATTAGAAAATGTATGCCCCTATTTGCCATTTAAACTGGTTTGGTGACACAGAATCCTTAATGAGCCTGATCTGTCATTTCATTGACATTGACTGGGAAAGTAAATATATTGTCCTCAATGTCAATGCCATGCATGGCTCTTACACCGGTGAATATATCAGTCTGCTGACTGGGACAATTGGGACATCGACACAGTCATGCTTGTGATTCGCGATAGTGGCGCCAATATGATTAAAGGGATGAGGCTCACAGAAGTATCCGATCTTAGCTGCAGTGCTCACACACTTCAGCTGGTGGTAAATGACATGATCAATAGCCAACGGGTAGTGATGGACATTATTTTAAAATTAAAGTCTTTTGCTACCCATTTTAACCATGCGATACTGGCCAAACAATGTTTGAAGGACATTCAAAGAGAACTTGACCTCCCCAACACAGAATAATCAGGTCAGTGCCAACACGCTGGAACACTCTTCACATGTTGGAGAGCATGCTGGAGCAGAAACGGGGACTTACTGTATATTCAGGGGAACATGAAAAGATATCAGTCTTAACAGCAGATCAGTGGACTCTTGTGGGCAATTTGATTGAACAGGTAATACTGGAAATGAGCAGATCAGATTCAATATCAATATCGTATCAATATCGTGCATAATTCCCAGCATCACTGTCATAAAAATGCTACTTTAAGTTGAGGGTGCAAATGCTTAGGGACATCAAAACCCTCTGTGACACTATGTTGGACAGTTTAAAGGTAAGGTTCGAAAACGCAGACAAGACCAAATGCTTGGTCCTCGCAACACTGCTATATCTTCATTACAGGGTTAATGCCTTGGTACCAGGCACACTGAGCACTGCAAAAGACTGGATAAAGGATAAGCATGCCACTCTGTCTGAGGCTCCTACGGGAGCCATTGATCGACAGGCAAACTGGCCAACCACTTGTATGGTGGAAACAAAATGCATACTGCTTGTACCTTTTTTTATTAATGAATTCAATTTACATAAGATCAAGGCAGACAAACAAAATAATACAACAATACAATGAACAGTTAACATACATAAAGCCAGGGGGAGGTAAATGAGGAGTTACATAAAATATTAAAAGATTCACATATTGCATATGTGTAATGGTTTTGTTATGTGTTCTGTGTTGTTCTTGTATTTTGTGTATTTTTGTATTTTGGACTTTTATTTTGACATACTGTTCTGTTCTGGCTTTTATTTTGATATACATCATGCCATGTCACAGTTCACACCTTCTGTCTGTCTGTATATAAGTCACATCCTGTTCACCTGCTCCTGGCTGATTATTACATCGCCAATACCAAGTCTGTTTATCTGCCTGTTTCTGTTAATCTGTATCTGTATCTGCCTGTTTTTTTATCTGTGCCTGTTTTCTGGATTTTGATTGTTACTCTGCCTGCCCTGAACCTGAGCCTGTTATTTGGATTAAGATTGTTGGATTTGCCCTACTGGATTTGTTTGCTGGCCCTTATTGGGATTTTACTAATAAACACCTTTAGCACATAGATTCTCCTCTTCATCGCTTTCTTTAAAGCACCACGTTACAGAATAATCAGCCATAACCCGGAATCCAGCAAAGGTCAGTAATCTCCCACCAGCACCATGAAACCTGTTTATGCACTACTTGCACTCCGTCAGAACCACCGGCCCATTGAGGATTTTGTAAGTGACTTTTTGGATTTAAGTAATCAAGTGCATTATGATGAGGACACTTTGAAACCATTTGTTTATAATGCATTGGATGAATGGTTGCGCTTGTGTATGCCACATGATATGTCTGCCTGGTCCCTGGAGAGTTATATTGACTTTGCCCTGTTGTTGTGTGGCTCTCCCTTCACGGTGGGTGTTGCGGATAGCAAACCAGAGGCTATTCCCAACACGCCACACCATGTCCTGCCTGTTATGCCTACACCTGTACCCGTTATGCCTGCTCTGTCTATGCCTGAGCACAAAATGGCCGCCACCATGCCTGTTCACAAAATGGCCGCCACCATGCCTGTTCACAAAATGGCCGCCATCCTGCCTGTCCCTAAAATGGCCGCCACCCTGCCTGTCTCTGCACCTGCACCTGTCTTCAAGAAAACCACCACCATCCTGCCTGTCCCGAAAACTGCCACCATCTTGCCTGTTTCTGCACCTGTTCTCGAGAGAGCTACCATCATTCCTGCACCTGTATTTCAAAGAGCTATCATCAGCACCACACCTTCACACTCATGAGGGCTATTATCCACCCAGCACCTGACGTCAAGATGGCCACCCTGCTTGAACCGACGACCACAGAGGTATGTCTCATGAACTCTGTTATCTCTGAATTTGCCATAGCCCTGTGGTGCGTCTGGTCTGCCTTCTGCTTTGTTGTTCCCGAGGTTCCTCAAGGCCCTGAATCAGCTTCACCCGACTCATCTGATCTGCCCGTCTCATTTGATCTGCCCGTCTCATCTGATCGGCCCGTCTCATCTGATCGGCCCGTCTCATCTGATCGGCCCGTCTCATCTGATCGGCCCGTCTCATCTGATCGGCCCGACTCATCTGATCGGCCCGACTCATCTGATTCGTCTGTCCTGCCTGATTCGTCTGTCCTGCCTGATTCGTCTGTCCTGCCTGATTCGTCTGTCCTGCCTGATTCGTCTGTCCTGCCTGATTCGTCTGTCCTGCCTGATTCGTCTGTCTTGCCTGATTCGTCTGTCCCGTCTGGTTCGTCTGGCTTACCTGGCTCACCTGTCCCGTCTGATTCACCTGGCTCAACTGACTCATCTGATTTGTCTGGTCCACCATCTGGAATATCATCACCCTGGTCCACGGAAGCTTTCCCAAGTTTTTTTTTGGGGGGGTAGTACCCGGACACAGGAAGGAGGCAGAGGACACCAAGGCGGAGGCCGAAGTGTGCTTGGACCCTTCCTTTCCTTGTGTTCCAGGTCTATTCCTGCTTCATGATCTAGCTCCATGTCTGCCCAATGATCCAGGTCCAAGCCTGCCCCATGATCCAGGTCCAAGCCTGCCCCATGACCCAGGTCCGCATCTGCCCCATGACCCAGGCCCGCATCTGCCCCATGACCCAGGCCCGCATCTGCCCCATGACCCAGGCCCGCATCTGCCCCATGACCCAGGCCCGCATCTGCCCCATGACCCAGGCCCGCATCTGCGCCATGACCCAGGCCCGCATCTGCCCCATGACCCAGGCCCGCATCTGCCCCATGACCCAGGCCCACATCTGCCCCATGATCCAGGACCATGCTGGCCCCACGACCCTGGACCATCCTGGCCATATGACCCAGGACCTCTCCTGAACTGCCCTGCCTTCGCCAAGAGGTCCTGGCCCGCCCGCCCACCCTCTATTGGACTGTATGTTTTGTTTGTTGGGCTCCGGGAGTCGCCCTTTAGAGGGGGGGTTCTGTAATGGTTTTGTTATGTGTTCTGTGTTTTTCTTGTATTCTGTGTATTTTTGTATTTTGGACTTTTATTTTGACATCCTGTTCTGTTCTGGCTTTTTTTTTGATATACATCATGCCATGTCACAGTTCACACTTCCTGTCTGTCTGTATATAAGTCACATCCTGTTCACCTGCTCCTGGCTGATTATTACATCGCCAATACCAAGTCTGTTTCTGTTAATCTGTATCTGTATCTGCCTGTTTTTTGACCTGTGCCTGTTTTCTGGATTTTGATTGTTACTCTGCCTGCCCTGAACCTGAGCCTGTTATTTGGATTAAGATTGTTGGATTTGCCCTACTGGATTTGTTTGCTGGCCCTTATTGGGATTTTACTAATAAACACCTTTAGCACATGGATTCTCCTCTTCATCGCTTTCTTTAAAGCACCACGTTACAATATGTTTTAATTGCTTTCTTATTACTTGAGAAAAAAAAATGTATATACATTTTAATTTCTTTTTCAAGAACCAAAAATAAAGGTTTATCTTTACGGAATTTGTATTTATGAATATAAAACTTTGCATACATTAAAATAAAATTAATGATAAAATATTATTTCCTTTTATTGGAGGTAATCTTCGTAATACCAAATAAAACATTCATAGAGTATAAAACAAGTATAGAGAAAAGGTGGGGTCGATATGTTCAATTATAAATCTAGATACATCTTTCCACAAGTTTCTTACATGAGAGCAGTGCCAAAAGAAATGAAATAAAGTTTCTTCTACTGTATTACAAAAAGAACAGTTTAGATCAATATCCTTTTTGAATTTAACAAGAAATTTATTCATCGGATAGTATCTGTGTAATTTCCTTTACTTTATTCACTAATAGAAATTTGTTTGGTAAATTCCAAATGGCCTTCCATTCTGGACCTTCCACCAATCTATTCCAGTAGAATACACAACTTGGAGTGGTGACAATGTCTTGCTGCAGCAAAGAACGAGTAATTCTATTGACATTAACAATATCAGGTTTAAAGAGAAGTTGTCATATTGAAGTGTCAAAAACATCAAAAAAGGCAGAGGGCACATTGCTGTTTTGACTAGGGGTGTCCATGGTTAACCGATTAACCGTTAAAAATTGTTTAACCGAGTGAAACATTTTGCTCGGTTAAGTGGCATCAATGGCGTGCATTGAATTTAGTTGTAATACATTTTTGCACCACCAGAGACCGCCAAAGCGCTCCCAGACATTTGTAATGTCCACAAGATGTAGTCATGACCAGTTTTCTAATATGAAGCAGGCAAAGAAAAGCACAGTGTGGGAGCACTTTAAAATCGAGAATGACAGGGCAAAATGCAAGTATTGCAATCCAGTGCTTATATACTTCATGTACAACCTAGGGTTGCTGTGGTGACAGAATTTTCCCACTGGTTAATGCATGCAGACGTGCGCATTTTACTTTCACTTTTGAATTACGCAATTGTTTAAATGCAGCGCTTGCGTAAGCTGCATTAAATCGCGTATGAATTTGCGTGCAATGCGAGTGCAACAGCTGGTTTAATTAAGTGCTTGAGTCAATGTGCGCAGGTAATTCTCGCAGAACTCGTCAAAGCAGTGCAACCGGCTACTCCTCCATAAAGCGCTGCTTGAATGTTGGGTTTATTATTTTTCTTGATAAAAAATACAACAAAACTATCTCGCTTATATTAAACATCATATATGTGCATTATAACAAAAAGAGTAAGCACGCGGCTTCTGTCATCATCTGGTCAGTCAGCTCGCCTCGCAAACTCTGACAGAAATAAATGAAATCTGACACCTGCTGCTATGTGACGTGACTCGCGTTCAGCTCCGCTGTGAATTCAGGCAGCAGACACATTCAGTTGTAAGTGTTTTCTCTCTCTAACGAAGCTAAATGATTTAATTACAAGAAAATAATAAAACAACGGTGAAAGACGGTGTCGGGGTGGGCAAGTGATCTAACCGGTGAAAGGCTGAAGCACCGGTAATCCCAGTTTCACCGACTATCGCGACAAACCCAGCCAACACCCGGGCATCATAGAGAGGCGGCCGCGGAGCCTGCGAGTACCTTCGCCCAGCCTATCATCCCCGCGAACGCAAAGTCAGTGACATACTTAAGCTGCTCTGTCCTTATCACTGCGTTTTATTTCTATAAATTAATTTCGTTTTAAATGTGGTCCAACCAGTTATTAAAGGTGTTAAAAAATTAACTACCCCTTTCTCGTGTGTCTGTATCTCTGGGTTGCCTTGCGCATAATGGTTAACCAAGTATTAATCGCTAAGGGTGTCGGCAGTGGCGGTTCTAGACAAATTTCACTACACTCTAAAAAACAATGGGTTAAAAACAACCCAAATTGGGTTGTTTTTAACCTAACTGCTGGGTAAATATAGGACAGAACCCATATGGGGTTAAATTAACCCAAGAAGTTGGGTTAATAATTTTAACCCAGCCAATGGGTTGTTTTTTCTACCCAAAACTTGGGTTATTTTTTACTAAAATGATGGGTTAATTTGACTTCATAAATGGGTTAAAATGTATATAGGGTAATTTTTATTCCTTTTAAAATTATCATTTAAAATTAAAAACCACAAGATAAACAAACATGTCAACATTGTATTAACTTTATTTTTCATTAATATTTTTTAGCATATTACACTTTGTGTAATGTAACAAATACAATGTGTGTAACGTACACTTTGTACAAAATAGCTCAATCAAAAATTCAGGAGATCATACAAAACTATAAATACAATAAATAAAATTCAATTTTTAAACAATTTAAACTATTTTAAACAATTTCTTCACTTGCCTCTAATTGCAAAAGTGTAAGGGGTGGTTTTACGGACAGGGATTGGCTTAAGTCAGGACTAGTCCTTAGTTATTAATTAGGAAATATAACAAGTTTTAACAAACATATCTTAATAAAAACATTACTTGTGGCATTTTGAGGGAAAATATAAAGGGCACTGGTGTATTTTAAGATATGTCAGTGCAAGTAGTTTTCAGTTTGGACAGCTCTTACATTTACTTTAGTCTAGGACTAGTCTTATCCTTGTCTGTGAAACCGCCCCAATATGTTTTAACATTTTTAAAAAAAATCATGAAATTCATTAAATACCTTTAAGAACAACTGTTTGTTACAAAGCAGTATTGTTTTAGTCTACATTATGAACACACACAAAAAAACTATGAAATACAGCATTTTGCCAGTGTAACATTTCATAAACATGTCATTAATATTCATCAAGTAATACTCTTCCTTAAAGGTGCTCTAAGCGAATTCACGCGTTTTAGACCATAAAACATTTTTTGTTACATACAGCAAACATCTCCTCACTATCTGCTTGCTGCCTGTCCGCTGATCAAACTGTAAAAAACGTGATCTCTGTAGACAGCCTAAGCTCCACAAACTGCAATAAAAACAAAGTGGTCAAACCTACTACCAGAAAGGATAACAAAGTGTTCCAGCCAATTAAAGACAAGAAGCATTTGGGGGTGAGGGTTGGGCGCGTTCATGATAGCACGGAAGGGGGGGAAGGAGTTAGCTACGCTCCGTTTGTTTGAAAACAGTTCAAACATCAACAAAAAGTAACGTCACACAGATTCGCTTAGAGTACCTTTAAGTCTGTAAAAAAAACTAAAATGATAAATCTTGTACCTGAAACCCAGTCTATTCAAAAAACCTCTTGTCATTTATTTGCAAGAATGTAGTGCTTCTACTACCCCAATCAAAGTGCCTTGTCCAAAGTTTCTCCTCCAAGGATGACGAATGCCTGGGACTCATGTGTCCATTTTTAAGTGACAGGAAATAAGGGTAAAGTCCTGATGCTTCAGCCTGCTGGAGGTACTCCATCATATTTGTTCCAACCTAAAGGACACACAATGCAAATGAGTTAAGGTGAAACTTGGGGGGTGTCAGGGTGTGGGTATGGGTGATGGGTTTGGGAGTTATTACACCTTGATCTTGCCCACTTTAAGACAGCCACTAACATAATGTCCCAAACTTTTGAATGGTAGTTTATTTAAATACCTGTGCCCGGTTGCATGAAACTCCTTAAGTGAGGGTTTCCCTGAGGGAGAAAAAATCCCTGAGGTAAGGGATTTATTTAAGAGCGTTGCAACAAAGGTCTTAACTGTCACCCTTACCTAAGTGTTTATACTAAGTATTTTACGGTAGTCTCTGCCAAAACACGGCAGCGGAGACGCGGTTGCTATGGTTACAAAATCTCACAGCGGTAACAAATCAACGCACGCAGCTCAACAGACGGCGGATTTGTGTACAATGAAACATCGCAAATAACAGACTGTAAAGTGCTACGTGTATAAAACCTCAAAGTAATTCAAACTGGAAACACTTTAGATTGACGGACGATCAAACCGCTATTCTCCTAATAAATGCGCATCTTTTTCTCTAGGGATTATTTTGATGGTTAGAAATGTGCGTTGGTACTTCATTTTCTTAAATAACCATAAAATCAGCCATCGCGTGTGACTTTAAGGGACCTGTTATAGTCCCTTAAGGTTTTAAGGGAAAATGTGACTTAAGGACTTTGTTGCAACGCATAGCAGAACTTAAGGTAATACTTTAGCATTTAAGGGTAAATACTTATTGACAGCCTTAAGGTTCACTTAAGGGTTTTTCTTGCAACCCATTTTTTATTAAGGACACCCTTAACCTTATATTTAAGGGATTTCTTAGCTTAAGGACTTTCATGCAACCGGGCACTGGTAAATAAAGTATT
The DNA here is from genome assembly GCF_027580225.2 of Misgurnus anguillicaudatus. NCBI lineage: Eukaryota > Metazoa > Chordata > Actinopteri > Cypriniformes > Cobitidae > Misgurnus > Misgurnus anguillicaudatus. The sequence continues at coordinate 4,824,995 of NC_073356.2, read as the reverse complement.
AAAGTAAATTTCTTGATTTGTACTTACAGGCTGAATGTCGATGAAAGCTTTTTTGCCATCATCAATGCTGGGCCGGACTTTTTCTGGCAGTTTTGAAGGGTGGAGGTGGAAGCAAAACAGGGAGCAGCTTTAATGCAAGATATCCCTTTGCATCTGTAGCAGCAGAAATTGAAAAGCAATATGTTCAGATAATGTTGGTTAACTGTCTGGCATTTCAAATAAATGAAGATGAGTGGAGAAAGTGCCAAATCTCCCAACAGCAATTATTGTCAAAAATTTTCTTCATTAATTTATCAGTGGGTGTCTTTATTAAATTGCTATTAGTAAATCTGGCCCATAATATCAAAATAGTTGAGGAACTTTACCTTGTGTCATCTCCTCAACTGAACATGGAAGCTTTGCTTCTGGTTTAGAAAAATGCAAGATCCTATCGGTATATCAAGGGAGCCATTTCTCGAAGAGTTTTGGAGCTGCATCCTGGTGTAATGTGTAAAAGTCTTGTGCAATCTAAATGCAAAAATAACAAAAAAACAACTTCTAAAAAAAGACTAAATAAAACTCTTGTTATACATATGATAAGGACAGTATATTAACATACCATGCCTGGGGTAGTTAGCCTAGGAAACTCACGGAAACTCAGACCACCTAAAACAGAAAAACACAAACTTTTAGCTGTAAGTGATGCATTTTTTTCTATCAATATAGATAATAGACCAGGGGTGGCGAACATCGGTCCTGGAGAGCCACAGCCCTGCAGTTTTTAGCGCCAACCCTGATTAAGGCTATGTTTACACGTGGGCGGCTATTTTCAAACGGACATTTCAACCTCTCCGGTTTAAAAAATAATATCGTGCACACATGTCAGTTTTCAGAAAAGTGTTTATTTACACGTACGCGTGCATATATGCCGTCAAGAGAAGCTCAAGCCCACATAAGCCAATCACCGGCAGCGCTGGTGGTGACGCAAACTGGTTCTTCATGTTGGAGCAAGGAGTTGTTGCAGTAGGTGATCGATGACGTCAAAGTACCGCGAGAGCGAGTTGAGGAATCACACGTAGAGGTCTAATTTCAAATCGCTCTGGCGGTACTTTGACATCATTCGTCTGTTGGTTCTTGCAACGCCGCATGAAGTCAAACACACGTAAAATTTCTGACCTCCGAGCACTCGTCTCTGCTCCTCGACATAATGGAGCAGCTGTATTTGCAAATACAAACACACAAAACGAGTTTGCACGAACATAAATGTGATCTTGGAAGCGTTCAGAGTAGCAGTCACATGTAAACATAGGTCGCACTTTTGACGTAGATGCAAGCTCTGGCGCATACTCTGTGACGTTGCCTGCTTAAACATCCGTTTGTCTCACTTTACATGCAACCGAAGATTTTCAAGATCTCCACTCTGGCCGTAGTTTTTAGAAACAATTGGTTTCAGAGGCGAGTTCTCCGTTTGCGTGTAAACGAGGGGCACAAACGAAGGTTAATCTCTCAGTTTTTAAAAATAACCATGTACGTGTAAACAGAGCTTAAACCTCACCCGTCTGAAGGTTTCTAGTAACTCTTTAGACCTTGATTACCTGTTCAGGTGTGTTTGATTAGAGCTGGAGCTAAACTCTGCAGGACTGCGGCTCTCCAGGACCGACATTCGCCACCCCTGTAATAGACCATTCATACTTATTCATTTGTTTAGGTGATTTCAAATGTCAACATTGGCTTTCAGAGATCATGCACCCCACCTTTAATTTACTTGTTCACCACCTGCTGGCATTAATGTTGCACTTAAGAGAAACTTTATTTGAAGCATTGTCACTGTCGAAAAGACGATTTAATCTCCTTTGATCGTTTTCGTAGACAGCAGTGTTTATATCTGAACTATAAAGATTTATTCCAGTACTTCCGGAATAACATATATCTGAATGTTTGTTTCATATGTTACACGTAAACTGCTTTCGCTGGATAAGCACGGACGCAGATTTGAATGTCACAGAGTGTGATTAACTTAGTTAATCACAGCTTTAACGGACATTTTAAAGTTAGTTGAATCCTGTCATTTATAAACAACTTCCGGTAAACTCTGCTAAGAATAAATAACAACAACGTCTTTTTAGAGTAGTTAATTTCTGACACCAAGCAAAATAAACAACAAGTAAATTACCTCAGTTCTTATTTTATAGCTAAAGCGTATAAAAAACTACACAGAGCTAACGTTGCTAAGTAACATGTGTACTATAATGTATACATTGTTAACTACAAATCGGCTATCAAACCTCCCTTCACATGGTCATGATCGCTGTCTCCCCCTGCCTTTAGGAAACCAAAACATTAGTTATTTTTGACGAGGTAATTTGTTCCAGAATTCATCTGAGGCACTAGTCAGATCATTAAACCGGAAGTAATGACCAGACGCGTACCCGCGACACGCATACGTCCGATGAAACGGTCTATACTCAAAATAATAAAGTATAATTATAGTCCAATGTTAATTGCCATTATTACCATATTAAATATATTGTCCAACGTTACCCCGTTCTGTGGTAAAAACGCGCATCTGCTCACAAAAAGTTATTTCAAGCACTCGACTGATGTTGTTGACTAAACGTAATGAAATGCCCTCGTTTGGACAACACTTTTGCCAATAGGTATCGATTAAATGATACAAAGACACATACAGACCTTTATTTCACCAGAAAAGAACCGCTGAAGAATGTCTGCTTGTAAAGTCCTGCTGTATTTCTCCTTCTGACGATCCAAAATCCCCGCGACGGATGATCCATGAATGGGGTTATTTTGACCCAGCAGCACTGCTGTACAGCGGGGGATGGGCTGCTTTAACTGTTCGTGTACAAAAAATGGTTTTCAGAAATTAATTACCAGAGATTTGTTACGGGCTGTAATTGTCAAAAATCTCATTTTAATAATCTGAAAATGCAAAGAATGCATTTACTTTAACATACATTAATCTCGTTTTAAATTAACAGTTAACTGGGCTTTGAAGTAATGTAAATGTCGTCATATAACGTTAGTTAAGAAGAAACTTAAGGCTTTCTCCAAAGGGGACGTTTAAAACATTAAACAAAAACAGTAGAAAACGTATTTACTATCCAACGGGCATATCAAACAAGCCAACCTAAACGAACGAAGCTGGCGGCGTATTTAATGCCATGTAAAACTGAATGTAATGGCACTTACGTCTTTATATAGCCCTCGGTATTATGATACGTCTATAAATAGGTTTAAAAATATATGTTATATGAATAAATATGTTGATACGAACCTTATTTCTCCAAATATTAGTGTGTGTTGCATCCACCTCAAATTCAGTCAGCCGGTGCTGCACCTGAATCTGCGCCGAGTTGATTTGACCCAATGAGCTGGGTTGTTGAGTTCGGGAGGGGGAGGGGGTGTATTGATTCCACTCTCAGTGAAAATTACCCAGAAAATAACCCAGTGGTGGGCTTACATAAAACTACCCAAAAAACTACCCAAGACTGCGAAAATAACCCAAAAAAATTACCTAAATGGCTTAACCCCACATTTGGGTAGAAAAAATAACCCAGGATTTTTTAGAGTGTAGGGGGGCCAAGGAGGGGCCAGTGTTTTACCAGAGGGGCACATAAAAAAAATGGCAAGAAATTATATTTAAAAATTATAGGGGTGGTTACAGGAATTAATTTAAGACAGAACTAGGCCTTAGTTTAATTAGGAAATATAACTAGTTTTAACAAACATGCCTTACTAAATACATTACTTGTATGCATTTTGAAGCAAAACAAAGGGCACTGGTGTATTTTAAGATATGGCATTGCAAGTTGTTTTCTACGGAGCCCTTCTGGTCACCCCCTGGAAAAAAGAAAACAATCCGTGATCACGGTTTTGTAATTCGTCCCCTCAGTTTATAAACCGTACTCACGGATTATTAAACTGTTCCCTCAGTTTTACAAACCGTGCACTCGGATTAATAAACTGTACGCAGGAGTTAACAATCCGTGCTCTTAGATTTGTAAACCGTACCCTCAGTTTTTGCAATCCGTACCCACGAATTTATAAACCGTGCGCACGCTTTTGCAATCTGTTCTCACAGTTTTGCTAACTGGATTTGTAGCCCCTCCCTCATTTTAGAAATCGCTATTCATTCTTATTCATTCTTTCCAAGTTTCCTATTAATGTTTGATATTTTCGGAAATTAATAAAGTTTAAACCGTGTTAAGCTGTTTTATACGTTCCTAACTGGAAACGTGCTTTAATATTTACGAAATATTTTAATTGGATGCTACAGTAAACAGATATCTTTGTGTAAAATTAACATGTTATTTAGATTTTTTCATCAAATAAAATAAGTATTTAACTAACAAATGATTTCTACATATCCTATATATTTTAATCAATATACTTAGGCTTGCTATATATTTTCGTTGTTAATTGCTCATTTCAAATTCATATTTTATGTATTTAACATCAACTTATTAGGTAAGATTAAAAGATTATTAAGAGCTGCACAATTATAAACATATAAGTTTTATATACCTATAATTCTTAATTATTGTAAATCAATATTATTTGCATTTAACATCAACTTCATGCCAAACTTTTATTATGATTTACTTAATTTTTTGGTGAAACATTTTTACATTATGTTTATTATCTGAGCTAATGTAAGCAAAAAAGTAGTTAGAAATTAAGTAGATCACATGTTAATTTAAGGATCAATGAGAAAATAATCATCAAAGGAAACTTCTGGAATGACAAACATCTGAGAAACTCTTTTAAAAATCCAGATAAGTTTGGAGTTTATTAATATTTAAACTTAAAATTTGTACTTTGTTAATTAAATATTGTCTTTGTCCTTGCGTAAAGTTTTTTTTATCTGAATACTTGAAGTTATACTGTTATATTAACTGGGTAACAGCTTTCTGTGCAAATACTGCTAGAATAATCGTGACTATTTGTATTGTACGTATTTATTTAGGTCACCAAAGTGTTAAAATAGCTGTGCTCTTTGAAATGTGTGTAAAAGAATCAATTTCTGGTCATATTTTTAATGCACAATGAGCGGGTATATGAGCCACACTCTGTAAAACATTTACTATGATTTATTCAAGTTTTGGTAAAACATTTTATACTTACAAATACTGAGTAAATTTGAAAGCTTTAAATCTGGTATTAACAATAATTAAATTGATTTCCTATTAAAAATAAAATTGAGTAAAAATAAGTAATTGCAAATGTTAAGTAGATGTAGCTGTTTTTTATGAATTTTATTTAAATAAAAAATGAGTTGAATTTACTTAATGTAAAGTGAATTTATTTCATACCAATGTACACAATTATTTTATTGAACATTTATTTACACATGACATAACTCTACAGTCATCATGAAACTCCAAAAATGCCAAACAGTACATGTGTCAAATACAATGAGCTGAATAAACTCTGAGAGGTTGCAGAATCACTTCTTAATTCCAGACAGGTGGATCAGCAGAATCCTGCACCTATATTGTAAATGTAATTACTCATACTCCACACTTACCAGGATTTTTGAGGAGATTCGGAGATGTTTATTGTCTGCAAAAGACGCAATTTCATCTGCTGCTGAATAAAACCTGTTTGCTTTGTTGATTTTTAAATTAACACGTGATCTACTTTGTTTGCCTATATTTACTCAAATAATAGGCTACAATGTAAAAATGTTTGATTGTCGATGTTATGTTGATGTTAAATACATAAAATATGAATTTTAAATGAGCAATTATTATTATAAGTTTTAAAACGTGTAAATATTTAAGTGTGAAATAACAATAATTAAGAATTAAATGTATGTAAAACTTATATGTATATAATTGTGCAGCTCTTAATAATTTTTTATCTTACCTAATAAGCTGATGTTAAATACATAAAATATGAATTTGAAATGAGCAATTAAAAACGAAAATATATAGCAAGCCTAAGTGTGGCATTCTCAAATATATTGATTGAGGTGTTAAGGATATGTAGAAATCATTTGTTGGTTAAATATTTATTTTGTTTGATGGATAAATCTAAATAACATATGTTAATTTTACACAAAGATATCTGTTTACTGTAGCATCCGATTAAAATATTTCGTAAATATTAAAACACGTTTCCAGTTAGGAACGTATAAAACAGCTTAACACGGTTTAAACTTTATTAATTTCCGAAAATATCAAACATTAATAGCAAACTTGGAAAGAATGAATAAGAATGAATAGCGATTTCTAAAATGAGGGAGGGGCTACAAATCCAGTTAGCAAAACTGTGAGAACAGATTGCAAAAGCGTGCTCACGGTTTATAAATTCGTGGGTGCGGATTGCAAAAACCGAGGGTACGGATTACAAATCTAAGAGCACGGATTGTTAACTCGTGCGTACGGTTTATTAATCCGAGCGCACGGTTTGTAAAACCGAGGGAACAGTTTAATAATCCGTGAGTACGGTTTATAAAATGAGGGGACGAATTGCAAAACCGTGATCACGGATTGTTTTCTTTTATCCAGGGGGTGACCAGAGGGGCTCCGTAGTTTTCAGTTTGGACAGCTCTTACATTTATTTTAGACTAGGACTAGTCTAATCCCTTTCCGGGAAACTGCACCGTAAACTTTATTTTACTTTACAATCATATAAATACAAAGGCTCATTCCACTGCTCACCTCTTGCTTTTGAAAGACATAGAGACGCTACGGTAGCCGCCACCGGACAAACATGTCATCGCCAGAGACAACTTAGTAAAAAAGTTTGTCCGTTAAGAGCTTCTGTAAAAACATGGCAGCACAAAATGGCGACTTCCATGTAAGGGGACCCTCGGTGTATGTAGATAAAAACGTCTCATTCTAAGGTAATAAAAACATAAGGGTTCATTATGAAAGGTCTTTATACACCCCTGATAATATAGTTTTGTATATTATTTTGCATTTCTGTCAAGAGATCCTTCTAAAAATTACACACTGCACCTTTAATAAAAGAGCAGGTGCAAAAGGGGAGCTGGGCTCTTTTCTAAAGCCCCCCAACCGAAAATCATGCAAGCCTACTCAATAAACTTTATGCAATGCAAACTTTTATAAAGACAAACGTTTGTTTTAGTTTACATATAAATACACATTGCTAGACAGTTAGGAACCACAATCTAATCAGTATTTAAAATAATATTTATTTTGAATTGTAAAAATTTTTATATGTAACCTTTAATTATATTCCTCCAATTTTATGCATGTATATATAAGAGCATAATTACAGCGCTTTTTACAATGTGTAAACTTTAAAAAGTCAGCGAGATGTTGGTTTTGCCGGTTGTTGGCGAGTAACAGCTGTGAATGATCACAACCCGCTTAAGCAGCCACGTCACAGGAGAACAAGTGAACAGTGTCCCAATGTCAAGTCAGCTAGAGTTCTTACCAGTGCCCAAACCTGCATTCACATTCTCAACATCGGGAGATTGGGAACGAATTGAAACACTCGCCAAGCAGCACCCGCCGCCGGCTACAGTGAGTGGGTGCGCCGCTCTAATTTGCCCGTGTAGAACGCGTCGCATTAGTTCTGCTGGTGGCGCTCGCGTGTAAAATCAAAATAAATGTATACTTTTTTATTTTGTCAGCATGGGGTGGCCACAGGGGTGGCCAGGGACATGTCTACAGAGGCACGGGCCACCCTTGGCCTCCGTGTAGAACCGCCACTGGGTGTCGGTTAACGGTTAATTAAAAACTTGAAAACGTGCAGCCCTAGTTTTGGACAATTAGCTTTGAATAACATTAGAACTCCTTTAGGAATTGCTTCCATAATCCATTACCATAGAATATTCCTTTGGTGTCACTGGAATTCTATGAGTAGCAAGAAATTCAGAGTAAGTTAACAACATGCCCTCTTGACTGAATAACTGATTTACTTGCATTATACCTGCTGAGAACCATTTCTCAAAGAACAAAGATTTATTTTTAAATAAAATATTGTGATTGTTCCATATTAAATACCTATGGGGTGAAAAATTATGTTTGTATAAGAGGGACCAGGCCAGTAACATTTGTTTATGGAAGCAAGATAATTTCAGAGGTATCTTTTCAATCTTATAATTACAAGCTAAGAGAAATCTAAGGCCACCTACTTCTGAGAAAACAAACTTTGGAATAAAATTCCATAAAGAATCAGGGTTTAAGAAGAAATGTCTAATCCAATTTATTTTAAAAACATTATTTAGAGTAGAAAGTTCAACCCACCTCATTCATAAGTGTTCATTATTATAGATTTTCTAATATAATGTGTCTTGTTTCTCCAAAGAAAATTAAACAAAGCAGTATCAATTGCTTTACATAGCAGCTCATTTGAAACATTAAGTGAAGTGGCAGCATAAACTAATCTAGACAGTCCTTCAGCTTTACTTAAAGGGGGGGTTTAATGGTATTTCAAGCATTCTGACTTATTAACACAGTTATAGAGTTGTTTCCTCATGCTAAACGTAGGCAAAGTGTCAAAAAAGCAGTTGGCCGTGTTTCAGGGTATTTCTGTGCCAAATGAACTTCGCCAAGTTTCGGCTAGTTTTTTTCGATTACAGTTCTAACTGACGTTTCAGGGGTTTTCAATACGTATCACTTCTTTATATGGGCTTCCGCCGGAAAACTTCCCCCGGAAAACCCCGCCCAGCCGTCAGTCAGCGGGAGACGCTAGAGCTTGCTAACAGCTTATCACTCCACTCAGCTTTGTTTAATTTCAAAAGTCAACAATGGCACAACAAGAAGTGTGTTTTTGGATGTAAGGAGAAGACATCCAGCCTTATGGAAACAATGGATATAGTTTATTATCCGGATTAGCAGCGGAGTTTTGCGTGTGTGTTTGATGCGGTGGATTTTCAGAACCGGGTCATGACGAGTTACACGTGGTAAGTAAGACTTCTGTCTTATGTTGGAAATAGGCGCGTGTGTATATTATATAAATGACACGAACATGTAGTGAATCATAAGTTAAAACAGTGTTGTATAGTGTTGCATGACTCGTACTCGCTCCTCCCGTGTTATAACTCCTCCTTCTTCATTTTTTCGTACGTTATCGGAAAGATTCGGTAAAGCTAATCTTTCTTTTATAAATCTGATTAAACTAAAGACTCTTCAGAGATAGAGATAAAGGATGTCATACTACTCTATAGGTACTCCAGATTAATATCAGAAATGCAGAAACAGCGTGTGTTACGTGAGCTTTAACAGGACTCTACCTTTTAGGGATAAATCTCTCAATAGCCAGTGATTTAACTTTGCTTTAGTCTTCTTGAGAATGGGGTCAAAATTTATATTACATCTGGAATTTTGATCTTTTGAAATAACAATCCCCAATTATGTCACAGATTGTTTCACTGGAATATTAGCCACCAAATGTAAATTACAGTCTTTTATGGGTAATAATTCACATTTACTTAGATTTAAACAAAGACCCGAGGCTTTAGAGAAGGCTTCTACTACATTAAGAGCAATTTGAACCTGATGATGATCTTTCAAAAAAAGTGCTGTATCGTCAGCTAATTGGGAAATTGTAATATTTCTACCAGCAATAGATATACCTTTGATGTGGCTTGACCTGATAGAAATATTCATAATCTGAGTACATAACAAAAAGAGATAAGGGGAAATAGGACAGCCTTGTCAAATTCCGCGTTTTAAATAAAATCTACAGGAAGATTCATCTTTAAGTTTAATAGAGCTATTTGCATTCTTATACATTGTTTGTATAGCTTTACAGAAAAAGTTTCCAAAACCAAATTTTTCTAATGATTTAAAATAAAGTTATGCTCTATTGTATCAAAGGCCTTATAAAAGTCCAGGAAATGAATAAATCCATCATCAGTACTTAGATGAGAGTAATCCAATAAGTCTAACACTAGTCTTATATTATTTGAAATATGTAGTTTCTTTAGAAAACCAGATTGTGCCTCATCTATATGTCACGGATTTGCCAGGTCCTTCCACACACACCCCTCATCAACACCGATCACAATCACCTGAATACTAATCAGCTGCACCTGTCACCTCTCATCAAGCCTTCCCTTTAAATACCACTCACAATCACACAGTCATCGTCCGGTCTCGTCACAAGTACTACTGTTCCTGTGAATACCAGACTTGCTAACCTATGTGTCTTTTCAGAACTTCTCCTCATCATCAGCGTGTGGATTGCTTCTTCCCCAGTGTGTCTGTGTGTCTGTTATTACCTTCTGAGGATCTACATCATCCATTTCAACTTTGCATGTTCCATACATCATTCAATAAACTCTGTTATATTTTATATCTCTGCCTTCGTAGTCTTCTGTCAGTGACAGAAGACCGGACCCTACAAAACTAACACCATGTCTCAACAGGACGCTTTCCAGAGCCTTGTGGACACCATACGCAACGAATTGCAACAGACACACCAGACCACTGCTACTCCTCAGGCTACCGTAAACACAGTTCCCATGGCCCATCCAAATCCATATTCTGGTGAAGCGAGTGAGTGCAAAGGATTTATTTTGCAATGTGAACTTATCTTTGAGATGCAACCTAACCGTTTCCCCACAGACAGCAGTAAGATCGCTTTCATCATGTCTCTACTTACCGGAAAAGCGTTGCATTGGGCAATCTCCATCAGAGAGCAAAACGGATCCGTTCTCCAATCCTACCGAGCCTTTAGTGCACATTTTCGGGAAGTTTTCGGATTTCCAGTAGGTGACAATTCCATCTGTGATGAACTGTATAATATGAAACAAGGTAATGAATCGGCAGCAGAGTTTTCTTTGCGTTTTCGCACACTAGCGGCTGCTAGTGGTTGGGATGAACGAGCACTCATCACTACCTATCGTAATGGTTTAAAAGCCAATCTTCGACTACAGTTAGCCACTTTTGATCACAACATTGGGCTCGAAAGTTTCATTCAAAGAGCAATCCGAACTGAAAACCGCATGCTGGCATGTAATCCCTCTCAATTTGCACTCTACCGCTCACCAAAACCGTCCCCTCCAGGACCAGAACCTATGCAGTTGGATTCCACTCGCATCCCACTGTCAGAGAGACAACGACGTATCAAAGAAGGTTTGTGCTTATACTGTGCCAGTAAAGGACATCTCATCTCCGAATGTCCCATCCGTCCACCACGAGCATTGGTGAGTACTGTCCAACCAGAAAAGCACATTTACACCCCTCTTACTACACAAGTGAAATTATCCTACCGTAATGTCTCTATTATAGTATCTGCACTCCTTGATTCAGGGTCGGCCGGGAACTTCATCTCTTCTCAGTTATGCAAACAGTACCACATCAAGAAAGAATCCATTGAGCAAAAATTAAAGGTACAGTCGATCACCGGAAAACCTCTTAACCGCTCTGATATCCGTCAACGATCTGGGGAAATCACTCTGACAGTGGGAATCTTACATCAGGAGAGAATCAAATTTCTGGTCCTGGAGAATTCCACCGCGGATGTGATTCTTGGAAGACCATGGTTGATGGAACACCATCCGGAGCTCTCTTGGGACACAGGAGAAATTAAAGGTTGGAGTGATCATTGCTTTCCAAGATGTTTTCCAAACCTTCCAAAACCTCCTCATCATCGTGAAAAACTTCAGGTATGCAGCACATCCATTGAAAGCCCTAACAAGAATGTTTCTGTATCTATTCCTCCAGAGTACAAAGAATTTGAGGATGTCTTTTGTCCCAAGAGAGCTTCTAAATTACCACCTCAGCGGCCATGGGACTGTGCGATTGACCTCCTTCTGGGTGAACCAGTACCAAAAGGTAAAATTTATTCATTATCTATACCTGAACAAGAAGCCATGGAAAAATACATCACGGAGACGTTAGAACAAGGGTACATACAACCGTCCAACTCCCCTGCTGCTTCTCCGTTTTTCTTCGTAACCAAGAAGGACGGCGGTCTCCGACCCTGTATTGATTACCGTGGTCTAAATAACATCACTCGGAAGTTTCGCTACCCTCTTCCTCTTGTTCCTACTGCACTAGAACAGCTCCGTGGGGCAACCATCTTCACCAAACTCGATCTCAGAAGTGCATATAATCTGGTCAGAATTCGAGCCGGTGATTAATGGAGACCGCTTTTGTGACCCCTACTGGTCACTGGGAATATTTAGTGATGCCATATGGTCTAGTAAACGCTCCCTCTGTATTCCAAGACTTCATGCATACCATTTTCAGAGATCTTCTTCATCGGTTTGTGATTGTCTATATTGATGACATTCTGATTTATTCCAGTGATCCCAAGATTCATGTACAACATGTCAAGGAGGTACTACAAAGACTTCGCCAACACTCACTCTTCGTCAAAGCAGAGAAATGTGAATTCCATCAATCACATATACAATTCCTGGGATATGATGTCTCATCTAACGGAGTGAGTATGGACGAAGGAAAGGTAGCAGCAATCAAAACATGGCCCCAACCCAAGACGGTAAAAGAATTACAAAGATTTCTAGGCTTTGCAAACTTTTACCGTCGATTCATTAAAAACTTCAGCCAAATTGTTACTCCCTTGACATCAGCCTTAAAAGGTAAACCCAAAGTTTTGCCTTGGAATGATGATACTGCCAAAGCTTTCCAACTGCTGAAGAAAACCTTTTGTGAAGCACCCATTCTTGTTCATCCAAACCCTAATATACCTTTCATTGTAGAAGTGGATGCATCATCAACAGGGGTCGGAGCCATTTTATCTCAGCAGCAGGGGAAAACATCTGACGTTCGTCCTTGGGTGTACTACTCCCACAAGTTCAGCCCGGCGGAGAAGAATTACGACATCGGAGATCGGGAACTGTTGGCCATCAAGTTGGCTCTTGAAGAGTGGCGCCACTGGCTGGAAGGTGCACGTCATCCATTCACCGTGTTAACAGACCACAAGAATCTTCAGTATCTACGTGAGGCAAAAAGATTGAATCCAAGACAAGCCAGGTGGGCTCTTTTCTTCACTCGTTTCCATTTTGTCATCTCCTATCGTCCAGGTACTAAGAATTGTAAAGCAGATGCATTGTCAAGGATGAGGTCCCCAGTTTATATCTAGAGTCTGGAAAGAATTCTTTAAACTATTAGATGTGACTGTAAGTCTCTCCTCAGGGTATCACCCTCAAACAAATGGTCAAACAGAACGCAAGATCCAGGAAGTTAGTCGTTTCCTCCGAACCTTCTGCCATAACCACCAGGACTCTTGGAGCCAGTTTCTACCCTGGGCCGAGTACGCACAGAATTCTCTACATCAGCAGGCTACAGGTCTCACGCCTTTCCAGTGCGTACTCGGTTACCAGCTGCCCATGTTTCCTTGGACTGAAGAACCCTGCGACGTACCATCAGTGCAGCACTGGTTCCAAGAGAGCGAGAGGGTCTGGGACTCAGCTCACCATCACCTTCAATCCGCTATCCGTCGTCATCAACAGCAGGCAGATACCAGAAGGGCCCCAACTCCGAACTTTCAAGTTGGTGATAAGGTTTGGTTGTCTACTCAAAATATCCGTCTCAAACTACCCTGCAAAAAGCTGAGTTCCAGGTACATTGGTCCATTTACCATCATCAAGGAGGTCAATCCGGTAGCCTTTCAACTCCGTCTCCCCGCACACTACCGGATTCACCCTGTTTTCCATGTTTCTCAATTGAAACCATTTCACTCACCTGTCACTTCTGTTCCTCCCACAGGACCTGGTGAAGAAGCCCCCCCTCTTGATGAAGATGAGACCATCTACACCATCAGGCAGCTCCTGGACTCCAGACGGCGAGGTGGGCGGCTTGAATACCTGGTGGACTGGGAGGGATATGGACCAGAAGAGAGATCCTGGGTTCCTCGTGATGACATTCTGGACCCAGAACTCCTCAGTGATTACCATCAAGCTCATCCAGACAAACCAGCTACCAGACCCAGAGGCCATCCTCCTCGGCGTCCTAGAGCTCAAGGGTCCTCAGGAGCGGACCCTCAGGGGGGGGGTACTGTCACGGATTTGCCAGGTCCTTCCACACATACCCCTCATCAACACCGATCACAATCACCTGAATACTAATCAGCTGCACCTGTAACCTCTCATCAAGCCTTCCCTTTAAATACCACTCACAATCACACAGTCATCGTCCGGTCTCTTCACAAGTACAACTGTTCATGTGATTACCAGACTCACTAATCTCTGTGTCTTTTCAGAACTTCTCCTCATCTTCATCATCAGCGTGTGGATTACTTCTTCCCCTGTGTGTCTGTTATTACCTTCTGAGGATCTACATCATCCATTTCAACTTTGCATGTTCCATACATCATTCAATAAACTCTGTTATATTTTATATCTCTGCCTCCGTAGTCTTCTGTCAGTGACACTATAAGAGGGTCTATATGTTTTTATTCTATTAGCAAAAATTAACGCAAGTATCTTATAATCATTATTTAATAAAGAAATTGGTCTCCAGTTATCTAGTATCAATGGATCTTTTTTTGGTTTTGGAATCAACATTAATAATCCCTGAGTTACTGTAGGTGGGAGAATTTGGTTTTCTATAGCTTCTATATAAACCTGTTTAAGAAAGGGAGCAACAGAGTCAGAAGGTTTTATAAAATTCGGCCGTTAGGCCATCAAGTCCTGGGGATTTATAAATTTTAATATGCGTGATAGCATTTAAAACCTCATCAGTAGTAATTGAACTATCACAGTGTTCCTTTTGCAAGGGGTCAATGGTCTTAATTTCAGAAATGGAATTCATGAACATAGAAGCAGAATGCTCACAGAATTTGGATGAGTATAAATTTCTATAGAATTCAGTGCAAAATGATGAAATTTTTCTCTGATCATCTGTAATGGCTCCATCTATTTTAAGTTGCTGAATTACATTATTTCTGAAATTAAATTTTTCTAAACCAAAAAAGTATGTTGAGTTTTGTTCTCCCTTTTCCAACCATCGCCTCCGTGACCTAATAAACACTCCTTCTGCCTTATTCTGATATAAATTGTCTAGTTCCAGTTGTAGGGTGACAAATTCAGCTTGTTCATCTTCATCTAAACTTAACTTTGAAGAAATAGCAGCTAATCTTGAAATAACATTGTCCTCATTAAGACGTCTTGCTTTTGCTATTAAACTTCCCTGTTTTCTTAAGTATTTGGCAATCTCAAATTTTAAAAATTCCCATATTTCTTTTATGATAATGCCTTATTCCATTAGCATAAAATAAGATTTTTAACATCTGTTTTAATATTTTCACACTGCAACAATGAACTGTTAAGTTTCCATATAGGCTTTTACCCATAGCATGAGAAGAAGTGCTGAAGTTAATAGAAATAAGAACTGGCTTATGGTCACTAAGAGGAGAAGGAAGTATATTGACAGAGACATCTAAGGATTGTATACTTGCTGACACTAACCAATAGTCTATTCGAGATTGTCTGGTGCTGGCTTTATTGCTCCAATGTAAATAATCCTGGAAACTTTATATGTCAACCAAATTAAATCTTTCTATAAAACATTTAAGGTTTGCATTTAGGGTATAGGATAAAACAGTCAATTAACCCTTCTAAAGCGATATTAAAAGCACCTCCTATGATAAAAGTTAAATTTGGAAATTGTTTCAACCCATGTAGCATATGCTTCTCTAACGTTTCAAACAAATTATCGTTTTCAGTTTTGGAGTTATAACCATAAACATTCACAATAAAGAATATAGAGTTATTAACTTTAATAGTCTGACACACTAAATGTCACGTTCCATATGCAAAATCTCCCCGGTGAATCTGTTCTTTCAAGTGATAACCCCTGCAGAACGTTCCGTTCTATGCGCACACCATATATCCTTACCCCATTGAGTCCTCAAAAAACGTACATCATCTGCAATCGAATGAGATTCTTGAAAAAAACAAAAATCAGTTCTATGTTGTTTAGCAAATAAAAATAAAGCTTTACGTTTAACATATTGCCTTAACCCCCTGGTATTTAGTGTAACTATAGATAACGACAAAATGAAAGTAGTAAAGTAACCAAAATGTAAACGAACTTACAACATAAGGTGCAAGGAGAGACTGTATTTAGTCACATAAGGTGCACTCTTACCCAAGTATTGTTTTTGTTGAAAAAAGAAAAAAAATATATAGATCTTTCTCTTTTTTAAAAGTCCTCTTTGTCCTTGATGGAAACAAGACTATATGTTGGCTCCTTTTAAATAGGGCCAACAGAAAAACACAAAGAGGGCAACAATCCAACATAAGTAAAACATGTGAGAAACCAGTTGCTATTCCTTATCCATCACTTTGGAAAAATTTCAGTCCCGGCAACAAAAGCGCGTCCGCCAGCTACAACTACTTCTCACCATCAGACCACGAAGCCGGAAAGGAGGAAATACCAGGCAGAGCGGCGTGCCAGAAGAGCTGGGTGCTTCAGGACCCCGGGAGGAGCGGCGCCACCTACCCAGGGATACCCAGTCTGGTATTGGATCCCACCTCTCTTACGTATTTCCACAGATTCCTCTGGCAAGCTAGTGCCGATGTGGGAGGGCCTAGCAGGTACTAATTTTTCACAAAGACATTTTAATGCACACGTACAAGAGGAGACCCACAAGATGGACAATGGCTGACAATACCTTGAAAGGACTAGTTTCTTCCCCAAGGCGGTAAGCTAAGGGGGGGTACTATGTGACACTGCCACACAAGACTCATGTTTTAACCGCTCAATATATATATTTTATGATTTTATGTATATTTGAGTTTTAACTAGGTTTTCCATGTAGTCTTAGCCATTTTATTCCATTTTATCTTTTACTTTTAATCTGTGTGTATGTCTTTTATTTTTATATGGTTTACCTTTCATGTGAGTGATCACATGACAGGAAACAGGAAGTAACCCTATAAAAGGAAATAGCT
The DNA here is from genome assembly GCF_027580225.2 of Misgurnus anguillicaudatus. Taxonomy (NCBI): domain Eukaryota; kingdom Metazoa; phylum Chordata; class Actinopteri; order Cypriniformes; family Cobitidae; genus Misgurnus; species Misgurnus anguillicaudatus. The sequence continues at coordinate 4,808,152 of NC_073356.2, read as the reverse complement.
AAGAGCACATGGGGAGCATATGCTAAAACTAATCCACTGCTGGATTGAGGAGTTTCTTTAATTGTGGACTTACCCTTCCAGACATCTTTTGTGGATTACACTATCATTGGATTGTATATACACTGGAGAACACTTTGCACATTTGGACTTTTAACACGCTTGAACTTTTAGATTGTTTTAGGTTTGGTTTTCTTGTATTCCTTTCTTTTAACAGTCTTAAGTTTTAATGTGTTGTTTTAAGTTCATTGTGATCTTGTAAATACACTTATTTAATTTCATTTCACTTGTTTGTCATCCTTTTAACATTGTTTTAACCTCACACAGTAAGATCTGACCCCTTTTAACTATTTGTAACTCGGCTGATAGGGCTGATCGTTACAAAATGACTAGGTTTTAAATAGTTTGTTACTTTTAAAAAAAGTATAGTACAGTGTGCACTTTATTATGCTGCTTGCTTGCTTGTTGCTACTGTGTGCAATAGTGTAATTATTTTATTTATGCTTAAATATTTTTTTTTAGTATTTTCAATTGTTACCTTATTACTTGTTCTACCTTACGTTTTAAATATTTGTTAAATATTGTTATTTACTTGTTCTACTTCACCTGTTTTTACTATTTGTTGAATATAGTTTTCTTTTAAACTCAATAAAAGTTATTTTTTTTAAATTGAGACTTCTTTGTAACATTTGGTATCATCATTGTATCATTTTTATGATGTAAAAAATGAGTAAGCAAAAGCAGTATCGGCTCCAAATATCGGCTCAAGAAATTCGGCAGCCTGTAACCGTAATCGGCTAAGGTTGATGAAAAAAATCGGCATCACCACAAAAAATATCCATATTCGTCAATCCCTAATTTCTAGTACACTACATCCAGACTAGTGTTGCTTTTGTCAATGAAAAGTATGACTAAATATAGTCGTCAATGAACCTGACGAAAAGCAACGAAAATGCTGGTCATGTGACGAAGACTATAATTAAATGTATAATGCAATATTGTTGACGAATAAAAACGAGACTAAAAGTGGTTTACAAAATAAAAACTTAGCTAAAATGTCTCTTTCATTTTCGTTGACCAAAATGAGACAAGATGAAATGTTATAACGGTATTACATCTTTTTAACCATCTCAGCATCTCCGCGCCCCCGCTACCTGACTGCAGATGATCACGTGTGTTGGCATTGCACAGATCGTTCAAAACATAAAAGTACCGGGAGAGCAATAAGAAAGCATGCTGAGCAGTCTGCTCTCGCTATGCTTTAAATATCATACGCCACCGTTTGCACAGTAGCACACTTACAATTGATAGACCGCTATGACCAGGAAGACGCAGCATTCTGTTTTTCCAAATGGAAAAGTCCAAAATAAAGCCTGTGTATCACTTTCAGGTCCGTTCACAAGCCTGTTCAAATGTATAGATTTGACTGCTGACACCACCAAATCATCTGCATGATTTAAATAGTATAACAAATGTACAGATTTATATCATGTAACTTCAGTTGTTTGAATGACATTGTGCTGCGTTGCGTTTTAAAGCATGGTAAAGATATTTATCCTAAAGACTTGAGACATTTAAAAACATGGTTTTCCAAAAGACTGTGCTGTAATTTACTCACTGCCCAGCACTAAATTACAGTTTTTTTCGATTGCTAAACGACAGTGAGCACAACTGGAGTCACATGTGCAAAACTCTAACTACAGTCTGCACAGCAGCGGTTCATGTGGACCAAACTATAGTTCATTTTTCATTGGTTAAACACAGTTTTCAAAACTTTACACACTTATCCCATGACTTTAAACACAACCTGCACAACACTGTGGATTTACAGCACTTTGTTCAAATGCTAACACACTGCTGTCAAAACTGTGAACCACAAATTCAAAACAGAATTGATTTCAGCCTTGTGCCTTTCAAACACTGCTGATTGCAATTTCAAATAAATAAAAATTCCAATTTCATATATATATATATATATACGTATATATTAGTGCTGTGTTCAAAATATCGATACAACGATACATCGTCATGGACGCCTGACGATGCGCGCATCGATACAGCATCTTCCGTATCGATTCGGATGCACTTTTTAAAGTAACGTGACCAATCGCTGCTTATGCGTGATCCATATGGAAAGGACGCATGTGTCCCGCGGAATACGTAGAAAGGTAGCGAGGTATACTTTCACTTTGCGTGTCTGTCTCGCTGGCGCACGTGACTGCATAGCGAGCCGTGTTCTCTCTCTCTCTCTTTCACGCGTATTTAAAATCAATGAGTGCAGTATGAAAGCGCAGATATCTTAGCCTATAGTTATTAGTCGCGAAACAGTACTACGCATTAGAGAAGAAACATGACAAAGGTTTGCATGTGAAAATTGTACATCTAGTGAAGAGATACAGAGCTACTTCAAACTATTAGCTGTCACATTAATAATCTGATTTCTATTAAATAGTATTAAGTCTGACTGCATGTTTACACATATATTCATAGATATAGAATAATGAAATGAGAGACAAATATAATGCCTAGAGTAAGACACTTTTTCTTTGTAAAACTGTTTTTAAAAAACATAAGTTAAGTATTAACTCTTAGATTTTAAGAATTTCTATGAGTTACCCCAAAAGCTAATAAATGAATGTCAAAAAGACAACTGTTAAAACACTGCTTATTCAATGTACATTAAACAATAATAGTAATAATGTTACTTAATTCTGGACAAAAAATGTATTTGAAAATAGTCTTGTATCGTGATGCGCATCGTATCGGGGCCCTTGTATCGGGATACGTATTGTCGTGGAATTTTAGCCGCATCAAATAATACTCACTAAGAGTCAAAGTCAAGGATCACACAGACACACTGTCGACAGAATTTTCTTTGTCTGAATTTTATATATTCTGCAGAATAGGCTCTCACTCCCTGGTGCTAGAAGTCTAAACCCAAGAGCCCCGATCACAAGGTTGAACACACATTTATAGTAAGATGCTGAAATACGTACAATCATCCGTTTCTACGTCATTTAGAAGATAGCCTTCAGCTGTCAGTGATTAAGAACATAAACAGTTAAACACAAATCTAGTGAAATCATACAACGTATGTCTTGTTCTCAGTACATGATGTTTAAGTCCTTGGACATTGTACTTTGCTCAAAAGACAGAAAGAGCATAATTCTGTACGTTAGCAGAAAAAGATGATCTCCATATGAATCACGATTTATGAGCTTATGATTGTAATTAAAAAATGAAAAATAGGATGAATAATATGAAAATAAAAGCATAATAAAAGTCCTCCACTACACTCCTCCCTTTTTATGATTTATTCATAACTTCATTTACTGTCATCGTTACGTAGCTCTAGTTATTACCCTTAACCATAGTGTACATAGAGTTCTGTGCAGTTGTAAAAGCAAAAATGCACACGCATAATATGATCATGAACCTCATTTTTGAAAGAAGAAAAATAGTTAGTTTTCTTGAAGAAATTGAGCACAGTTAGAGTTGGGGTCGTGAGCCCTTGATGATTCCGGATTGAGCACAGTTAGAGTTGGGGTCGTGAGCCCTTGATGATTCCGGATTGAGCACAGTTAGAGTTGGGGTCGTGAGCCCTTGTTGATTAATTTCCTTTGTAGGTTCGGGTTTGGTAGGACCACACGGTGCAGTTGTGCCAAGCTATCCTGCTTTCCACATTAAAGATTTTGTGTGCGTGTTTCCAAACCAAACCCAGAATACTGGACTCGTCCTCCAATACCTTGTGAGCTGTTGCAGTTCTCTCGTCTCGTTCTTTGTATAAACTTGCAGTATACAGGTATCTGTGGTTCCCACCAATACGAAAAAAGTGATCCGTAGCACTCGACTAGCCGTCCTCCCTTTGGTTTACACCTTGCAGTCCAGGACCAACCCTCCGGCAATGGGCAACGTGCACCCAGGTGGCATGCTCCGCGACCTTCACGGCGGTGTGAGTCGTCAGCAGAACCTGAAATGGCCCCTCCCACCGTCTCGCCTTCCAGGATTTCCTCCTCAGGTTTTTCACCAACCCGAAATCTCCTGGTTTGATGTTGTGCCAAGTTTACCTTCTGCTGCTGTCAATTCAATGTAATCCATCATTACATGTGTGAATGGTCCCTCAGGAAATGGGATGCCCCACAGGTGCGGTTTTTACCCCTCTTGCAACATTATTACCCAGACATATATGACAGTTTTCACAATGTCTCTGTGCTACAGGAGAAAAACCCTTTGTGAACCAATTTTGTGCCATGGCTGTCAGCATTCCTCCTTTGGACACGTGGTCTAAGCCATGTGTCAACCTAGCAAAATGGGAATAAAAGTGTTTAGGTAAGCAAGTTTTTGGTTTGGACCCATCCAAATCCCTTCAGGAGTTTTGGTAGCTCCACACGATTTCCATAGAGCTATTTCTGTTGGGAGAGAAAATGTTTGCATGCTTATTAGTGACTCCTGTGCTGTTTCAGCTTCCTTTTCCTGGGAAATCTGTGTAAGAGAAAAATCTACGTTAGTGAGAGACGCTGCGTCCGCGCGTGCATTGCCTCTGGATACCACGTCCTGTTCCTTGGTGTGTGCTTTGCATTTACACACAGCTATTTGAGAAAGGAGTAAATCAGCTGTCAGTTAAACCAGCAGTCAATGTAAATGGTTATAGATTGATTAGTAGCAAGTTGACAAACTTTTGTTAGTGCATGCAATTTAGCCACCTTTGCGTGAGGTGGTAAGCATCCGGATTTCACTACTTCAAAGTCAGACACTACTGCCCACCCCATCCTATTCATGCCTCTATCATCTCTGGAAGAGGACCCATCCACATAGTATGTGAGGGTGCAATTAGGTATGGGTGTGTCAGCCAGGTCAGGCCTTGGTGTACATACTTCCCGTAGAGCAGACAAACAACAGTGTGGTGTACCTTCATCAGGTGTAGGTAACAATGTCGCCGGGTTCAGAACTGTACATCTTTCAACTGTGACATTAGACATTTGTAACAATGCACAGGAATAACGCAGCCACCTTGCTGCAGACAAGTGAGATGTGCGCTGTTCAAGCAGTATATGAGACACAAACAGACGAAGCTGCGCGTAACCCACAAACTCACTGCTGGCTTGTACTGCTTTCTCTGCAGCTGCCACTGCCCTGAGACATCCCGGTAGGCCCCTGGCCACCGGATCAAGACGACCTGAAAAATATGCAACTGGTCTCAACTTGTCACCATGTTCCTGCAACAAAACAGATGTCATACAGCCATTTCTTTCATCCACAGTTTGAATAAAAGGCTTTTTTGGATCTGGCAATCCTAAAGTGGGTGCCTGCTGTAATGTCTGTTTCAGTTCCATAAATGCCCTTTCAGCCTCCTCTGTCCATTGTACCTTTTCTGATGGTGCTAAAGGTTTTTCATAAATCATGTCATGCAATGGTTGTTGCATCAATAAAAGTTCTGCAATAAGATGTCATACCCAGGAATGACATCACTTGTTTCTTTGTAATGGGTTTTGGTATGTTAGCTATTGCCTCTATTCTCTTTGGAGAGAGAGACTTACCCATTGGTGTAATTTCGTGTCCTAGAAAGGTTACTTTCTAGACAGAGCACTGTACCTTCTTGGGGTTGACCTTGTGGCTCTCCTCAGCTAGATGAGTGAGCAGACGTATGGTGTTGTCTGTGCACGACTGCTGAGTCGGTGCCGCCACCAAGAGGTCATCCACGTACTGCAATAAAGCAACATCATCATCCAACACAAGTTTCTGTAATGAACAATGCAATGCAAAGTTGTAAATCGTGGGGCTCTCGCTGTACCCCTCAAATGTAAAAGTAAACGAAAACTGGCTATCAGGATGGACAGGAAACACTGAAAGATGCATTTGAAATATCCACTACAGAAAACCACTGGCCGTCAGCTGGTATCTGTGAGAGAATTGTGTAAGGGTTCGGCACGTTTGGTGCCCTTACCTGCACCGCAGCATTTACTGCTTGGAGGTCTTGAACAAACCTCCACTCTGTGGGCTGACCTGCATCTCTGACCTTTTGTACAGGAAAAATGGGTGTTCTCACAGGTGAGTTTGGGCAGGGAACAATTATCCCTTTCTCCAATAAGGCCTCAAATACTGGCCTTGTTCCCTCAAGCGCCTCCCTTTTCAGAGGGTATTGAGGTTTGCATGGTCTGTAATCACTCTTTGGGGTGATAACTACTGGTTCACACCCTTTAATCAAACCCACATCATATTTATCTTTAGCCCACAGGTAGTCAGGTACTTTGTCAAGAACCTCTTGCGGTAAATCAATGCTAGCACACGTCATGTGTGCTGGCAAAATGTTTTGTAAATTTGAATCTGCAGAAACAGCTTTCTGTATTACAACGCTCTCTCTCTCAGCAATGAAAAAAGAAACACAACTTCTCCTGTGTGCCGTTATCTGCTCTGAGAACTGCACGTTATCTGACAACATTTCCCAATCAACAGCCTCGCTACAGGCCTTTGCAAATTCACCTGCTTTTTCCCATGGCTGACTGGTATTTTTTGCAATGGAAACATGGGGTACTGAATTTTCAACATCAAAAATTTGTTCTTGTTTTTCTGTCAATTTTAACGAGTGCCACACACCATGAGTCATTCCAGCATTTATGGGTTATAGTCAAACCTTCTGTTTTTACAGAGAACCATTTCTATGAGCTGTGCAATGCATGTTATCAGCTGGAATGACCTCGCTGGCTTGTGGCAATCTTATCTTCCCTTCAGCATGCAACTCTTCACTCATACACAGGCCCATTCATACACATTTAACATAGACACACACATAGACAACATTCTGGGATCCCAACAAGAAATACTCAGGCCTTGGTTGTTACATAAGATGCTAGCATTAATTTAACACATCAAATCCCTCCCCATGAGGTTTACCGGACACGCGTCAGATAAAAGGAACATATGCATAAACTCGTTACCGTCATGCATACAACAGAGTGGAGCAGTAAATTCTTCCCTCACTATATGCCCCGTAGCACTCATAGATGAGTTAAACTGCCCACTCAAGGTGACAAATGGGAATTCATCTTTGCGTATGACAGAGTCAGTTGCATCCAGAGTCTACCATAAACAACAATACCTGTCCCTTAACCATTATTTCTTATCAATATCAAGCAAAGCAAGTTCTTCATTGCACAGAGCGTGTCTTTCCCTATCATACACATCAGAAAAATCAGAATCAGCAAGCAGATAATATGGCATTTGAACCGCAGAAAAAACAAGATTGGACTTACCCGCCTCTGTACGATGCTCCCCTTCCCCCTCCTGGCTTCAGTCGCCCCTTTCTTTACACAGTGGCAGGTTTCCCGCGCCCCCTTGGGATTCCGGTGTCCCTTGAGTTTTCAGGAAATGGAAACATTGGTTTTTCAAATGTCCTTTCTGTCCGCAATACCAGCAAACATTTTCTTTCGGATCTCCTCTCCTCTTCTCTCATTCTCTCTGCTGCCCGTTCTCTCGGGAGCGTTGTCCTTGCGAAGAGAAATTGCGTTGGTTATGTTGTGGCTGTGCCCATTCTCCTATCTTGGCAAAAGCTGAAGATAGCTGTTTCTCTGGTGAACGGCTTCTCTGCTGTTTCCTTAGGCCTTGCCTCCCGTTCCGTCTTTATCTGAACATCATCTTTGTCCTGATTCTGGTCCACGTGGCAGTTCTTGCATCGGCGGTGGCGGGGGTGCAATCAGGTAGTGCTTGTCGTGCTGGCTTTTGTATCTGTGTGGCTTGTTGAGCTGGTCGTTGTATCTGTGCGATTTGTTGAGCAGGTGGTGGTGGAGGGCGACATTGTGGAGGGGGTTGGAGGTCATCGTCCAGAAGCGGTACCCTTGTGTATTGGAAAATGTACCCCAGGTGGGGTACGTGCAGGTGCATAGGGAGGAGGAAAAAAAACAGAAAGTTAGGTTCATCATGTAATGAATCTGATGTAGGAAAACATTTGCTTAATGTTTAGCTCTGACTTAGTCTGAGTCAGTTCGTCCTTGGTCTTTATCTTACTCTGTGCTCTCATTTCTCTGCCATCCGCAATGATTTTTCCCTTAATAAAATGAGTGCTTTTACACTCAGTGTTCCTTTAGGAGGAAAATCATACCTTTTCTCCCAGATTTTACGCTTTCCAACGCCCCCGTGCCCTTTGATTTGATCACTCGAGCATACACACCATTTTCCAGATCCATTGACTTTGTACTCCCTTTCGAATTACCCTGACCCATGGTCATGAACGAAATAACGCTTACCGTATTATCTATTCAGATGCCACCACAACGGTTCTTTTCCAGATTCCGTCAGCTTTGACTTCAGAAATGGTTGAGACTCTCCCTTCCCTTAGGCCTGGGGTACGGAGCCCGAGACCTCTCGTCTCAGGGGTGATCAGTCAGTCTCTCCCAAACCTTCTGAAGTCTTCAGCTGTGGAATCCGCATCCTCGTCGCCATTATTGTCGTGGAATTTTAGCCGCATCAAATAATACTCACTAAGAGTCAAAGTCAAGGATCACACAGACACACTGTCGACAGAATTTTCTTTGTCTGAATTTTATATATTCTGCAGAATAGGCTCTCACTCCCTGGGGCTAGAAGTCTAAACCCAAGAGCCCCGATCACAAGGTTGAACACACATTTATAGTAAGATGCTGAAATACGTACAATCATCCGTTTCTACGTCATTTCAGCTGTCAGTGATTAAGAACTTACTTACTTACTTACGCCTACCGCCCAACTTTGGGCATAGGCCACGAACAAGGGCTCTCCAGTTGTCCCGGTCCTGGGCCAACTGTCCCCATGTATGTCCAGACCTCTTCACATCTGCATCCAGGTCGCGGCACCAGCTGTTCCTTGGCCTGCCTTTCTTTCTCCTCTTGTGGGTTCCAAAAGAAGGCGTGTCTTGCTGTACTGTATGCGGGCTTGTGAAATGTATGGCCAACCCATTTCCAGCGTCTTCGGAGGATCTCTTTCTCAACAGGCTGCTGTCCTGTTCGTTGCCACAGCTCCAGGTTACTGATGGTGTTTGGCCAGCGTACCTTTAGGATTCGTCTGAGACAGGTGTTGATAAAAGACTGAATTTTCTTCATGGTCGTGACTGTTGTTCTCCAGGTCTCTGCTCCGTACAATAGAACAGGCTTTATCATAGAGTTAAAGATCCTTATCTTGGTGTTTCTAGGCAGCTCGGAGGATCCCCAGACTTTCTTCAGTTGGTGGAAAGCTGCCCTTGCCTTTCCAATCCGCACCTTCACATCCGCATCTGTCCCTCCTAGCTTGTCGACTACGCTGCCAAGATAGGTGAAGCTTTCCACTTCCTCTAGTGCTTCTCCTTCTAGCATAATGGGGGCCATGTTGTTGTTGTTGACTTTAATGATCTTGCTCTTTTCTTTGTGTATAATGAGTCCAAGGCTTGCTGAATGAGTTGCAATGATATTGGTCTTCTCCTGCATTTGTTGCTGGGTGTGGGAAAGGAGTGCCAGGTCATCAGCAAAGTCGAGGTCATCCAATTGTGTCCAAGGTGTCCATTGGATGCCATTCCTCCTCTGGGCAGTTGAGGTCTTCATAATCCAATCTATTGCTAACAGAAAAAGGAATGGCGACAACAGGCATCCTTGTCTCACCCCTGTTCGCACTTGGAAGGCATCAGTAAGCTGCTGGCCATGTACCACTCTGCATGTCATTCCTTAATATGAGTTCTTAATGATGTTAGTGATCTTTGCTGGTATCCCATAGTGTCTCAACAGACTCCAGATGGTCTCCCTATCCACACTGTCAAATGCTTTCTCATAGTCAATAAAATTGACATAGAGAGGTGAGTTCCACTCCAAGGACTGTTCCAGGATAATCCGCAGGGTTGTTATCTGGTCAGTGCAGGATCTACTTTTCCTGAAGCCAGCTTGTTGGTCTCGGAGATGTGGGTCAACCGCATCTTTTATCCTGTTTAGGAGGACTCTGTTAAATATCTTGCTTGTGGTTGACAGCAGTGTTATCCCCCTGTAGTTTGAGCAGGAACTAAGGTCACCCTTCTTTGGGAGCTTGATTAGATAGCCCTCCTTCCACTCTGTTGGGATGTCTTCCTCCTCCCAGATGTTTTGGAATAGAGGATAGAGCATTTCCACAGTGGTCACTTCGTCCACTTTTAAAACTTCTGCAGGAATGGTGTCTGGCCCAGCTGCCTTCCCGTTTCTCAATTGCTTGATGGCCTTATACATTTCTTCCTTCGATGGAACATCACAAACGATAGGAAGGTCACATCTAGCTGGCTGGATATTTGCTGGGTTCGATGGAGAAGGTCTGTTCAAGAGATCCTCGAAATGCTCTGCCCATCTATGCTTTTGTTGTTCTATCCCTGGAATAGCTTTTCCTTCTCTGTCCCTAACTGGCCTCTCTGGTTGGCTGAATTTTCCTGAGAGCTTTCTGATGTTGGTATACAGCTCTCTCATGTTACCATTTTGAGCCGCATCTTCTGCCTCTACTGCCAGTGTCTCCATGTAATTTCTCTTGTCTGCCCTTATACTCTGCTTAACTATTCTATTTACTTCTGAATACTGCTCTTGGGCCTTGGCTTTTCTTGTACGTGTACGGCTGTTGTTTATTTCTGCCTTTTTCCTTTTCCTCTCCTGGATCTTTTCTAAGGTCCCCACTGAGATCCATTCTTTTTGCCCCTGCTTCTTGTTACCTAGCACTTCCTGACATGTTGATGTTATTGCCTCTTTAATGCTCTGCCATTTTTCATCTATGGTCTCTGTCTCGGTCTGATGTTGAAGGATCTGGGCCTTTTTTGAGAGTGTGCTTCGAAAAACTTCTAGCCTGTCTGTTTCTTTCAGAGCACTGATGTTGTACCTCTGGCGTTGCCTGAATTGCCCTGTCCAGTTCCGCCTCAGCTTGAGCTTTATACGAGCGCCCAAGAGATGGTGATCAGATGCAACATCCGCTCCCCTTCTGACCCGTACATCTTCAAGAGATCTTCTGAACTTTTTTCCTATGCAGACATGGTCGATCTGGTTTTCTGTTATCCGGTCTGGTGACACCCAGGTAGCCTTATGTATTATTTTGTGTTGAAAGAGGCTCCCGCCGATGACTAGGTTGGTAGTGGCACATAGGTTGGCAAATCTCCTCCCATTCTCATTCATCTTCCCCAAGCCTTGTTTTCCCATAATTTCCTCATATCCCTGGTTGTTACTGCCGATCTTGGCATTGAAGTCACCCATGGTGATGATGATGTTTCGTCTTGGGCATGCCTGGATGATGGTCAGTAGCCTGTTATAGAAATCCTCTTTGACGTCTTCTTCACTCTCATTGGTTGGGGCATAGCATTGGATGATAACCATGTTGATTCTCCTGTTTGTTGTGCGGAAGCAGGCAGTGATGATCCGTGGGCCATGTGCCTCCCATCCAATGAGTGATCTCTGTGCCATCTTTGTCAACATCAGGGCCACTCCCTGGCTGTGAGGTGCGTTTGCTTTCTCATGGCCTGAGAACAGCAGCAGCTCCCCTGTGGCTAGCTTCTTCTGGACAGCGCCTGTCCACCTAGACTCACTGATTCCCAGAAGATCTATGTTGTAACGTCTCATCTCTGCTGCCACTTGTGCTGTTTTGCCGGTTTCAAACATGGTTCTGACATTCCATGTCCTGATGTTAGTGGTGGTTCTGGTAGAGATGAAGGATGTCGGCCTAGTAGCTTCCAAGAGGCTTTCCCTACTAGGCGTCATACTTTCTCTAGCTGTGGGTCCATCCTCCCTCAGGGCCTTAGTTACTTTTGAATTTCTTGTTCGCGAATCTGTAACATTTTTTCTTTTCCGGAGTGGGGTTGTTGGCCCCACGTCCAACCCCCAACCTGGAGGACCAGGTGTTGCTCTTGATCTTTCCTCTACCATGAGTCCTGCCCGGCTTGGTTGAACCTGCCAGGGGTCTTGCCCCCGCCGGTATAGCCCTCAGGGTCACGGAGGCACACAAGCCTCCCCACCACGACAAGGTAGCAACACATTGGGGAAGGACATAAGAACATAAACAGTTAAACACAAATCTAGTGAAATCATACAACGTATGTCTTGTTCTCAGTACATGATGTTTAAGTCCTTGGACATTGTACTTTGCTCAAAAGACAGAAAGAGCATAATTCTGTACGTTAGCAGAAAAAGATGATCTCCATATGAATCACGATTTATGAGCTTATGATTGTAATTAAAAAATGAAAAATAGGATGAATAATATGAAAATAAAAGCATAATAAAAGTCCTCCACTACAGTATCGTATCGGGAAATTGTTGGCGATACACAGCCCTAGTACTGTATATATATATTCACTTCCATATACACACACGTATATATATATATACGTATATATACGTATATATATATATATATATATATATATATATATATATATATATATATATATATATATATATATATATATATACACATATATATACCTAAATATGATAGGTAGAGCTCAGAAAGACAAATTTTAGAAATGGAACAACGAAGATGGGTTTGTGGAGGGAGAAGGGTGGCATGTAGTGTCCTGATGCTAGAGAGAGGCAGGATTAGCCCCTCATTTATTTGTTTGAATTACAGTATGTACTTTTAGGTTCTACCTTTTTTTCTCATTACTGCAATTCCATAAATTACTACAGACTATTGAAGGAAACTGCTAATTTTCATTTACCATAAAGAATTGTTCTGTTCTAAAATTTCAATAAATCATGTAATAAATCAATCAATAAATAAATAATTATTTGAAGAAAACATTACTTTGTATGAAGTCACTGATATTGTTCAATCTGTAAGATAAAAAGTTAGAATTTTGTGTATTGGTGTTTGATGTTAGTGTTTTTCCTCTCAGTGTGTTCTGAGTGACAGTGTGCGTTATCTCAGTGAGGGTTGTGTTTAGTGTTTGGCTGTACTGAGCTGTTTTGAGTCATGTGTTTAGAGTTGTGTTGCTTGAAGTGAGTTTTGCAGGTGATATGTACAGTTTAGCTCAGGTGACTTTTGGTATTGCAGACTCTAGTTAGAGTTTTGCACATGTAGCTCCAGTTGTGCCCACTGTCGTTTAGCAATCGAAAAAAACTGTAATCCTCATCTATATAAATAATCTTCAGAGAAGCAAATAAATGTATATATGGTATGCTTATTGTTGATCGGGAACATGATCGATTGCATTATGTTGTCAATATTTTCTTTTATGGTAAAACTTCAGAGAAACAGTTGTTACAAACAAACCTGTATAAATTTCTTTGTTCTAAAGAACACGAAGGAAGATCTTTTGAAAAATGTTTGTAACCAAACCGATCATGAGCCCCATTCACTTCCATAGTAAAAAGAATACTATAAAATTAAATGTTTACAAAACAATAGGTAAAATTAAGCTGTTTAGCAAACACCTTCTGTAGTATTCTTTAATCCGTACTGTTTGTGTTTGGATGGCACTGTATATACTCTGTGTGTGTGTGTGTGTGTGTGTGTGTGCGTGCTCTTGTGTGTGTGTGGGGGGAGGCTCAACGCAAATAACTTTTTATACTGGCCAGTGGTTCATGTTTTCACTTGCCCTGTCAAAATTTTCGCTGGCCCCAATGTCGGTGTCACATACTTAAAAATTCAAAAATCATATATAATTGTATACATATACAACAGACATGTTTCATGTTGGTCCCAATTCCAAACCATCCTTGGACTTTGCCATAGATTTACCCCAAGGACTAGTCAACCTTTTTCTCGAAGTCCATTCAATTGATCCCACTCAAAGGACTCCCTACCTCTATGGAAACAGCGGAACTCCTTCTCGTATTCTGGTACTGTAGAATTCCAAAGGACATTGTGTTTTATTGAGGCTCTCAATTTACCTCACAAGTCTGGAAAGCCTTCTTTAAACTCCTAGGTGTGGCCCTCAAATCTATCCTCTAGATACCATTCACAAACCAACAGGCAAACAGAATTAAACAAATCAAGGACGTCAACAGATTCCTCTGAGCCTTCCGTCATCACCACCAGAACACTTGGAACCAGTTCCTCCCATGGGCTGAGCACACAGAGAACTCCCTATGACAGCAAGCTGAAGGTCTAACACCTTTACAGTGCGTACCCGGCTATTAACGCATATGTTTCTCTGGTTGGAGGAACCTTCTGATCTGTCAACCACTGGATCTGCCAAAGTAAGAGGGTTGCAAGAAAACACAAGAGAGCACCAGATACCTGTCATTCCTCCAATCTTCACAACAGGATCGGTCAAAATGTCTGGCTGATAACAAAGAACATCCGCCTTAAACTCCCTTGCAAAAAGGAGTCCAAGATACATCGGACTCTTTGAATCATCAAGAAGATCAATCTGGTGGCATTTGAATTAAACCTTCCTCACACCTCCAGAATTTACCCAGGTTTTTATTATGAAGGGAAAATGAAATCCAAACACATATGGCCCTGTGTTCAATTTTTAATCTAAGTGCTCTCTGTATTATCATTTTGAAACTGTAACATAACAAATTTTGACAATGGCACTAGGCAAAATATGTTTGCTGTAGGCTAATCCAGTAATTATAAAGCTACATAAGAAAGAATAACAATTTTGACTTCTCTAGCAGAACATATTTCTTACCTGTTTATGGAAGTTTTTTCTTTCTGTTCTCTCTCTCCACCCTCCTCTCTTCCTATTTGCACTGACAATTATCATACATACAGATATTTTAATTAAGAGATTGAGGATTCACATTTTATAACTGTCTATTCATGTATTTCTGAGGTGAAATCATTGCGACTTTCAGTAATATACATATGGACAAAACATAAGCTGCCTAAGTAACTTTATCTATATCCTTTCTCACCTTTTTTCTTCTGACGTATATATATATATATACAGTGTTGGGCAAGTTACTGAAAATTAGTAATTAGTTACAGTTACTAGTTACTTCTTTTAAAAGTAACTGAATTACTCTACCAGTTACTGTATATCAAAAGTAATTAGTTACTAAGAAAAGTTACTTTTAAGTTACTTTTATGTCTGCTTTTTAAATGTATGAACAGTACTGAACAGTCAAACAATAAAATAATATGGATGGGCTATTTTACACGTAAGACTCTAATATATCACATACTGTAGGAGGCTATTTTGCTTTAGATTCAACCTTTGAATATTTTTGTTAGAAAGGATCTTAATATGTAAACTTACTTTATTTATGTATATCATTTAGATCATTTAGACAAATATTCTGCATGTTTACAAAAATATATAATGTGTTAAAATTGAGTAGTGTCTCTTAAAAAATTTGGAGACAATTGTGTCAACATGTCATATTTTCTAAAATAAATTTTCATTTTTCTGATTTCATATTTATTTTAATAAGTTAGAAACGTCTCCGCTGTGTCCTGCTGACAGGCGCGGTGCACGTGCAGCAGGTGATGCAAATTATGGGTCCTCCGAAGGTTAGACCATCTCATTTCAGTTCTCTTCGCGAACTTCTGAGCACCTTGAAAGGCCGAGTGCTCACCTTTTATCGCATGCTTAGTAGGGTGCAGCCCTTAAATTGGAACACAGCTTGTGAAGCTCGCGGCAGGGATTGTGCTCTTTGGTCATGTACTGTTTGTATATTTTCTGTTGGATTTAAATGATACACAGGATTAAAGGAAGATATTTAATCAGAAAACGGAGTAGGCTACGTGGATTGTTTTGTCGGACGGACACAGAGCAAGTGGATTGTTTTTTCGGATACGGAGAGACTGAAACTAAAACTAAAAGCGAGCTCACACATACTATGAAGTTTTAACACGGGCGTACAGCGCAGTGTGAATATTTTAGTGGAAACAACAATCGCGGATCGTTCTCTTCCATGAAGGCCGATGTAAAGATCTAAGAATATATGAACATTTCTAAGATTTATTACTTTTGTGGACTACAAATGCAAGTTAATGTCATGCCGGGATTGCTTGGCGAAGATAATTTACAAACATGAGTCCGGATGGATTATGACTTGCGCACAATTTTTAAACAAAGGTATGTTGTCCCGTTTAGATTTTTCATGTTAATTCTATATGCACTGTCAGCTATGATGAAGTGTAATGAATCATTGCGCCGCCAACCACGGTCCTGCGACGTCAGATATGTTGTCTATTTTTTACAAAATAGAGTAACGCGAGTAACGAACTCATTTAAATTTCAGTAATTGTAATTGCGTTACTTTGTAACGCGTTACTCCCATCACTGTATATATATATATATATATATATATATATATGAAAAAGGAGATATGTGCAATGAGCAAGTTTTTTTAAGTTTTAATCCACTGTGATTAAATGTACTTTAAATATAACGTTACCAATGACATTGTGCAGCAGCAGCGCAGGCAGAATAGATCAGAGCGCTAATAGTAGCCGTTAGCCATGCAGATAACACATTAGTTGATGCTATTTAACAGTATTTACATCACATAACTATTAATATACACTTGTACAGTAATAACAAAGGCACTGTAATAATAAACACTTTGAAAATTTGTTTACTGTGGATAGATTCAGCATATTAATTTGCCTTCAACTTTAATCTCTCATTCATTGCCTGGAATGGGGGACTGGAGCGTTTAAAGTTGAATGCCGCCCCCTAGCATACTGGATGATTTCATTTTTACAGATCTAAAAAGATTCAGGGCTTTTGACAAACATTCGAGGCTTAAGCCCCAGAAGCAACCCCCTCGCTCCGCCCCTGTCCCAGGTCCTAAAGCAGCAAAACAGCCCCAGACCCTCACACAACCACCAAATGGAAAAAGTTACTTTTGGTCTTCACATGGCCTTCAGAAGATCCAGATGATGTAACTTCCTTTTGAAAATGTGACTTGTGAAATATTTCTAGATTTTCAAAGAGGGGGGGGGGGGGGTGTTGTGTAACAAGACTGAGTGAAATCCTGAGGACATTTTATCTAAAATTATATTAAAATTTAAAAATTAAAGCAAGGATAGAATATGGACCCACAAAAAAGGCAAAACAAATAAAAATATCTGAAGAATTTAATGCTTTACATTTAAAGGTAAAGTATAGAGATAGAACGCTGAAGAACAGCATTTTTTATCAGTCCCTGCTCTCTATGTATTTTTTTATTAATGTTAAAAATTATATAGCCTAATTAAGATTTGGTGTTAGATTAACATGCACAACACTCATTAACATACCTGCAAACTAGTCGCTTTTCGGCGAAAATCGCCGTTTTAAAATTGAAAAAGGTCATCCACGTGAATCATGTAGATCCGAAGAGTTTTTGTTTTTTTTCGGGGGGGGGGGGGGTCTCAACTTCCCATAAACGGGAGTTTAAAAACCTACTGCGGTCTGCTTCACAAAAACAATAAAAGCTCTTTGGTCATCACGTGAGGTCATCACAGTGTGGTTAAGGTTAGGATAGCCGATTGGTCAATGGATGGGAGCTGAACAAATGGGGTTACGTGAAGGGCGGGTCTTTGCGTTGCCAGCAGCTTCTCTAAAAAGGCCTTGGCTGCACCAGCTTTCCCCGCGGATTAAACTTTTCATGCTACCGCTACCCACCAGAGGCCGTTTAAGGAGGATACATTCTGTGGCGATACTTTAATAGACACTGACGTTAGTTTTGAGGTTAGTTTTGAGGCACTTTTGCAGCGCTTGTCCGATTGCTGCAGGTTTTTGAAAATATAAGCCATTCTTGCTGCTCATAAAGGGTTTAAACATTGACATGAGCTCTTTTATATGTCAATGGCATTAATTAGGCATCATTTAAAGGCGGAAATCTGTAACTGTTCAGATATATACTAGTTCAAGATAATTTGCGATTTATTGATTTCACATCTGAAAGAAATGGGTACGAGCGTTTTCTGTGCGTGCGTTTGTTTTGTGAATCACACGTACGCGATCAAATGTACGCTGGTTTCTACGGAGCATTCTATAAATGAGGCCCCTGCTCTGGCAGTTAAGTTAGCCTTAAAGGAAAACACCACTGTTTTTTTATATTTTACTATGTTCTTACCTCAACTTTGATTAATTAATACATGCCTATCTTTTTTCAATGCGTGCACATTTAATCTTTGTACAGCGCTTTATGAATGTGTTAGCATTTAGCCTAGCCCCATTCTGTCACGACCGGTTTAACACCGGGAAGTGGAAAACAAAGAAGAACCCAAACGCAGACCCAAACTATAAAAATAAACTATGATTTTATTTGAACAGAACATAAAGACCCACGAGGGGGTAAAACAGAACATAAACTAAACACTGGTAAAACACGAAGCACAAACTGGAACTAGTAACAGAGCACACGAAGGACATGAAGCTCTGACATACAACAACGCACGCACACCACACAGAGAACACAAGGGCATTATATAGACAGCACATCAATGGGGAACAGGTGAACATAATTAATCACTTAAGACACGAGTACATAAGGGAGTAGGGTAAAAGTGACAAGACACTGGGAACACGTGTCACACATACATGATGTGAAGACACACGTGTTCCCACACAAACACAATGCTGCCATAGTCTTGCCCACTAACAACCGACCTGGATAATAACCAAGGTCAGGCAAGACCATGACAGCCACAAAACACTGGGAACATGTGGAAGCCACACAACTATATGCCTCCACATGCTCCCACACAGAACATAGTACTGTCATGGTCTTGCCAGATACATTCAGACCCGAGTCTAGTACAAAAGATCTGGCAAGCCCATGACACATTCATTCCTATGGCTCCAAACAAAAGTTTTATTTTGTGCCACCATACTTACCATACTTACTCATGTATCTACTCATGTCTTTAAATAGGGAAAACATGGAAGTGTTTGGTGGCTTCTAAATTCATCCCTGTTTGGAGCCATAGGAATGAATGGGGATAGGCTAAATGCTAACACATTCACAAGTCACTGTATAAAGATTAAAAGTTCACGCATTGAAAAAAGATAATTTACCATTCACCATTTGTAAGGTTGTTTTATAGCGGTGTTAATAAAGGTTGTTTTACCTGAAGAAAATTTTGTCTACCCTTATTTTCTTTTTTTTGTGTCACCTTTTTCAGCCCTTCTGAGTTTGCAGGTATGCAACTTCATCAAAGCCTTCAAAGTATTCAGTGAAGATGTCAATAACAATGCTGGTGCTGTAGTTCAGGAGGAAGAGGAGGAAGAACTAGCAGACAAAGAGGAGGAGGTAGAGTTTGTCGATGTATCTTCACTTTTGGATGAGGATCATGGTTTTGAGTTTCAGCTCCCGAAGCACCAGCGTTGTGCATGCCATATTCTTAACCTAATAGCCACTGCAGATGCCAGCAAGGCAGTTTCTAATGACTCATACAAGAAATTATACTACTCAGCCTTTAGCAAGTGCCAGGCACTTTGGAATAAGTGTTCAAGATCCTGAACAGCAGCTGAAATGGTGGAAGATGTTTGCTCCCTACAGCTTGTGCGACTGAATGCAACAAGGTGGAACTCTGTGTTCATGGCTGTGGAGAGACTGCTCAGGATCGTGAAAGAAAAGGGAGAGGCAGCAATAAGAGTTGTTTGCACGGATCTGAAGGTTGCAATGTAAGTTTAAAATCGTTGCATATGGAACTCTTTCTGTCAAACTAAATTCTGGTCCATATTGTCTACTTGTATAACACTGAATTGAACAATTTAACAGTAAATGATAAAAAAATCCATTGCATGATAATAATCTGATAATGTAGCAATGCTGTATTTTTGTCTCTAAGGGGCGGTTTCCCGGACAGGGATTAGACTAGTCCTAGACTTAAACACTTTTAAGAGCTCTCCAAACTGAAAACAATTTGCACCGACATATCTTAAAATACATCAGTGCCCTTTGTTTTACCTCAAAATGCACACAGGTAATGTTTTTAGTAAGGCATGTTTCTTAAAACTAGTTATATTTCCTAATTAAACAAGGGCCTAGTCCTGGATTAAGCTAATCCTGGTCCGGGAAACCGCCCCTATATGTTCTTGTCTTCATCACAGATTTAATCCAGAAGAACTTGCATTCCTGTCAGAGTATGCTGCTGTCATGACTCCAGTCGCCCAAGCAACAAATATTTTGCAAGCTGAAACCAATGTCAAGATGGGGTGGCTCTTTCTTCTTAGAGTCTCCACCCACAAAGGCCGTTCCCCTCGTACATCTGACTCCATCACCACCCAATTTTAGCCTGCAGAAGATAGACACACACAGCAAAGAAAAAACAAACTTTTCTCCGCTCATCCCTGAGGGCCATGCAGCCCGTAACTTCCTCCCCAGTACTCCTCCACTTCACATATGATTGACTTCACATAGAATATAATAATGTTTTCTTAAAACAAAATCATTAATAAAACATTCATTTATTCATAAAAAACATAAGCTGTAAAATGAAAGTGATTATTATGTAAAACACATTTCAATATCATGACATCATTTCATTATTCGTAAAATTGGTTATATGAATAAGGCACACATCAACTTCTCTAGATACTTTAGATAAACACATATTACATCTTTTACTGCAATACTACTTCTAAGCAAAACACTTTAATCATTATTAAAAAACATCTGTCAGGGAAGAAAACACACACACACACACACAAAGAACAAGCGCAGGAGATTCTGTTCTTCAAGGTTGAGCTGCCATCCCCCCATTAGATTATTTTGTATGCAACCTTCATTTCATTGGTTAATACACATTTATCAAAGACAACATCATATCTTTATTACATCAATTATTCAATGATTAATATTGATTAAGTAAGAAATATATTGCATATTTTATCCTGTGAATATTAAAACATTAGTTAATACATGGTTATCTGTCTGCTTTTCTTCTTTAAGCCTCGCTCTTTATCTCGACCGTTGCCACCTGCAAATTCCTCACTAATCCAACCACGACCTTGAAACTTTTGAAAACACAGAGGCTCACAGAGGCCTCTCAGTAACTTTCCACTCTCTCAGACAAACACAAACAATCTTTTACTTCAGCATACTATAATGATTATTGAAAACACTTCTAAATACAATATTAATAAAACATATGACATTAAAATCCCACAACAATCAAGCCGAACAGGATCAAGCTACCGCTGAAGTACTGCAAGCCGCTTGTGGATGCCTTGCAGGGGGGCATTGAGAATGCTTTGGCCCTATGATGGAAGACCCAGAGCTGGTGGCCGCTGCTATTCTGCTTCCAAAATTCAAGACAAATTGGACACAGGAAGATGAGACAATTAAAATAGGTACAGTCTTGTTCAAAATAATAGCAGTACAATGTGACTAACCAGAATAATCAAGGTTTTAGTATATTTTTTATTGCTACGTGGCAAACAAGTTACCAGTAGGTTCAGTAGATTCTCAGAAAACAAACAAGACCCAGCATTCATGATATGCACGCTCTTAAGGCTGTGCAATTGGGCAATTAGTTGAAAGGGGTGTGTTCAAAAAAATAGCAGTGTCTACCTTTGACTGTACAAACTCAAAACTATTTTGTACAAACATTTTTTTTCTGGGATTTAGCAATCCTGTGAATCACTAAACTAATATTTAGTTGTATGACCACAGTTTTTTAAAACTGCTTGACATCTGTGTGGCATGAAGTCAACCAACTTGTGGCACCTCTCAGCTGTTATTCCACTCGATGATTCTTTAACAGCATTCCACAATTCATTCACATTTCTTGGTTTTGCTTCAGAAACAGCATTTTTGATATCACCCCACAAGTTCTCAATTGGATTAAGGTCTGGAGATTAGGCTGGCCACTCCATAACATTCATTTTGTTGGTTTGGAACCAAGACTTTGCCCGTTTACTAGTGTGTTTTGGGTCATTGTCCTGTTGAAACAACCATTTCAAGGGCATGTCCTCTTCAGCATAGGGCAACATGACCTCTTCAAGTATTTTAACATATGCAAACTGATCCATGATCCCTGGTATGCGATAAATAGGCCCAACACCATAGTAGGAGAAACATGCCCATATCATGATGCTTGCACCTCCATGCTTCACTGTCTTCACTGTGTACTGTGGCTTGAATTCAGAGTTTGGGGGTCGTCTCACAAACTGCCTGTGGCCCTTGGACCCAAAAAGAACAATTTTACTCTCATCAGTCCACAAAATGTTCCTCCATTTCTCTTTAGGCCAGTTGATGTGTTCTTTGGCAAATTGTAACCTCTTCTGCACATGCCTTTTTTTAACAGAGGGACTTTGCGGGGGATTCTTGAAAATAGATTAGCTTCACACAGACGTCTTCTAACTGTCACAGTACGAAAATAGATTAGCTTCACACAGACGTCTTCTAACTGTCACAGTACTTACAGGTAACTCCAGACTGTCTTTGATCATCCTGGAGGTGATCATTGGATGAGCCTTTGCCATTCTGGTTATTCTTCTATCCATTTTGATGGTTGTCTTCCGTTTTCTTCCACGTCTCTCTGGTTTTGCTCTCCATTTTAAGGCATTGGAGATCATTTTAGCTGAACAGCCTATCATTTTTTGCACCACTTTTTAGGTTTTCCCCTCTCCAATCAACTTTTTTTTTTCAAACCAATTTTTATTATCCAGACAGGTTTACATTAAATCATTAAAGAAAGAAACATAAAAAAAAGAGGAAACATTGCCTGCGCTTTTATCTTTTACATAAACGTTAAACTAAGAGAAAAACAAAAAACAAAAAAACAAAAAAAAAACAAAAGGGAATCACGCTAACAACAGAGTAGCTACCGTTCAAAACCCCAACACCCACCCACCCAGGAGGATTACAAAATATCGACGGTCTCTACAAGAGATTATACTTAAGAACTAAGAATAACTTTAAAAAATAATAATAATATAAAATAATAAATAAATAGGCTAAGCTTGTTCACCCATTATATTATTACTTGGAATCTGGTGAGGATACAGAGTCATAAAGATTTAAAATGTGATTCCAAGTAATATAAAATTTTTCTGTTGAGCCCCTAATTGAATATTTCAGTTTTTCAAGTGAAAGGAATGACATCAGATCCTTTAACCAGGAGGTAGTAGAAGGGGGGAATGGGCACTTCCAATGTAACAAGATGCGCCGTCTAGCAATAAGGGATGCAAAAGCAATAACCTCTGCTTTCTGTCTTGTGATGGATGGCGAATGAGACACACCAAAGATGGCAACTAGGGGACATGGGGACAACGAAATGTGCAGAGCCCTAGACATGAAGTCGAAAAAGGAAGACCAGTATGAGGCCAGTTTTGGGCAGCTAAAAAATGTATGGGTGTGATTGGCAGGAGAAAATGAGCATCTGATACAGGAGTCATCTGTTTCTGGAAACAACCTATGAAGTTTAGCTTTGGTAAAGTGAATTCGATGAATGACTTTTAGTTGAATCAGACTTAGCCGAGCACATAAAGAAGTGGAATTAACTCTTGCAAGGGCCTCTGACCATAACTCTTCTGATAACTCAATTTGCAGCTCATTTTCCCAAGTCATCTTTAGGTAGGACAGAGAGGACATATTAGATGAAAGTAACATGCTGTAGATGGAAGATATACGGCTACCACCTGTAGAGGCTGACATTAAATTCTCAACCAGAGATTTTTCTGGTAGTTGAGGGAAACTAGGGAAATGAGTCTTAACGAAATTGCGAAGTTGAAAATACTAGCTGTTGAAAATACCTGAATAAGCCTGTAGTATGTAGGTTAAATTTGGACATAAGATTGGTGAATGTGGCAAAAGAATTATCAATAAAAAGATCTGAAAAACAGGCCATCCCCTTATCTTGCCATCTCTTAAAAGTGTGATCAATAGATGATGGTAAAAACAAGTGATTATTGCAAATAGGACTTAAAACAGATAGTGATTCCAACCGACAATGTTGTCGAAATTGTTTCCAGATTTTTAATGTTGAGAGCACAATAGGATTTCTAGTATAATTGGAGGGACGCATGGATACGGGGGCAAAGATAAAAGCAGATAGAGAAGAAGAAAGACAGCTAGCAGCTTCCAGAGTACACCAGTTAACTTCCGTGGCATTACACCACTGGAAAATCTTAGAAATATTGGCGGACCAATAATAAAAAAGAAAATTTGGCAGAGCTAGACCTCCATCACGTTTGTTTCGTTGCATGATAATTTTACTCACTTTAGGAATTTTGCCAGCCCAGATAAATGAGGAGATGATTTTATCTAAGCTTTTAAAAAAAGATTTAGGTAAAAAAAGAGGGAGAGACTGGAAGAGAAATAAAAGTCGTGGCAAGACATTCATTTTAATGGTCTCCACTCTCCCAACAAGAGAGAGAGGAAGGCTGTCCCACCGTTTTAAGTCTAGCTTAATTTGATCAACCAGGTTTGTAAAGTTATTCTTAAGGAGAGAATTGAAAGAGTGTGAAATGTTTACACCTAAATATCGAAACCCTGAAGGAGAAAAATGAAAAGGTAGGGCGCTTTTCTGAATTTTTTTAGCCACATCATTTATGGGAAAACATTCACTTTTGGTAAAGTTTAATTTGTAACCTGAAAAGGAGCCAAAAGTGTCGAGCAAGTGCATAATCTCGTTGGCACAGCCAACTGGATCCTGCACATACAACAACAAGTCATCGGCATAGAGAGAAACACGATGTTCTGTGCCTGCCCTCTGGATCCCGCGTATAGACGTGGATGCTTTTAAGGCGATGGAGAGTGGCTCAATAGCTAAAGCAAAGAGCAGAGGAGACAGAGGGCAGCCTTGCCGTGTCCCACGTGAGAGGGGAAAGAACGATGAACTATCAGCATTAGTTTTAACACATGCAGAAGGAGCTGAATATAGGAGGCGAATCCATGAAATAATATTGTGTCCAAACCCAAACTTTTCTAATACAGTAAATAAATAATTCCATTCCACGCGATCGAAAGCTTTTTCAGCATCAAGAGAGATTATCATTTCAGCCGTCTTAGACAGAGATGGACTAAAAAGTATATTTAGCAATCGCCGAATATTCCAATCAACTTTTTAATCAAAGTACGCTGTTCTTCTGAGCAATATCTTGAACAACCCATTTTCCTCAGCTTTCAAATGCATGTTCAACAAGTGTTGGCTTCATCCTTAAATAGGGGCCACCTGATTCACACCTGTTTCTTCACAAAATTGATGACTTCAGTGATTGAATGCCACACTGCTATTTTTTTGAACACACCCCTTTCAACTAATTCAACTAATTGCCCAATTGCACAGCCTTAAGAGCGTGCATATCATGAATGCTGGGTCTCATTTGTTTTCTGAGAATCTACTGAACCTACTGGTAACTTGTTTGCCACGTAGCAATAAAAAAAATATACTAAAAACCTTGATTATTCTGGTTAGTCACATTTTACTGCTATTATTTTGAACAAGACTGTAAGAAATAGGTATGGGTGCATTATGTGTGTATTTTACCAATTTGCAATCACGAGAAACACATACAGTACCGCTCAAAAGTTTGGGATTACTTTTTTTAATGGAAACACTCATGAGCTTGTCCTGCATAGAAAATATAGCAAACATACATATAAACCTATCCCCCAATCAAGTGCTGTTCACAAGGTATGGTGTGGGTATGGGCTTTTTGTTTAAAGTATAAAGTCATCATGTCAAATCTGTCGGTACGGTCATGATGGTTTGAAACTATTATTATCGTTTATTATAACATAGTCTTATATTTTTCAGGAATGGACTAAATCAAACGATGCATTAAGGACCCCTCCTTGGAGTCCCTTGTGGTCAACAGGTCCAGCTCATCTGACGGAGACAACTTCTTTTCTAGCTTGCAGGGTTCAAAGACGCAATAAAGCACCAAACAGTTAGATGCATACTTGGCCTGTTCAGCCAATAACATGGACTTGCTCAAGTCTTTTCCAGCTGTATGCAAGTTGTCTGTTAAGCTAAACACACCTCTTCCAGCATCAGCAGCCTGCAAGAGGCTTTTTAGTATCGCAGGTTTAGTCTTTAGCCCTAGAAGAGCAAGACTGGATGCATTAAATTTTGAGAACCAACTACTTTTGAAAATAAACAAAAGATTTCTAACTTCCTAAATATTACTGCTTTATGCATACCAGTTTAAGAAGGGAATAATTTGTGGAGAAAAAGCAGGGAAGAGAGAGGAGGGATGCTTTAACGGGAGAGGGGACATACCTGTTCTGGTTGTTTACAAAGAGTTAAGCCCAGTGTTTTTAGGTGCTGTATTCACTTTTTTTTGCTGTATTTCATTTTTTTACATAAGACATATTTGTATGTGGCCTATTGGCCTTTGAGATCTTGAAGTTGCCTTAATAAGTTGAGAATGAAAAGAAAATGTGTATACTTGATGTAATTGATGTTTACAGAGAGTTCAGCTCCGAGTTTTAAGGTTCTCTTGTACATTCCTGTCTTTGTACTGCTGCTACAGCCAAAGGTATTCTGAGTGTCCTTTAGGCTAAACATTTGAAATAAAAACAATATGATATTCAAACTCATTCAAACTTTTCTTTAATAACTACATAACACAATACTTGTACTTTTACTTTCAGTACTTGAGTAGTACATTTTAAAATAAACTACTTGGAATACTTACAAAACATGTTTAATACTTTAGTACTTCCACTTAAGTATGGTGCTTAAAGAGCACTTCAACTTCTACTCAAGTCACTTTTTTGATAGAGCACTTGTACTTTTACTCAAGTCTGGGTCCCTAGTACTTTATACATCTCTGGTCATGGGGCAAACTTGGACCTGGGTCATGGGGCAGGCTTGGACCTGGGTCATGGGGCAGGCTTGGACCTAGGTCATGGGGCAGGCTTGGACCTGGGTCATGGGGCAGACATGGAACTGGACCATGAGGCAGATGTGGAACTGGGCCATGAGGCAGACATAGAACTGGGCCATGGGGCAGGAATGGACCAGGGTCGTGAGGCAGGCTGGGATCTGGGTACACCTCGGCCTCCTCCTCGGTATTCTCTGCCTCCCTCTTGTGTCTGGGTACTACACTCCCCCAAAAAAACTTGGGGAAGCTTCCGCTGACCAGGGTGGCGCTGGAGGCGCTTTAGACCCTCCAACTGGTGAAGTGGTTTGTTTTAATCCGAATATGGGTATCAAATACTTTACCATTATGTTTATATTTACCATTTTGTTGTTATTGGTTTTATGTTTTTCTATATGGATATAACCAGTTACTTTACCATTAGGTTTTTATGTCTTTCTATATGAATATAACCAGTTCAGTTATATACATTGCAGTTTGATTGCAGTTTGTTCAAAAAGTGCATGGGGTGGGTAGGAACAAAGGACCTACAGTCCCGGGAATGAGATCACCATGTGTTTCTGTATGATATAAACCATATGTTGCTTCATGTTACAAACCCATGGGAATAGGATTGCGTGCGAAGGCAGACTTAAATACTCTAGTACAGGGGAAAGGTTTTCAGTGAGTCTTGGAGATTGTGCAGGACTGCTCGGCTTTTATTAGTCTGGTTAATAAAAGTCTATCTTTTGAAAATGAAACCTACGGTTTGAGTATTTTATTCTTAAAGAACCCAAGAGGAAAACCACAACAATTGGCGCCCAACGTGGGGCTGGAAAAGAGCACAACAATTGGCAACCCAGATGGAACATGAAAAGAGCACAGAACCAGAGACCACAGCTGGCTTCTCGATGGGCAATACAATCAGGTGGCCACCTAAAAGAGGTAAGCGTTTTGCTTATTCAAAGATTGTATTGTTCACCTGAGATTGCTTGTGGTGGTAAGATTAATCACAATTGCTCTTCCAAATTTAAGAATAAAAAGAAGCAATGAATGATTATTAGACAAAATGATAAGAATAAAGGGTTTCATTTTCAAAGGAAATATGTGCATGCACTCATCTGTTTTGTTACTAACAGGACTTGGTAGTAGTAGAACAGATGATTATTTTTATTTTTTGAAATGGCTTTGATGATCGAAGTAAATCGAAGCGAATTTTTATTTTAAGTGAAGAAAACGCGTAAGAGTTATGCAGTGTTGGACAGGAAGTGAATCTGCATGTCTATTGTCTGTTGTGGAAGTGAATGACAATGGAGGTCTATTGTCTGTTGGGGACAATAGATGTCTATTATCTGTGGGGGAGGTGAATGACAATAGAGGCCTATTGTCTGTCGGGGAGGTGAATGACAATAGAAGTCTGTGCCTGTGGAGGAAGTGTAGGGCACAAAGGTCAATTTTGTGTATCAAAATTGACAGTATACCACCTTAAAGTGGTATATTTTATTTTTTTAATTAAGATCCACGTTGAGGAAGTGTAGTGGGTCCGTTGTTTTAGTTGTATAACCATGTTGAGGAAGTGTAGTGGTTGCGTTGTTTTATTTAGCAAGGTACTTTAGGTAAAGTACAGTTTTATTTTGTTTAATTGTATTTGTTTCTGTGTGAGAGTGTGTGTCTGTAATAGCATGAGTCTGTGAGAGCAAGTCTGAGATGAGGAAAAGTGGGGGCTGAGTGAGCAGTGGGTGTGTCTTTCTTCTGTTGCTCTGTAGAGAGCACAGAGAGGTGTTGTGTTACACTAAGTGGAGTGAACGATTGTTTAAAACTGTGGAGAGGGAATACAGTTTGTGAAAGTATGTGAATATGAGTAAAAATATGTATGAATATGAATACGATAGAATAAGAGACAGTTATAAATGCTGGGTACTAAAGATGATATTTGATAATATTGTGGAGTTATTGTAGCTAAAAGTATTGATTATTATAGTTACTAGAATCTGAATAATTCATTTAAATGATTGATTAAAATAAATAAGTGTACTCGATAGGAAAAGTATAGCTTGCACAAAAAAGCACAAAAGTGTGTGATGGAGTTTGACATTATTTGAAAGAATCTTGTTTTAAAGACACTCAGAATCTGATTAACTATTTGGGAAAATATATAAATTGGACAAATAAAAACAATAAGTTTGTGAAGTGGTTAGAATGAGAAATAATTATAAAATATAAGGCTTGTTATATTGCAAGAAAAGATCATGGCAGTCACATTAATGGAAAAATTAGGAATAAACAACTATTGTGTGGAGAAATGGAAGATAAGAAACTTAAATGTTCAAATAAGGAAACATTTGATGTGGCATTGTGTGAGAAAAAATATAACTAAATAAAAATATAAACTAATAGAATGAAAAAGAAGAGTTAATTAACAGACAAAGAAATGCATGAGGAGAGAGAGAGAGAGAGAGAGAGAGAGAGAAGGCGAAAAGTAAAAGGGAGGGGGTACTGATGATCACCAGATGTGAGGCAAAATCTGGCAGAAAAACAGAGGTGAAGCTTTGAAAGAGAAATAACAAATTAGAAAAAAAGAGTAAAGACCAAGTTATTAAAGGTGGAAATAAAGAGAAAAATAAAAAGGACAGAAAAATTATTAAAAGGTAAATGACAGATAAATTATACAAAGATAAATTATTACAAAATGAAGAGGAGTCTTCATCTGATGATGGAAGGTGGTCACAAAATAAATTTTATTTTAATTCAAAAGGCAATATTTTGCATGGGTCAAACTGAAACCTTGTGGGGCTGATCATTCCCATCCTTTGACATTCAAGAAAGTGAATAAAAGCTGGCAAGAAACAGACAATGAAAAACCTGTGTGTGACAAAGTGTTGGAGGAGCAAAGAGGAGGCAACAGTTTTTCAGCTGGACACGTCCTATATGAATGGGACTATATGAAGCAGTGAAGGGGGCACTGCACAGACCATTACAAAAAAGACTGAGTGGAGTCCAGAAGGAGACTCACAAAGACAATATTGTTCTTGGAGACAAGAGAAAAACTGGACTATACTTTTGCTTCTTCATACAAGCCTTTGGGTGAAAAGGTAAAGAGTGAAACAGCCGTCGTTCAATGTTTCGTTAGGACCTTATAACTATAGGGACACATACAATCTTTAGGTGAAAATCAGCTAGACAAATTTAAAGGCTGATAAAGAATTTATGTTGCTAGGTGTGACTACCTTTTCTGAAATCAAATCAGACTCCTAAAAATCTAATATGGCTTTAAAATGTGGTATACTACAGAGGAAGGAAAGGAAAAGGAAAATAAAATAGATTAAATAAATAAATTAAATAACACCAAAGGATATTATAAAAGGTTAACAAGAAAAAGCTGGGAAAATAGAGAAAAGAAAATAACTAATTATTGTGACAAACTTAGCATGACCATAAGTTAAGCAAATAAATCTAAATTGTATCTAGTCTACAGTTTGAGAGCAATTAATGACAAGAAGATTGAGGTTCCAAAAAACCACACTTTGCTGACAAATGGTTCTCCATTTGATAAACATTTTTACTGTGTTTTTGATTTGCATAGGAAATAGATACTTGTTTACATTTACGTATTTACTTATGAAGGAAAACATACAGGTTTAGAATTGATGAAACACCATCCAATATGCTGAAAGGGTAGTCTGGTTGATTGCTGCTAAAATGTAGAGTGATTTGTTTTCATTGAAGTAGGCTCACAGGAGAACATTTGATTTTGCCAGCATGGGCAAATACATAACAGATGTGGAAGCTAAAAGGGCCTCAGAGTGTAAGGAAAAACTATTAGATCATACAGAAGTGAAAATATCTCAGTCATAAATACTGTTATCAGAGATGCACATGGGACAAAGAATTGGAATAAAAATGTGATTATTGGTTTGTGATAAGAACGAAAATTTAATTGGTAATAAGAACGAAAAATTTGATTTGACTATCATAAGAATGAAGAATTGACTATCATCTACAATCACAAGTGATGGTAGACAAAATGGTATATAAAAGAAATCATCCTCAAAGCCATGCTTAACAAAGTGTGTGAAAATACTAAACTTAACTGGATTGATGCTTTACCTCTTGCATTAACAAGCATGTAAACTAACAACAGCACACCTTTAACACTGCATGAAATGTTCGCCGATCAACCTATGCGTATTGTAAAAACCATCTGGAATTAAGTGTTATATGAAGAAACTAATTGTCTATGTATTTGAGTTATTTGTGTACAGAAAAAGCTGAAAGGACGAGGAGGAGAGGAGACAACATGCCTTGTTGTAAGAGATGATCTAGCTTATCTGAGGGTCGAAAGGTCGGAGGGGCTGCAGGCAGTGGCGGCGCCAGGGAGGAGCTAGGTGGTGCTGTAGCTCCGGCTATAATATCAATAGCACCCGACCAGCACCCCCAAGAAATGTCTGTCATTTTTATATTTATATTTTAATGTCATGTTTGAATAGTGTTTTCGTGTTGTTAAAAAAGGGAGTTAAATAATAATTAAAAAATATATATTTAGCTAAAATAACATGACGCCAAAACATGTGATCTTCTTTGGCCAATGGGTGCAGCGCCCGGTGAACTTTTGACCTTAACGCACGGCAGTTTGTTTTTGATAGCGAGTTTAGAAATTTAGCCAAGTAAAATACACCAAAATGGATACACCAAAAACTACCCGAGGAACAGCGGTGGACACACTAGGACCAGTAATCAGGCACTTTTGGCTATAAATATGGAGAGAACGAGGACCCTTGACTGCGTCAACATCATTGATGATGCTGTTTTGATGTGAAGACGTCTATGATAAGTGCTTGATTTTCCCCTCTGTTGGCTATTACAAATTGAATTAATTTGTTGTTTAAAGAACAAATCTTGGCTCTGCATTGTTACATCTATAGGGTGCCCATACGTGTCATTCTTCCCGGACGCGTCCTATCCAGGATTTCGGTGTGTCTTCCGGAAGTCGTATTTGTTGACCGCATACGCCATTCAGTTAAAAACATAAGAGATACAATCGTAGTTTCATTCTTACCTTTAAATGTAACGGTTGCTTTTCTGTAATAATAATAATAATCCTCTATGACGTATGCGGTCGACAAATACGACTTCCAGAAGATGCACCCGAAATCCTGCACGGTGTAGCAGCCGATCCTGGTCCCCTCGGAATGTCTGTTCCCCTTGTCGCATTTTGTACACCCAGCTGTTTTTTCAGAATATTTATTTTATAGTTTTAATTGTTGTAAGCTGTATTAGGTTGTACAAACTCTGTAAATATGCTATACCATAATAAAAAGTTTAAAAAACATAAAAAACATGCAGATATTATTAGGACCTGCGTCTGCGCTGTCGGCAGAAACGCTTTATCGACTGAAGGGGGAACACAAATTCCAAGGGGAACAGGATCGGCTGCTACACCGGTAAGAATGGCACGTATGGTCACCCTATGATGCTCCAACAATAGAAACAATATTGCTGATTCATCACTAGTGTTGGTAACTGGCTGTGTGATTTCGTGATCTGAGCATTTTAAGCCGAAGCGTGCAGAGTGTCTGTTGCTGCGTTTGCTGCTCCGTTGTATCCAGGGCTAGACTGTGACAGATCTGTGAAATATTATTTTCAGAGGTTTACATTGGCAGGCTTATGTATGTTGTAACTATTGCCCTTGTGTTGAATACTTTTACATAGTCGTTGAACGAGTATAGGCTAGTTAATGCAGGCGTGTACGCGTGTATAAAGGGTGGTCCGATGCGACCTCCTTAATGAAATGCCCCAAAATGTAAAGCACCTTCTCTTAAGTGTTGAGCATCCCCATAGCACCTGCATCAGAAAATCTCTGGAGCCGCCACTGGCTGCAGGAGAATGCAGAAGGAGCAAACCTGCCAAAAGGGCCAAACACAGTCAAAGGGGGCTGCAGAGGGATGAGAGCAGCTCTATGCGGAAAGTCCAAGCTGGAGCATCAGAGCTCGTAGAATGGCAGTTGGAGAGGAGGAAATTACACACATGATATGAAAGAAGACACAGCAAAATCATATCAGATCAAATCAAAAGCAATTCAAATATACCGACGGACGGATGAACAAAGTTTTAAGCATCGAGAGGAAAAGTGGAAAAGAGAAATTGTCAACAGAAATTGAAAAGAACGAAGCTGATTACTACAGAAGATTTGCATGGCCACAGTCAATCAAACTTCTCGGCAATGACTGTTGCCTTCAACGAGGCCCAGTGAAAGATCTGTAACAATATCAAAGGAACTTAATCTGAAAGAAAGACTGAAAACATTAAAACTACACAGAGACATTGAACAGAGAACATAAGGTGGACATTTTATGGGAAACATCCCAAAGATAACAAATGATACAAATGGACAATATTTAAAAGAAATAGGTTTACAAAGTTGCTTTTTATGCTCTAAACTAAATCAGATTTTAATAAGGTAATAACATTTTCAAGTCCACATAAATATGATAGAGGTGATAAGTTCAACAAAAATTCTTATGGATTAGAGAAAAAGTTAAAATCAACCTGTCTGGATAAAAATTAAGGTCTTTTTGGGAAATTCTAAGTTGAAAGATATATTTTGTAGGCCACAAGTTGGTAATTTTTGTCAATGTTAGTATGTCAACAAAAACATTAACATAGAAAAAGGAAAGATAGAGATTTCAGAATGATACAGTACAAGAAAATGTAAGCCTTAGACTTAGAAAAATTCAATAAGAAATGCTTTATAACAGAAATTTTCAACTACAAAAACTCTAGATCTATTATGAAGACATCAAAGAGGCTAGCGTAAGGCGTACAAGTGAGAAGAGAAATGGTATTAGAAGAAGACTATAATCAAATCATAGCAACATATACAATGAAGATGTTTGGAGAATTATTTTAGATTTGTAGAAAAAGAAAATGTCGTCATCATTAGGATGGAGAGAAAAAGTATTTAAATATGAGGGAGACATGTAAATCACTACAATAGAAGGGAATTTAAAATCCTCATTACATGATGATCAAAACAATTAATCATAAAATTATATGTAGATTCTGTCGATCAACCAAATGGGTGCCAAATTAGATTAAGGTATGGGATTAAGCTAAATAAGGAATTTAATAAAGTTTGTCAGAATAAAAATACAAAATAAATAAACTATGTAAAGTACTACAATCAAAAGTAGATTATTAAGGTTACCAATAAGGCATTAATTTATCTTAGGATACCAACTAGATGCAGCCAGTAGAAATACATGACAACATATACTGAATCAATTTTTAGAGGTAGAGGTTAGAGGGTAAATAAGTTGTAGGTGTCTTTTTAGAAAACCAAATGGAAGTTAAAATATCAGGATGATGGAGAAATTAACTTGAAATTAACAAGAATGTTATTAAATCTTACGTTACAAAACAATATTGAATTTACAACTGGGAGATGGGTATTCAAGTACTTCTGATGATGATGATGATGAAGACGAGGAATAAGATGTACTTGTATTGAAACAAATATTTCTTATTTGTCATGCTTTCTTTTTGTTTTTATTTTTAGTAATTTTTGTTTTATTTGCTTTTTGGGTTTCTTTGCTTTATTTTGTTTACTTTTAACTTTACAATATATTCTACATAACTGGGACAACCAACAGCAGGTGCAGAACCAATTACACACACATTTTTTAAACTGTTAATAAAGAGGGACTTTAAGTTCTTTTACTTTTACATTCAAAGACAAAATAAGAATGGAAAGATGTTTGCTCTTATTGTCCATAGTTCGAAGTGCAGTGGCATAATTTGGTAATTGGTAATGTACAGTGGCTTTCTTTAGTCACAATAAATAGTAATAATTGAGACACTGAGTTATGAAACGGCACTCCGGATTAAAATAAATAAACAGGAAAACTGAGGCTAAATAAGCCTCAGAGCGGGGAATGAAGTGGTTTGTTTTAATCCGAATATGGGTATCAAATACTTTACCATTATGTTTATATTTACCATTTTGTTGTTATTGGTTTTATGTTTTTCTATATGGATATAACCAGTTACTTTACCATTAGGTTTTTATGTCTTTCTATATGAATATAACCAGTTCAGTTATATACATTGCAGTTTGATTGCAGTTTGTTCAAAAAGTGCATGGGGTGGGTAGGAACAAAGGACCTACAGTCCCGGGAATGAGATCACCATGTGTTTCTGTATGATATAAACCATATGTTGCTTCATGTTACAAACCCATGGGAATAGGATTGCGTGCGAAGGCAGACTTAAATACTCTAGTACAGGGGAAAGGTTTTCAGTGAGTCTTGGAGATTGTGCAGGACTGCTCGGCTTTTAGTCTGGTTAATAAAAGTCTATCTTTTGAAAATGAAACCTACTGCTTGAGTATTTTATTCTTAAAGAACCCAAAAGGAAAACCACAACAATGGAACATGACATGAAGGTGACTCAGGTGAATCAGGTGATCCAGACGACTCAGGTGAATCAGGTGAACCAGACAACTCAGGTGAATCAGGCGACTCAGGTAAACTAGGTGGTTCAGGTAAGCCAGGGTATTCAGGCGATTCAGGTAAGCCAGGCGATTCAGGAACTTCATTTATGATGGGAGGTGCGGGGGGCTCAGGTTCGGACCTTCTAGTCGTGGTATCAGGTGCAGGAGACACAGTATCGAACCGTCTAGTCGTGACAGGAGGTGCCTCAGATGATTCACACTGAGGGGCTTGAGGAACACAGGAAACAAAAGAGCAGAAAGCAGACCAAACACACCACAGGGCCATGGCAAATGCAGGAAGCACAGAGTTCATTAGATATACCTCAGTAGCAGTAAAGATCATAGAACTGGATACAACTTCAAGTGAGATCCAGGACATCCGTACTGACACCATCTGGGTATCTAGTAGACTAGATCTCACTCGTCGGGTTAAGGGGTAAACTGGAGAGGTAGGTGAGGCAGCCATTTTGTGCAGTGGCTCTGGTGCAGGTATGAAGGCCATCTTGATGGCAGGCGCAGGGTTAACAACAGCCCACTTTAATGCAGGTGTGGTGGTGATGATGGCTCTTTGGATCACAGGTGCAGGAATGGTGGTAGCCATCTTAGAGACAGGCATGGTGGCGGCCATCTTAGGCCCTGTCCCAAATGGCGCACTTCATGTGGACTTTCGGTCTCGTGGCCTTAAATTGCGCGTGCTCGCTTAGTCCACGAGTCCGTAGGGTGTCCCATCTGTCATTTTTGTGCTCTGAAGTGTGCTCATAAGTGCCTCCTTTGCCCCCTTGATGCGGTCTTCAGCGAAGCCCGCACTGCAGCAGGCTTCGCGCACTTTGCCAACCCAGAAGTCCTTGCGAACGACCAATCACACGACGTATGGGAGGAGTTGACGCTGATGAGCAAGCAAGCATGTCAGAGCAGAAATTATTTAAGTGTAAGTAACATGTACAGTTTGTAACTGTGTAACGTAACACGTCAATAACCCTATTTCATCGTTTGTACAATTGATTGTTATCGCCAACATGTGGTTACACTGTATTAGAATGCACGCTGAATAATACGAGAGCATTACAGTTGTATAAAGATATACAAGCAATAAATTAGCCTAAAATTAAAATTTCAACGTGCCAAAAAATCTTACAAACACTCACACATTGTCATTGTTTAATTTGTAGGATTGTAAGTTCAAATGTAACAGTGAAGGCTATAAACTGTAATATGTGATGATGTGTGTGCTTAATAGTATGATGGCATAAATCTCTTAAAATAGGAATTGTACAGAATGTAAAAATAATTTTTTGTTACATAAAGTGAGAAAAAATGTTTCTATTCTACTCAAGGGACAGATGATATGACATTTCTGTTTATTCGGCTGCGCATGGAGAAGGATAAGGTGTTCACAGGGATGAGGAATTCATCTGCTCAAGGGTTTGAGTAAGTGTAGAATGTACTCTTTGCTTTTGGAATTAAGATACTGAACTGCTTATATTCATCGATGTTCTGTCTGTTAGGGAGATCGTTAAGGACATGGGCCTGCAAGGGTAAGTCATTTCACAGCAAGCTAAAAAAAAATGGGAAAACCTTAAAAGAAAATTCAAAGTATTTTAAATACACTCCCTACAAATAGCATTCTATTATACATTTTACACCAAATAAGCCAGTGCAGGCTGTAATTCATACAACTGTACATATGTTAATTTGTTTATAATACTGTTGTAGGATTTGTGCCTGCCCAAGATAGGATCTGGAACCGATGAAGGGGAGGTGACTGCAGCATCATGGCCTTTTTTTGAGGCCATGCATGAAGCTATTGGCCAAAGACCAAGTGTAATGCCTGTGGCTACCTTTTCTTCTGGTCCCAGTGCACAGATTACACCAGCAGTCATGTCAGGTCCCTCTGGTGCCGTAGCGGCTGATGATGTGCACCCTGCCTGTAGTCCTGCTGAAACAGAGGAGCAGGATGTTGCCAGACCAGGGCTATCAGGGGTGCATGACAGTGTAGCGTCCTCAACAGCAGAGGAAATTCCCAGGCCATAAAACAGGGCAAGTGGAGGGAAGGGGAAAAGCCCCAGAAAAAAAAGAGGCAAAGTGATTTGAGTTCTCTGGAACTCATTAAGGAAATGGCAGAGAAACAAGCCCAGCATCAGATGGAGGCAGATGCAAAAGAGGAAGAGCGGTTTCAGAGGGCAGAGAGGCAGATGGAAGAGATGCTTAGTGTTTTAACTAAACTGGTCGATCATGTTACAAAAACATAAGTTGAGCAACATGTATATCACACCTGTTTAACATTTTGCAGGAATTAATTTTGGTAGAGCCTCATGTTGCATTTTGTAAGTTATTTTTCATTCAGCTGTTCTACTGTTTATACTACTGTTTTGTGTTTATATTTTTACATGTGTATATAGTTAATAAATGTTCTTGATACTTCGAAATGGCTTTGTGTATACCTTACATAAGTATTTTTTTAAGAAGTTGCTTTAAATTTTCACAATGAAGATAATACAACATAATAAAATGTAAGTTTATAACACTTAGTAATACACCAATCACTATGAAAAGATATGTAGATGAAAAATAAACAGTAAAGGGTACTGAATAAACCAAATTATTGAAAATTCTTACAATTTACAAAAAAATATAATCCACATACACTTTATTAGTAAAGTTTTTGTATGTAACATAAGTACAAATTAATGTTTATACAGTATACTTTGTTATGAAGAACAAAAGGATTTCACCAAACTGCACCTGAAGGTAACAAAATAAATAGAATAAATGTAGCACAAACAGTATCTGTTGATCAGTCAGTGTCACCTGCTAAAACAATGTTTTGTAGTTTCAGTACAGTGCAGTACAGTGAACAGTTTTTAAAGTCCAATACAAACTGAGGTAATACTTTTTTTCAGCAGCATTATCACTCCGAAGTAAACAAACCCAAAGACAAAACAGTACTTGTAAATTTACAAATAAGGTCAGGCAGTGTAATATTGAATTTGTGTAGTACTTTTTTTAAGTGCATAACATCAAATGCTCAAGTACAACACAAAATTAAGTTCATATACGTTAAGTCTTATAAATAAAACGAGCTAACAATAAAAGTACAGTACCTGGGCAGCAAGGAATTTCAAAATTCATTAACATCACAGTGTGTAATCATGTTCCATCAGTGGATGCTGCACACCAAGAGGAGCCGAAACCCGTGCTGCCAGTCTATCCCTGAACTGGACTGCAGACCTATCAACGGGGTCCGCTGCATCAGGTGGTGGTGGTGGGCAGGGGGGATCAGCATCCTGTGCATCGTCCGGCTCAAGCACATCACCATTCGTTAAACACACATTATGCAGGAATGCACATGCGATTACCACCTGCGTACAGAAGCCGACTTTTACCTCTAAAGCAGAGAACAATGTTCTCCTCCACCTTGCTTTCATCATCCCAAAAGCTCGCTCGATTACTATTCGGCCTCGTGAATGGCATCGATTGAACCTTTCCTCCACTGGTCCTTGTAAGGGCAGCTTATATGGCGTAACAACTCGAATTGGCCTATCAATACTTGGATACCCACCGTCACCTAGAAGAAAGTAACCAGCTGGGGGATATTCAGCATTGTAATAAAGTGGACTGTTCTTAAAAACACGAGTGTCATGAACAGATCCAGGGTAGCCCACAAAAATATTAAGAAATCGACCTGTTGAGTCACACACTGCCTGCAATGTGATGCTATAATACTGTTTGTAATTGAAGTATTCCTCTTTATTCCGGCCAGGTGGTTTAATTCTTATGTGGCATCCATCAATTGCTCCCACCGCGTTTTGGAACGCAGGATGCCGTGCCAGTTGCGCAAATCCAAGGCCAATGGTATGAAGTTGTTCTGGACGAGGAAAACAAATAACCCAGCCTGCTGCCACTGCATTCTTTATTTCCCTGGCGTTTTTATGCACAACTCTGCACACGGTTGATTTGGGAATAGAAAAGGTACGCCCCGTGACTCTGTAAGACAGTGCGTGTGCAAGCCAGTAAAGAAAAATAAGGACTTCCAAGTGTTTTCCCCATCCATGGTCATGCGTGTCATGTCCATAAGAATTTGAATTAGACTGCTGACTGACTTTCTGTTTAGACGGAAGTCTGGACGCATATCTTTTTCGGCATCAAAATAAATTTGGAACACGGGCATGGACCGATTTAACCCCGTATATCGAAACAGTCGGCTGACCTGTAAAGCAAAATAAATAAATAAATAAATAAATAATCAACTTAATGCACTCGTGACTTCTGACAAATTTAACGTATAATTATAATTATAATAATTATATTTCCTAGTCTACCTCTTGCTCTGTGTATGCCACCAGCATTTGAATAAATGAAAAAAAAACACTCTCTTTTGCGACGTTGGAGCTGACGACGGCGATATGGCTGCATTGATAGCCACTTTGCAAGCACAAAAGTAAAAACAACTACAGGCAACATATTTCTCCCACCAGAATTGCAACGCTTATCTGAAACCACAACTATTTCCGGCATGACGCTCAAGTCTGTCCCAAAATACGACTTCGGTGCGCCCTCTGGACTCGCATCAAGGGTCCCTAAAGTCTGCACTCTATGATGTCATCAAAGTGTGGACTCTGAGGAGGACCACAAGTCCGGAGTGTGCCATTTGGGACAGGACCTTAGAGACAGGCATGGCTTGAACAGGCTTGGGCAAAACAGGCATGACTTTGGCTGATATTATCTATTGATTTTCTGTGTTCTCCGCTACAGTCGGTTTAGGGTTAGATTTACATAATGACATCCCTACCCAAACCTAACTCTAACCCCAACGCCAGGTGACAACTGTCGTACCTAACTCTAACCCCAACGCCAGGTGACAACTGTTTAATTTCGCGTACACTGTTTAATTTTGCGTAATCTAACCCTAAACCGACGCGAAAATGGTAAGAAAATAGGAAAGAGAATGCAACGGACGTAATAGTATTGAAGTCCCCAGTTCGTCAAAAAATGACGCGAAAGGTATACCCTCCCCGTCACATATTGACGAATGGTCAAGTGTCGTCAAATATTGACGACATGGGGTGAGGATGTGTTGTTTTCTTCTGCTGCTTTGTCTTCTCTTTGTGGTTTGTTCTGTCCTTCTACCTCTCTCTTTGCTTCCAAAACTGCTAAAACGAGCAGATGTTGATGCTGGGGAACATGAAGCTTGAGCAAATGTTTGTAGATGAATAATAGCCTCACCCAAATCTTCATGATCATTCCTATTGCAACAATATAGTACAAACTGATTATACAAAGTAAATGTTCTGGTTTTGATTTTGATGTGTTACAATAAAAAAGTGTACAGATTCAGTTTAACACCAGAAGGGTCAGTTTTAAATAAGAGTTGGTGTAATTCTGCGGAGTTAAAGCGACACCATGTAATATTTCAACCTTCATAATACATTTTCAAGCCCCTTGTGATAGTACATCGACTTTAAATAGGTTGAATGACATGTCTGCCATAGCCTGACGGGGTATGTATCGCTTTTACTCATACTTTAAAACTTAAGGTTTCTGGTAGTAACCAGCGCACAAAAAAAACCCTACAAAATTCGACTGCTTTACGGCATACGTCACTTCCTCCACACAATTTTTTATTTACGTGAATTTTGCTGGAGGCTACTGAAGGAGTGTAGAGAGCAACTTCTATTATGTGACTCTGTGGCACCGTGTTAGTGTCATGTACCTATGACACGGGCGATTCCCCTTTAAGGCAATTTTTTATATAAACTCACAATCTTGATTCATACATAAATGCGATCTTCTTTATAAATGACGGCGATTATCTTGCATATAGTTCCCTGTATTCAGATGCTGCGTTCACGTATTTACCTTTCTTTTACTGTCTATGGTATTTACATTACAATCCAGGATGCTATAGCAGTCAAACTCACACAGTGTAAAACCAAACCCTATTCATTCACCAATCAGATCAGAGCGTTTCTCTCTTCTCTCTTCCTCATTTGCTGCGTTCCGCTGTCACTCGCGTGACGTATAACAAAGCGGCAGACCTAAACACATCGGTTTACTTGGATTTGGAGCGACAATTTTCACACAAAAAAAAGGAAAAACGAGCGCCATTGCGGAAAATCCTGGTGGTGAGGGAGAGAGAGAGAGAGAGAGAGAGAGAGAGAGAGAGAGAGACGATGCAACAATATTTGTTTCGAAAAAGGCAAGGAAATACTTCTGGTCGTTTCTCAATTGGAAGGCTGCAGCCTCCGGAGGTGAAATATGTAGGCCGCATACGTCATCAAGCCTGGTTTATTAAGGTAAACTGAGCATTACATTACATTACGCAAGTCATAAGCATACTGCAAGAATTTACGATTAACTAAGTATAATAGTCAACTTTATAATTGTTAATATTCTGAAATAAGACAGTCTTGATGACGTATGCAGCTTAGAAATATGACATCCGGAGGCTGCAGCCTTCAGACTGAGAAATGGCTTCTGCCACGAGTTCCTCATCAGAAAGTTGTAACATGACGGCATTTCTCCCTGATGCCTCAAAATGTTGATCGTTTAGCGTTTTAAAGGTTTAGTTTTTAGTTTAGTTTCAAGGTTGGCCAGTTCTTTTCCTTTGCGACAGTGCTGCGGCTCTTGTGGCCTTTAGGGGCGCTAGGCGTGAAAAATACATGTATAGCGCCCCCTAGTGGCCAAAAAGTTCTGCGGTGTGCCTTTAAAAACCTTAACTCTGGTTTGAAGTTAACCAAGGCACACCTCCGTTTACGTGCTAACGTCCTTCAGACCAGATGCCACGCCATTTTCTTTCTGTGGAAGATAATGGTAAGTTTGATATTTTACCCTGATGAGACAGTTGAAACGGATAATACATTTTTAATATTAATTGATTAATTGGTATCTTTTTATTTCAGTTTTTGTTGTTTGCAAGGCCAAATAACTAATAATTAGTAGCTTGTGGGCTCAGATAGATAATGTAATAGCATACAGGATGTTAGTAATGTGAACATTTCCTTGGTCATCATGTCTCAAGCACAGAGATTTTTACAACTAACGTTATTTCTACATTATGATAATTCTCTGAATGTTGTGTTTATTTCACGCACATGCTTGAAAGGCACATGTGGTTATCAATACACTCCTGTAGGTTACACGTGTGAAGCATGTTGTCCGTCATTTTTTTGGATAAACTGTTAAGTGAAAAGCTTTGTATTTTAAATGAATTGGTAGCCTGACGTTGCCATACTCAATTCTAGTCAGAATTTGAGTCTGATACGGCTCCATTGAGCTATAATTATGAGGCGTGTCTCAACCGAAAAATGCCTCTGCACTCAATTGGATAGACCGTCGACCAATCAGAGCAACCGAGTGTGTAACGTATGTTGAAATTACGTCTTTGCAGCCTGACCGAACTGGTAGTTATTTCGCTACAATGACACTAACATTGTGATTATACCGAGTTAGCGAATGTACATCAACACCTATTATGTTTACAACATTTCGTTTATATCACAACATGAAGTATTTACTAAGTCATAGAGTAAGACTATCTCTTACCATTTGTACGTTAGGTGAACTTCATCCACGACGATACCCATTACGTTTGCTTGAAAATATTGG
Source organism: Misgurnus anguillicaudatus (assembly GCF_027580225.2). Classification (NCBI taxonomy): domain Eukaryota; kingdom Metazoa; phylum Chordata; class Actinopteri; order Cypriniformes; family Cobitidae; genus Misgurnus; species Misgurnus anguillicaudatus. Next base: position 4,765,421 of record NC_073356.2, on the reverse strand, counting down.
AGCCTAGCACGTCCCTCCACTTTTTCAGCAACCACGATTCCGGGCTTCCGAAAAGAAGCTGGCAACGGCCGCTAATTATATCCATCTCGTCGTGCACGCTGAGTTGCATCGCCGTGATAACCTTAGCCATTTCACTTGCGACCAACTTTTGCCGAATAGGACATCAACAAATGCCCTGCTCGCGTTTCTCTGTTCCTCTTTTAAAATCAATGCTCTGTCGATATCTTTTAGTATAGACTCAATGTCAGAATCCACACATCTGAACTCTACAGCGGCAACCATTCAACACACGCGCTCTTTGGTGACGTGGTTCATTACGTTACTGTTGATTATCTGTCCATCATCGTATAAAGCCCGCCCTGACAATTTGATTGGTTTGACCAGCATTTGTCCTAAAATAGTAGCTCCTCAACGCAGAAACCCCAGACCCATCTTCCCGTTTACAAAATCTTGTGGGCGGGGCTAAGATGGGCTGGCACCCAGGCTAATGAATTGGCCAAACTTTTTTGAATCATTATATGTTTTCAGTAAAACTTGTGAGGATGACAGTTGTTGTCTAATAAATTCGATGGAAACACACTGGACATGTATGTTCCTTATGTCTTAACATCACGAAAGTTTGTTGAAGGTACTAATTTTTAAACACCTGCGTTCATCATAGTATACAGTACAAGCTCGTCGTTGTCTTTTACATTGCACAAGTTTGTTCAATATTATGCGATGCTACATTTAAAACAATGTCCTTCGCCATAGTATCCCTGATAGCAATGAACTCCGGGGCAGATCCGCAACAGATCCAGACCGGAGCTGCCAACTTCGGAGCGGACCCACGGAACCGCCCCGGAGCCTATTGCTATCACGTATGAGCTCGTCTCTTAAATTGCTTAAGTTTGTTAAATATATGCTGAAACTTACTTAATTTAAAACACCTTCATTTACCATTGTATACTTTATGAGCTCGTTATCTTCGTAAAGTTATGTGGTACTACATAAACAGCAGCCTTCACCATAGTATACTGTATGGACGTTGTCTTTTATATCAAACAAGTTTGTTTAGTATATGCAGTACTACGTTTAAAACAATAGCCTTTACCATAGTATACTGTATATGTTCGTTTTCTCTACATATTTTTGATATTGTGTAGTGCTGCCACGAATAATCGACGTAATTGACCATGAAAATTTGTTGACAGCAATTTTTTTAGTCAAGGTGTCGCATATTTATTTTTCTCCCGTCTCAAATGGCCCACTGTAATTCATTGTCTCCCATTTCTAATGGCTCAATGTAATTCACCTCCACACCAGTCTGTGCACTGTGCATGCCCTGCAGGACAATCTGCTATGCTATCATCTTTCTTCCCTCTACCCCTGCGTTTACTGCTTTAATTTTGAAAAATGGCGGTGGCAGGTGAGTCTATGGAATTAGGAGTCTGAAAGTATTTTAAGCCAAGTTGTGATAAAAGAATGGTCTGTTACACTGCGCTAAACGTTGCTGGCTTATCACGGGAGCGCAACGACAATGCACGAGCATCTCAAACGAAAACACTCAGGAGTTATTGACGATGCACCCACAGAGAAGAATAGGACAACGTAAGTATATGATTATTAATAAAACGGCGAGCTAGTCTGTACTGTTTATTAACTCTTTTGAGAAGTACAAAGACTTTGTCTTTGGATGTTAAAGGCGATCAGTGTTTCCCATACATTGATTTGTTTGTGACGGCCCGCCACGGAATCAACATGCCACAAATAGATTTTTCATGATTCCCATTTACATTTTTATTTTACTATTTTCAACGGCTCAATTCATTGTTGCCAGGGCTCAGTGCGTCTCCCCCCCCTCTCTCTCTCTCATTGCGTGCAGTGCCACGACAGCGCAAGCCACTCTCTCATGTGACAGTGAAAAGGTGGCAGTGTTTTTAATGTGCGTTCCTCCGTATACTTTCTTTTTTGTGTAAACATCAACATTTAGGGATGTTACTGACAAAGACTACTAATCGAATTAACATGACTTGAAGATTAGCAGTAGTGTGAGTGTGTGTGCGTGTCTCCCTGCATTCCAGTTCATTTTTTTATGACCTTCTCTCGCTAACTTCCCTTAGTCTCGTTCACTCGATTGTAACGTCATTGCTTACGTTGTATGAGTGCCCACTACTGCTGGAACACTTGAAGTGGGTTCAAATGGATCGCCCTAAGCCCTTGATCACATGGAAAGAGGAGACCGTCCCCTCCATCATTTGCTGCTGAAGTGACGTCACAATTGTGTTGCATTGTGGTATATGAAGCTGCCTGAAGTGTACATATAAAGTAGACTCGCTCTGTCCATATAAACTTAATATGGACAGATGAGGGTCTGTCCATATAAACTTCCCTCATTCACTTGAACTCGCTTCAAAATGGCGACAGGAATTCCCCCGAGGAGAAGTGTTTAGGGAAGTTTGCGAGTGTGTGTCTAAAACTGGAGTGGAACACAGCCTCTGAGTATGTGTTCTGTAGTCTGTGTAACAACAACAGTGTATTCTCTCATATTTCTGAATTTGCACCAGATTGTCTGCGTTATATCACTCACTTCTTAACACGCACCGGCCCGGCGGCGGGCCCTAGGGGGCGTTTTTACGTGTTTTTGTACTTTGTTTAACATCAAATATTCAATCAACAATCATAAACTTTGCATTATTTGAAAGTTTAAACACTCCAAATTCATGTTCTGAGCTTATTTTTGCAATCAATACACTGGTGTGGAAAGGATTAAATGAAATGCAGATGGAATGCATATAAAAATGGTTGTGGGTACTCACATATCTTGCCATATGGTTCTGATAATTTCTGACAATTCCCAAAAACTTCAACGTACATTGCAACGTAAGGGTCCACTCTTCAAAAAGCATCCCACGTTTGAATCCAAAACAATGAAAAATAGTGAGAAATCCAGCAATATCCTCCTTTGTTTACATCCGCGCATCCGCTAAGTATGACCGATCATGTTTATTTTCTATCAAATATCGATTTTTATCAGTGAAAATCCATCTCTTCCTGCTTCCTTAGACTGTTCCAATAAATATCCCGCCCTATTTTTCTGTTTTGTCCAATCAGAAAAGGTTTGACAACTCAAAATGCCATGCGATACCCGATTTGCTGAGTCAGATGTCCTTCAGCTCACCATAGGCTTTTGACTGGATTACGCCAAAACGAAGCCAGCCAATGCATAGCAAGCAAAGTTTGAAGGGCAGGGGTACTAACCAATCATGAAACGATTACAAGGATTCAAACTAAAATCCTCTCTTGCTTTGTGTGTGTGTGTTGTACCAGGTCTTCAGCTGACACAGAGAGGAGGACTGGAATCTGGAGTGCATTCATGAGCGACCACATTCAAAATAACAAGTATTTTGTTATAATGTGCAAATGTTTTTTTCTGAAATAGTTTTTTCTATGTGCTTTGGTGGGCAGAGAAGTTCTGAATTGATATACATCATGTAATATGTAGTCCTGACTCATTTTCTTTTGATAATCATGTCATTTTGTTATTATGTGTATATTTGGAGTTTCCAAGTGCACTTTTTCTGAAAGGACGCCTGGACTTTTTTTAAATAAAAGCTCACAGAAACAAAATTTTTGGAGTATCATTCTCAAATTTGAATCACAGCATGGTCAGACATTCAGTTCACCTATATGGTGTCCCCAGGTGTCTTACATGACCATTTCATACCTTTTTTGCTAAGTGAATGTTATTTAAAGAAAAAACGGAAGTCATGTAATGTAAATTTTACCTTGTTTTACTCTGTTTCTTTACTACTCTGAGTTGTTATGATTATTAGGCAACAATATGTCAAGTGTCTAGTTTCAAACAAGACCAGAATTATGAATATAGACCATAGGGTTTAAGAGCTGCAGATGTTTTAGTTTGGGGTTGTCGTTTTTCAGAAAATGCTCAAAAATAGAAGTGCTAAATGGCTTAAAACACAACAACAATTATGAGAAGAGCAGCAGCAGTAAAGCTTCAATGTAAATGTATAGTGATTTTGTCAGATGATGTTGCATATCTAAATCAGTAGTGTTTAGTCACTATTTTATAGTCTACTCGTTTTATGTCTGACAACAGAAGAGATGATATGTAAAAATAGCATTCAGTTGTGATATAATGCAATATAATGTGATAGATCAAAGAGTAGAAGTGAAACATTTCATATTTCTGTTAAGCAACTACTTTGCACTGGAAATGTTTTATTATTATTTATATTTTTTACATTGTATTTTTATTTGGTAAAATTTAAGTTATTTATATTGTTTATGACACCGGTGAGTTCAAAATAAAATGGACAAAATAAAATAACAAACATGTGAGTTTTTTTTAAATTAGTCGTTTAGAATAGTCGACTAATCGAAAAAAAGTCGAAAGATTAGTCGTTAGAGAATTGGTGGTTAGTGGCAGCACTAATATTTTGCTTGTTGTTTTGTTAGTCCAGCGTCACGTTTACATTATTAAAATTATAAAAATTAGAATTATTATTTATTAGTATCTGGAGAGATTCTGCATAAAGGAATGGTCTCTAAACTCTTGTCAGGTGTTCTCCAAACTCATAAGGCATTATAGGTGAAGACTCAGAGCTATTCTCTTGGGAAAAGGAGGTTGCAAAAAGAATTGAATAAAAGGGTATGATTAATTGTGAGCAGTGTGTATTAGAGAAATTTCAAAGCTCGCTTACAAAAACATAAAGAGTGACCAATAATAATGAGTTATGACAATGAAATTCACAAAATATGGAGATACAAGATTTCGGAAGGACAGCGACGATATCACTCCCCTTTGTGCACCAAACTAATGTTAAGTGTTTGTTGCTGAAAAGCAATTTTTTGTTTTATCTGACCATAGAACATTTGAAAAGTAACTGACACTACTGGAATTTCAAACGGGATGGGTTCTATGGTCAGATGAAACAAAAAAAAAAGCTTTTTAGCAGCAAACACTTAACATTAGTTTGGTGCACCCAGGGGTCAAATGTACCCCATGTGTACATTGAAATACTGCTGTATCTTTAATTTTGTGGGCCTATTTTTCGGCTGGAGGTCCTGGACATCTTGATCAGATACATGGCATCATGGATTCTATGAAATACCAACAGATAAAAAATCTAAACCTGACTGTCCCTGTTAGAAATCATATAATGGGCCATGGTTGGATCTTCCATCAAAAGTGAGTCACTGAGCGCAAAATTAAGCTTCTGTCATGACAATCCCAGTCCCCTGACCTGAACCCTAAAGAAAATGATTGGGATGAACTGAAGAGAAGAAGCATCAGCATGGAGCTGAAATCTGAAGGATTAGAAATAAGCGCTATATAAACGGGACGACAACGCAGGTTTGCTTATCACATATAAATGCTCAGTAACACAAAAACACTTTTCAAATATAAAAGATTACAGGATTGAAATGTAAAAGATTATTATTGAGTCTCTTGGACATAAATGAGGACTAATTATGAGACGTTAGAAGGCGCAAAGAGCTGCTTCACCTGTAGCCTGGCAAGTAAATAAAGGCTTGGTTTTAAACAAATGCATCTATTTTTAAATGTTTTTTAAATGCTACATCACAAATTTATTGTATATGATGACTCTGTACCTGTGGATATGGTGAGATGAGAAACATTTTAAGTAATGCTTTGTAAAAAATCCCAAATGGCGCTGTCCCAGTGCTGAAACGGCTCTCCGCACATTTGTAAATTCTTTACCTCTTGTTTGTATTTTTAGAGTACAAACCTTCTCTTGCATATTTGCAAATTATTTTAAGAGATTACAATGATTATGTAGGATATCAATACATTCACAGCAATTAAAAGCCTGCTATTTTTACTTCTATTACTGAAAGAAAACGGCTTTTAAAAGTTTTAATCAAAAACATAAACATTTTCAATAAAGATGAAAACAACAAAACATTTTTTTTAACATTATTCTTAAACTGGGGGTTTTCTTCCTCCGCTTAGTTTTTCAGTTTACATAGTCTGTCATCTAAATAGGTATTAGACATAGCGCCAGCGCAACTGGCTTTTAAAGGGGATGAGAGATAAGACTCTCATTGGTTTAATACACATTACGCCCAAAACACACCCATTACTCATTACTAGAATGGGTACCTTTTCGATCGTGCGCTTGGCACACAAACCATTTTTCCCGTCGTTAAATAAGCATACTCATTTAGACCGTGCGCCATGCACTTTAGACAATGCGCTAAGATCAATAAAATAGGGCCCAAAAGATCAAAAGTATTAATGATGCAGATTTATTTTCACAGCCTTCTTTGGTCATATTTACAAAGGGTATAAATAATTTTGAGCATGACTGTATGTGGTGTAGGTTTGTGTTAATTGTGTGTAGTGCTTTGACAAAATTGTGCTTAAGCAATCGTAAAAAAAAAACTGTACTGGGTTTTGGTTAAGTAACTGCATTTTAATGTCACCCCACAAGTTTTCAATAGGGTAGAGATCAGGGGATTGAGTGAGTAACATCTGCCTGCACAACCAGAGGCTGCTGTTTCAGGACCGTAGTTGTAGGAGCGCAGTTCTACGTTTCCAACGTCCTATGTCTCTTCTCCTGTACTTAGTGAGGAAACACTTAACGAGATGGTGAACAGCCGGTGGTTTGGTGAGGATAAAAAGAAGGTCTGCCTTGATCTGCAAAACCTTGCGAATGCCAACCATTTACCTCTGTCTGTATACTCACAAATTGGAATCCCTCAGTCCAAAAAATACATATCTGTTTTTGAGCCAACTGTTTCATATTACAGTCGTTTGGGAAGAGTCATGGTGTCGTATGACACAAAAAAGAATTCGTGGCACTGCCCTTGTGCAAGGACAAAGAGATCATGCCAACACAAGTACATTGCAAAATGGCACTTGTTTCAGACTCACCGTGAACTGTTTAGAAAAGTCCGGTGCACTGAAGAGGTAGAAATCCAAACATCAACAGAGGATGGAGACAGTCATGATGAGGTTGAGCTGGGTAACATTCCATATCCGCCAAAAGATGTCCAAAAGTTCAAAGCCTTGATTGAGTATATTTTGAAGTTCAAACAATTACCTGCTGTTCTGCCAGAACATTTACGACATCCATTATTGGAAAAAGAATACCCAAGGCACCTAATTCCACTGGAGATGATGTGCCAGCAGTGCCCTGGCAATGTGCCCCTGAGTGACCCAATCCTCATTACAAATAAGGCTAAAATCCTCACCAATTTGTGCATTGTTGAAGGTAGGTCAATGAAACTATTTATATCTGTTGACCATCCACTGTGGCAGATTAAACAATTGAATGTGTTGTAAACTGTATTGTAAATATTGTTGAAACTTCTGATATCTAGACATCTCTACCTACTGTAAATATTGCCATCAATGCGGAACCCACTACCGTTACCAAGAGTGGAAAGATGGCCTACACAATTTTAATGACCGGATAGTCCTTGATCTGTCTTTATGCTTACCATAAGGAACATGATACAGGTAAAAAATTAATTTCAATTAACATATAACATGTTAATGAATCTTTTTAATGGGTAAATGTATGAAATTTAAACACGGCTGCGTTCCTTAAAACCTTCTTAGCTCTACGTCGTTCTTAAGTTGTACCTTAAGCTGTACCTTATCGTTAATACGTGTTTCCCGAAACGTTCTTAGTTATGTATCACTTCTGTAAGTCATACGTTCGGAAGGTTGGTCTCTTAGCTGTACCTTGTCCCACGTGACTCCGCTGGGGGCCATCACTGTGATAAAAGCTTGTGTATATTGCAGTCTATATAACTAAATATTTGTAAAAAAAAATTGAAGTACACTCCGTGTTAAATTAGGCATTTTTTAATTTAAAGAATAAAACATTCACATAATTAGACATCATTACACTGATGGTTGATTTTTAATTATTTTTTTCCAAAGGAACATCAGCTGTGAACTATTATTACAGGCTAAAGAAACTATTAAAAAAAAGATTTTGTGTGGAGGAGTTGGTGAAACTATGGCAGGCAGCTATACAGGGAATCTTACTATTTCATTTGTGCATTTCATATCCATTAAATCTTTAGTTTACCAGCTATCTTAGCTGCAAATAAAACAAATCAAGAAAAAAAAAACTCATTGAATTTAGTTGTTTGCAATTTGACATATTTTTACAAGATATTCCTAATAAATTTAACTTGAACTATTTCTGAAATGTTTCTTTAGATATAAAGAACACCGCTATCTCATAACGCAGTGAAACCTATTACATAAAGTGAACAATTGATTGTCGAGCAATCGATATCAACCTATTCAGCACCATCGCCATGGACAGCACCTCGTAACGTCGTACATAAGAAGGAATACCTTAAGAAACCCACTAAGGTATAGTTTGGGAAACACGCCTAGAAAAGGTATACCTGTAGTTAAGGTTTAACTTAAGAGTCTTCTTAGCGTGCTAAGAGACAACGTTATCGGGAAACGCAGCCCAGAACATTTTCTGTATGTTCACTAAAATGTCCTTCAGGTGCATACTGCAGTGAGCAGGGTGGTAGAATACTTAGAATTGACTACAGGGGTAAAGTTTGCCTCAGCTAATACAGTTCTTCATGGGTATCTTCATTTCGAAGCACTCACTGATCATGGGGGCTGTTTACACTTGGTATTAAGATGTGTTTTCATTGATCGGATCACAAGTGGACGAGAGAGACACATGACGTTTACACCTGGTATTTAAATCCGTCTCTTTTGTCCACTTTCGACCGCTTCTGTGCTGAATACTATGAGGGGGTGGTCTGTGAGACGGTGGGCGAGTCTCTCTGCTGTCATTCAAACCCGAGCGGGAGTAATTATGAGTTTATATGGACGCAAACTAATATAATGTCGGAGTGCACTGCTTGTTTAGCAAGTAAACATGCTGCACAGTGTTTTGTACATGAGTATGTAAGAGCTTTCTTTGAATTTTCAGCGCAATTGATGAAATAGGATCGCGCAACTTTCAGACGCTTTCAAAACGAAACTACGGAGATCAGCCGCTTAGTTTTTATCAATGAAAGGCTAAAAATAGTGTGTTCACCGAATGTTCACGCCAGAAGTCAAAAAAGACGTGAAACATGTGTTTAATACCTCAGATTAGATAAATGGGCGGAGAGAAGGCGGTCGCGTGTGGCTGTTCAAACGCATTCAACCACATGTGCGTTCCGCAGCTCCAAATCGATCCGATCGAAAGTGGTTTCGACCACCTCTGGAAGTGGTTGAAAGTGGTCGAAAGTGGACGAGCTCAAAACGTTTTGAACACCGTTTACACCTGGCATTAACGTCGTCCACTTGTGATCCGATCGACGAAAACACATGTTAATGCCAAGTGTAAACAGCCTCATGATTACAATTATTCCTGTGTAAGGGCTCAGTCACACCAAAAGCGCTTTAAACGCTTGCAAACGCAAGGCGTGACGCACTGCCTTTTTTAAAAAAGAGCAGTGCAATGCGCCTTTTCATATTGCTAAGCAACCACCGAGTCAGCTGTCTTGTCAATCAAATATTGAAGCGTGAGCGCTCTTTTGCTGTTAACTGTCATATTAGCAGAAACTTTAAAAAGAGGGCGCTTGCTCTGACCTTGTTTGAGGATAAGAGGAGCACAAACACGCAGGAGAGAGTGAGCGAGTGGAGTCCGGTTCTTCAAAGCAACTGTAAACTTCCCTCGCCACAACGTAAGGCCCGCCTCTCCCCTCATTCGATTGGACAATGGAAGACGCGAATGACGTCAGGTGCTCCTTCAAAAACGCGTGCGCGGCAGGCGGCAGAAAACCGCAAGGCGCTCGGCGCGCATAAACAGCGCGCAAACACGCCCTGCCCATAGAATATCATTCAAAAAAGGCGCCTGCAACTGCCATAAACGCTTTTGGTGTGACTGAGCCCTAAATTGTGGTGATCATCCTCCGGTGGTCATCATGGACCTCCACACAAAGGGAGCCTTCCATCTGGCAGGTAAAAATGTTTTTATGATACAGACCGAATTAGATGTCAACTACTGACCAGGTTACTTTCAGATTTTACTATTTGTATAATTTTTTTCACATTATTTCTTTAGTAAGTGACTTCGCACAACCTCCAAAGGACTTCAATGGAGAAGTTGATATTGAGCTTTTTTGGGAGGCACTTTCTATGGAAAGGATCAGTCGAGGATTTGTAACAAGTAATACAAGCCAAGATTAATTCAACATCACCTTTTCAATGACTGAACAATTTTGTTGCAACCTAATTATCAAACTAAAACATGTTACATAACATGTTTACAATTTTCAAGATGTTTTAATATATTTCTTGTGTTTTGGTATTTTAATAAAGGTGACCTACACAATCCACTTAAAGTTGCACCATCTTTCCACTTCTGGCCGCCGTGGCTAGGCCGAAGCACATGCAAGTCAAACCGTGTTCTTAATACTGAGTTTGAAAAAGTGCGTCTGCCAAAACCAGCTGAGGTCTGCGAATTAACAGTTTCTGAAGACCGCCTAACAGAGGAGCTGTACAAGCAGAAGGAAAAAATACAGTTAATTATATTTGTGTTTTTAGGAGTGATTTACAGGCCATTATTTTACCTGAAAACATGCTGCTCCTCACACTTTTTATTTTATTTGACAGGTTCAAGTTGTTAGGGAATTATGCAGGGAGTGTGGGTTGGATTCCTCTTGAGACTGTCGAATGAATTAAAGTCAAGGCACACTTATGACAAGGTCTTCTAAAGGATTTGGGCTGCGTCAGGTAAGCAAAACTTCACAGTGTACTGTTTGTGTAAGATACTATTATTGATAAGGTTTTTCACCAGGTGGAATAACTTCAAGTGGTGTTACTCTTTGAAAACTTGTTAAAGTGATTTCACATACACATATCAATGAGGATAAAAAACTTTTTAGTGGAATTAACAAAGGTTAGAGCTGAAACCCCATGTGACTTCACAGACATGCTGCTTTCTTGGAAATACTTGCCAAATGTTGTAATATACGACTTCGCATGTGAATCTGAGAGAGACAGAAAGGTTGCCGTTCAACCCATTTGAAGGACAATTGAAGGCCCCAACTCCAGAAAACATAACACTAGCAAAAGAGGGAAAACTAAAGGTGTCACTTCCTTGGTTGAAGTGCAAGAAAGTGGTCCCAGACTGCGATGGCCATCCCATAACTGGGTTAGCAGAGCATTATGCCCTGTATGATCGCTTTCATGAAGATAATACTAAGGATGCTCGTGATGCCCTGCGGAAGCTTGGCCTGGTCCCGCAACTTGCAGGAGTAGTCAACAGCCAAGTTGCGGAACAACTGTTTGCAAAAATGAAAAAAAAAAATTACAACTTAAACATGGCTTTGCCTACAACTTATCTATTTCTCATGAAGAATATCATTCACCACTGCAACTGTCAGAAAAACAAACAACGATTTGGCAACATAAAAAAGGCTTTCGATACCAAGATAGCTACAATATGAATATCCACAGCCAGGCAGTGTTGGGTAACTTTTACAATTTTATATGCAAATCTATCACAGATACAGCCCATTATTATTCACTGTTTTGTACAGTTAAAATATTTATTTATATTTTTAGAAATTACTGTCATAAAGACATATTCAACTGCTCAACCTGGTGCATTGGACATTTTTAGGCCAGAACACTTCTTTCTATGTGTTAGGGAATGTTACTGTTACTAAATACTAAATAGTACATGTATTGGTAATTAAATTGATAAGTTCATGTGTATTCCAACAAAGTGAACAGCAGCTCTACTCTTATGACTTTTGAACTTATGTGAATGTCTTTAACCATTATTACATTATAGATCATGTAGCCACTTCTGAGAGAGATCCTCTTTTTAGACTCGCAGTACACATTGCATGAGTCTGGGTTTGGTAAGGCTGAGTACAGAGCCATATTTAGGTCCACATTTGAGACTGTTTGCTAAGTTCATATAGCAATTAAATTTTTTTCTATGTTCCTATCGCCTGTACTGATATGTTTTGGCTACGTTCCTATAGCCTGTATGTATATGTTTTGGCTACGTTCCTATAGCCTGTATGTATATGTTTTGGCTACGTTCCTATAGCTTGTATGTATATGTTTTGGCTACGTTCTTATAGCCTGTACATACATATTTGGCTATGTTCTTATAGCCTGTACTGATATGTTTATACTGATAATGTTTCTGTGGTTGTCACATCTACCTGTTTCAAATTATTTGTATTTTTTATTGTATACAGATCTTGCTCAAAAAATTGATCCTGGGAGCTGGACTGAAAAGACTGGACATGATATTGTGGTGAATAATATATTGCTTAATTTGATATTCTAATGAAATATGATTGCAATCTGCATTTTATACAAGACGTGTGATGGCAGCTTTGATCTACCAGTCATGTATCACTTATCTTACCTTATTTTTTGTTGATTATAGGGCTTTCCACGCCAGATCTGTGGAAATTACTGTGGGATTTTTATGCTTATGGTAGTGTCCCGTGTGTGTGTGTGGTAAACATCCGCATGTTTCTGTCAACATAGTAAATAAGATGTTTTACTTCTCTGTTTCAGTATACACTCTCCATTGTGACAGACACAGGGTTTGAATTCCAGGAGGTGAGTTGATTAAAAAAAATTGTATTAGGATGAAATTGATTCTTTAAATGATTCTTATATACATAATACTGAAGTGCCAGAGACAGTGGTCCACTTTGATGAAACTGAAAGTGAAGATGACAATGAACCAGTATCAGCCTTTGCTGCCGCCAGTGAGAGCTCAGATGAAGATGACCAGATGGAGCCTGAGCCTCTCTCAGGTTTGGATCATCCCTCTCTCCCCCCTCACAGAAGGTGCATAGCTCACACCTTGAATCTAGTGGCAAAAGATACGGAAAAGGTAACTGAAAAACGCTACAAAACAATGTCGAGGGCTGTTTTTGCAAAAGCATCTGTTCTGTGGAACCTGGTTAAGCGAAGTACAAAGGCTTCTGATGCTGTGCAGGAAAAGCTTGGGATTGGCTTTGTTGTGCCAAATTACACAAGATGGAATTCAGGTTTTTTTGCCATGGAGCGACTGTCTCGCATAGCAACACTAACTACCAAGGCAGAAATGAACATGGCTGAGGTAACCTTGGAAAATGATGCCACTCTCCTACATGGCAAGCTGATTTTGCACACTGTGAGTGATGAGTTTGGCTTTCGCCGATTCTCTCCAGAGGAAGTCAACTTCATACACAAGTTTGTGGATGTGATGAGGCCTTTAACACTTGCACTAAACATCCTCCAAGCAGAGAAGAACATCCTTCTTGGCTACCTGGCTCCAACCATTGTGCAGCTGCAATGTCATATGAATGACCTGTTGAATGAGAGCATAAAGCCCACTGCAGCAGAGGGTCTCATTGCATGCCGACCCCTCATAAAGAGTATCTTGGAGGCACTGAGCACAAGGCTGGCAGGTCTGCTGGAGAAGAGGGACCACATACTCTCCGCTATGCTGGTTCCAAGATTCAAGCTAGACTGGGTCCAGGATGAGGAGAAACGTATGCAGTACAGATTGATGCTGAAAAGAGAATTTCAAACCCTCAACTCTGATGCATTAGCTGCAAGAGACTCAGGTCAAGCCCAGTACAGTGGTGAAAGTGACAAGAAAGATCCTGCAGCGTCATTCTTCAGATTTAACACAAAACCTCAGGTTTTACAAAAATCTGAAGTGGACACCTATTTGGATGCCCCAACCACAGATGGGTTTGATGAATACTTGCAGTTTTCAAAGCTCAGAAGGCTGTTCATAAAATACAACACTGCCCTGCCCTCAAGTGCTCCAGTAGAGAGGCTCTTCAGCATTGGTGGTCAAATATTCAGGTAGGAATAAACTGTGATTATATTATATAATTATTATTCTTTGCTATTAAGTACAGTAAGTACCCAGCCTCAATTTTGGTGATATTATTTTAGTTCTGGTTTTCAATCTAAAACGGTTCCAATTATTTCAGTGATTGCCTCAGTTCACAATTTTTGCCATTTTAATCATGATGTTAAAATTTCTTGTTTTCTCATTCAGACCCAGGAGAAACTGACTGGGAGATGCCAACTTTGAAAAGCTGCTGATCTTGAATGCCAACAAAAAGATTTAAAGGTATATTAAATATTGATGTGACCACTGATCAGTTTATTGGGCTATAGAAGTACAATGTATTGCCAGTGGCTATTTCTATATTGTTGTGCAGAGGTTAGCTGCATGAAAATAACTGAGCATATCTTGTTTTATAGGAAGCAAAAATCAGAAGATCCACCAGGGAGAGACCACTGTGACCAATAACAGGATCATCATTCAAATAAGGTTTTCAAGCTGGACAAAAAATAACACTGTCCTTGGCCTTGCACACTTTTCATTTATGATATTATCATTATTATTTTAGTTATTTATGTGGACTATAACCAGTGAGAGATGTTTATCCAGTTAAAGGGATAGTTCACTCAAAAATGAAAATTCTGTCATCATATACTGAACCACATGTTTGTTACAAACCCGTATACATTTCTTTGTTCTGATGAACACAAAGGAAGATATTTTGAGAAATGTTTGTAACCAAACCATTCGTGGATTCCATTTACAGTATTATTTTTTCCTACTATGGAAGTGAATGGGGTCGAAGAATGTTTGGTTACAAACATTTCTCAAAATATCTTCCTTTGTGTTTATCAGAACAAAGAAATGTATACGGGTTTGTAACAACATGTGGTTAAGGTATTTTCACTCACTGGACAGAAAGTAGAAGCACTGTTCATGGCTGTGGACTCTTTTCTTTTAAGTTATTTTTTACTTCTTCATTGGGCAGCAAGCCAAACATTGAAAAGTGACTTAATAATGTTTAAATGTTTTGCACTTTCAAGTTCAACCTTAATTTCCTACCTCAGCCTGGTTCCTACCTCAGTTTGTGTTAGTAAAATGGTCTAAAGGTGTTTACTATTCATGTAACTTGCTTGTTGAACCTGCCTGGTATATTTTTCCAGTATTCCTTTTTAGTATGTACTGAAATGGAATTTAAAAATGGAAAATTATTAAAATTGAAAAACATTTGAACCTTAAGCACTACTGTCCTGTTTTTCTTTTAATAATTCATCATAAAAATGCAATTCGAGCAGCACATGTTTCCTCGTGTTTTTGAGAATATATTGTAGGGGTGAAAGCTGCATCTGCAACTAGTGATGACTAAACAGACAGCAACAAAGCGTTAAAGCAACAATGGGAAAATGCTGTCCCCCCAATGTCACGACAGGGTTGTAAGGACAGGACGCAAACGCAAGGTTCAAAATAAATAACATTTAATAATAAAAACACGAGGGCAGACATGGTGAATGCAGGAACACAGGAACAGCAACACAGGAAACAGACAGGGTATCAATGACAATAATCCGGCAACAAATACAAAGACAATTAAACAAATGACAGGTGTGGTGTATTGGCGTAATGAGTCAATGAAAGTCCAGGGCTGAATCCGAAATCGCATACTGCCATACTATATAGTAGGCAAAAAGCAGTAGGCGAACGAATAGTATGTCCGAAACCTCAGTATACGTAAAAGGGTAGGCAAGAATTAGTGGGATTTTGGACTATTTCTCGCAAGATTCAGAGGCACGTGTACTTAAGTATCGTCCGAAACCGCCTACTTACTGAAAATGTAGTAGGGGAAATGGCACGTGAACAGAGTAGTACGTCCGAATCCTCAGTATCCATAAAATCAGTAGGCGAGAAATCCCCGGATGCCCTACTGAGTCCGCCCCTATTCTGAAGCGTGCATCGGATGGACACTTCTATCCCAGCTTTCCCATGATGCCACGGGAAAACAAAGCAATCGACCGGAGACCAACCAATCGGGTGATTTAGATATGTTAGGGCCGTTCCTCAGCACCCTGACTTCATGCACAGACCCAGGATATACCACAAAGTGCTCAGCTGATTCATGAAAATAAAGCTGTAGAATTGTCACAGCTGTGTTGAGCTGACAGTAAATATGTGATGGTTTGTTAGAAAAATACATTTGAATAAACTTTTGTTTCATATGGGAAAGTTTATTGTGATGGTTTTATTCATTCATTTTTTATTCATGTTTCCTGTCGTTTTAAGTAAATACAAGAGATTGCTTCACTAAAATGTATATCATCACATTGGCTGCATTGTCTAGTTTGTATTCAAGCACAGCTGTCATCTGACAATAGATATTAAATTACAATCTGCTTGTTTTACTTATTTTGTCCCCTACAAAATAATGTGTAATATATCTGTAACACTGTTACAGATCAAGTTACTTATGCAATCAGGTGTTAGTGCACCTGTCCCTCATACACACGCATACGTTTTCATGTCTGTTATTAGGTTTGTTCGAGTTTATGCACCGCTGTAAGAACCAACAGCTGGATGACATCAAAGCACCGCGAGAGCGACTCCAGAAATCACACGGAGAACTCTGATTTCGAGTTGCTCTCGCGGCATTGTGATGTCAACCCCCTGTCGGCCCTTGTGGTACCGCATGAACTCGAACAAGTCTACTACGTCATATGTCACATGATAACGTCAACATGGCGAATGCTGTACATACTTAACGCGAACGTACATACTGCCTTAGCGCACGTTAAGTAGGTACCCAATGAAATTCAGTACCTACACAGTAAGTATGCGATTTCGGATTCAGCCCAGGTGAGACGGATCAGTGCAATACACAAAACATGTCACGGACTAGCCGTGACACCCAATGCCTATGTAAGCCCTGGTTGGAAAAGGATTCAAAGTTGGATATGAAGATGAAATCTGACATCTGACACATAGCTTCAGTGTTAAAACTGATAAAATAATTGCTGTCTGGGTTCTATATGGGCTGTGGCAATATTTTTGAAAAATAATAGCTCACAGCAACATATGGAAAAAAAACTATGAACTAGTTAATTTTTGGAAAAGTGAACTTAGTTAAAATTTTTGAAGTATGAACTATAAACTGAACTAGTTCATTTTAAAATTTGTGAACTTAATTTTGAACTAGTTCATGTGGAAAATGAACTTTCCCAACACTGCATAATGGTTTATCTTAAAGAAAATTTACAATTTATAAACTAACGACTATCATTATCACATTTCTTTCAGATGGACATGCCTTTGATTCGGTAGTGGTGGTGTCTTCTTCTTATGGAGCGTTTTAAAATTGATGGGTATAAAAGCCCTAAACAATAAGTGTATATTAACCTGATGACTAAATCAAGTTAATATTATAAGTAGACAAATATGTTTTTTTTTTTTGCTATATTCTAGATTAATCTTGTTATTAATTTTTGAAAGGCATGGCCAGAGGTTTGCCTTCTGGACTGATGAGGCCAGAAGCTTGTTACAGGGAACCCTTCAGCCAATATACAGAATGCCAAGAAAGCGTGCCATCACTGAGGAAATTCCAGTCCACATGCAGGCTGTCTTTGACCGTACTGCAGAGGAAAAGAGACTGGTGGATTATATTGTACAGTCACCGGGGGCTGAACAGCATTTGGTGGCACTTAGACATATTCATCATTACATACTCACAGTAAATAAATCAACCAGGGCTTTTGTGAAAATGATTGTCAACTATGTGCCACATTTATTGGCAGTCACAGGCCAATAAAAATCCTGTCTGTGCCTGTAGGATGTACTTAATGGGAAGACTTCAAAGTGGTATCCTCCGAAGTCCTTTCGCCAGGTGCCTGTCTACCTTGACAGTGAAGAACCACAGGACAACCTTTGTGCTTTTCTGAAGTGTGTTCTATATAAAACACCTACGAAACTGAGCTTCACAGATGAAGTGCAGTTAATCTGTGATGTTCTATTTCCAGAGGTATGTATAACAATACAATGTATTGTGCATGTTTCTGCCCTTTCAAACTGTACCGTATGCTGCTTATCTACAGACCATATTTCAATTAGCAATTTTCTTTGATAGGCCATCATATATGGCCTGGCTGGGCTTCAGAATCTGGACGCTGAGCAGGCCTTCCTCTCTGGTCCACATTATCATCGCAGGTAAGTGTAGAAAATGTAATTGTTTTTACACAATGTCCAATGTATCCTTTTTTAACAGCATTTTTGTTAACCAGTCATTATGTTCCTTATGTACTATTTCAGTGAAGTGGAGGAATTTAATCGAATCATAGACAAACAATTGAGAAAAGAGGGGAGAGCATCCAGTTGGTAGTGCTGCTGCATACGTCACAATGTGTGCTTTAAATATTTATATTGATCTTTCTATATTATTTTTTCTCTGTTCAGATGGGCTTTATTGACATGAATGTTTCAAAAACCTTTGTTCCCATAATAAAATTAATAGTATGCGATAAGATATGAACATTACTTGGTATGAAGATTGAAATAATTTTGTATATAATGTGTGCTCTGTGGTGACTAAGATCTTTAATATTTAAATAAAAAATTTAGAGAGTTAAAAATTTTCAACTAAATGTTCCTCTTTTCATTAATTTCTTTATTTTTCTCTCTAGGAGTCAGTGAAGATGTCCATGCAGTTCTTCCTATGTTGTTCATGTCATGAACAAATTTGTTTTTGTGTATGTTCAAATTCACAAATTCAAGTTCTGTTGCAATATATAATTTTATAAAATATACACAAATTTTAAATCTACATCCAGAGTCATCCTTGTGTATTCCCTCTGTACTTGAATATGTGATTGACTGAAAAGGCTATAGGCCTATCATGATTCCTTGTTTATTTTATTTGACAAGTTATTAAATAATGCAACTTAGACCCAATAATTACTCATCATTCTTAGAAACCAGATTTAATTTCAATAAATAAAGCAGTATTTGAGTACGGTGTAATAATCCTTTAAAAACTTTAAAATGAGTTAAAACTGGGTGAAAATTCTGCTTTGGTGGCACATTTTTCGAGTAGCATCTGCTGGAGTTTCGCTAGGTGGAGCTGTTACAAAAAAAACTAGGGTCCTAGAACTGCGGTCTCCGGTTGTGCAGTCAGATAATGTTGGATTTGAGCTGGGCACTCCATAACCTCAATACTTTCTGTCTGGAATCAAGATTTTGCCTTATTGCTTGTGCGTTTGGGGTTGTTGTCTTGTTGAAACAGCCATTTAAGCATTCGCTTCTTTTGGAAAGGGCAACATAATCTCTACAAGTATTCTGATATTTAAACTGATCCATGTTAACTTGTATACAATATATAGGCCCAACACTGTAGTATGAAAACATCCCAATACCATGATTAACTGTTTTTACAGTGTACTGTGGCTTGAATTCAGTACCCAGGAGTCACCTGAGGTTCTGTTGATAACCACTAGACCCTAAAAAAAAAAAAACTATTTGAATTCATCAGGACACAAAATGCTGCTTTACTGGGGCTTCTTGCGAACAACTTATCTTTAGTCAGATGTCTTCTGATCGTCACAGTACTTAAAGATCATTTTAGATCATCTTTGATCTTTCCAGAGATGATGAAAAGCTGAATCGTTGCCATCCTGACTATTATATACTGTTTTACAGTTTTTTTTACGATTGCTTAAGCACAATTTTGAAAACAGGGCCCGGTTTGTCAAAACACTACACACAATTAACACAACCCTTCACCAAAGTAGCACAACATTTCTGATCATTTGCAAAATGGAACACTTTTGTCAAAACTATACACAACTTTATAAAAACAATATTTTGTTACCATAAGAAACACACACATTTCAGAAAAATTCAATTTTTTTGAACCAGTTACACACTGCTGCTGCTAACCTAAAACACTTTTAGCAAGTCTAATTCTAAATGATTAGAGTACTGCAAATGAAGTACAAAGAGAAAGTGCTATAAATATAATTGATTTCTCTCCATACCCAAATTAGTCAACATGGAGAATCACAACAAAACATGTCCCAGTCGTCATGTTACTACAGTAGTGTGCATAACACTGTTAGCTCAGCAAACAACAGACAAATATAAAATACTGTATCCAGTACAGGTTACAATTAGAGTAAATAACAACAACAACAAACATAAAAAATAATTGAAAAAACTGACAATATTGTAAAGAAAATACTACGGTCATCCCTGCTGGAAAAAACAGCATACCAGCAAATTGTGTTTTGGTGCTGACCACCAGCATTCCCATGCTGGTCCATGCTGGTTTGGTGCTGGTTTAGCTGGTGGTCATCAGCATACCAGCACCAGCATCCCATGCTGGTCATACCAGCAAGACCAGCATATAATGTGTTTTGGTGTTGGTATGGTGGTGACCATACCAAGGTATAGTACGGTCAACTGTGGATGGTGTTGAAACCAGTTCTTGACTAAAGCAGAGCGGTGGAATGACACATTGTCCCAGATGACAGTGTATTGTATCTGGTGCATTTCATACTTGCTGTGACAATGTGGTGCAATGGGTCCAAAAATGAGAGAATGTGAGGTGTGTTCTAAGGGCCCATTTTGGCATGATGGAGGAGAACCGCATGCTGTGAAATACTTTCACGTTGGCCTGGGACATTGATTATAGCCCGGTGGCCAATGATAATTCTGCCTCTTCTTCTTGCTTTTGTGATTTTGAACCCTGTCTCATCAATACATATGAATTCATGCAGGACCTGCTGCATTTTTATAGTGCTTAAACCTGATTGGTGTGTGTACAATTTAGCAATCATGTGTTTGTGCACCTGATGGCTGTGTTTAACAGATTGGCTCATAAGTGTGGTCATTTGACAGTCAGTGCTTTGGAATTGCAAAGAAGTGACATCCTGACAGACTTCTGTGTCTTATGTATACCAGTGTGTTTAATGTTTTGCAAATCACTGTGTGTAATGTTTTGCAAATAGTGTGAAGCTGACAATGTGCTTGCAGTTGTGCAAATCCAGCCTTGTGTTTTGCTCCTTGAGTGTTAGGTTTTGCCAATTGTGGGAAAATTTTAATTATAGTGTGTAAGCAATCGTAAAAAAATGTAATAGTAGTTGCTTGTTTTCTTCTTTATGTTTCAGGTTTTTGTTGCCATTTTAAAGCATTTGAGATCATTTTAGCTGACCATCCTAAACTTTGATGCATTCCTTTAAATGTTCCTTTCAATTTGTTCCTGGAACGGCCCATTTTGCTTAGAAATTCAGCAGCAGATATATTTTATAACAATGGGTGAAACATTTGGTTCCCCTCTTTCTTAATAATGGACATAAAGGGGTTGTATCACAGAATTAAAACATTTTCTAATTAAACTTCACACTGCTTTTATTTGGATCACCCCACTTTCAATAAATGAGTATAACTCAGAACAAGTAGTGTGGATATCATATCCAAAAGCTCTATTGTTTTTATATTACACTGCATTTGTAAGTAAACCATTTCCCATGCAGAAATATTACTGCTACTAATAAAAGTGGTTTATCAGGTTACTGATGTTGCACTGCTATCTTTTTTTCAACACAACTGTATAAAAGATTAAGAGCTCATATAAATGTTTGACATGTTTTTTTATTTTGTTGTTCTAAAAATCATTCTGCTGTTAAATGACTGGAACAAAACCAGCCAGTCATAAAATGACCCAACTACATCATCTACCCTGTTTCCACAAAAGTGGTCACATACAGAAATTCTTCTCTTCTGTCTTGCTGTACTAAAACAGTTTTCTGCTATTTGCTGCTGTTGTTTATTTATTTAAAATTCAAAGATTGGAGTAAGAAAACGTGCTTTAAGCATCCAGGTTATCAGAATGAATTTTATTTCTATTAGAACGTTTCGCACAACTTCCCAAAATTAACATTTTAAACTTACACAAGTTTGAAGGTACATAAAGCACATATGCACCTGAGATATGAAGCATTAACATTAAAGGTAAATATCGCTATATACAAATTCAAAACTTTACAGAAATGATTATGGTTATGATTAAGTTTTTTTATTTATTATCAAAAAAGTAAACAATCATGTTTGCAGCATCAGCAGTGATCATGTGAATGTAGTTTGGAGTGTGTGTTTGTGTAACATATTTAAGTAGGAGAGACAATGAAGTAAATTACAAAGATAAGACGCAAGAGGATCTGAACACTGAGAAAGATCTGAACTGCTCTGACCAAAGACAAACAATCAACATGACTCTCATGTGTTTCACTGTAGGCTTAAATTAACAGAGCTTAACTGTTTCACCAGAGGAGATGATGTATTAAAATTATATTAAGTATACAGTAAATTGTATATTACTGTAACATCAGTATGATTTAGCTGTCTGTTTCCTCTGTTACAGATTGCAGCTGTAATGTGTCAGTTGAGTCCCGGCGAAGCTTGGTTTGATATTGAAAATCTGCAATGCTTTTGTTGTTCTTTGCTTTTCTGCATTTTCTTTGTTTCAAAGCAGCTTTACATGAAATAGAAACAATAAACAACTGTAAAAATTTTAATTGAATTTCTTCGATGATTGACGTTTGTGTTTGATGAGGGCTGGAACTGAACAGGACAGGAGACACACCCTGCCACCCTCAATCAATTCAACTTATATCAAATGAACAGTTAAATGAATTTTTATTAAACAATCTATTGATGATCAAGCACAAATAGTTTATTTAAGTGCACAGCTACAAAGAAAAATGATGAATCATGGGAACAAAATGGTCGTTGCTGTAATGATAACCCTCAAATTCTCTACCTGACATAACCTGTACCAGCAGAAATGACTGGATCAGATTTTACAGCAGCTGATCCAGGGGTAACGTTTGGTCCTTTCATTTAAAATTACTAAGTGGCCCACTCGTTTTGGTCTTCGGGTAAAATAGTGATATTTTTACTTTCATTTATACAGTGACTTTATCAGTCAGTCACAGATGTTTTTCTCTGCGCTCAACAGTAACATTCGCTCAGAAACAATCTTCTACTTCACTGTCTTTAAAAGCTCAGATCCCTGTCCTATACTCTTCTCCTCCTTTCACTCATACTCTGCGATCAGCACCATCATTCCCACTCCAAACAGCAGGGCCATAATCTCCAGCATGGACTGGCAGAAGCTAGAGCGTCCGACCAGCAACTCGGGCAGAACCGTGACTGTGGCAATATAAATGAAGCCTCCGGCCGTGAAGGGAAGAATCCAAGCGGTGGCCGCCGCACCCACCCCTTCAGCCAATAAAGAGCAGGCTGTTCCAGCTAATGCACCAATAGCAGTGAGAAGCTGTAGACACATGGCCTAGTAAAATGAAGAAGTGAAAGTCAACATCAGGGTTATGACATATTACAGAAGTTTATGAGATGATAATACCAGCTGAAATCTTACAGGTCCTGCCAGACAATATTTTTAGATTTGGCCCTGTGATCACACAGCATTTTAACATTCAGCTGGACAGACGTGTGTACCTTTCTTTTGGTGCAGCCTGATTGGACGAGAATAGCGAAGTCTCCAATCTCATGTGGAACCTCATGTAGAAGGATGGTGATGGTGGTCACGGCACCAACTGCTGGGTTGACCAGGAATGACGCTCCAATTGCGAGACCATCTGTAAAATTGTGCGTAAAATCTGCGGCCAGGTTCAGATATCCAGACACTTTAATATCTGCAGAGAGAGAGAGAGAGAAAGAGAGAGTTGTGCATGAAAGTAAAACAACACAAATCACATGTTCGTCATCTGTACTTCCTCATACCAGAAGTCTTTTCTGTCTTCTTATTAGAGCGAACCTTTGTGCCCGTCTTCTCATCTGTCTTCATCTCTTTTCCATCACTGTCTTTTGCTTTTGAAGGAGCTGAAAAAATAAAACCATTATTTATTATTAAACAACCTTAAACCCCAAATTTGAAGTGGATACTGTAACATTAAAGTTACTTAATTGAAAGGATCTTGTTTTATTGTACGTGATGAAAGAATGGTTGTCAAAACATGTTAATTATTATGTTAATATGTTTTTATTGCGCTACTTAACTGTATTTTTTTAATTATAAAGGCTTAAATCAAAACAAACCAACTGCAGTTTGATTGATGTTTTTTGGAATGCACACTGTATTGAAATACGTGATGAGTTATCTCGTTTTGGAACCAAGCTCTTTATATGTATAAA
The DNA here is from genome assembly GCF_027580225.2 of Misgurnus anguillicaudatus. Lineage (NCBI taxonomy): Eukaryota > Metazoa > Chordata > Actinopteri > Cypriniformes > Cobitidae > Misgurnus > Misgurnus anguillicaudatus. Next base: position 4,741,401 of record NC_073356.2, on the reverse strand, counting down.
CATGCAGTCAGAACAAATGTTTCTCTATAGAAATTAGGCATGGGCCGGTATGAGATTCTGGTGGTATGATAACCGTAAGCAAAAATACAACGGTGTTGCGGTATTGCCATTGTAACACTAAAATGTGTTATTTTCAAATGTTGCGTATAAAAACAAACTTTTCAACTATACACAATACATTTTATTTTTAAGCAACATACAATGTTTATGCCAGTTAAAAGTAAAGCCTTTAAATTAAAATATTCTTTCAAAAATATGTATTAAAATGTAAACATGAATTCAATTTAGAGGTGCACCGAAATTTCGGCCGAAAATGGCATTATCGGTTTCGGGCCGAAATAAAAATTCCAGCCGAAAATGTAAACCGAAAATTAATGTCAACCGCGCCACTCCCATCTGTGCGCTAGCGCTTGGGTTTCACTCACGGTGATCAGTCGTCTCCCACCCCTCCCACTCACGGTCGAACTGTTTGCACGCGTCTGCAAAGATTAAGCATGTCTTGATGTGTAAACTTTAGAGAGAGTCGCGCTAATGTGTACAGTAAATTTAAGTGGTTTTGAAACCTTGACTCTTTAAAACCTCATTATACCTTGAAACCGGTAACTGGCCCATGCCTAATAGAAATCAGATGTGACATCTGCAGCTCTTTGTCCCCTTTCTTCCTAAATGTGTTACTGTACTATAAGAGAACAACAAAAAGACCAGCAGTGCGCGCTTTATTGATTTTAAATGCATGCAATAGGTTTATTATGGATTGCTTAAGACGTGACATGCAGTCTTTTTTGTGCAATGCTACTTAAACTACAGCAAAGGGCAAGTTATGAATTTAAAGTTTAGATAGCTGCATAGAGAGAGAGAGAGAGAGAGAGAGAGAGAGCCAGAGAAAGAGAGAGAGCACACACTTAGGGCCTGTTTACATTAGAGCATTTGCGTTTTAAAATGGCATTTTAAATGAAAACGATCCTCGTTTATACTGGCATTTTAAAAAGTAATCTTTATTGACACTATACTAGACCATAAACGCATGAAACATGACCAATCACGTAACTGGGCATGCGCAAAAAAGTGTAAAGTAACTTATTACTCTAATAATAGCTTACCTTTGCGCATTTATGCAGCCTAGGGGTGTGCGATATTGACAAAAATTCATACCTGGATCCTTTGCCGTCAACTATAACAGACACTATTTTTGAACCTATAAAAATGTTTGGGAAAGTCTTATATTGTTCTAGCTTCCCCCTACAACATATTTATATGATTTATAGGTTAATGTTGATGTTATAAACCAAACAGAAAGGTCTTTATGATTTAAAAAGGAAGCATTCATTTGAACAGTACTAAACAGTAGCAAACTTGAAGCAAAAATAAATTTCAGCAAATGCAAACTTCAATCAAACATAATAAGAGGTGAAGCTTTAGCCTACCAGAAATGCTTATTGCTTTAATGTAGGGAGTTCCTCTTCAGCCATTTCACGCTGTTATATTTATAATAGTTCAGTGCGTGTGTGTGTTCCCTCACACGCGTTCTCTGACAAAAAAGCATGGCCGGCTAAAGTATTAAAAATTAATATGACATTCATTTTTAAAAGTGTGCGAGGTCCGTGCACATCCTCCGCTAGCAATACAGAAATAGCAAAAAGCCCAATCGGCTAAACGAGCATTAAATATTAATATGACGTTGATTTTATTGCTTTATTAATTATATTCACAAAATGTATCGACAAAACATCGATTAAAATTAAGATACAAATTAAATGAAACGAAATTCATTTTAAAGTAGCAAACAAAACTTAAATTAAACTCAAAAATAATGTCTGACCCATTACAATTCTCCCTTCATATTGGCCTTTATAACGCCCTTTATGGCGTTTAAAATTACAGTCTATCTTTCGTAATAAGGTAACTAAATTTAACATAAACAACATTCAATATTCAAACTCAACAATACTCAAACATAAATATAAAACAGACATTGTCTATAAGGATACGTGTTAAAACAATCTGATACAGCGTTTATAATAGCTGGTTGGTAGACGTTTACTATTTTTGGCAAAACCTCAGTTGCAAACCTCCATTTACCTGAATAAAAATAATTTGTACTTTGAAAATGATGCGCTGTCACGTTAACATCAACTGTTCGTTTACATAAGCCATCTACGTTCATTTACACTGCAGCGCAACGTCTGAGTTCTCAAACTAAAACAGGGTCTGCAGCGTTTGCGAACGAATCCGTTTATGAGGGTCGAAAACGGTGGCGTAGTGTAAATAAAAGGCGTAAACGTAGCAAAAGTAACGCATTTTAAAGGATAAACGCATTAATGTAAACATAGCCTTTGTAAAGGTCTGCAGATGGGTAATATTTGTCCCTGCAGCCTGTATAAGTATAGTGTCTTTGTAGCTATGGAAGCACTTTGTTGTTATTAATATTATTTTCTAAACTATTATGGTGTTTGCTGGTTTTCTATTGTACAGGGTCAATCCAGTGACATCCATGTGGCCAGTTCATCCAAATGTGTGACCTTACGCTGTGGATGGCAGCTTTTGGCATCACAAATACATGATCGTACTGCTCAAGCAGTTAATAGCATTCCTGAGAAGCTTCACACAAATGGACCCTGGTACAAGGAAAAAACACAACTAAATACACAACCTCAACATTTGAAGTGAATCTAAAAAGTGCATCAAGAACAGTTTTATGAAAAGGTATTATTAAGGCTGTGTATCGGCAAGAATCAAATGATGCGATATGATTCACGATACATGTGTTCCTGTGCAATGCAACAATACATTGTGATGCTGTCAGGTGAGGTGATATATTGGGATATTTCCTATTTTTGGAATATAATATAGGATATAACTTTAGAAAAGCGGTCATTAACAACGCACAAACCTATGCTAGTACTTTCTGTCACTGACTTAGTTCAGAGACAAGAAGAGTGCTATCTAGTGGTCGGATGTAAACTCTAGGGCTGTGACGGTTGTCATAACCATCGCAACACCGTGGTGGTGAAGTGCGACCCGCGATGGTGTGCATGTCACAAACTATGAAAAAGTACAATCTCACCTAGCGAGATGTCTTCAGGTTTATGTGAACGCAAATGGCCAGCGGACTCTTTAATGTGCTATTTGCAAGAGGAGGCAACTGATATCAGTGATGACACACTGACTTGGTGCGGAACAATGATGTAAGATATAATAAAGAATAAAGTATCAATGTGCGCTACAAGTACACCATCAGAACACATTTTCAGCTTGGCTGGAAACATTATAGCCCCAATAAGGTTCCCTACTTGAACCTTCTGTTGTTTCAAGGATGGAAGTGCTACAATAAACACACACATAGACGCTGATCCTGTGGGTGCTACGGGGCTCGATTCAAGCACCCACTGAAATGGCAAAGCACATATGCTCAATTGCTTCACATTTCATGTCTGAAACCACATGGAAATTGTGACCGCACCACTTTCCTCCTTTTCAAAGCACTTCAGAGAAGTGCTGGAGGTATTATATTACAAGTAACGTGCATTATGTAATAATATTACGTTTCTGAAGTAATGCATTACTTTATAAATGTACACATTAATATTGGAGTTATTTTTTTTAAAACATAATGCGAGTTAAAAAGTAACTTAAAAGTAACGCAAGTAATACTTTCCATAAAAAGTAACCAAGTAACGCAACTAGTTAATATTTTTGGGGAGAAACTTAATATTGTAATGCATTACTTTTAAAAGTAACTTTCCCTAACACAGCTACAGAGCGTTTGCGGTTGCTAAGTAACCTAAACACTGCTTGATGTAGTGACGAGCACTCACTGGCAGAAAAAGAAATCGGTGCCTATGAACACGCACATTTGTTGAAAAATTAATATTTGATCCTTGTTTACATTTTTCAAAATATAGTATGCATTATATATAAGCTTATATGCATCAAAACACGTGCATGCCCACACACATTCTATAACCACCGTGATGGATTGGTGCATTATCACAAATCACAGCCCTAGTAAACAAAACAAATGCCATTAATTATTTATATATATATATATATATATATATATATATATATATATATATATATATATATATATATATATATATATATATATATATGTAAGCAATAAGGTACGAGAGGCTGTGCTGTATCGTGAATAAGTAACGGCTGAAGGGCGTTGTTAGGCACGACGCGAAGCGGAGTGCCTGCAACCCCTTCAGCCGTTACTTATTCACGATACAGCACTTGCCTCGAGTACCTTATTGCTTTTATAAAACGGTTACCACACAATATTAAAGTAAAAAAAATATTAGTGCAACTTTCATGAAGTTAAATTAATAAAAGCATTCCTTCCGCTAGAAAAAATAGTCCCTGACTGCGAAAAACAACATGAAAGTTCAAATAAAAACAACAAACTGTTCTCAGACTTTGTCTCATTATATGTTTATGTGTTGCTAAGGGTGTTGCTAAGGGCGCAGTGATATTAAATAGAACCGTTGGGTGAAGCGGTCATATCAGTGTTTTATTGCGAATAAAGCACACCTATTGACCAATCAGAATCAAGGATTGGAACTAACCGTTTTATAAATACACTTCAAAAAATATGTGATATCGCAATTATTATTATTGAACCGATATTGTGGAAAAAATACTGCGACGCTCACATGTATAGATATTTACTTGGACCTCTAGTTTTGATCAACTTTAAATGTTGACTAGTGTAGTCTATTTATCATACTTACCATGAGAGTGAGAGTGAGAATGTCCTCCCTTCAAAAGACGAACAAATTTCTCAACCACGAGAAATGCAACAATGCCGCCCAGTACCCACAAACCCACAGACATCATGTGACCATGGGCAGCACCTGTGACACACAAAAAGGATGCTTGGACACTACAAACAAATGCTTGTTATTACTGCACTCAGATGCTCTTAAACCAACAAAATAGCGACAATATTTTAGGACGGCTTATCACCTACCATGGGAATGACCATGTGACTCCCCGCTGTCTTGTGAGTGACCATGTGACTCCTCGTCACCGTGTGATTCGCCGTGGTGAGAGTGAGGTTCTGTGGTGGGAAAACCAAAAAATAAAAAAGTATGAAAATAAGAAGATAAGATGATGAGAATGGAAGAAGTCATTTTACGGCACGTTGTAGAGCTGAGGATATTCAGTCATCATTAAGTTCTTATTACTGATGTTCAGTTTTGTCAAGACGATTCTCATTAAAAAGCGAGTCCCCCAACAGTTGGACTTTTTATGTACTGTAAAATCAGATGTTAGCCATAAACTTAGCAAAAGTATTCGGATTCATTATGAACTGACATTTTAATAGCTTAAACATAGGCCTGTCGCATACATATATACATCATTGGAAAGATTGAATACCTTGGAAAGTACATTGACCAAATATTTTAGAATTGTATCTGTACTTGGAGGGTTTTGCAGCTAAAGACAGTCAAATTTGTTAAATACTTATGAAAATAATTACGTTTTAAATGGTGGACGGTATTATCACATTGTTAAATTGCATTACAAAAACAGGTTGAAAAGTCAAGCTAAAAGTTCTCACTGTACTCACTGTTAAATATTGTTCTTAACATACAGAGCCAAATGCATGTAACTTCATGGCTTGATATTATAATTGGTCATTATTTACTGACACATCACTTAATTTTAAATATTGTTTCCAGACAGCAAGCAGTAGGATAGCTAATATAGCATAACAGACATCAAAAAACAGCACTGTGCAGCAAGATTGTATTGCTTTCCATCTTTAACTCAACATCAAAATAATTGTCCTGTCACACTGCCGTTATTAACTACACAACATACTATTAGTGGATTACTGTATTTTAATTGTTACATTACAAGAAGCAAACTTTAAATTAAAAATGATAATCATTTATGTTATTTGGGCATCTTAGTTGGGGGATAAATAGTTGGTGTTTTGATAAAAATCATCAATTTAATCGCATAATGAAATATAATGACTAATATACAGTATAACTCCGCCTCACATGAGCACTCTGCACAGTTGCGAGAGTCCGTGCCTCCATGACAAAATAAAAGTTTCATTATTATCAAGTGTTATTTTTCAAATTATTCACCTCGCTTTCCGAGTCGTTGATACACGGTTTGTTGTAATTATACCCAAGCAGCACACAAATGGCACTTTTCCCATTGTCACCTCAGCTTAGACCTGCGGCGTACTTTCAGCAAAGATGCTTATATTATGAAGATTTCAACATTCCATTGAAAACCCGCAGACTTCCCTGAAGAGGGTCTTTGCTTTCAGAATCCTAATCGTATTTGCATTTTCTGTATCGTACCCTTTCAGATCCACTGCGGATGCCATTTTGTTGCATTAGCAGCCAGCCTCGTCTCGCATGATATTAAAAATCCCAGGTGTGTGTCTGTCATCGAGCATCATTGTGATCATGGCTAGTTTAACTTCTGTGTGCTTGTTTCATTTTTTTCACCGGCTGTATGTGCTTTGAGCAGGTGCCGCACACACATGCTTGCTTTTTGAACAATCGTTACGTTTTAATGATTTAATTCTTAGAAGATCGGTTAATTGTCGATTAATTAATCGAAGATCAGTTAATTGTCAACATCCCTAATTTTAAGTGATCAGGTCAATGTGACAGGACATCAAGACTCACCTAGAGCATGAGGGATGAGATGAAGGAAGGCATCACCCAGCAAACCTCCAGATGCAAAACTCAAGAGCACTTTAAGGAGGTTCTGGTGCTGGTCGGTGTTGGATTCCACTGGGATGAGGAAGAGGATGAGGAAGGGTGCTGCACTGATCAACAAAGTCGCTCCAACTGCCTGCATCCAGTTCAGAGGAGAGTTAAAGAGAAACCAAATAAAAAGAGAGCCGATAGAGCCCCTATTTCAGAAAGGAACAAACAGAACCCCCCTGATCCCAGAAATCTACCAAACACTTGCTAAGTGTCTTGTCTTCTGTGTAGGGATGTGGATAAACATTGATGCTGGCTTACTATTGTGATTATTTTTTCATGATACTGTATTAATAATGCAGCCTCTAGTTTTAATATATTTTGGTGCAGCGTTCCTCAATAGACGGCCTGTGGGCCACACCTGGTCGGCTAGCCACAAATATCATTGTCAAGAATTGCAACTAGGGCTCTCACGATAATGAAATTTGGCTGACGGTTAATTGACTAATAAATTGTGACGTTATGACGATGCTTGTTCATGAAATAATTTTCACACGTTGTGATTATTTTAATTAAATATTTTGCAAGGTTTACCTAGCAGTTAATATTAATAAACATAACACATATTTAAAAGAAATTATTTAATGAACATATCTTTCAAAAGCTCAAAATTCTTCATAAGAAATTAACACAACAAAGTGTCTGGAAAATAACTAAAAATAAAAATGCTATCAAAATAAACTGACTATACTGTACCAGAACAGGCCTTAAATAGTAGCCAAATACGTCTGTAGTGGCTGCAAAAAAATAAATTCCTTACAGATCCTTAAGAATAGCATCCTTTCACTTCCCTAAATTTGGAATTGCTGTTTTGGAAATGTATATTTTTATATGCTTATCAAAGTTTTGCAGCATTTCTTTAAATGCAGTTTTTTTCCTACTGTATTGAATGGGTTTGCAGTGTTTCCCAATCCTGGTCCTCGAGGCCCCCCTCCCAGAAAGTTTTAGATGTCTCCTTATTTAACACACCTGATTTAACTTATCAGGTTGTTAGGGAGACATGTTTACCATTTTGGAAGGAGGCTGATAAGTTGAATCAGGTGTTTTAAATAAGGAGACATCTAAGGCTCTGTTTACACGTACATGGTTATTTTTAAAAACTGAGAGATTTACCTTCGTTTGTGCCCCTCGTTTACACGCAAACAGAGAACTCGCCTCTGAAACCAGCCAGAGTAAACTGAGACAAACGGATGTTTAAGCAGGCAACGTCACAGAGTAAGCTCTTACCTACGTCAAAAGTGCGACCTATGTTTACATGTGATTGCTACTCTGAACGCTTCCAAGATCACATTTATGCTCGTGCAAACTCGTTTCGTGTGTTTGTATTTGCAAATACAGCTGCTCCATTATATCGAGGAGCAGAGACGAGTGCTCAGAGGTCAGCAATTTTACGCGTGTTTGACTTAATGCGGCGCTACAAGAACCGACAGACGGATGATGTCAAAGTGCCGCGAGAGCGATTCGAAATTAGACCTCCACGTGTGATTCCTCAACTCGCTCTCGCGGCACTTCGACGTCATCGATCACCTACTGCAACAACTCCTCCCTCCAACATGAAGAACCAGTTTGCGTCACCCCCAGCGCTGCTGGCGATTGGCTTACATGGGCTTGAGCTTCTCTTGACAGCATATATGCACGGGTACGTGTAAATGAACACTTTTCTGAAAACTGACATGTGTGCACAATATAATTTTTGAAACCGGAGAGGTTAAAATGTCCGTTTATGAAAATAGCCGCCCACGTGTAAACATAGCCTAATACTTTCTGGGAGGGGGACCTCGAGGACCAGGATTGGGAAGCATTGAGTTAAGGAGCGCCATCTGATACATTTTCGATAATACAGGCTCTGCAGCTCACCCTTGTGTTTTTTAGAGAGAGATGTGCAATCATTGTGGTGATCTGAAATCATCACAATGAAGTCAAACAATCGCAATGAGATGATTATTTAATCATTGTGACAACCATAATTGCAAAAGGAGAAATATAGCCCGAACATCACATGCATTAAGCTGTCCCTCCAGTTTTGTGATTCCACATCATAAAATTAACAAAATGTAGCATTTTTATTTGCAATACTGCATAATTTGACATTTCATTACTAATAATTGTAAGAATAAAAAAGGTCTTACAGAAAATATAAAAATGACCTAATATTATGTCATGATAGGGATTAGACAACTTGGTGAACATTATTTGCTCATTTTTGCACATATGTGCCAAAAGAGAAATGTTAAGAACATTCACAAATTAAGGGTAGAAAATAGGGCTGCACAATAAATCGCATGAGATTGTCACACGCATCTCGTCGGTAAAGCCGTTTCCTTGATTAGTAATAAATCACCATCAGAGCGGCATTTACTACACAGCCATAGTTCAATGACAAGTCGGGAAATATTGCATTCATAATCGCAGATGAATCGCCTGCGATTATGAATGCAAGATCGCCTAGCTTTTCAGTGTACTACGGCTCTGTGTAATAAATGCCACTCCTTCTGGAAGCAGCTGATGGTGATTTATTACTATTCAAAGAACCAGCTTTACTGATGAGATGCGCACGACAATCGCATGCGATTTTTTTTACTTGCATATCTCCTAGGCACGTGTGGAGTCAATGCAAAGGCACGAATGGCGCGGAACGTGCAAATTGAGCATTGCCATTGGAAACGCGCGAGTTGAAAAATCTGAACTTTGGCTGCACAAGGCAGCAGGCTGAGTAGAGGAGACACAATCACAGCAGTGATGATTTAGAGCTATATTACGTGACTCCGAGAGCAATATTGCTTTTATACAACAGTTCGACAGCACAAGTTTAAAAAGAAAACTAGACAACTCGAGTGTCATTAAAAGCCTCTTTGGTGAGGAACTACTTTCTTCCGCCATGGACTTGAAGCTGAGAATGACAGGTAACACTTTCAGCCCTTTGTTTTCAATGTCAGAACTCAATATATGTAACAGCTGTATCTCAATGTTGCCGTTTCTGGGTCAGTGTAGTTTTAAAATTAGTTATGAGATAATATATATGTATAACATTCAAATGTGCAATCAATTAGTAAAGATAGCGCCCATTCAAAAATTTGCTTAGAAAAATATCGGACTTGTGAGTTCCAGGCGCGACCAGCCTCAGTGTTCGCTTACCCGCTGACCACAGCCTGATCTCGGATAATTTATAATTTAGCATCCGTGTCTGATGGTCAAAATGAGATTTGTTGTCAATAGATCTAACCAACAGTCTTGGGCTCATGAATCTATTACTTGTTTCTTTTATTTATATAAAATCTCTCATTTGTTATTATCGTTTTGGCAGAGGTAAAAATATAATTGCTATAACTTAAATATACAAAATAGATTTTCCTTTTTTACTGTACGTTGTTCTTGTCAGTGTTACATAAAACAGAATAATATTTTTTTTATTGTACTTACCCGGTTTTTAAAAAATTGTCAGAGAGATAATGTTTCTGCGTGATGCTTATGGTTCGTCTTGCGTTTTAATACTCATTTTACCAGAAAATAAGTCATCAATTTACATTATAAACGACTCAAACTCATAGTGATTTTAGATTGATAAGGACTTCCTACTGATCACAGAGCTGTAGTACACGCACAAGCTGTGCATGAAACAAAGAATCTGAGCCTTGCGATTCAGAATCGATTTCAGGCAGGTCTTTTGAATAGGGAACGCGATGTATCGTCACAGCCCTAGTCCTTACCAGTGCTTACTTGAGATTGTTATTAAACTGCACAGTATGCGCTGCAAACGCAACCGGTGTAAAACCACAATGGCCACACGCAGCAAACGCTCTCTGCAGACGCGCTGCTCAGTGCTCAAGCTTGCGATGTGAAACCGCCGTTTGAATAAACTAGACACCGATTAGCTACTTGCTCTACGTTTCTTTAAAATTAACAGCAAGACAACTAGCAGTGAATGTGCTTTCAGGAGAGTTAGTAGATTAGCCATGGGAGGATTTTAACTTGAAAAGCGGAGTGTACCGACGCCTTTCCGCGGTAAAAACAACATTCCTTCTCATGGTAATTCATGTTTATTTGATGCTATAAATTAACTAGAAGCAAGAGATGATTTGAAAGGTGAGACTTTGTTTAATATGTTTAATCTCAAAAATAACCGACAGTAAACCTGGTCTGTCCTGTTTGTCAGCGCATTGTCAGTGTCTGCTCCGCTCTGTATTTTTCACTGCGTGAGAACGTAAGGGGGCGTGTAACACAGACTGTTAACAATTGTTTTTAATTAGTATTTAAAAATTCTTTATGATAAAAAATGTTTTTAAAAATATTTTAATAACACGGTTTTGGCGGTTATAGAGTTCTAATGACGGTGTTCAACTATAACCATCGGTCTCACGGTTATATAATGACGTCACACCTCTACCCTAAACACAACATTTCATGGGATTTAGGCATATTAAATCTGAACATTCATCTACAAGCAGCTTTTACCTGCATCCAGAGTTCGACCATGTTGCGTTTTCCTCCCTCTGCTTCTCTTTTCACTCGCTCTGCACCGTGTTCGTGGCCATGGCCGTGTTCGTGGCCATGGCCGTGTTCGTGGCCATGGCCGTGTTCGTGGCCGTGTTCGTGGCCATGGCCGTGTTCGTGGCCATGGCCGTGTTCGTGGCCATGGCCGTGTTCGTGGCCATGGCCGTGTTCGTGGCCATGGCCGTGTTCGTGGCCATGGCCGTGTTCGTGGCCATGGTGCTCCTCTTCGGCAAAAGGCAAATTAGCTTCAGCGCTCCATTTGCTCGCTCCGTGGTGCATCTTTACCCCACCGTGCGAGTGTCCGTGGCAACCACCTTCACCGTGGGCGTGTCCATGATGATGGTGACCATGTCCATGTTCATGGGAGTAAACATATGCTTGCTGGCCCACGAAGATCATAGCAATGACCAAACTCTGTAACCAAAGTGTGCGAAAGGACCACATTCCACCTACTGAAAAAAGAAAACACAAAATAATCAAACATAAACAACATAAATATACTAGGAATCTCATTTCATAATGAACATTTTTCATTTTACCTCCGGTTTTAAGGTTGCTGACAAATTATTTATATAATATATTTCTTGATGCATCAATTTTGGTGGAACGTCGCTAGAATCAAACGCCAGAGGGCGCACTCATGCACAAACTCCATATGCCCCGCAGACGAAGAACCATTACACAGGCAGCTCCAGGAAATGTGTAAGCATATTTAATTATATCGCTGTTCTTCAAACATTTACAGACATTTTTTTATGATAATAAAGAATATTGGATTATGATTATATTTGATGAGTGTTGCTTTTTCAAATGCATGTTATAAACGACTCAAACTAACAGTGATTTCAGATTGATCAGGACTTATTTAAGCAATAGTTAGTAGATGAAATAGTTTTAATATCGTCATTGCGATTCAAAATCTATAGCAGGCAGGTATTATAGTGTGTATCGCGAAATATCGTCACGCCCCTGATTTACATTCATACATGTGTCACACGACTTTATCCAAAGTGATTTTACAGTAACTTACAGTCGAGCTTTACATTGATCAGTAAGTTATGTGTTATGATAATCAAACCCCTGATCTTAGCGTTACTAACAAAATGCTCTACTAACTGAGCTAACAGTTACATAAAATGCTATTGAAATCACACAAGCTCCTTCAGTGAGCCTCTGTAGCTCCGACGTTTATAATAAAACACATTTGGTAAAGCAGTGCCATTCAAACACTACAGTAAAAAAAGATCATTACATCTAAACCACAAACTTATCCCATGTACAGCTGAATACACGCCATACGTGCACTACATCACACTTACCAATCTGATAACGTTATATGTACCAAAACAAATGTTAAATATTGCTTTTTATCAGTCGTCGATGCCGTAAAGATCTGTAGATCCTGCTCACACTCAAACCTACGTGGCGTTTAGTCAACGCACTGAAATCCCGCGAGAAATCAGACCGGTACGTTAAAAATGGACCTAGCGATGAAATCACGCGATATTACAATAACGCTTCCGGCCGGACGCATTGTAAAATAAAAGTATTATTATCAACTCGATGAGAAAAGCAAAACAAATATAACAACGACAGAGACATAGACAGAAATAAAACAACAAAAAGGATAGGAGGAATGAAATACAAATTAGTGTTTGACAAGTTTTGAGAATGACAAAAATCACTGCAAACATTTATTACTTTAAAAGCGTCACTCTCCTTAGGCAATTTAATCAGTGTAATAAATTGCTGATATTTTTAAGACACTAAAATTAAGGTTTCAAGTTTAATAATTTAATCTGTGCATGAAATTTATTGACCAATATAACTAGATTCATTATTTAAAATGTCCTTTTTAGAAAAACCAAAGCCCAGAACTACATATTTCTAATAAAATTTACATTCATTGTATTTTTAATCCTAATACATCTCTCAGTTTTTTTCTCCAAAGCATTTTAGCAAATAGAAATTTTCTGGAATATTTGTTCATTCTTTTTTGATTATTAAGAAATTATGTGGAAACATCATTGCAGTTTTCAGCAGAAGTAACCTGCATTTATCACAGACTGTACTGCAATAATAATAAGGGACTGATCAGTGTAATACTGTACCATGTGCACCATCACAAGTTTAACTACAGTACTAGAGAAGAAAAAATATATTTCACATAGTAACCTGTATGTTTAAGAAAAGTATAAAGCCTGTGCACATAAGTGATATTTACAGCATCTGTAAATCCAAAGCAATTGCACTTAATTAAGAATAGAAATACATTTAAGATATAAATGCTGCTATTACTAAAATTGTTAAATTACTTAAGGATAAAACAGCTGACTATAATAAAATAATAATTACTTTATACTATTTAACAGTAAACAGGGCTCAACATAAAGGACTGCCGGGTGGCCCGGGGCAAGCGTGAGAGACGTTCGGGCCAGTTAAAAGTATTGTCACTTGCCTGATCGGGCCAGTGCTTCACCCCCACCTTCAATATAGTTTCATCAATGTATATTACTTAACATCTTGGAAGCAGACATTTACTTGGGTAAAACACGACGAAAGAAACAATGCAATATTTTGCACAATTTGCTGTCAGTTTAAAACAGAAAAATTGGGAGCTTTTTTCGTTGGAACGTGTCTGTTGTATATGTATACAATTATATTTGACTTTTGAATTATTATTTTTAAATATGTGACACTGACATTTTTTATTGGGGCCAGTAAAAATGTTGGCAGGGCAAGTAAAAACCTGAACGGGCCAGTATAAAAAATTATTTGCATTGAGCCCTGGTAAATAATAATAATAATTTATATATTAAAATAAGGTTAAAGTCGCAGTAAAACAAATTAAAAACTGTTATTTATTTTGGAATATTGTAGTAATTCTTCACTTATTTTTGAGCTTTATAATTTTTTTTTTAATTCATGTGCCCTCATAATCTTGAACACAAAAACACAACTCACCTCCCCTGTGTGTGTGTGTGTGTGTATGTGTGTGTGTGCCTGTCTGTTTCTGTCTGTCTGTCCTGTCTCTCTCTCTCTCTCTCTCTCTCTCTCTCTCTCTCTCTGTATGTCTCTCTGTGCCTGTCTGTCTATGTGTCTGTCTGGGTCAAGAGATTCAAAGATCATTGAAATTGAGTGTATTTATGTCAATGACTGAGTTTAAACTGTACCTCAACCAAACATTCCAAACTGTCTGCACTTGTTCTTAATTTTGTTTTATTGTTGAGATTATTGTTCGATGTATTTAAGTTGTTTTTATGTTGTCTATTGTGTGCTGCTACCTTGGCCAGGGCTCACTTGTAAATGAGATATCAATCTCAATGTGATTTTCTTCCCTGGTTAAATAAAGGTATAATACAACCCCAAAACAGAAAAAGTTGGGACACAGTACAGTAGAAATTGTGAGTAAAAAAGGAATGGAATAATTTACAAATCTCATAAACTTATATTTTATTCACAGTAGTATATAACATATTAAATGTTGAAGGTGAGATGTTTTGAGGTGTCATGCCAAATATTGGCTCATTTGTGATTTGATGAGAGCTACACATTCCAAAAAAAGTTGGGACAGGTAGCAATAAGAAGCCATAGAAGTTAAATGTACATACAAGGAACAGCTGGAAGAGGACCAATGTTTAGGAATAGGAATGTTGTCCCATTCTTGTCTAAAACAGGCTTCTAGTTGCTCAACTGTCTTAGGTCTTCTTTGTCGCATCTTCCTCTTTATGATGCACCAAATGTTTTCTATGGGTGAAAGATCTGGACTGCAGGCTGGCCATTTCAGTACTCAGATCCTTCTTCTACGCAGCCATGATGTTGTAATTGATGCAGTATGTGGTCTGGCATTGTCATGTTGGAAAATGCAAGGTCTTCCCTGAAAGAGACGACGTCTGAATGGGATCATATGTATCTAGAACTTGAATAAACCTTTCAGCATTGATGGTGCCTTTCCAGATGTGTAAGCTGCCCATGACACACGTACTCATGCAACCCCAAACCATCAGAGATGCAGGCTTCTGAACTGAGCGCTAATAACAACTTGGGTTGTCCTTGTCCTCTTTAGTCCGTATGAAATGGCGTCCTAGTTTTCTAAAAAGAACTTCAAATTTTGATTCTTTGGACCACAGAACAGTTTTCCACTTTACCAAAGTCCATTTTAAATTAGCGTTGCCCAGGGAAAACGCCTGTGCTTATGGATCATTTTTAGATATGGCTTCTTTTTTGACATACAGAGTTTTATCTGGCAACAGCGAATGACACGGTGGATTGTGTTCACTGACAATGTTTTCTGGAAGTATTCCTGAGTCCATGTTGTGATTTCCATTACAGTAGCATTCCTGTATGTGATGCAGTGCTGTCAAAGAGCCCGAAGATCACGGGCATCCGGTATGGTTTTCCGGTCTTGACCCTTACGCACAGAGATTGTTCCAGATTCTCTGAATCTTTGGATGATATTATGCACCGTAGATGATGATAACTTCAATCTCATTGCAATTTTTATCGGAGAAACTCAGAAAACTATTTTTCGCTGCAGCGTTGGGGGAATTGGTGATTCTCTGCCCATCTTGACCTCTGAGAGACATTGCCACTCTGAGAGGCTCTTTTATACCCAATCATGTTGCCAATTGACCTAATAAGTTGCAAATTGGTCTTTCAGCTGTTCCTTGTATGTGCATTTGAGTTTTCTGGCCTCTTGTTGCTGCCTGTCCCAACTTTTTTTGGAATGTGTGGCTCTCATGGAGTCCGGGATGGGCCAGTGTTTGGCATGACATTTCAAGGTGTCTTACTTTCAACATTTGATGTGTTGTCTATGTTCTACTGTGAATAAGGTGTAGGTTTGTGAGATTTGTGGATTGGTCCATTCCTTTTTTGCTCGCGGTTTCTACTGTGTCCCAACTTTTTCTGTTTTGGGGTTGTAATAAAATAATAAAAACTTTCAAAATTGCTCTATTGGCATGACTGTAAATAATACAATATTGCCAAAGCATATAAACATAAAAGTAAACAATAATAAAACATCTGTATAATAGAAGAAAATATGATCAATTATTAAATTCAATAATTATTCAATTAAATTATAACATGACTTAAGCTCAAATTAACAGCGTAATACATTAGAACATGTTTGAACATTTGAAATGACTGTTTGAATAAATACAAACACATACTGAAGGTCATTGTGTGGACAGTAGGGAAACACAGAGGTCAGACACGCACGCATGCACGCACACACGTTACGTTACATACATTAAACTGTCTCTAAGGCTGTGGCACATCCACACGTATCTAGCAGCCAGTGCTGTGTGTGTGTGTGTGTGTGTGTGTGTGTGTGTGTGTGTGTGTGTGTGTGTGTGTGTGTGTGTGTGTGTGTGTGTGTGTGTCTGTGTGTGTGTGAGTGTGTGTGTGTGAGTGTGTGCATGTGTATCTTTCTGTCTTTTTGTCTGTCTGTCTGTCTCTCTCTCTTTCTCTCTCTAATAAATTCAAATACACTTTATTGGCATGACTTACAGTACAGTATTGCCAAAGCATTAGTCATTAGACTTTTAAGAAAACATTCATACATAGTAAAACAAATCAGTGAGTAAACAACAATGCAAAAACAAATAAACAAACAATTAAGTAAATAAATAAAAAAATAAATCTGTTTTCTTTTATTCACTGCCTCTCTCTCTCTATGTTTTTGGGAGGCTGTTATATATTTAGCTCCTACTGTTATCAAACTGTTATCTGAATTTGGTAGTGTGATAAAATTTGGTTCTATTTTCTGAAATGTGGGTCCTTTTTCTATAGCCAAACAGTGATCACTTAGTCTGTATTTACTTACAGTTTTTCTCAGTCGCGTTGGTACATTTCTTAGATCAGAATTGAAATTCTCAAAACTACCTGTTCAATTCTCACATCATTGTGTCACTTGTGCACATCAAAAAGCAGAACAAGTTGCAAATGCTTTAGTACATCCATGAAAATGATTCTGTACAATTCTCTGCTATTTCCTGCATTATCGATTGCTTATGTCATGTTCATCAAAATATATTATAATGGGTCTCTGTTGAATAGCCTCACCCCCTACAACACTTAGTCACAAGTTCATAGCATAAGTCTTTACATGCAAAATGGTTGAAAAAGTTATCATAATATGTCAAGCATATTTCTATACTTTCTATATTTCCATTAGATTTTTTTCTAAATCTGTTCTGAATTGGTAAATTGCTCCCAGGTGAATCTTGACTTTCTCTAACGAAGGTGCTTCTCATGAAGCATTAACTAGCTGGTATATATATAGCCAACAGAATGTTACAATGTTTGAGAATGGAAGGACAAGGAATTGGACAGGGTCAACAGCCAGAGAGAAGAGGAAGAAGAGGAGTGAGGCTGCGTGGTGGAGGAGTTGGAAGGGAAAACCGAGGAAGAGGCTGAGGACATATGCGCGTTCCTGATGAGATAAGAGCCACACTCATAGACCACGTTCTCAGTCATGGGCTTACAATGGCCAAGGCTGGTCAAGGGTTCAGCCAAATTAGTCCTCAATTATTCAGACTTTTTGTCGACAGAATAGGTATGTAATCTAACAATATGCATTGTACACTGTACTTTCATTACTAATTTTTTTCCCCACTGCAAGACAAATTCACAGGGGTGGCAGAGGGCCCTCTTTTCACACGTGAACAGGAGGAGGCCATTTGCACCATGGTAATAGAAAACAATGCAATAAGACTAAGGAAGATAAAAAGTGCCATTATAGAGGACAACAACATCTTTCAAAACATCCAAACAGTCAGGATCTCAACCATTGATAGGGTGCTTAAAAGACACCAAATGAATATGAAACAGATCTACACTGTTCCGTTTGAAAGAAATGGTAAAAGAGTGAAGGAGCTGCGTTACCAATATGTACAGGTAAAACATGTATGAGCATGCAGCAACTGTACCTCAGAGTAAACAGTACAACATTGTATAGTGATATACAGTACAGTAAGTGTGAACTTTACACATTGCATCTTCTTTTCAACAGCCATAACAAATATATGCTGTATACATTTGATGTAACTGTATCTTGCCCAAAATGAAAATGCACGTAATTCATAAAACTCATTTTATGTCTTCTGGATATAGCGTATAATGGAACTGGAAGCAAGTGAGCCACCGCACAACTTCATCTACATGGATGAAGCTGGCTTTAACCTAACGAAACGCAGAAGGGGTGGTCGAAATATCATCGGCCACAGAGCTACAGTTGATGTGCCAGGCCAACAGGGCGGGAACATAACCATGGGTTCTGCAATCTCTGAGAATGGCGCGCACACGCATATTCCCATTATTGGGCCATAGAATACAGAGCGTCTTGTCACCTTTTTAGACACTCTCTACAGGGATCTCATCCCTGAACAAGAGAGGGGTCAGATTGGAGATGACCTCCCAAAGTATGTGATCGTTTGGGACAATGTCAGTTTCCATCATTCCAACATAATCAGGCAATGGTTTGCTGCCCATGGCAGGATGCTGATGGAGTTCATCCCACCCTACTCTCCATTCCTTAACCCCATTGAGAATTTTTTCTCAGCATGGAGATGGAAAGTATACGTTCGTCAGCCACATACACAAATGACCATTCTGGTTGCCATGGATGCAGCATGTGACAACATCACAGTAGATGCCTGTAGAGGCTGGATAAGACACTTAAAAAGATTCTTTCCACGCTGCATTGCAAGAGAAGATGTTTGTTGTGATGTGGATGAGAATTTGTGGCCCAACAGACAGGATCGTCAAGAGGTGTAGGAAGATTGTAATTCCTTAATGTAATGTCAACAGCACCGCATGTACAGTTTGTCCTATGTTCACATTTCTTCTTTAGGTTTTTTGTGTGCTATTCAGTGCTGTCTTTTCATTTCTGTATCTCAATGACATGTTTTGTCAATAAATTACAGTACAAACAGTAAATTTGAATCTTGTCCATTCTCTTGCAATTACACTCACACATACACTAAGGTGTAACCTACAATTGACAATAATTGTCATCAAAACTTTAGCCATAGTTTACATCAGAACATCCCTCCAGAGTAAACTGTTATATCGACAACACGACTAGACAATTTGACTGTCTTATCCGTACACAATGTTCTGCTGGTGGTATTGAAGGGCTTGAGCTTGATATGAGCTTGGATCACTGCTTTTCAGGCGCCTGTAGAATTTCAGGGCTCTGTTCTGGATATTGGTCAGTAAGGGGTATTGGCCTAATTCAGCTCTGCAAGAGTTGTTTGAAGTGGATCTGTTCGCTTTTAGGATGCTCTTACAGATTTGAGTATGCAGAGTTTCAATTCATTATTTTCCTATTTAGAAAAGTCTTGATATTGATGATCATCCGCAATGATATACAAACCCGGTAAGCCCTCTAGTGCTTGCATGAGTTTCCTTTGGAAAACTTCCAGAGCTGGGCTTATGCCCATTGGCATCCTGAGCCAACGATACTGTCCGAATGGGGTTGCGAATGTCACCAGGTCAGGGCGGACCACTAACGTCGTGAGTAGGGTTGGGTATCGTTTGAATTTGAATGATTCCGATTCCAATTCCGATTCCTTGTTTCGATTCCGGTTCCTATCGATTCTCGATTCCGAGGCAGGGTCAAAAATGTTTAGTATATTTTAAATGAGCTAGCTAACCAATGGTCTTTCTGAAGGAAATAGTATGACCTTCTCCATCAATTTAAATTTGATAAACTTTTGACTTTTTATGAACTTTACTATTTCTCACATGGCTGTTTTCAACAATATAAATATAAAATCTATGAACTTGAATATAAATATTATAAATTATGAATATATTTTTACAGGGGTACACTTTCCTCAAGAGAGCTTTATTTTTGAAAACCTCATGAAAACACATTTACACATGAGTGTATGATGCTGCTGCAGGTACTTGAACATGTTACCGTGCTCCCATTGATGGGCTAACTAACATTCGCACTCTTAGCTCGTAAATTGTCTATGAAAAAATACATGGGCTAATTTGTTAGCTCAATGTTGGCTCAAGGCATTCTTTTCAGGGCTCGCAAAATCGCTAGCCCGACGTCCCGGGGCTATTGTGAATTCCTGTCGGGTTACCAAAATAATATTTATACTCCTACTATGTCTGACTTGGAAGTAACTTGTTCCTTCGAGTTCTCCCTCCACATGGCACTGGGATGACGTCTCTCCGCCTGTGGATTCGAGGTACCCACAGCTCGACACACAAGGCTCCTAGAGTCACAAGGAAATGACAAGGTGAGTATAGTCTTTTACCTCGGGCCGATAATACTCTTTACCAGTGCTGGATCGTTCTGTTCTGGGTTTACAGGGCTTACGGAGTAAGTATACTTTGGTTCGTTTCAGGTGATGTTCTTTATCGTCGCTGAAGCGTGCTGTTCTGGACTTACAGGGTTTACGAGGTAAGTATAGCTTTTAGCTAGGTTCTGGTGATATTCTTTATCTCGCTGGATCGGGCTGTTCTGGGCTTACGAGGTAAGTATAGCTTTTAGCTCTATTGCAGACAACGGGTTATATCATCATTGTATCTTGGCTCTAAGGTTTCAGGCCTGACAATGAAAACATGGACAGGGAAAACCATACGTCACCTTGGCTTCATTCAAGGGCGAGGGAGGGCGGTCTTTACCAATTTCCAACTGCTACTCGTTGGACCGAACACGGCCGATGTTGTCCCGGGAGAGGGGTTTAGATAGAGCCGCCACACTGAGTCCGTGCTGTCAGACTAACACGCCCGCTTCTCGTTCCTTCCGCGGGCCAGACAGACACCTAGATCTGAGGGGCGGACAGCTGAGCTCCCTCCACAGTACAGGACATGCACACAAACGGCTAAACTTGTTCGTAACGGTTTCACAACTCCCCTTTTACAGTATGGTTTTCCCCACAATACCTCACTCGATGTGCTCACTCGACTTCCTTCGGAATTGGACACAAGGGCTGGAGTTGTAGGTGGGTAGGTACAGAATGGTGGTCTTCCGTCACAGCAGCTCACGTAACGCCCACAGGGATTTGCTTGACCTAGAGGCGAGTACAGACAACAGGAGACACGGCACAGCACTGCAAGACTTCAGGTGTACACACGTCAAAAAGCACACTCACCCCCTGCAAAAAAAAAACACACTTTAGTGACTTGTAAGGCAAATACTCCCCACTAAGTCAAGGTCCGCCCTGAAGGAAGAGTTGGGGCACGGGCAGTGGTACTGGTGTTTCTAATACCCACACTGTGGTATGAGTTGCCCTTTAATCCTCCGGCTCGCCCACCCGCTTTGTTCTCCACGTTGGGGCCGCTAAACAATGAATAACACTCCAACACAAGTATTAGTCTCCATTTTCCGGTGTATCAATGAAAGTACGGAAGCTGTAAGTACAGCGGTTTTGCTAGTGTTTGTCTTCCCTCCTCCTTATCACTCTTTCTCCTCGGACAGTTCTCCAAATGCCCAACAATGCTGTAGCATTTCCACCCTGGGATCGTCTCTCTACACAGCCTTTAATACAACATACACACACTGGTAAGTATTCCACCCTTTAAGTTTCGCTTTCCTCAAACCTGCTTTGGTTATTGGTCTCCAAACGCTTCATCCGTTTAGCAAATCCTCTCGAATGCCTCTGCCTGTTTGCCTTGCTTCTGTAACAGCGCACACACACAGCCTCACCCGCAGTGTTTCCTTCCAAAACATCGACTACTTGCTGTATCTTACACGCTTCCTTTATACTCCTTCCAGCGTGTGAACTGCCGAGTCAGCGATCGCCACGTCATCGTACACACCTGCTATGCATTTACGCTTGATTTGGTTGCCCAGGGTTACCCAGAAGTGACGGGTGTTCACACAATTCGGTCCGGGCGGAACATTTCCTCATACTTTCGGTTCTGCCCTGGTAGTCACTCCGTGACACGAATGTGGTGAGGTAGCTGGACTCTTCATCCAGTTTGACATGCCATGTTTTGTCTGTATATTGTGTTTTCACTATACTATCAATCGTCAGAATGTTCTCATACTGCACTTTGATCAACTTCATGGCTTCGCTAGCTTTTCTTCCCAGTAGTGGGATCTTGTCCTCCTGGTCCACCACTTGAAACTCAAGTCTATATAGTTTATCATTTCACGGATTTCAGAGTTTGACTTTACATTTTCCAAGTGGTCGTAATCTGCTTTTTGACAAGTATTTTCTCTGTGTTATCCAATTGTATATTTGAGTTTAACAGTTGCACAGGGATAACATCAAAGATGCAGCAAAGTGGTTCTCCTTTCCACATTTCTTACACTTCTTTCCATAGGCTGGACATCTGTGTTTATTTTTCTCATGTATGTTGCCACAAAAGTTACAGTTAATCTCCTCCTTTTTGTCTCTCCTTGGATTTTTCTTCAATGCATGTATTTCTTCCACCGTTTTACCTTGTATTGTTTTGCTGTTCTCTTTTGACAGTTCAGTAGCTCTGCATATTTGCATGCACTTATCCAGCATTAAGTTTTCTTCCCTTAACAGTCTTTCCCTCTATACCCTTGTGTAAAAGGTCCCGTTCTTTCTGTGTTTTTAAAGCTTTAATTGTGTTTACAGTGTGCAAAATAACATGTGTTTGTTATATTAAAACACATTATTTTTTACACAATGTATTTGTCTCTATAGCGCTGTTTTGACCTTCCTTAAAACGGGCTGATGTCTTCCTTGTTCTATGAAGTCCCTCCTTCAGAAATACGTATCGAGTTCTGATTGTGTAGCTTGTTTTGTGTGTTGTGATTCGTTAGCAGCTTAATCTGCATTTAGACTAGCAGGGACTAGCAGTAGCAGAGCGATGCCATCTCATTGATTTCAATGGAAGCTGTGCGAAATCAGTACGCAGCAGCAGGGTCGAGAGAACAAATTTGGAGGTGGGAACATTTTGAGGATGCTTTCTCCGTCACATTTATGAGAGTGGTAGCTACTTGCTCTTTCTGGACTCTCAGGTCATTGGTTCCCATGTGGATAATAATGTGACTTGGGGTTGTTTATGTAACCCTGTCCATTTTCCCCAATAAAGTCCTGAAATGACCTTTAATGCAAACACCTAAAACTAGAGTAAAGTGCAATACCTAGTCCACCACTAGGTGGCAGTGCACAATGAAACATTCTTCTTCTGCTGATTCTGGCATTTGTTTTGCCTTGGAAAAAGACTGAAAAAAAAACGGGATCTAGAGCAGAAGTAAATTTTAAGATTTAAATTGATTTAGAGAACGAAATATATCCTCGAGGATGAACTACATTGAAAATTAGATGACACCTGTTGTAAACAATCATTTTGTGTTGATTAACTTGAAGCTAAAATAGTAAAGTGACTAAAAAGTTTACATTTCAACGTTACAGTGGATTAAAAATAGGGTGGCCATTCTTGCCAGTTCCGCCGGACACGTCCCGAACATGTTTTCGGGTTCGTTCTCCGGAAGTCGCGTTGCTCGACCGCATACATCATCGAGGTTCTCACATTTCAGTTAAAATACATTAGAAAATTAAGATTTATTTCTTTTAAGACATACAATCATTGAAGTTTCATTCTTACCTTGAAATGTAACGGTTGCTTTTCTGAAATTAAATCTGAAATATTAAACCTTGATGACGTTTGCGGTCGACCAACGCGACTTCCGGAGAATGAACCCGAAAACATGTTCGGGACGTGTCCGGCGGAACTGGCATGAATGGCCACCCTAATTAAAAAACTATCTACAGTAGCAGTGGATGTTACCCCACCCACAGGTACATTTTGTTGTATATTCTAATCTTGGTACAATGAAAAATGCATTTTGAAAGGAAATGATTTTGTTTTGAGTCAAGTATTTCAATTTTGAGTTACTATGCTATATTGTACTTTTGTTTGTAGAGATGAGGTACGGATAAAGCACTTCTGCCGAGTGCGAGTATTATACGAGTAATACGAGTTAATATCTGTGCTCGGATTAAATGAAAATCATCATTGGGTAGCTGATTGTCTTAGCGTTCTGTGATAGGCTAGTAGTAACAGCGCCCCTCCCCTACACACATACAGATGTATTGTGTTGCTGTGTCCCGCTCTGCTCGCTCACTCACACACAGAACAGCTCTCTGTCTCTCTCCCTCAGTCACTCGGGTTCGCAGTTCTTTTCCATTAACGTTTAGGGTTTCTTCAGCTTTTTACTTCGGGTTGTAACGTTAATAATACGTACTTACTAACCAGCAGAGTTCTGGTAAACGGAGGAGGGTCTAGCTGCGGCTTGGGTGTTCCCGTAATGACACAAGAACGCCCTTAGCGTTTCATCGACCAATCGCAAAGAGTTTGGCGAGCCCCGGTACAGTAGGTGGCGGTATATGGCGAGTGGATGCTGAAAATTCAAAGCCTTCCCAGCAGAAGGAAAAGGAGCAGCCTTCTGTCGCTGTCAGTCTGTGTGAAGTTTTGAATGGATTTGATTGGGACTGCAGACGAAAGACCACACTGTAAAAAATAATATGCCCCATCTACTCAATAAAATTGTGGCAACAGATTACAAGCAATATCATTAATTACATTCAACAAATCAAAATTGATTTAGATTTACTCTATAAACTCCTTAATATTTACATATTCAAAAAGCCAAACTGCAATTTGCAATTAAAATTTTTATTAAAATTTAAACAAAAATATTGTGTATACTAGACAAAGATCTAACACTATACAATAAAAATATTATGCCATATCTACTCAATAAAAGTGTGGCAACAGATTACAAGCAATATCATTAATTAAATTCAACAAATAAAAATTGTGTTAGAATCACTCCATAAACTCTTTAATAGTAACCCATTCAAAAAGGTAATCTGCAATTTGCAATTAGAAATTAATTTAAATTTAAACAAAATATTGGGTATACAGGACAAAGACCTAACACTATACAATAAATTCTATTCAATTATACTATTTAAATTTAACATCATCCATTAATATTTTTATTAGTAATGAGTATTATATCTGATTTCAGAATGACAGACAAAGATGAATCAATTCATATTTTATTGCAGTCAAAAGAACAGGAAAGCATCTAATTTTAATGGTGTATTTGTAACAGTGTACACTTCAAAAAGTATTTTACAGTCTTTAAAGAAAACCGTCCACATTTCCCGACGAAAGGTTCCATGTTTGTGTTCTGTTACATTGATTCACACCCAGAAAATCAGACAGCAGTTTAGACTTACTGTACTGTAATCAGTTCATAAACTTTGAAGAATCCAGCTCCAAGAAAAGTTTCTGAAACACCTGAAAAGATGCCTGGGATACTGGAGATTCAATGCATAGATCCAAGGATAAAGCATGCCCTGTGAACACCTTTAAGGCCTCAATAACAATTCCAGCATCCTTTGGGCTTCCACTCCTAGAAGATCCATTCTTTACAATTACAGCCATCACAAAAGCTGCTCAAGTCCCGCCTCTTTACCTTTATCCTGCAACATTAAACAGCAAATATGTCTTAAAACCTTTATAAATGTATACAGCTTTAATATTAAAATAATCCACACATTAAACTTGTATATTAAAATGTTTTAAAGAAAACTGGAAGATATGTGCAATGGAGTTCATCTGAGTTTGTGGCTTATTAGGTATGTTTGAAATGTGCAATAATATTGAAAACTGATAAAAAAAATTCTCATTGGAATTACAAATAATATCAAAAAATGTTTGAAAAGATATATAAAATATATATTTATAATTAGGGCAAATCTTTTCCCTACATTTTTTCTGTCACACGACAGTCACATATTTATTTGTTAACCAAGTTATACTCACATGTGTATATATACACACACATACACTATATACACAATATAATATGTACAATATATTTATTTAATAATATTCCTCACCTTTTGTTGTGAATAAAGTTGTCCCTCAGCAATGTTTCACGTTGCCTGCAGGAAGCTGCAGTACGTTACAGGCCTTCATGAACACACAATTTAGATAATAGGTCGCGAAATTAATAATATTAATACTGAATGTTCAATTTACATTATGAAAAAGACAACTTATACATTTAATATCTTACTCACCTTTTGTGGAATTAAATGAATAATGTTATATTTCCCCTCAGTAATGATACTGTACTCGCGGGAAAATTCAACACAGGGCGTCGCAATTGAGCACACAATTAATTTACAGCTAAGAATAGTTTTACATTACCAATTTATTCAAATACTTTGTGGATATAGTTAACACAAAACTAAATAAACCGAAAAAGACCGCAGTAAAGTCACATTTATTTTTATAACACGAACCAAGCGAGCGAGCGAGCGAGCAGAATTTGTCAAAATAGATACATACATGATACATATCTATGAGAGTTAATGATAAGAGAACCCACCCATTCAGAGGAACAGTATGATTGGTCAGTTTTTCTGTCACTCAAAATGAGTTGCATCTGGACCACCAATCGCAGCATGCGAATCGACGGATGCATCCTAGATATGCAACCTCCTGGGTCCTAAAGCTGAAGTTACGTACAAACCCAGTTCATATTAATCCTTATTGTAATTAATATTTACAAATTACAAACAAATTATACAAAGAAACACTGCTTATAGACTTATAAGACTAAAGATTGCCCGTTAAATTTACCCGAAATGAATTTTATCCACAGTTTAAACACTACATTGACGTCACAGCCAGCGGAGATTTTCAGCGACACTGGCCGAGGTGAGGCGACGTTGTCCGGTATATTTACGCGCGGAGCGCCCGCTGATTATCTGGAGCTCCCATCGCCACAAAACTCGAAGGAAATGTTTAAATAGGCGATATCTTTACCTACTGCAGATTCTTGTTTAAAAAACATACATTCTCGACTGAAATGCTTTCAAAACTTTGAATTTTGGCACAATAACAGAAATATTTCCTAAATCCGTCTGCTCAGCGCTCACGACCTGCAATACAACCCGGAATGGTTTTTGATTTAAAACAGCTTATTAACATTACGTTGGATTTATTCAGTATTCGCTACATGCGCAGATACACAATAAGAATAGCTAAATCCTTCACAAAAACAATACGTTGTTTTTATTCCAGTCATTTTTAAAGAATTTTAACACAAAAAAATAACAAACTACATGAAATTAATTTTATTAAATAAAGTTTACATATTCAATTTCATAAAATCTACAAGCCTGCAGAATGACTTTTTACAGTGCAGCGGTGATGTCACGGCTATTGCATGAAGAATCGTTTACCGGACGCGACGACGGCGCATGTTCGAAATTTATATAAAAATGTACGTGTACTAAGCGCATCTAAACTATGTACGTCGCCTTATAACACGCCTGATACATAGGTCGCCACTAAGCAAGTGCCATCCAAACGTCATCGCCAAATAACTGTGTGGTTTAAAGTGGTTAAAACAAGTTTTACTGTTATAGACCGAACTGATTGAACTTAATTTCCAACAACAAAAGGACACTAATGCAAGGTGGACAATAATCAGAGGGTGAGTGACCTACTGAATGTGCCGAATGTGAATAAAGTCCTGAACTTTTTTGTGCAGTTTAAGACATCAGAACTGGTTTGAAAGTTAGCAGATTTGCTAATATAGTTAAAGCCACTACATATTAGCTTCTGATAGTTTTTTGTGTGACCACAACTGTGTTGATCCTTTATTCTAGACTCTAGAGGAACATCAGTGTAAGTTTAACAAATCAGCTGTCTTTAGTATTAAAGTTCATTTTAAGATTATTTTTGTTTTTATTAATATAGACTAACCAAACTAATTTAACTCGGGCAGTTATTGTTCTACTAACTACTGTGGTAGATTTAGTCTGTAATCATTCAATGTGTTGTATTTATGTACTATACAGTCTTCCTCTTTGGCCCAGTTTACCATCACAAGAAAAATGTTAAAGTTTTTTCATGACCGGTGTACACCTTTCATGTGTTTCAAATACTTATCCTTAACAGTGATTGTTTTTTCTGTTTATTAATTCAGTGAGGTAGGGGATTTAACAGAGTGTTTACTAGTTCACCTGCCCATTTAGTCTTACTTAACTTTGCTTTCTGTCCTCAAAGGGAGTTGTGAACCTGAGGCCGAGGCTTGAGCCCAAATCCCCCGTAACAGAACTGCAGAGAGGAAGAAAAAATCAGTGGAGGAGATGGAAAGGAGCTAGGCTTGGAGGCACAGACTGGTGCTTTTATTATGTTCTTGATGATTGACAAGCCTAAATGATTAGGCTTCTCTAGAACCATACAAACAAACAACTGAGAAAAGAGGGGGAAAATCTTAACAATCAAAGGTTTGAATATTTAACCTCTTAAGACCCGAGCTTTGCTTTCATTTTTATTTCAGATTTCTATGCAAATTAGGAAGAACCAATTAATATAATATCCAAATATTTTTCTTTGAACTTGAAGCAGTGTAATTGTCCACATTTGTGTACAACATGTTCCAGTTACACAGAATTAATTATTATGGTGCAAACAACAAAAACATCTAGGTCAGAGGAGGTTAAAGGTCAGTTGAAGACATATGTCAACAACTTTATTTATTGAGATGATACTAAGTTATTTAAGTATATTCAGACAGTACACACTAACAGCAACATGAACATTAATTAACAGTAATAATATTATATATTATGATAGTGTTTCTTTCATGCACGTGTGTATGGATGCATACATTGGCTACAGTATGTGAGTCATTCTATGAAACGGGTGCCATTTGGGTCCGCAACATTTGATGAGATGCATAAAGCACAAAAATGTCCCAAAATGTTCTTACAAAGCTTAAAGTTATTCATTCAAGGGTTCTTGTTAACATGATATATGATAAAAACACTATTCTTAAAGAATAACATACTTTTTTAAATAATTTTGCATTAGTACATAGCCATTTTCACATGTCCGTGTTGACCAACATGACATTTGCATCCAAAATATCACCAAATAAGTTATGTATTTTTAAAAAAAATATATTGTTTTCATGATTATATTTGTGTCCCTTTTCACATAAGATACATTTTATTCAAAATAAACCTTATTTTTTTGTAAATATTTGATGATTTGTGTGCGTCCCTCAATTTGACTTACCACCCCGTCACACTAACTTGTTTTATCTATAAATAATGTACTGTTGCTTTAAATGACATCACAAAGCAGAAGTGACATCATTGGAGCCTTGTTGCCACCAAGAACAAAAACAGGCAAGTACTGACATTCCTCTACATTCTTTATTTGTTGATTTTTTTGTGTTAGACAGGCTCCGTCAAGCTCAAAGCAACCACCCCGTCACGCAAGATAGAGAGGGAAAACTAATTTCGATATTTTTTTTACATTATTAATGCAAATAAAATTATATTTCAGATAGAATGCATGTATGCTAGGTGAGGAACTTGACCACATGGAAGATCTGCGGCCATTTTGGGATGATATTTACCATCCCGTCACATACCACCCCGTCACAAGTTTTATTGTTACGTGGTGGTAAGGGATGTGACGGGGTGGTTCTGATATAGACTAATAAATTGTTTCTGTTAACTTAACATGGTTTGTTTATTCATTCACTCACTATGTCACTCAATCACTATGTCACTCAATCACTATGTCACTCAATCACTATGTCACTCACTCACTATGTCACTCACTCACTATGTCACTCACTCATTCACTCACTCACTCACTCACTCACTGTGCCACTCACTCACTCACTGTGTCACTCACTCACTCACTCACTCACTCACTCACTCACTCTCTGTGTCACTCACTCTCTGTGTCACTCACTCTCTGTGTCACTCACTCTCTGTGTCACTCACTCACTGTGTCACTCACTCACTGTGTCACTCACTCACTGTGTCACTCACTCATTCATTCACTCACTCATTCACTCACTGTGTCACTCACTCACTCACTCACTCACTCACTCACTCACTGTGTCACTCACTCACTCACTCACTCACTCACTCACTCACTCACTCACTCACTCACTCACTCACTGTAATGATGCTCTTATTTTAGTTTTTCACAGCATGACCAAAGTTTCCAATGTTAATGTTTCCCCTCCCCCAGTTTTATAAAGATTAAAACAAGCATACCATATATAGATACACACTTTGTCCATACCACCTTGTCACAGTGAACCTATCTGTGACATCAGTTACCACCCCGTCACGGGGTCATTTTGTTAAAAACTTATGTAATAGAAAATACATTTTAAATAAATTAATGTTGAATGATGTTCTTGTTGTGTGGACTATTCAAATAAATGTAAGTTTATTTGTATTTTTTAAGTGTATTCGTATGTTTTTGTACAAACAATGAGGCCATTGAAATGTCGAATTCATATTTCAAGATTAAAAAACGAATAATAATTATTTAAATTAAATTATAGACTTTCTATTGATGGTTTCCAAGAAAGGGACATTTTACTATTAGGAAAACATTAGATTTTATAAATATATTTCTTGTTTTACTACACAGATGGCATACATATTGTCCGTGACGGGGTGGTAAAAGAAAGACTTCTGTGGTGAAGCAAAAGATCAAATAGGCCAACTCAGGTTTGCAAAGAAATGTCATGCTCCCCTGTAAAACTATTTTTAGTATTTTCAAAATACAAAAATGCAGTAGTTTATTTTGATACATGTTGTGGCTGCTGTATTTTGTAGTTTATTTTGATACACTTGAATCTAAGGTATTTGGTATTCTATTTTAAAATACATTTTGATGTATCTTTGCCCAACTCTGATATTTATGTAATTGTAATTCACAAAACTGCATACTGTTTATAACTTATCATTGTAACAGGAGCTACAAAATTATTTGTATTTTGTGCAGTTGATTTCATTAAGGTTTTGACAATCTCATGTAGTTTAAGCTACGGCTACCTGCTGCTGCAACCCACATTTTGGAAAACATTGTAAAGCATACGGCTAAAAGGAGCAATGTCTACTAGTGCAGTGTATAATAAGTGTTGTGTATAATAGCTTCTGTATTAATAAAATGGTGTAATTATAAAATTGTTATGTTCTCCTGGTAGCTCATCATGCATGGTCTGGCTGTACAAGCAGGAAGCTGAGCAGATTTACTTCACGAACCAGTTAACTCTACAGCAGTTTAATCCATATAGCAGCTGATGAATTAAGTTTTTTTGTGAGTAAGGGTTGGGGTTTGTTGTGATGTTATTATTTTGCACCACAATGAACAACAAAATGTGTATTTTTTCTTTATTTCAGAAATTCCCAA
This sequence comes from Misgurnus anguillicaudatus, assembly GCF_027580225.2. NCBI lineage: Eukaryota > Metazoa > Chordata > Actinopteri > Cypriniformes > Cobitidae > Misgurnus > Misgurnus anguillicaudatus. Next base: position 4,709,956 of record NC_073356.2, on the reverse strand, counting down.
GAAAAAGTACAAATTATTTACATCAATGTCTATAAAAAAATCAAAAGTTAACAATGGCATGTTTAAGAAATATGTGTGTGTGTGTGTGTGTGTGTGTGTGTGTACCTGGTAATTATCACGTTGTGGGGACCAATTGTCCCCACAAAGATAGGAATACCAGTGTTTTTGTGACCTTGTGGGGACATTTTGATGTCCCCATGAGGAAAAAAGCTTATAAAACAAACAAAATGATGTTTCTTGAAAATGTGAAGTAGCAGAAAGTTTTCTGTGATGGTTGGGGTTAGGGAATGGGGCAGGTTAGGGGAATAAAATATACAGTTTGTATGGTATAAAATGCATTACGTCTATGGAATGTCCCCACAAAACATGGAAACCAGAATGTGTGTGTGTGTGTGTGTGTGTGTGTGTGTGTGTGTGTGTGTGTGTGTATACTAGATTGTAATTATTTAACTTACGTGTTGACTATAAAACATATTGACCACTATACTGTTGGTTTTAAACTATTAAAGATGATTGTGCAACATACAGCTATGTGAGTAATTTTGCAATGTTATTAATACATTTGCATTTTGCTGATTGTAGTTTGCAGTGGTACTTATAACGTTGTGTAGGCTATTATCCTAAATATTACAACACAGCCACAAACTTAACTGGGCACATACTGTATATTTGCCTTTGGGATTCTCTAGTAGGAAGGTTTTGTAGTTAAAATTCGTATATTCTAAACCTAAAATAAAGTCAATGCTATAAATACAAATAAGAACATTCATTCCAGCCTCCTGAATCAAACACAGAATATAACACGTTTAGCTTTTAAGACCTTTAGCTACACCTGGGGCCTATACCATGAAGGTAGCTGAACAAACTCGGGGTTACAGGATTGGTTTTGAGTTGACAAAACCAAACTGATGCAATCAGGCTTTAGTGGTCACATGAAGCGGCTTATCAACTTTCTCTGTCAACTCAGGCTTTGATCTTTAGGCTATGATTACTCCACCTGCGCGTGCACATAAAAGAGTGACGTCAGCACCGAACAACCAATCGGAATAGAAAATAGAGAGAGCACGTACGAGCAGTGTATTTTTTAGCGGAGGAGCATGAGCTAATTATACAAAATTATGAAGATTATAAAAATGTATTTCAAGAGTGAAATAATACTGCCTCTGCTCTTTTTAATATAACATGTACTGTTCTGGGGCCGGTTGCACCAGCTGTGCGTAAGTTACAGCGTAGCCTAGTTACGACGTAAATGGGCACTAAGTTACAACTTACGCACTACTAAATGTTTTTAAGTTGCACCATTAAACTTAGTTTAAACGTAACAATACGTTGTAACTAAATATTTACGGAAGCCTCTGTCCATGAATAGCGGTTGGAATAAGATGTCAGCCAGAGTAGATTATATCGATGAGCTCATAATTGATCATGATGAGCCGCAATTTCGTCAACGAGTCTTACGAGACAGACATCATCCTTTGGATATTTATGATGATGTCGACATATATGCTCGTTTGCGCTTTAAAAGAGAAGGAATAATGCGGATAACAGACTTGATAGCGTCTGATATTCAGCACGACACAGAGAGAAACGGCACTCTGTCCCCAAGCCTTCAAGTGTGTGTCGCCTTACGTTTTTTTGCAACAGGATCAATGCAAAATGTAATAGGCGATTGCATTCAGATTCATAAATCTACAGTTTGTAGAGTGATCCGCAGGGTGTCTCTAGCCTTGTGTCGTAACATGAATATGTCACGGTCCTGTCAGACATCTGTGCTAGATGTAGGTCTGAGTGCATCTGACAGGACCGTGGCAGTATTATGTTCTGTGTGGGGGCATGTGGAATCACATTGTGTGTGTGGCTTCCACATGTTTCCGGTGTCTTGTTGCTGTCGTGATCTTGCCAGACCTTAGTATAGGTTCAGGTCTATGTTCTGAGGGCAAGGTCAGGGCAGCATTGTGTTTACGTGGGAACACGTGTGTTTCACATCATATCTGTGTGACACGTGTTCCCAGTGTTTTGTGGCTGTCATGGTCTTGCCTGACTTTGGTTATTATCCAGAGGGCAAGACCAGGGCAGCATTGTGTTTATGTGGGAATACGTGTTGTTTCACATCATGTATGTGTGACACGTGTTCCCAGTGTCTTGTCACTTTTACCTTACTCCCTTATGTACTCGTGTCTTAAGTGATTAATTATGTTCACCTGTTCCCCATTGATGTGGTGTCTTTATAATGCCCTTGTGTTCTCTGTGTGGTGTGCGTGCGTTTGTTGAAGTTTAGTGTTCCATGTTTCTGAAATGCTTTATTGTTCCAGTTATTCCCGTGTTTGTGTTCCATCACAGTGTTTTCAGTTATCTTCTGTTTTACCCCCTCGTGGGTGTTTCTGTTATTCCTTTTTGTAAATAAATCATAGTTATATTTTTATACATCTTTTATGGGTTCGTCTTTTACTTTTCACAATCCGGTGTTAAACCGTACGTGACATAACGCACGCACCCAACAGAACCCAGCGAAGATGTTTGCCGGTAGCCGCCTGGCGATACGGGGAAGGGGTTCACGTCCCGCATACGAGTCGGGTTACGAATTCTATGACCCACTCGTATGCAGACCCGAGGTACGCCAGGCGGCGACCAACCGGACCTGCTGGATCCCGCCAGACTCAGGCCAGCTTGAGGGGCATTAGGACCGGGGCTATCCGGCTGGAGAGGTCGACTCCCGTCTCCCCGGTGCTGGAGATTACTCCCGGGGCCAGTCTCGGTCCTGCACTCCCTGCGTCGAGACGGAGGAGGAAGAGTACGAAGAGGGCCTCGGAATCGGCGCAGCCGGAGACTCGTCGCCCGCCGGCGCAGCCGGAGACACGTCGCCCGCCGGCGCAGCCGGAGACACGTCGCCCGCCGGCGCAGCCGGAGACACGTCGCCCGCCGGCGCAGCCGGAGACACGTCGCCCGCCGGCGCAGCCGGAGACACGTCGCCCGCCGGCGCAGCCGGAGACACGTCACCCGCCGGCGCAGCCGGGGACACGTCCGGCACAGCCGGAGACACGTCACCCACCGGCGCAGCCGGGATCACGTCCGGCGCAGCCGGAGACACGTCACCCGCCGGCACAGCCCGAGACACGTCACCAGGCGGCTTTTCAGCCGCGGGACTTTAAGTCTCATAACTTTGGACATTTTGTTCCCCCTGTTTTTGCCCCACCTCCCCTTCATCATATATTGTTTTTGTTAAATCACCCTAATCCCTTTGTCACATATGTTTGTTTACCTTTGTTGTTTGTAGTAATGTTGTCGTGGTTGTCTTCTGTTGTGCAGTCTTTCGTTCCTCGTGTTTAATGTTTTTGTTTGTTCTTGTTGTGACGTCTTGTATCCGTCTTTTAAGAGGGGGGTACTGTCACGGTCCTGTCAGACATCTGTGCTAGATGTAGGTCTGAGTGCATCTGACAGGACCGTGGCAGTATTATGTTCTGTGTGGGGGCATGTGGAATCACATTGTGTGTGTGGCTTCCACATGTTTCCGGTGTCTTGTTGCTGTCGTGATCTTGCCAGACCTTAGTATAGGTTCAGGTCTATGTTCTGAGGGCAAGGTCAGGGCAGCATTGTGTTTACATGGGAACACGTGTGTTTCACATCATATCTGTGTGACACGTGTTCCCAGTGTTTTGTGGCTGTCATGGTCTTGCCTGACTTTGGTTATTATCCAGAGGGCAAGACCAGGGCAGCATTGTGTTTATGTGGGAATACGTGTTGTTTCACATCATGTATGTGTGACACGTGTTCCCAGTGTCTTGTCACTTTTACCTTACTCCCTTATGTACTCGTGTCTTAAGTGATTAATTATGTTCACCTGTTCCCCATTGATGTGGTGTCTTTATAATGCCCTTGTGTTCTCTGTGTGGTGTGCGTGCGTTTGTTGAAGTTTAGTGTTCCATGTTTCTGAAATGCTTTATTGTTCCAGTTATTCCCGTGTTTGTGTTCCATCACAGTGTTTTCAGTTATCTTCTGTTTTACCCCCTCGTGGGTGTTTCTGTTATTCCTTTTTGTAAATAAATCATAGTTATATTTTTATACATCTTTGCGTTTGGGTTCGTCTTTTACTTTTCACAATCCGGTGTTAAACCGTACGTGACAGAATAACTACGTGTGTATGCCAAGAATAAACGCACAAAATACGAACAGGCAAAAATTCCATGCCATTGCCGGTTTTCCTGACGTACTTGGCTGTATTGATGGGACACAAATCAGGAGAAAAGCACCCACAGTAGATGAGAATGCGTTTGTGAATAGGAAAGGCTTCCATTCCCTAAACACCCAAGTCATCTGTGACCCGAATTTATGTTTTTTAAACTGTGTTGCGAGATGGCCAGGTTCAAAGCACGACAGTTTCATCCTAAGAAGATCAAACATCTTTGATAAATTTGATTCTGGGGAGTATCGTGGCATTCTGCTGGGTGATTCTGCCTACCCACTTAAAAAGTGGTTGATGACACCATACTTAAACCCTTCCACACAGGCAGAGGAAAATTTCAATTCTGCACATACCAAAACACGGGTAACAGTGGAAAGAAGTATAGGTGTATTAAAAAGGAGGTGGTCATGTCTTCACAGGGGTATGTGACAGCAGATTTAAATTTGTTTGATTATTTTATCAGTTTAGACTGGGTTATATTTCAGACAAAGTACAAGTTTTGAAAACACTACAAATGTGCTTGTTAGGAATTGCAATGGAGCCAGAGAGAGCAGCAAAGGTGATAGGAGCATGCATTGTATTGCATAATTTGGCCATGCTGTGGAAAATGCCAATTGATGATCTGGGAGGTGAATAGATTAAGGAGGTCCCACAGACAATTTCAAGACCCAGCAGTGCAAGAGGGTGTAACTGCTAGGCGTTTCATCACACAGAATAATTTCACTTATATTACACTAAAACACACACATGTTCTTTTTATTTTTAAGTCCATACACAAATTATTTACAATAAGTAATCCTTTTTTAAACTGTATTTTTTTCATAGATTATTTTAAATTAATTCAACTGTAACTTCCATTCATTGAAAATATTTCTTCTTTTTAAATTTATTTAATGGTGTCTGCACACACATATTCAATAGCAGTATACGTTGTATTAAGGTACAAGAATAATAAATATTAAAACATAAATGTTGTGGTGCAAACAAGTTATTAAATATACTAATAATGAACAGTATCTTGTAGGTCTCAGGAATTAACCATTAGCTTTAAACAATTGGCAATGAAATTATCAAAATGACTACATTTCAACGATGTTGAAGGAGTAGCCAAGAGGCTTTAACTCCTCTTGTAATTTTATTATTTCTAGGTTTAGTTTCACATTTTCGAGTTCTAGCTTTTTTCGTTCACTTTTTATTTTTAAGATCTCCTGTTCTACTTTCGCACATTCAAGTTTGATTAGCTTACAACGGCTATAGTTTATGTCTTCATCCTGCTCGTTTGTACGTTTCCTTTTCCTTGTATTGTCGACTAGCGGTTCTTTGTCTTGTGTGCTCTCTGGACGGTCTGTACGAAGCACAGGCAGATCTCCCGCTGATGCTGGCGCAACCAAGTTTCTGTTGCGAGTTGGCTGTCGCAGGTTGGCTGACCTGACGCAACACCTGCCGATGAATAAACAAGAACTTTACAGAACTTTACAGAATTTGTAACTTTACAGAATTGTGTCCTAATTCACTTTGCAATAAAGTATGAATAATAATAATAATAATAATAATAATAAATAATAATGCTATTATTTATATATTATTTATAATTTATAATGCTAATATAAATAACAGTCTTTTTCCCGTTAGGTGGCTTTTATATTTGCTCATATGACTTGCACAATATGTATTTTTAGGAGACGTTTTAAGCATAAAACAATAAGAAACTATGAATACTTTGAGCAATGTCGTCTGTGGCTTCAGTTCCACTTTCAACTCCAGTGATTCCGCAGACGGTGGGTGAGTTGTCGCCAATTATTTCCAGGATAACGGTTGAATATGGGCTAGGCTCAGGTCTCGGACCACCTCCAGTGGGCACATGTTTTGTGCGAGGAAAATCCTCGATTGTTTGTGTCTTAAGATCGCTCCACTTCTTCCTTACTTCCTTTATCTCCCTCTGCTCACAGCCATTTGCATTAATTTTGTTTGTTATGTCCTGCCAGATCTCACCTTTTTTTCAGTTTGTGACAGACGAGTTTAATTTGCTTTCAAGGACTGTTTTGTTGTCTTTGTATCCATCAATTAAAATAAGTATTTCTTCATGACTGAAATTTTTCTTCCTGTTTCTTTTCTCTTCCATGTGTGGGATATATATATTCAATTAAAAGTGTAATTTGAAGTTTGATAATGTGTGCTTTAACGTCTATTTTAACGTTCAGTTTAGGCCAGTAAAGAATGAGTTTAAAATTACGCGCTGTTCAGACTATTTCCTGTTTACCTATTAGAAGGCTTGTGATTGGGTTAAGAAAACTAGACGTCATTTTATGCGACAACGCATTACTTTACGGAGAGCTTACGGCCTACTAGCTACGTTCTGCCTTAAGAACAAAGGGTGCAACCGAATAAAGTACAGAGTTAGTTATAAACTAGCTAGTAGTTACTAAGCCTCTAGTTTGGACTTTACGTTCCAGTTTAAGGAAGAACTTACGAACGACTGGTGCAACCCTACCCTGGATCATTCATTAATCTTTAATATTTGCTATTGATTTAATACTAATACATAGTAGCTTTCTTTAAAAAATACAGTTAATGATGGACAGTTAAATTCAGTTAATTGCATCAATCAAATGTAGAACAACACAGAAGGAGCTTGAAGCAGCATTGATTTTGTGATCCTCTGTAGAAAGCATTGTCTGTAAGTTTGTGATTAATTTTTATTCAGTTTGTTAAATTTACCATTTATAAAGCTAAGTAATGTGGAATTTCAGCTATTTTAGAACTATATACAATGAATTCATGTTAGTGTTATGTTTTTGGAGATAACTAAGTAGTTCTATTGAATTTACATCTCCTTTCTGTAGTTTCACTCTGTTTTTCGACATATTAATCGTGGTGTGGAATAAAGCAGCATTCTCCCACAAGCTTATGTGTTGGAAAGAGTTTATCTGTCTGTCTAACTTTGGGAAGAGTGACGCCATTGTGAGGGCAGAACATGTACATTAACATGTACTTCATTGTATAATTTATTTAGGTACCCAAAGTGAAACATGCTTTTTAATTTGTTAATAATCTTACAGGGAATTTTATAAAAGCCCTCTTTTAAAGACATATTCAGGAAATGTCCGTGGAACACTATGAAGCTGTTAATGTAGGCTTTCTTACAGTGCGAGGACCACCTTGTGCATGGTTCGACAAACCGTGTTTTCCCCACCGACCGCATACAAGTATGTACCACTTGCAAAAAAGCGCAATGCAATACACATCATTTACGTTACAGTAAGGGCACAGATTTAACGTGATACATTTCTTATGTGAGGCAAGAAGTTTGCAAAGATAAGAGATTCCTTAAGTGGAAAATCTAGATATTTCATACAAATGACTGAGCAAGGGAAAACTAAAAACTCTCTCTACGAAGTGCTCTTCTAACAATTTGCGCGGAGACCCCTGAGACTTCTTTCTGCTTTGGATGTTTAAGATTAAGACCCTCACCCTCCTTTTCTTTTTAAATGTGGTATCAACACGGAAATAGTGATTGTTGAATATGCCTTAATGTTTGTATTTTAATATGTTCAATAAAAAAATACAAATAAATAAAATTTGCGCCGAGACGCTAGTAGTTACGTCACCCATATATTTCTTTGTTAGCAGCTGATTGGTCAAACTGCAGTCTCAGATCTCGAATCCAGAACATAACCTGCCCTGGGGCAGGTTAGCCGTGCAGCGTAAGATACCATGGCGACGAACACTGATTAAAGCCGCGCTACTTTCATGGTACCTAAAACCTAGGGTTGGCGCAAACTAATCTTAAACTTACTGTACCTGGCTATCCACTTAAACCGGCTTCATGGTATAGGCCCCTGCTGAGGTTTGTACGATCACACAAACACTTCTAAAAAGATCTGACAGCATCTGCAACGTTACTTTTAAGTTAAGTGTCCATGGTGGCGACGCGCTTAACCACAACGTTGGTGTCACGCGTCCGTGGAGGCGACGTATCCTTATCTCGTGTAAAAGTACACGACTGTCACCTTTGCTTGGTAACCCAGCTAACACACGACGTACTAGTTACGTAATTTATTGGTCATTTTTGGTAATTTCACAACTTAGCAGCTGGCAACGTAACTGTTACGTCCTAGGGAGGTAATTTCATTACCATTACAGTACCAAAACACCACGTCAACATTACGGACTCCTTACGTTGCAAGATAACCAAGTACATCCCAGTTACGTAATAAATTCTTACTATTTTGGTAATTTCATAACTTACTGGCAATGTAACTGTTACGTCCCATGGAGGCAATTTCATTACCTTTACAATTATATAAACATTAATTTCCTTTTCTATTTAGGTTAGCTTATTAAAGAGTTTCAGTCTCAAAGTTTCCCTTAAATAAGTCAAAATAGATTAAATACACACAAACTGACATTTACATGGGAAACATGAAACAGCACGCGCTTCCCGCCCAGCTGAACTTGACCAAAACGGCGTGACAGGAGTCAGTACCGGTCGTTTATCTGAACTGAGAGACCCGTTTAAATTTAACAAGAACTTATTTTAGTTGCTTAAGAGTTATAAACAACAATTTAATATAAGTATTAAGGCTCAAAGAATCTAGCCCGACAGTATAAAACGTGTTTCCATGCACTGGCAGGATGTTCATCTGACAGGAAATTTCGTTTTTTTCAGGTAAGACACTACTTCACAAATTCAACAAATAAAACGATATTTATGAAAACTAATTTGAAAAATAATTTGAATAAGAAATCATTTGTATTGCGTGTAGTGTTGAACGCGGCCGTCCGCGTGTAGCCGCGGGGAGTATACTTGAAAAGCTGCACGGACACGTGCGCACGCGAGCCAGACGCGGAAAAAAGGTATACCCCGGCCTTTACCCTGGCAACCGGAACATGAAGAGGACCGCAGCTCTCTCTCTCCGTCTGACAAAACTACGCCTGCACAATTGAGATATGACATTTTAAATTATATGGAAAATCCATTTTAACATATGTTTATTTAAATGTTTGTAATGTAATGTTCATGTTCAATAAAATTAAGTTTTCCATCTCGGAGTCTGTCATTCATATGTTATGGTAAGTCTTTTAGTTATGGGCAAATAAGAACAAGTTAAATTAGTTGTAGCCTACTGCAGATGTCCGCTCAAAGAATATTAAATAAAAGATTTAAATTACTAACTGGTTACCAACATAAAACTTTCAAGCCATTACGTTGTCACGACGTGCCCACGACAGGCAGATTACGTTGCGAAGTTACGTGCAGGCGACGAATCCAGGAATTTCACTTTTCCGATCGCCACGACGTAACTCGGTTCGTCGCCACAACGTAAGTTTGGTCATCATATTACGTCGATGTTACGTAACAGTTACGTATTTATGTTAGCTGGGAATCCATGTCATTATCCACGAGCGAATGTTGTTATATTAATCCGGATAACCGGATGTTGACAGTTCAGCAAGGCGGCGAAGAAGAACGGGGCGTGTCTGTCTGCGAAAATGGGAACCCCCAGCAGTACGAGAACGCCCATTTGTGGCCGCAGTTCGTTCAGACGTGAATGCGACTCGCATTGCGTCTCTGCCTGTTGGAGAATTTTTTTTCTTTTTTAAACCTTCAGCTGTCTCTAACCAGTAACCACTGAGTGTCTGACACGTTTTTGCTGTATTTCATAAAAATTTAAGGTATTGCTAGTGTTATAAATATTACAAATTAATTATTAAGCTACACATACATACACACACACACTCACCTGGTGTGGAAATAAAAAATAAAATATAGCTGCAAGCAGCGATGGCGGGCCCTCGCACGTTATTTTACCGCTATACGATGCCTCCGAGAAAACGATGCACGGTGAGCAAGTGCATCAAGTGGGTAAATATCAGTGGGCTATTTCATGTTGTTATTGACCCATTTGGGAACTGTAGGTAAAAGAAACCCCACATTTTAGACAAACGGGGGCGCTGGTGAGCCACTTAAGAGACACGCCTATGTCTGACCTTTTTGTGCACACTTAACAGTCGACAACTCTGATGTGTGTGCCAAGTTTTAGGTTAATCTAAGCACGCCAAGAGCCTTAAACATGCCTGAAATTAAAGTAAAATTTGACGCGTTGCCATGGGAACAGCTTTGGAGATATCAAAAATCCCTTCGCAATTTATCATCTACTATGCCTCGGCATCATGTTGTCCACTTTTGGTGTCAATCGCATGAAAATCCTAGAAGGAGTATTTAAAAGAACATTGGATGGAACTGTCAAAAAAATCCACCTTTGTGACTGACACACTTCCTGGCACCTGGTGGTGGCGCTATACCCGAGACTCACAATAGGCACATCGATGCGTTCGGAATCTTCAGACGAACAAACGTCCTGCGTATCATTACAATAAGACATTTTTTGCCTTAGATATTAGACACTTCCTGTTTCTCTGATTTCGCCATGACTTTGTCGCTTCGCCATGGCAGAACCGTTCGAGATATCAAAAATCCCTTCGCAATTTAGCAAGTACAATGTCTTGACATCATGTTCACCGCGTTTGGTGTCAATCGCATAAATCCCCTAGGAGGAGTATTTAAAAGTTCATCACATGCGTTTTTGAAACAATCAAAAATGGCCGACTTCCTGTTGGGCGGAGCTAATAGGTTTAAGGGCGAAAGTTGTTCGAGTCGATGAGTTCTATATGTGTACCAACTCTCGTACATGTGTGTACATTTTTGCCCGATCTGTGCCCCAATGTTTGTTTTTGAATTACAGGGGGCGCTACAGAGCTCCCTTGCCACGCCCGTGGTCCGGCCTTTGCCCGGACCTGATGGCCGATGACTCTGATGTCTGTGCAAAATTTCAAGAGTTTTTGAGTATGTTAAGGCCCCCAAATTGCCCCGAAACGTAAAAAAAAAAAAAATAAAAAAAAAATAATAATAATAATAAAAATAATAATCCGAGCAAAAACAATAGGGCTTCGCACCTTTCGGTGCAGGCCATTCTGGCCTGCTCCTCGGTGCTCGGGCCCTAAAAAGAACCAAAAAAATAAAATAACACTGATCATAAAAAAAATTTAAAGTTAAAAACAAAGTTATGTTGTTCATTACATTTACTTCATAATTGCATACTGCAGCACTGCATTGTTTTGATTTCATTGTTGCAAAACTTGTTCTGTAATATAGTTTGTTTGCTATTGTGATCAAAACCATTGATCTGAAGCTCAATCATGATGCTGTCCTGTAAATATTTTTCTAATCCGCAATAAATATAACAATTTCTGATCAACCCATATATTAATTGCATGCTTAAAGTAACATACCGGGTTAAAGGCCCACCCATTTCAAGTCAAACCCCGCCTACTTCAGGGTTATGCCACACCCACGCCAAGTACAGATACAGATAATTAATATGGTTAACAGATGCAGATAATGCTGTACTCGCTCATCCCTATTTGTTTGTTCAATTCCATTTTATTGATTTTAATTTTTAAGTTGTATTATTGAGCATATGGACTTTTAAATGATGAACGGATGGAAAAATGGAAATTTACACATTTTTTGTGTGTAGACTGTTTTTTAGGCTTCTTCTGGTCCTGGATCTCTTGTGTTCTTTCCACCAAAGCTGGGTTCTTCTCTGTTCGCCCTGGTGCCTGGTTCCCTGGTCCACTGCCTCAATAACACTGCTGCAACGGTTCCATTGGGTGGTTTGATATGGATGCTAAGTATTGAAGGGGTGGATGAATAGTTAAAATATTTGAGTGCACTCAAGGGTAATTCATTTTTTGTTTAAATATTACTCTTTTGTTTTGTTTTTTGTTTCATGAGATCCCAAAAGTTGTGGCAGATTTGTGGTACTATGGTGTGTGTGAACTGAACTAAATATTGAATTTTGAATAAGAAAATAAGAAAAAATATTATAATAAGAACTACATCCAAACTTTAATCTATTGTCCTGTGCTTCTTTTGGGGTGGAATCTATGAGTCTTTTGGCCATATGATCAGCACATAACCAATCTACTCATCAAATCCAGATTAAGATAACTCCTACAATAGATTATTTTAGCCTGCCATAAGCAGATCTACCACTGTAGGGTTACATTTCTCACATAGGAGCTCCAGGACCTTCTCTGTGTTCGGACACCATATTTTTCTGACATTTTGTTTTGGGAACAGTTTCTTTTTATTAAGAAATTTTCCATTTGAGTCCATCAGAAGTACAATCTGAGGATGTGATTGATTGTTGGTGGTTGATGGACGAGGACTGCTGCTGATGTTTGTGTCAGTGCTGGATGAAGGAGGGCTGTTGATGTTTGAGGAGAAGACTGATCTTCTTCTGTCTGAGTCAGTTGCTCTTTCAGAACTGGAAGATGATTTCTGTAGCTCTTTCTGTCCTCTCTCAGCTCTTCTATCTCATGTCTTATTGTACAAAGTTGTTTGTTGTATTCTTCTCTTTGGTTTTTCAGTTCCAGAAGTTCCTCTTTTAACATGGCTATTTCTTTCCTGTAATCCTCTTGGTTCTCTGTTTGTTTGGTCTGCTGTATTCCTCCATGTACCTCCTCTTTCAGCTGCACCAGCTCCAGCTCCATCTCTCTGAACTGTTCCTTCATGTCTCTGATGATGTTGTGCAGGACAGAGATCTCCTCACTGTCCATCCTCCGACTGTTCATTGGTAGCTTGACAGGTGGATGTGTCTGCAGTCTGCTTCGGTGTTGTGTGATTGCTCTTGTTTTGTTGAGCATCTTCTTTTATCTGAGTGAAATCATTTTCAAAACAGTTTCAGATTCCTCTGAATCATGACCGTCCCGTTTTTTATATAGGTTGGCTGTTATCATGACAGAATCTGAATCATCATTCTCTTTAACCTGTAGTTTCCATCCATTACTGATGCCCTTTCTGATGATTGAGGGGTAATGATGTCTGATCGCTGAATGCCAGGCTTCTGGGTCTTCTGTATAAAAGATGATGTTGCTGACCTCTCCGCTCTTATACAGATCTGAGTACAGTGTTTCGGTGTTTTTTCTTCGGGAGTTTCTCTTTATGCCTTTTCTTTAAGGTCTTATTTGTAGCTGAAGGTGGATATTTGATGGGGATGGATTCTGGCATTCTTCAAATAATGTGACTGTTGCAACCCTATATCACGAAATTGCGTGACTATTTCACGCATGGACCAGCGTGACAATGTCACGCTTTGCCGCGTTTGAGCGTAAGCATGTCACGCTTTTCTGTTTGTGTCGCTGTCACGTATTGGTTACTCAACTTTTTTGTCCTATTTTCAAACCATTGTCGCTTCGGTTTAGGGTTAGATTTGGTGCTTGTGTTATATGTCACTTTAAGTATTTGTCACTTTAAGTATTGGTTTATAAAATAAAAAGATACAATACTTATTCTTTTATATTTTCTAAACTTTAACCAATTGTCACCTGACGTTGGGGTTAGAGTTTGTTTAGGTAAGGGTGTCATTTTATGTAAATCTGGCCCTAAGCCGAAGCGACGGTGGTGAGAGGTTAGGACGGAAGGGTTGAGTAACCAATACGTGACAGCGACACAAACAGAAAGCGTGTCATGCTCACGCTCAAACGCGGCAAAGCGTGACATTGTCACGCTGGTCCATGCGTGAAATAGTCACGCAATTTCGTGATACTGGGTTGGACTGTTGCTGGCAGTTAGGTGTTGTTTTTTGAATATGCAGAAATCCACTGGAGTTTAGCCTTTAAAATATATATTAATTTGTCCAAAAAGGCACTTTTAGGAGAAAATCTTTCCCCAAAATGAAACTTTGCTTGTAGATCTGTACTCGCACTACTTCCTTCTGGTTCTGTGAGTTTTATGGCCTTTTGTAGCTGCTCTCTGCCAGTTTTCTCGTAGTTTCTCTCAATTTTGTGAAAAACTGTTTAAAAGTCTTCCTTTAGGTATTATTAAAGCGTAACTAAACCCCTGGTCAGAGCCTGACTCCACCCACTGGCAATATTTGAAAAATGCAAGAAAAGTGGGCAGATCCCAACGGAGATAGAGGGGACGAACTAAGCTCGTACCAAGCATGTGGTGAGATCGTAACAAGGGCGTGGTGAGCTTGAACCTGCTTACGTCACGAGGTATTTTTTGGACCCAACATCCAATAGGAAAATTCATCTGCATTAGCCACCGTTCAACCTGAAGAGGGCAGCACTCATACTTTTTTACACCATATATTGTAGTATTGAAACACTTCATATCCAAATGTCAAAAAACTTACTAAAATCAATGAACAGCACTAATAAAGCATGATTCTTACAGATCATTAACTAAAAAAAGTTGGTTAAGGGTTTAGTTACTCTTTAAGTTGAAGCAAGTTTTGTTGTCTCACAATTTATAAAAAACTGAATGTCTGTCTTATCCTAAAACAACATTAAAAATGGAAAAAAAAAATCAGGAGCTCATTATGTTGCTGCTGCCTCAATGGAACTCTCTCTCTCTCTCTGATTTGAGTTTCAGTGGTGCTATAAGAACATAATTTGCTCTGTAATGGAAGGAGAATTATTTTTTTCTATTTTGTGGTCTCTTTGTGTTTTTAATTTTTTTGTTCTGAGGATCTAATCTGTGTCTGTCTGAAATTATTGTTTTGATAATAAAGGTTGTTGTTAAAAATCAAAATCTCTTTCTCTCTCTCTGTCTGTCTGTCTGTCTGGGAGAGTTTGCATCAAAAGCAAAAGAGATGGTAGTGTCAGTAGATGAGGCGTCTTTACAACTTGAACTCATTGACATTCACATTTGTTTTGGACACTTGTCAGCCAGGAGAAATTCTAAGGGGCCTTGCCATTTTTGTCCTCACAATGTTTGGCTCTACTTATACGTGCAAATCTTCCCTCACAAGCACCTGAACCACTGTATGCACATTGCTTTGACAACATAGACAACCGTTCGCAAATTTTTGAGATGGCTGTTGTTTAAAGAGGGTTACTGAAATAATTTACTTATGTTTCACATTTTGAACGTTTTTGTTTGGTGCACTTAAGTCACAGTTGCATTAGTTAAATTCCAAATGAGTGCGTTATGACTCTCTGATTCACCTATTTGAATGTTAAAAAGCCTACTTAGGCATCTTACAATGCACTGATTTTGTTATGCAGTTATACAATATTTAAATAGGTTTAGAAAAATGTGTTTAGTTGTTTCAAAATACAGGTTTGAATATAGAAAAACCCTATTGGGCATCTCAAAATGCACTGGTGTTGTTGTTATGCAGTTATAAATTAAATATTTTTATATGGTTGTAGAAAAAGCGTATTGTACAATGAATGCACTGTTGTTTCAAAATACGGCATTTGAATGTAGAAAAACCCGAGTTGGGCATCTCACAATGCACTGATGTTGTCATGCAGTTTCAGAATACAACATGAGCATGTTTAAATAGAGAAAAAGTCTACTTGGTGTGTCTTACAGTGCAAAAATACAACATATGGGCTCCTATATTGCTGTTGTGTCATCACTGCATGTTTTCTTGGCCCCTCGTGTGGGATGCTTTCATGAACTGGCTCCAAACACAAGCTAATTGAATAGCTCTGCTCTATGTGTTAGGGATAAAATACTGACATCTGCTAGTTTGTGGAAAGACTTTAGAAACTAAACTATAATTAAAGAAAGAAAGCACCATATCCAATAGAGGTCCACAGGGACTCATTTTCCTACCCGTTCTCACCAAGATGCGTACAAATGACACGCAGTGTCATTATCGTGCAATAGATACGCCAAATTCCGATTTTGCGTGCGTGTGGTGCGCCACTCCTTCCCATTCACTTGTATGGCGAGTCGTTTCGTGTCGTTTTGTTTGTTGTTTTCTCTCATTTGTTTTCTGTTAACCATTTTCGCTTGGGTTTAGGGTTAGATTTCACATTTGTTTAAGCAGGTTATTTAATATACAGGTTTCTCTATGTTTTTATCTATATTTAAGCCATGGTCGCTTGGAGTTGGGGGTTAGAGTTGGGGTTTGGGTTAGGATGTCATTTTTATATAACAAAAAGTTGTTCTAACCCTAAACCCAAGCGAAAATGGTAAAAAAACAGAAAACAAATGAGAAAACAATAAATAAAACGTCACGAAACGATTCGCCATATAAGTGAATGGGAAGGACTGGCGTATCATATGCACGCAAAATCGGAATTTGGCGTATCTATTGCACGATAATGACACTGCGTGTCATTGATGCTTCAACGTCTCCTCACAACTTTTTGATATATATTTAGTGAATATAAGTTTATAAGTAAATAAACCAATATAATACAAAACAAAACAACAGCAACAATAAACTGTTTAGCTGCCTTTTGGTAAAAAAACGTCGAATATTACGTCTATGAAATGTCCCCACAAAACATGGAAAACTGAATGTGTGTGTGTGTGTGTGTGTGTGTGTGTGTGAGAGAGATAAAGTTTGTTCCACTTTTTATTTATGCTCCAGGACCAGACCTTAGTTTATATGAAGCAACTTTCAGATTTATAATGGATTTACCTTTAATTTTTTTTTTTGGACAAACAAAATGAAATGTAACTTTTTTAATTTTACCATTCATTTTCAATGTGGGCTCATTTTGACCCCAAACACCTTAAACGATAATTTGTTTTTAGTAAAAACAAATTAGCGTTTAAGGTATTTGGGATTAAACATTTTACACACCTTTAGAACAACCAAATCAAGCCCATTTTTTTGTACATGCATTGTTTAGATAGATTATTTAAGAAAAGTCACAGAGTTTCATGCCCCTGAGATGAAGATGAACTTTTAAAAAATGAAGGAAAAGTCCACTGATTAAGGGTTAAAGGAATAGTCTACTCATTTTCAATATTAAAATATGTTATTACCTTAACTAATAATTGTTGATACATCCCTCTATTATCTGTGTGCGTGCACGTAAGCGCTGGAGCGCGCTGCGACGCTTCGATAGCATTTAGCTTAGCCCCATTCAATCAATGGTACCATTTAGAGATAAAGTTAGAAGTGACCAAACACATCAACGTTTTTCCTATTTAAGACGAGTAGTTATACGAAAAAAATTGGTGGTACAAAATAAAACGTAGCGCTTTTCTAAGCAGATTTAAAAGAGGAACTATATTTTATGGCGTAATAGCACTTTTGGGAGTACTTCGACTCGGCGCAGTAACACCCTCCCTCTCCCATTATGAGAGTGAGAAGGGGAGCGGACTTTTCAGGCAAGTCGAAGTACTCCCAAAAGTGCTATTATGCCACAAAATATAGTTCCTCTTTTAAATCTGCTTAGAAAAGCGCTACGTTTTATTTTGTACCACCAAACTTGCTCGTATAACTACTCGTCTTAAATAGGAAAAACGTTGATGTGTTTGGTCACTTCTAACTTTATCTCTAAATGGTACCATTGATTGAATGGGGCTAAGCTAAATGCTATCGAAGCATCGCAGCGCGCTCCAGCGCTTACGTGCACGCACACAGATGATAGAGGGATGTATCAACAATTCTTAGTTAAGGTAATAACATATTTTAATATTGAAAATGAGTAGACTATTCCTTTAAGACCGTAATAATAAACACTCACAGTGCAGTGTAAAACTTATCTCAATACTGAATTCCCAGATGGCCAGAAAGGAATGAATCTTTTATAAATTGTTAAAGTATTGTTGTCTGGGACGTTCTGAGCTTGGAGAATGTAGTCCACACTGCAAGTTTATAAAAATATAGCTTAAATATGTGATATAAATAAATGGAGCTCATAAACGACTGTTGAGATTGCAGTCTCATTGAAGCAAGTAGAGGCTTGGACCTGGTTTATGCCATGATTTAACAAGCGGATGTTGGTTCACACAGCTTGTCAGATGAAGTGGGATTAGCCATAGAGTTGATCTCTCTGTATCATTTAGCGATAAATGGGAGATTTTTTATTTTTATTTGGCCAGATAAAGTGTACGACACCGCACCATTTTGAGAAGTAAATGATATCCACACATTAAAGTGAGCTTGTTTCTCCTTTTCTTCACTTAGGATTTATGGGTGTTACTGCAACAAAAGGGATTTCACCCTACTTTATTTCACTTGTATGAAAGTTATTTTCACACATCCCAGAAGAATAAACCCAGCCATGTTAATTAAATAAAACCTTTGAATCCCAAAAGAGGGACAGAAGTTCTTTACAATGCAAAGGTTTAATTTAAATGATTTTTAGATCATGTTTTACCCCCATTTTTTGTGTTGCAGGATCAGGAAGAAGCTGATAAACAAACATTTAAATGCCTTTTACATTCTTGAGCCAAAACCCAGAAAACAAATGACCTGTATATGCGACGGACATTTCCATAACCCCCAACGGCAATCGATCATCCTTGCGTCCAGTCTGGCTGTTACTGACCCCATCTTTTCTCACAAAGATCTTCTCCTTCAAGTTCAGACCTTCTCTCCTCTGACCCTAAAGATACAGACAGGAGGGACTCCATTGTCCTGATGCAAATGTGAGGACCCAGTGAAAATCACCCCATTCGATTAGAGCCCAAATCTACATATTGAGCATCTGTTCAGCTGCCCCCTTTGCGCCCGACCTTCTGGGCAATCCTCCTCCCCAGACGCTTTTCCCTTATTATTCCCGAACTACTGACAGTCAGTGACCCGCCTGAGAGACGGAGCGCCAGAGTTCAAGGTAAACGGCAGTTGCTGATGTGCTGTTCTTTATCAGCTCTTGCAGAATATCTGCTAATGCTGAAAGACACCGTTCTGAGAGCAGTGGAGTCTACAGTATTTCCTTCTGCCTTATGATTTCTTCCTAATCACCTCTTTCATCCTGTCTGACACTTTCTGTCTCTACTGCACTGTCCTGTCCAACAAAAGAAAAATAATAAACTGTTAAGATTCAATTAAGATTAAAATGTGACTCTTTAATTATTTCTTCTGATGGTTCACATCATTCTCTAGTAGTTGCTTATTTTATTTAAATATTTATAAACAAAACCTCTGCAGCTAAAATATTTATAATAATTTTCTCGTCTTTTGTAAATAAATGTAAAATATTTCCTGTTTGTATGATGATTTGGTTATAATGTAGACTGGTTCTACACAGTGTGATCAACCTGTCAAGCTGACAGTAACTTACATTATAACTTTATGGGGTGGTTTCCCAGACAGGGATTAGACTAGTCCTACACTGTAAAAAATATTTTACCATAAAAAAATTGTTAAATTAACTCGGATTTACAAGTCATTTCAACTTACTATTATTTATCTTGACTAGAGATGAGTTGTTATAACTACAGGGTGAGTTGTTATAACTTATAAAATTAAATTGAATTTTCTCAACTATATTTTATAAGTTGTGACAACTCATCTCTGTTGACATGACTTGTAAATCTGAGTTGATTTAACAAAAACTTTTAAGGCAGCAAAGTATTTTTGACAGTGTAGACTAAAATAAATGTAAGACTGTCCAAACTAAAAACAACTTGCACTGACATATCTTAAAATACATCAGTGCCCTTTGTTTTGCCTCAAAATGCACACCTGCAATGTTTTTAGTAAGGCATGTTTGTTAAAACTATTTATATTTCCTAATTAAACTAAAGCCTAGTCCTGGCTTAAGCTAATCCCTCTCTGGGAAACCACACCTATATGTCACCTTCAATCAAATGACCAGCCATCTTCTTTGCGACAATTATTGATTAATTATTATTCATTTACAGTATATGTATGTTTAGTCAAATGCACTCCACATCCCGCTACAAGCTGACAAAAGTGATGTTGTAATATCATCTATACAGTAGAGATAAGTGGTATAAATGTGTTTAGCATGATATATATATATCAGTGTTGTTTTACTGAAATCCCGGCAGCTCTCCGTATGAGCAATGAAGCACTGTTAAAAAAATCAGAGGATTGAGACATCAAATCTGAATCCAGCTCAGCTGGGTCTTTACGTGTTGTAGATAATCCATGATGCTCGGTGGAGTTTTGTTGGTCTGGCTTGAAGATCCACTAAAGGTGTCACACTGAGCTCATGGATTCGGTCGGCCACCCCAGCATTTAATCCTGTTACACAATTCTTTTGTGTCGCCATATCCCAATTCTTTCATGACTTTATGCAGTGGCGTGTTTACCCACCATGCAAAGCACGCAATTGCGTGGGGCCTCGCAGGCTTAGGGGACCCTATTAACCACACGCAGTCAACTATTTTAATGGTTTCTTTTGACGACGCATTGTGCGGCCCAGATACATAAAAACAATAAACCAGACAACGGACAAAAAGAAGACTCTTGCTTAAGGCAGGGGTTTATTCCCAACCTGGGGGGCAAGAAGTTATGTTGCGTTTATTCAGACCCAAATCTAAGCCAGGCATATAAAGCATGCATACAGTATAGGATACTTCACAAGCCTAAAAGACTCCACTCGGAAGTGCACCACTCCTAAGCACGAACAAATGCAGTCACACATGCAAGTGCTGGGATGAGAACTCGCTATGTTCTCGCAACTGCACAACATTCACTCGATCGTCAAGTTGACTTCTTTTGTGACTTTGGGCTTCACACCTGTGATCAGTGTTTAGTTTGATCAGTGACACGCATAATCTTTTGTTCCACACTCGTAATGAAATACAGGTAGAAACAGGATAGGCAAAAAGACACCATACGTTTTAAATTTGTTTCTCATTTAGTTTTTTTAGTAAGTTGTCACACAATGAAGTTGCAATTTAAATACATCCTATAAGGAGTTTGCAAGCAAAGAATATATCTGAGAGGGGCTTGAAAATATTTTCCTGTATTTTTTTTTTAAAACAAGAGCTCTTGTTTTATGCCAAATTGTAACAATTTGGTCTCACAGTATTTTAAGCATTTTAAAATAAAATAAATACATGTCTAACTTAATTCTATACACGTAATATTACTGTTGTGCAATTCAAAGGAAAGCTTTAGGTAAACATGCCATTGATTTTATGCATTTATGAATATTATTTTGGAGCATTAAGACCCGTCTCACTCACTCACTCACTCTCTCTCTCTCTTTGCCTTTATATATTAGAGCTGTTTGGTAAGGCATTAGAAGTATTGCTTCTACAGAGTTCAACTTTAGCATTGCACTGTTTGTGCTGCAGACATTAATGATGTGCTTGAACTGTTATGAGCCATCGGACAAGACAGACAATAAGAACCTACAGACTTACATTTACACTAGACCTTTACAGAGACTTTGACTCATTTGGGCTGGGTAACACTGCTCTACATCCGAAGACCCAGCATGGGTCAGTAATAAACGTGGCGATTTATAAGCAGATAAAAATGAGAACTATATTGTATGGCAGAAGAGCACTTCGTTTGCAGCACTTCGACCTTGGCGCAGTAATATTAATGGAAGTTTGAGCGAGAGGGGGAGTAGTCAGGAGTGATGATGTTAAGGGTTGCAAACTAAGTGCTCTTCCGCCATACAATATAGTTTCTTTTTTTTATATGCTTAAAACAGTGTTCAGCAAGCTTTCATTTGTGGCTCGCATGGCAGTAAATAATACAGTGATATGATCATGCAGGCATGCACTGTCTTTTCTGCTCCGGACACTAACTTTGTTAAAAAACCATACCAATTAGATCAAGACGCATGTTGATAAGCATGTTCAATTGCATGCAGCGCTTGCACAGAGTGATCGTCATATGACATCAAAGTACCGTGTGATAAGACTGCTTGTTATGCTTTCGAATTGCTCTCGCGGGTCGCGGTACAGTAATGTCACTCGCCAACCGTTCTGTGCAGCGCCGCATGAAATTACAAGAAAGGTGGCCCCTGGTGGTTTGGGGAGCACTGCATAAGCATATTATAAGAATGCTTTGCATTAAAATCCTGTTTTTGTCATTAAGGGAAATCATATTGTCTCAGTTACAAATTTGACTGGTAAATGATAAAGAATGATTTGCCTTTGTATTTATTGCATTGCAACAGATTGATAAACAGACATGCTATTTATGACTGTATGTAACTTTTGATAGTTTGCAGTAAAGGCAGCTCTCCTATTGACCCTGACCTATCAGTGTGGCTCTCATGAGAAAATAGTGAAGACCACTGGCTTAAAAAATTGGCACATTTTATTTTCTGCCACCATACTTACTTTTGTAACTACTCACAGTCTTTAAATAGGGAAAAGCATGGAAGTGTTTGGTGGCTTTCAAATTCATCCCTGTTTGGATCCTAAGGAATGAATGGGGCTAACACATTCACAACGCGATGTACAAAGATTAAGTGCACCCATTGAAAAAAGATTGGTATGTATTAATTTGTCTAAGTTGAGATATTCTTTGTTTGTCAACGCTTGTCTGTTTACATAGCAGCCAGTTAGCGGCAAGGGAAGGTGATGCAAACGGTAATCGAGTGGTGTCTCATTTTTTAGACGAACGATCTGTCTTACCCCTTTACTCGGTTTCGAGGGGCAAGGGGAAGACAAAGGGGAAGGGGTAAGACAGAGAAATGAGATTGGCCCTAATATACCTGAGATAAGAATTTACACACAGTGTAAGTCTTGTCTAGTTTCCCATTAACTTCGTAGAATCCGAAATGTGCCCATATGTCCAAGTATATATCGCTGCAGCCCGGAGACTGCAGGTGGGAGGACCTTATGCCGCAAGTGGGAGGAGCTTATGCCGCAAGTAGGAGGGATTTCAGAAATGTGCATGTAGGAGGAGTTTACTCTTCAAATGGGACAGTGGTGAATCCTCTGGAAGATTTTACAGCCCACTTGCGGCTAAAGCTCCACCCACTTACTGCTAACCCACCCATTTGCAGCTGGCTCCGACCTCCGTTTATACCCTTTTCCATATGTCCACTTTCCATGGAAAAGGGTGCGTTTTTATTTACCCGTCTATCACTGTCATCTCTCTCAGCCATCTTGATTGTTGTTGTTATGCCCCCGGAAGTAATTGAAACTTCACAACTTTATTGTCCACTCGAGGCCAGAAAATAAACAGTGACATAATCGATTATGGCACTTTGCTGCATCGATGCTGAATCGTGCACGCGCGATTGCAATGCATTGCCAAATCGATTATTGTTGACACCCCTAGTGAGCATTGGTTCTCGTGTGTACGTTGCGCAGTGAGTCTCGTGAATCGCATGAGTCCAAGATGGTGTCATTAACAGAGGCTAGTTATTATAGTGTATAAAGTTTGAAATATGGTTATTTTTCTTCATCAATTATCCGCAGAAGACATTTATTAAAAAACTCTAAGGAAAAACCCTGTGGAAAAAAGGTTTATAGTCAGAAGATGTTTTCTGATCCCTGTTTACCGTTATAAAGCTTGGAAGAGCAATAACTATGTGTGTTTGTCTGTAAGATGATGGACATATGTATCTCGGATGGCTTGAGCGTAAGTAAATCATGGCGTAATTTTCATTTTTCGATGGAGTATCGCTTTAAGTAATGTTTGGTCATTCCTTTGATCTTTTTGTGTTTAAAATTTTTTACTTAAAGCAAGGTTTTTTACTAGTTTAAAATGATTTTTATGGAGCAGTTGCCATACTTGCTTATCTGGCCAAAACCCACACGCAGCTCTCTGGGCGGCTCAACAGACACATTTGCATGAAGCTGGAGTCAATTGACTGTCAAATGCTGTACGCACGATTAGGCTGTTCCAACTCCTATGGAGGCGGTCATCATTGGACCCTTTCATTCTCAGACCCTCCCATCTCAGGCTTCTCTGTTTAATGTTAACGTCCAGCGTTTCACACCCTCACTTTTCTTGTGCTGTCCAGCTGGCTGTAACCCCCTGACCTCTTGACCCTCACTCCTGACCCTTGGGCTCGTTCCCACGCCACACCTTTTTGTAAGGCCCTCTTCGTGACAACGTCGCTGCCATGGTAACAGATGGATCGAGACATTCAGCGTTCAACATTCAAGAGATACGCAAACCATCACGTACCATTCCATCAAAGATCAATGTCTGATGTCGTTTGTGAGACTTTTAGAGGTTTTAAAGAGTTTATTTTAGCAAACAAAAGTGTGACTCTGTGTGTGAAATCCAGTCTCAAGTCTTATAATCTAATGTCTGATGTCTGAAGGCGTTTGAACATGCTTCAGATTTTGACCCCTTGGGGAGTGAGAATGGGTTGAGAAAACAGTCAAACAGAAAATAAATGACTTTCACAGTATCACATGTTTTTTTTATAATCTTAAAGGCTTAAAAATGTTTAGATATGTACATGTACACAGTAAAGACACTGCTTTCAATGAAGGATTGAATGGAAATGTTAATGTGCACAATATATCAAAAGCTACATCCTCATATTGAGATCCATTCTGAATGTTTTAGGAGCCACTATATGTTCAAATATAGTGATTTTGCTCACTGGCTAGAATGCATGCGCATGAAGAGTGCGCACCTGAGTCTGAGGTGCTTTCATGTGAACCGCGCAACAGTTCCACTGCAACCAAGCTCAGATCACCTGCTTCAGTATGTTAAGGTTCGCATGACAGCTTTGACATTACAAGTTACGAGTTACAATTAAATAACCTTTATTTAACCAGGTAAGTCAATTGCGGACCAGTTCTAATTTACAATGACAACCTGGCCAAGAAGCAGCATAAAAAGGCCAGTACAATACAGAAATCATACAAATATCACAGCTAACAGTGACACATGAAAACAAACAAATAACTAAAAACAAGAACAATGATCTTGTATTGTTGACTGAACTAAATTTTTGAAGGAAGAAAGCAATATTAATGAGCTAAGCTTTAGGGTCTGATGCATCCAATCATATGCAGAAGAAAACTGAAAAGAACAACGACCAAAAGAGGTATGGACTTTTGGTATGTGGAGGTTAAAGAAACTACTCATAAGCATTTAAAAGGCACTGTAAATAAGATGGAGTGTTAACGATAAGGGTTTCTATAAATAAACATAAGCCAGTTAAGTTGTCTACGTGAACGAAGAGATGACCAATTTGATAAAGAATACAGGTCCAATATGTTTGGTCTCAATATGCACATCTGCAATGTTTTTTGTAAGCTGCTTGTAAGAACTACCTAAATGTCCCATTATAACTAATTTCAAGTCCTGGATGAATCTAAACCTGTCTGGTAAACCGCCCATAGTCTTTATTAAGCATTAGAAAATAGAAGTACCTTTAATTTGAGGTAAGAGAATACTTTAAGAATGTTGTGCAGTGATATTTATAATAGATGGGGAATGACTGTGAAACAGCATCATATTTTAGCCTTGATTCTGCACTAACCAAGCAGCATTTGAGACCATTTATGATAAAGAGTAAAGTGCATTCATTTGAACAATATTGTACTATATATATTTATTTTGTAACTCATCCAACTTTTATAGGTTAGTAGCATTTCTGCTAAACTTCTGAGCATTTTACTAACAGCTTAAAACCCAACCATTGAGTTTAAACCACACAAGCAGCAGAATTTATTCAGTGCTAGAATTTGCAACTCTCCATCCTGCATCCTCATCTCTCTCTCTCTCTCTCTCTCTCTCTCTCTCTCTCTCTCTCTCTCTCTCTCACCCAGTTCATTGTGTCAGCAAAGATTTTCTCCATTGAGCTGGAGTCTCTTAGGAAACCCAAGTCCTGCAGAAAATGAGGAGCACAGAAGAAAAGAAGTTGCAAAGGAGGGAGGGTGGCAGAAAGAGGAGGGGAAACAGGCAGAGAAGGGTAAAAAAATTGAGGGACATTATGTGGATCGGTCAGAAGAAGTGGAGGGGACTCTAAGATCAAACATGAGCAGAAGCTATCAACATAAAACTGGAGGAATGTAAGAACATCATTTCATCCTGGCAACACCTTAAACCTTAATAGAGGCCTTCACAGAAGATCTTTTTAGTTGAAATGTTGCTCTTTTAAAGCTCAGGCAACTTTATGAAGTTATCAGATTTTTTAAAGAGAACTAGACACCAGTGTGGATTTTGTTGTCATTTTTGGAGTTTTGTTGGAAATTGTTTGAGTTTTAAAATCTCTGACTTGTTTGAAAACTTTGATGTGGTTTCATGGCACACCTGAGCATAATTTGAGACATTCTCTAAAATTTAGAAGAGACGTGTGCAAGATTACAGGCATATTTTCTTCAATTCTTTCATCTCAGCAGCATCTGCTCTCATGACTGTCCAGTTGGTATGTTAAAGGATTCGACAACTTCATTCTTGTTTAATATCTAAACTTGCTTGATTAATAACCAGAATGCTTGTGTGTTCAGTCTCTGTTTGTTATTGCTGCATTTATATTTGATAATTTTTTTAGGAATCTTTTTAAAATGGATTTAAACCTAGTAAAACAACAGGAGATACGTTGGCAGTTCATATATCTGCTATGTTTTGTAAGATCCTCTGATAACCATCTGGTGTTAGCACAGATCATATAAAGACTTTTGAAGCCATGAAATGAATGAATATGTCATTATTAATGTCATCTGTGTTGTTTTATAAAGGTAATGAAAGATCACAGCTTATAACGCTCTCATTTTAATTAAAAGCAACAGAAGTTTGAAAAAAGTTTGAAACAAGTTTTTTTAAAGCAGCGTTTGGTTAAACTCCATGGAAACTGAAGCATATTTACAAGCATGTCTAAGCGAGAGAAACTGAAGCTCAGATCTTTTGTGTGAGTGTTTGAGTTATTATCTAAGACTACTGTGGGCTTTAGGACGTGAGGATCCTATTGTGAGCGCACAGCTGCCCGGACTGCTGACCCTCTGAGCACTGACCATTGTGTTCGCTCAATCACTTATTTAAAAACCTCAACACAGTGGGAAATACTTCTCATCTCCCCTCTTCTGGTTTTCTCTCCCCTCTTCTGCCCTCACTGTCTATTCTTTTCATACATCTCCTTTTCTCATCTCATCTCTTGTCTTCTGTTATCTTTTCTCCTCCATTGTTTTTTGCCTGTAATTGACAGTACAGTAAGGAAAGGACAAGATGAAAAGTGAAGAACAGGACCGACAAAGGATGGTGGGCCAAACTCGAACTTGGGTTGCTGAAAAGCACGTCTGCGCTATGTGCCGGAGCACCGGCAGCTTTGACCCTCTTATTTTCTCTTCTATCCTCTGCTTTGCTCTGCTGGGACTTCTGTCTGGCTGTCTGGTGCTGATTGTCCAAACGCAATTCTTGTGCTTGTGTGAAGCAGGAGTTGTGGATGGACATCATGCTCCTGATGGTCTCTTACGTCATCATCATTGGCCACACATGTTTTAATGACATCCTTCACAGCTTCAACACTCTTTCATGAAAAATACCTTTCTGTCAAATCTGGTTATTTATCAAAGTATATGTCACCCGTCCACCTTTTTTAAAAGATCTCTTTAACCTCTCCCAGCAGTAATATTGATATAAGCGAACCGTATTTCGGCACTTCCAAAGCTGTTTTATCACTGTTTTATGTCAGCGACACTTCAATGCGGTTTTCAGCTGATGTTATAATATCTGTTTAGATGTTTACAAGCATTTTTTTTTCTATACAGACTATATACTGGTCTGTGCTATTTTTTATTGATTGATTTATATCCAGATGTCCAAAGAGCTGTCCAAAATGAAAACAACTTGCAATGACATCTTAAAATACATCAGTGCCCCTTGTTTTGCCTCAAAATGCAATGTTTTTAGTAAGGCATGTTTGTTAAAACTAGTTATATTTCCTAATTAAACTAAGGCCTAGTCCTGGCTTAAGCTAATTCCTGTCCGGGAAACCACCCCTATGTGTCTAAGCTAAAACTTTACTTTAAGCTCTTAAGCTCCGTGTTGTTTTATGTAGTTCAGTGTCTGTTTGTAGCACCACGGTCCTGAAGAAACTGTTCTCTTATTTAACTAAAACAACTAAAAAAAACTCTGTACTTTTATAAAGAAAAAGTTAATTAGCTGCAGAACCACAAGGTCTGCCTTAAGGGGGGGACTGTATAGTCTATCTCAGGTTCAGTTCCTTTGGCCAATTATGCTTTTCTGTGAGAGCATCTAAACTATGGAACAAATTGCCAGTCGATATTAGAAATTCCACCTCACACCATACATTCAATTACCAACTTAAGGACTGGCTATTGAGCATACAAAATGTAAACACCTCTCATAATAATTAATATGCCTGTATTTATAATTTACCTGCCTTGTATGACAGATAGATGGTAATTTTATTAATTTTCCAACAGCTGTATGACTGTATGGTTATATGCTTTAGGTTTTTATGATTTGATGTTTAAATGAAGCCAGTGTTCTGGCAGTATGTATATCAATTGCTGTGTGATTTAATATGTTATTTTTAGCCACCATGTGCATAATATAACATCTTGCCAATGGACTACAGTTGAAAATTAGCCTGTTGGCTAACACTGGCACATTTACAGAAATGTTTATTAATGTGCACTGTCCTTAAATAAATAAATGAAATGAAACCATGAGCTGCACCGCTAGGGTTAAAATTACAATAAAGCTTCTTGACTTGAAATGGAAACTTTTGTTACTCACTTTTTGGATTTTCTCCTAAAGAAACACACAGTAAACATCTTTCTCAATTTTATCAGAAGAGATCTTAATAATGTCAGTTTATCATCAGATTCCTCTAAAAGCAAATGATCTGAGTTACATTATTATGTTGCTCATGATTTCCTCCAAGGACTTTTAAAAGAAACATTATAAGAAACACTGTCACACTGTTAAACCAAAGCAAACAAAGCGAAAATGCATGGCTGAAATTTAATATAAAGTGTGATAATATAACAGAAAACAGCAGAAAGAAAGAAATCAGATGAGAGGGGCATTAATATGCTTATAGCTCAAGTGAATACACAACAGCTTAACTGACCAGACTAATCACTGCTGGACTCACACTGAGATTTAATCTTAACACACACACATACACACTAGTGGGAACCTTCAGGGCCTTCTATGCCTTCAGAGAAGGCCTTAAAAAATCTATAATAAAAAAGTTAATAATAATAATACTAATAATAAAGTATTGGAAAAAAAGGGTTTTTAAATGTTTTAATTTCTATTTCATTTAATTTAATAAAATACACGTAATACATTTTCTAAAACGTTAAGCTTACTGTCAAATTCATGTCATGAAAATATGTTATCCAATCAGAATTGTCTGTCTCTATTAAGGCTCGGTTAGTTGGGTCATTCATTGGTTAGGACTTCACGAATCCCAGGGAAGGCCAAGCTATGTGTTTTGGTGTGGAGAGTGACGGGCAAATCAACCATTCACACTTTGATTTCAAGTGGGCGGGTAAAAAACAAAACATCGTAGGGCTTCATGAAGCCTGAATCATAGACTGTTAATATTAATACAGTCTAATGGTCCGAAGTTAAATGGTGGAAGACATGATTGACGTTGTGGCTAGCTTGATAGCATCACCTTTTTGAAGGTGACCTTTCACAGAAAAACATATAATAATAAAAAACGATAGACCAACTCCAGAACTGGAATTAAAAGAAAAGGTTAAGAAAGTGGAAAGGCATTTCAAGACTGAAAATTATCAGCGATATCCATGGATGATGGGCTGTAAGAAAACAAACAGGGTGTACTGCTAGAGTTGTTTACTTTTTACAACTGACAAGTTTTACAACTTTAAAAAGCTGTTGAAAAATGTCCGGTGCTGAGCTGAAAAAGTCAGCTGTGAACGCTTTTGATAGCGCAGATTTTTTTCAGCTAACACGCTGGGGTTGCTAAGATACCGAGTGTCACCAGAAGTATCTTCTGATTTCGCTGATAGTTTGTTGCAAAATTATTTAGTGTATAATGTCTAAGACTACTGGAAAACTACTGCCTCTGGATGTTGCTTTGGATGAAGGGATGCCTGATGTACGTAAAAGGAGAGGACGGCAGGGCCGTGTACAGACCTTTTGAGGGGCATGTGCTGAAACTGAAAAAGGGCACCCCCCTCCAAATAATTAGCACATAATAATCGTCTTAAAAACTTTATATTTATTTACTATTAATGATTGAAAAATTCCCTATTAATGAATGAAAAATGACATTATAAGGATATCTAGCCTTCTAAGTTGGCTTTAACAATTTGCCTCCTGGGTGTTTTTCTGTATTAGGCCTATTTGTAGTCATGTGTTTGTGAACTGCTCTTGTGTACTCACTCTTATTTAATTGTGTAATATATTAATTTTCATTTTTCCCTCTGCTTTGCATACATAAAGTTAAATAAAAATATGTTTGAGGAAAAAAGCTATTCTTTTTGGTTTTATGAGCTAATTTTTATTATTTGGTTAACATGTTTATGTATGTCATTAAGAAGAGGAGAAATATGAGATTTAAGATCAAAATAATATAGTAAAATACTATTCTATTAGCCATACCATTAGCATATCCAACATGTATCTGCCTACCTGGCAAAAACTGTGCTGAGGACCAGGAACGTTGGTCTCTTGAAGGTGCACTTAGGTTGGTTGTTCTCTCTCGTGAACTACACTTTCCTTAAAATAAGCCAGCAATGAAAATGTATAAAAAATTTAGTCTAGTTATTCAGGGCTAACTTTTTGGTGATTTGGTACATACATATCCAGATAGCATATTGTAATGAGATGAGTGGCAGGGCAATATACATTCTTGTATCCTTTACAAGTTTCTTCTATGATATCTACAGTTTTCCTTAACTGTGCGTTTCTAATCTGTAATGTTTTGGTGTTAATGTAGGCTAGAAGTTTTCTCTATCTCTCATCTCTGCAATGTCTAAATTTAAACCCGCGCGGGCGCATCTTCTCGCGTTTCATCCGGGCTGCGTAGACCCATCCGTAAACGATTGAGACGTGCCATGTAAATAAGCGATAAAAACAGATCCTGCATTCCGTATTGTTGTCACGGGTGCCCTGCACATGCGTGAACAGCAGTGAAAACTGCTCGCGCTGTGTCAAAAACTCATTTTGGTCACAGTTTGGAGCCCTTGGTGCCTCCCTGATTGCCCTATCGCCCAATCTCGTCTAAACCGGCCCTGCTCAAATTTATAAAACATGTGCCGTTATAGACATACTAGCGTTTCTTTCGTAATGAGACGGCATTGTACTCAAACAACAAGATAATTATATACCGTTGCAAGACGTTCAGCTGCTCTGCTGTGGAACTTCAGCTCGTCGCAATCAGGGGGGCGGAGTTTGACAGTTTACGGATCCAAAAAGATTTTGTTTTTTAATAACTTTTATTTGATAAATATATTTGTAAAACAGACAGACATACGTAAAGGGTTACCAATAGCATTGATTTATTAAAGAAAAAAAAATCTAATCAAATTCTCTAGAAAAAAAGGGCACTTCGGCGTGTAAGGACAAAAAGGGCATGTGTTCTGCACAGGTTGAGCCCTATCTGTGCATGTGCCTGGAGGATGGACACGGTCAATGTGTGTCCATGATATTTTGTTGGCAAGGAAACATCTCGGCGAGCAGAATCATTTGGTCTAAGAACTGAAATTGGATGGAAGCCGGTTCAAGGAGGACACAGTTTGAGATGTTGCTTCGAATAATAGGACCTTCAATAACGAGGGGAGCATACCTGTCAAGTATCCGGTTTTGGCCGGGAAAGTCCCGTATTTTACCCTTCGTTCCCGTCGTCCTCCCGTTTTAGTATTTTCCCGTAAATCTCCGATATTTTAACATGCGTTATTAAAAAATAATAATACCCCGGGCAGAGAAAAAAAACATTCCCAATCTGAGCTCTGTCACTAGCCTTGCGATAACTGCCACCTACAGGTACTACAGAGACAGAAGGTACTCCTGACAAAAAACAAAACCCTCATGTAAATAACGCCATCAATGGGACAGTCATGTGTTTTGTAAGCTTTGTAACTGCGACTTTAGCGTATTGTAAGCTTTGTAACTGCGACTTTAGCATCTCACATGAGGGAAGAAATAGGATGACGTTAGACAATAGAACTGTTTGCTCTCTACTCTCATTAAAATTAACCACTCTGGCCCAGCCCACAGTGGCGGTTCTAGCCAAATTTCACTGGGGGGCCAAGGAGGGGCCAGTGTTTTACCAGAGGGGCACATAAAGAATTGGCAAGAAATGATATTTAAAGATTATAGTGGTGGTTACAGGAATTAGTTTAAGACAGGACTAGGCCTTAGTTTAATTAGGAAATATAACTAGTTTTAACAAACATGCCTTACTAAAAACATTACTTGTGTGCATTTTGAAGCAAAACAAAAGGCACTGATGTATTTTAAGATATGTCAGTACAAGTTGTTTTCAGTTTGGACAGATCTTACATTTATTTTAGCCGAGGACTAGTCTAATCCCCTTCCGGGAAACCACCCCTTAAACTTTATTTTACTTTACAAATTACAATCATATAAATATTTATTTAGTACAAGAGTGAGTGCAGGTGCAAAAGAGGAGCTGGAATCTTTTCTAAAGCCCTCAAACTGAAAAGCATGCGAGCCTACTCAATAAACTTTATGAAATGCAAACCTTTATAAAGACAAACATTTGTTTTACTTTTACTTATAAACACACATTGCTAGACAGTTAGGGACCACAATCTAATCAATATTTAAAATAATATTAATTTTAAATTGTAAACATTTTATATGTAACATTTAATTATATTCCTCCAATTGTATGCACATATATGTAAGAGCATAATAACAGCGCTTTTAACAATGTACTATTTAAAAAGTTAGCGAGATGTTGGTTTTGCCGGTTGTTGATGAGTAACAGCTGTGAATGATAACACATGCCTCAGCAGCCATGTCACAGGAGAATAAGTGAACAGTGTCCCAATGTGAAGTGAGCTAGAGTCCTTACCAGTGCCCAAACCTGCATACACATTCACAACATCGGGAGATTGGAAACGAATTGAGACACTCGCCGAGCAGCACCCGCAGGGCGGCTACAGTGATTGGGGGCGCCGCTCTAATTTGCCCGTGTAGAACGTTGCGACGCATTAGTTCCGCTTTTAGCGCTCACGTGTAAAATCAAAATAAATGTATACTTTTTTATTTGGCCAGCACGGGGTGGCCAGGGACATGTCTACAGAGGCACGGGCCACCCTTGGCCTCCGTGTAGAAGCGCCACTGCCAGCCCACAAATACACTCCTTCCAAAACAGCCTTAAAGAATGCATAGTCTGCTATTTTTTTTACAATAACTCACTAAAAGCGTAAAGAAAAGTTATGTGAAATGAAAAGCTGTAAAAGAAAAGCAATATGAAATGAAGCCTATGTAAATGTAGTAAGGGATACTGGAGCTTGGTTGGGGTGATGGGACTGCTCGCAGTGGCCGCCGGAAAATTGACCTTATTTTTCTATCCAAAACTTGACAGGTATGGGAGGGACACAAATTATCGGGAGGCCATCAGCATGGAGAAACGTCTTTCCATTTACCTGAGGTAACCTATGTGCATTAATAGAAAAACATTATCTTGTAGGCCTACTTACGTTGATACTTTGTATTATTGCTGGTAAAATACGCAATTCACTTGTAACAAAGCTGTCAAAGAGTGAATACAAAAATGGTAAACACTCAGATAATAGTATCTAAAATTTGTAAATAATAACACGACTTAAGTACATGTTATTATTGCAATTAATTAATATATCAAAACTGACAATGTATTTGTGTGATTTTTTAAAAACTTTTTTTCATAGTATTGGGCACATAGGCTATAACACATTTTCCATTTAAACTAATCAAATCATGGTTTGAAGTTATTTTAAAATGTAGTATTTGTATATTGGATTTGTAGTCAATCACAGTGTTGGGGAAAGTTACTTTTAAAAGTAATGCATTACAATATTAAGTTACTCCCCCAAAAAAGTAACTAATTGCGTTACTTAGTTACTTTTCATGGAAAGTAATGCTTATGTTACTTTTGAGTTACTTTTGCGTTACTTTTTCTAAAGCTTGATCTCTTTCAGGCCTTGAAGGTATTTTTTATGACTGAAAAGTTCTGCATTCAACAACAGCCTATGTAACCTACACCTCAAAAACACAAAACACATAGAATAATAATCTAGAATAATATTTTATTCTGAAAACTTCCTGACTACAGAGCAATGCATTCCATATAAAAATCTCAACATTACAGAATATTAAAAGTTGAACATTATGTGTTTTGTAAATTTTGTGTGGGTACATATAGTAAATTCACTGTCCATTGAAATAATAAAGAAAGTAATATAGGCTAGTTAAATTGCCATTATGATTTCTATTAGGGCAAAAGACAGATCTTAAACATTTAACATTTTTATCAACTTAATAAAGAACAATGGGATGATAGTGAGAAACAACATCTCTAATTAAACAAATCTTTTAGCTTCAAAATTTGAAAAAAATCTTCATGTGACCTAAACAAATGTATAAGTTGATTCCAAAAGACAAAAACTGTTGAGTTTTCTACTAAGTGTTATTAAACCAAAATTTGTTGCATACTAAAAAAGTCCAGATCACTTCTGCAATGCAAAGAACAAAACAAATGATCAACAAAGATTTGTGTGTTTTAGAGTATTATTATCTTAACACTACAAGTTCACTATTTCATCTAGATTTTATTTTCAAAGTAACGATTGTAGTGCAGCAGCAGAAGTCTCTCAAAACGCTGGTCTGTGAGACGGTTCCTTTTTGGGGTGAGGATGAGACTTCCAATACTAAACAGCCTCTCAACTGGCGCACTGGAAGGTGTGGCTGTGTTGGTTTTTAAGAAGACCTTTAAAATCCTGGGGAAATCATGTAAATTTCCCATATCACCTGATTTAAGGTATTCACATATCTCCATGTCCACAGTTGTTGCTTGTTTGTCATGTTGATTCTCCTCTTCAGGAAATGCAAAGAAATAATTTTCATGGTCTCTGCTTTCAGGATCAGGAGACTGCAGTGGCTCTTTTGTTGTATCTCAACATTGAGAGCACGACACTGTGCTGACAGAGTCATCTTGATCTTGTCTTTTCTTGTATCATCCCTCAGCCAGGGCAGCTTGAACTTTGGCAGGGTTACCGCAGCAAGCAAAGTTTCCTCACTGTCAAGGATATTGCTAAACCGTGTCTTGATAGCCTGCAAAAAAAAGATTAGATTGAGTTAAACAGTTTATAAACTAATAGACATGCATTCATACAAGAAAATATTACAATTATGTGAGGTAAGTAACAGATACATAAACATATTGACTTGAATGCACTGACACTATTGTATAAGAACTGAACTGAGCTTAATGATGACACCACTTTTTACAAAAGTTGAAGAGTTTCGTAGCAAAACAAGATAAATTTATTTTTTAACATTTTGTCAAAACATGTTTATTATTATGTTATCATGTTATTATTTTGTTTTATGGAGCTACATAGCTGTATTTTTTAAGTTATGAAAATTTAAATCAAAACAAAGCAACTGCAGTTGAATTGAAATTAATTGGAATGCACAACCAAAAAACGTGATTTCTGAACAATTAACAAAACGGTGGTTATCTCATTTTGCAACGAAACTCTTCAGTTGCTTTATAGCTTTATTGAACTCATTTCATTATTGATGAACTAGAGTTACACAACCAAACTAAATAAACACTAAACTGATTGTAACCTTATACTGTCTGTTTACTGTCTATTTTCATTTTAGAGTTGCTTTACAGCAGAATTGAATTCTGATTGCATCATTGAATCTTTGTATAAAGTGCTATACGTGATAAGTGATGCTTTGTATAAAGTGCTATAAGTGATAGGATAAAACTGTATTTATAAAACAACATGATAATAATAATGATAATGCAATAGCCTATTAAAAAGACTTACTTGAACTATGAGGTCTGGGAGGTCAGCCTTCTTTCAGTCCCAAAATTTTGGCCATCAGAATTTCAAGAGTAGGCTGAAGGGTGCCATAGAAACATCGTCCTCACCTTGAAGTATATCCAATGCCATACAGACAGGCTTCAGAACCTTGCAATATTCTTTTAAGAAATGATACTCTCTCTCCGTCATGCATCTAATGTCCAGGCATGTCTGTGACTCGGGTAAGCGCATCATGAAACGAGTTCCACCTTGTAGTTGCAGGGACCAGCAACTTTCTTTTGCTGATTTCCCCCAGGATCTCAGATGCCACAGTTGACCGACTAACTTTTGACCACAAAGCTGAACATTTTCCAGTTGCACTCCAGTATACTGCTTTGCAATCTGCCTTCGCAGTGATAAATTTAACTATGTCGGTGGTGCAAATAAGGTTAAGTGTGTGTGATGCACATTGGTGATGAGGGGGGAGAACAAACCTTTCGCTGGTCTCACTGTCATCCCGTAAAACATTGTGCAAGTCCGTAAAGACGTCATCGTCTTCATCATTTGCTTGAAATCAGGCAGCTTGAAACATTCTGAATGCTTTAACAAACTTTGTGCCATTGTCAGTGACAGTTGAAGTTATTTTACCACAAAGAGCAAATGAGCTGTGAATTTGCTCAATCTCCGCTGCAATGGCATCGTATGTGTGTCTCCCACGAAATCGGTTGCAGGCAATTGCAGCTTTCCGGCGATGAAGACTAGCAGGATCAATCCAGTGTACAGTAATTCCTAAAAAACTTTTATTATGCGCAGTCCACAGAAACGCAGTGGTAGAAACATATTCCAGGTCAACAAAGGTTTTCTTTAAAGCTCCACTCTGTAGGATCTACTCCCATCATACTGTGAAATTCTATATGTTAACCAACTGAATATTAATTTCTAGCCCCCCCCCATTCGGAACGCGTTTTAACTCGTACGGTGGCCCGGCCGTGTCATGCCAAGGTTAACGTTGTTAACATGGCTTCCAGTAGCTACAAAGCAAAAGCAAGGAAAAACATGAACAATTTGCAATGTCCTTTGCCTGTGATCCATCAAAGTACACAGATTTATGTTAAACATGGAAAAAGTCTGATTGTCATGATATGTCAGCTTAAAATTACATACAAAAAGCAACCATAAACGTAGCTTAGACACTCATTTTTCATTGACGCGAGGAAAAATATCATAGGGGCTGTTAAACTTGGTATTAAGATGTGTTTTCGTCGATCAGATCACAAGTGGACGAAAGAGACACATTACGTTTACACTTGGTGTTTAAATCCGTCTCTTTTTGTCCATTTTTGACCGCTTCTCTCCAGATTACTGAGGAGATGGTCTGTGGACGAGTCCCTCTCCTGTCATTTAATCATGAGCTGGAGTAATGACGGGTTTAAATGGACGCAAACTAATATTATGTCAGAGTCCAATGCTTATGTTTTAAGTAAACGTTACATGTACGTGTATATGTAAGAGCTTTCTCTGATATTGGTGAAAAAAGATCGCTCAACTTTCACACGCTTGTAAAATGAAACGAAAGACGTGCAGATCAGACGCTTTTATCAATGAAAGGCTAAAAATAGCGCTGTACACCGTGTGTTTGTGTTAGAGGTCAGAAAAGATGAAAAACATTTATCTCAGTACCTCAGATTACATAAATGGACGGAGAGACGGCGTGTGGCTGTTCGAACACATTAACCCACATGCGTGGTTACACTAACAACTGTTATGCATATGCTATAGTTAGCCAAAGAACTATAAAACTTCAAGTTTACAACATAGACTGTATATAGATAAACAAATATGCTGAATTACCTGTGAAGATAGAAAGTATGCAACTTCTGTGTCCCTTGAGCCTCATGATCTTGGTAAACTAACAATACTCCAATATTGACTTTGGTCTTGATGTTTTTCCTGTCGCATTGTTGTTTTAAATCCCCTTTTCGCTTCCTTGGTGACGTGTTTTAATGTCCTCGAGAATAGTTCTTCAACAGGCTTTCAAATCTGCCTCAAATCAAAGCATTAGTTCGCGGGATCATCACGGTGTGCGGCTGTTGTAAAATCTGAAGGATTCAGTCTACGCAGGTCGCATATCCGGGCTGCATACGTCATCAAGCCTGGTTTATTTAAATTAACTGAGCATTACATTCGCAAGACATAAGCATATTACATCAATTTACAATTAACTTAGAATAATTGTCAGCTTTATAATTGTTAATATTCTGAAATAAGACCGTCTTGATGACGTTTACCGCCTACATATGCAACCTCCGGAGGCTTCAGCTAGTGGCCAGCGTCAGTGTAGTCTGAAAGCGCGAAAGGCGAAGCTTGAATTTCAGGAATGTCCCTCGTCGGCGAATGTATTTCAAAGATGGAGGCACAACATGGATGCGCCATTCGAGCGACTCGACCGTATGTATTTTAAATAGCAGATTCTACACTTACGAGAATACTTTGATTAGTGGGGTGGAAATAATTACACATGAATGAGCACATACTTTTGAAAGAAAACATGGGTTTTTGCTAAGAAATAACTAAAAAAAGTACACAGTGGAGTCTGTCTCCATTTCCATATATGCATTGTCCAAATAGCTTGTAAAGGTTTTGCGATCGGGCAGCACGCTTCCCATCCTTCTGCCTGTCACTGAGATTTTGCTGATGATATTGCGAAATATAGGCGCCTCTACAGTAGAAAGTGGCTGCATCTCCTCAACAATAAAAGCGGCGACTAATTTGTTGAGTTCAGGCGAACTAACGTTAATTGTTTTACCTGATGAATTGAAATCAAGCTTTTGTTGTTTAGCTTGAGGCGCAGGTCGTATCATCCGGCGCTCTCTCGTCCAACTCTGTAGTGCTGCGTTTTGCATGCAGATGTTTTTTTTTTAAGTTTGAAGTGGTGTTTTTGGCAGTTGACAAGTTTTTCACCTACACATAATTTACACTTGACGACAATCTCCTTCTCCTTTTCTTCCACAATTTCAAAATAATGACAATTTTCCATCGCGAAAACATCAAAGCCTGGCCTGCCATCTCCGTTTCTGTCTCAAACTGTTCCCGCCCAGGCGGGTGCGCACGCAT
This sequence comes from Misgurnus anguillicaudatus, assembly GCF_027580225.2. Taxonomy (NCBI): domain Eukaryota; kingdom Metazoa; phylum Chordata; class Actinopteri; order Cypriniformes; family Cobitidae; genus Misgurnus; species Misgurnus anguillicaudatus. Next base: position 4,671,041 of record NC_073356.2, on the reverse strand, counting down.
TGAGTGCATAATTCTACGTGACTACGTTCAGTTTAATTCAGTACATTGTTTTTTTAAAATCGAATTAATTAAACTAAAAAGTAACTCGCGTCACTTTTTTTAAAAGTAACTTAAATATTAATGTGTACATTTATAAAGTAATGCGTTACTTTACTCGTTACTTCAGAAAAGTAATATTATTATGTAACGCACGTTACTTGTAACGCGTTACCCCAACACTGGTCAATCAATTGTTGTTTTACAACATTTTCTTTTTCTTGCAGGTATCTGTCAACAGGAGATTCATTTCGATTGATTGCTTTCAGCTATAGGGTGGGTTACAGCACTGTGGCAAAAATGGTAAAGATGTGTGTGAGGCAGTTTCTGTTATGTTCCAGCAATACATGGCCTTTCCTGAAAAAAAACAGTGGAAAAAGATTGCAGAAGAATTCCATCGTCTGTGGAACTTTCCCAACTGCCAAGGAGCAATTAAAGGAAAACGTGTTGCAATACAGGCCCCACAATCAACAGGCTCCATGTTTTTCAATTACAAATGGAGCTTCTCTATCGTGCTCCTAGCAGTAGTTGATGCTCATAACCATTTCTGCATGGTTGATGTGGGAGCATATGGGAAAAGAAGTGATGGGGGGACACTCTGTGTATCTGACTTTGGCAAAGCCCTCCACCAGGGAACCCTCAATCTGCCAGAGGATGCGCATTTACCAGGAGCAGAACATCTTCAGCCTGTCCACATGTGTTTGTGGGTGATGAGGCTTTTCCTCTAAAGAAGCACCTTCTCCGAACATACCCAGGAAAACATCTTGACAGGGAAAAGCGTGTGTTTAATTACCGTCTTTCCCATGCAAGAAGTATGGTGGAGTGCACATTTGGTATCCTTGCAGCCCAGTGGACTGGAGACTCTATCACAGAGTGCTTGATGTCTCACCAAAGGTGGCAGATGCAGTGGTTTAGGCCACCTGATCCTACACAATTTCCTACGGGGCAAGAACATTCATGAAGAGGAAGAACAGTATGCCCCCTTACCGAGTTTACCATGCAGCCTATCCAACGAGTTGGCAGCAACAATGCATCTAGAGAAGCATTTGATGTTAGACAAAAGTACACCACCTACTTCTCCTCTCCAGAAGGTGAAGTAGCTTGGCAGCATTCCATCATCTAACTCCTCTTCAACTCCTAACACCATCACAACCATTTCTACACCAAATGTATTACAAAATGCTCGTATTACAAAAGGCCACCCATATCCTCAGAAAATAAGCATATTTCCTGTGCAAGTATTTTTTTGTTACTGTTTATCCACTAACAATTGGCACAATAACATACAGAAAACAATATAAATCAGCAGAAAATTTTATTTTATTCACACTTTAATGATTAACTATGCAGTATAGACTAATATTTTATTACAGTGTCGATATATATATATTGGTAAATAACAAACTGTCCTGTATAAATAAATCTAAACATTTATTTTAAATCATAATAGGAAACTCATCGTGTGTGTTTCTGTGCCTGTGTGTGTCTGCATGAATGTGCTGCACTGGGCTGCGTTCTCCGAAACTACCTTAACGCTACGTCGTTCTTAAGTTGTACCTTAAGCTGTACCTTATTGCTAATACGTGTTTTCCGAAAGGTTCTTAGTTACGTATCACTTCTGTAAGTCGTTCGTTCGGAAGGTTGGTCTGGAGCACTCTTAGCTATACCTTATCCCACATGACTCCACTAGGGGCCATCACTTTCATAAAAGCTTACATTGCAGTCTATATAACTAAATATTTGTAAATGCAATACACTCCGTGTTTAATTAGGCAAATGTTTTATATTTAAAGAATAAAACATTTACATAATTAGACATCATTACATTGATGGTTGTTAGATTTTTTATTAGGTTTTCCAAAGGGACATCAACTGCGAACTATTAAATGCTACAGGATTAAGAAACTATTTAAAAAATATACAACAAAGAGATCGCCGGTGCAGCACAAATGTCTGTATAAAAATATTTTAATAAAGATGCACAACAGTGACTAACGTTTCGATGCACAATTACATCATCGAAGATTTGATATAAAATATAGAAGGTTGAATTTAGTTGTTTGCAATTTGAAATATTTTTACCAGATATTCCTAATAAATTGAACTTGAACTATTTCTAAAATGTTTCTTTAATAAAGAACACCGCTATCTCATAACGCAGCGAAACCTATTACAATGAAGTGAATAATTGATTGTCGAGCAATCGATATCAACCTATTCAGCACCTCCACCATGGACAGCACCCGCTAAGGTCGAACTTAAGAAGGTTTACTTTAAGCAACATCCTAAGGTATAGTTCGGAGAACACACGTAGGAAAGGTATACCTGTAGTTAAGGTTTAACTTAAGAGTCTTCCTAGCGCGCTAAGAGACAACGTTATCGGAGAACGCACCCCTGATCATCAAGCCAAATTGTGCTTCGTGTAAAATTTGCCGAAATTTTATTTTAACTTCTGATTGAGTGCATGGAGGAAGTGTCTTAAAGCCCCAGATAAACTTAAAAGAAAATGCTCCTCATCATCTTGTTGGTTAGACTACGGGAGCAGGTCTCTCTGTTGTGGAAGGTGGTGACGCACAAGGTGAGTCAGGAGATCCATGCTGCGTGATGCTGTGATGTGTGGTGCTGGCCTGGGTTTGGGTCACAGTTGTGTTCTCATCTGTTGTCTGTGGGTGACAAATTTAAAAAATGTATATAAAAATAATGTTACATCATAAAAACATCTAAATTGTGCTAACAACAAGGGATAGTTCACCCAAAAATAAAAAAAAATATCTAATTTTCTCACTCTCATGTTGTTACAAACCTGTATAAATGTTTTTGTTCTGATGAACACAAAGGAAGATACTTTGAGGAATGTTTGAAACCAAACTCATGAACAACAGTGACTTCCAAAGTAGAAATAAAGAATCAGTATATAAGAAATCTCCAAGGCACTTGAATAATGTAGAAATAGTTAACTCATTCACCGCCATTGACGAGTTATCTCGTCAATTATGAGTTAATATTTAACTAACAAATGTGCCTTTCTGGACGAATTTCAAAGTGAAAGTGCTTTTATCCACTAGATGGCACCAAACCGCCAATTTATCAAAAACGGAAGTTAAAATGATTTGATGAATTATTTGAACTGCCTTTATGTTTGATAGTCATTCTGAGTCTGATCTCTAACATAAATTCCTTTACAAAAACGCATTTTTTTAAGCTTTTTGCTCAAAATGTTGTATTTTTGAAGAGAAATATCCATATTTCAGTGGTCAAATTAAGTGGAAAAAGTAAATATATAATGAAACGTTTTTTCCCCATTTTGTTTGTTTGTTTGTTTGTTTGTTGTTTGTTTGAAAGCAGAGGGTGTGTTCTTTAAGTTGATATAATTTGTATGTTTATATATTTATAGAAGATAATTTTTCCTGCAAGGAATTTTGTGAAACTTTTGTTAAAATCACAAAAATGCAGGTGGACAACTTTTCTCAAAAAGGCTGGCGGTGAATAAGTTAAAATGTCATGAGTCTGTTTTTCTCTGTCTGTCTCTTTTTTGGTCACATACACATACACATACTCATTCACACATACACACACGCACTCACTCGCATACACCCCTTCATTATTAATTAGATATCATTCTCTCTCTCTCGCTCTCTCTCCCCTCTCACCTGTGTGTCATTGCAATCTGTGCTCGCGCTGATTGCTTTGACACCTGTTTCCACTCTGTCCTTAGCATTTATCTGGTGGCTGTTTTGGCAGTCTCTTTGTCGGATTATTGCATTGCACATGTTTTCAGTGTACTCAACAGCTATATCGTGTTGTGTCTAAGGAATTACTCATCCGGTCTTGTCTTGTCTTGTCCTATCACCACAAAGTACTTTTCGTGTTCAGCTGCATGTGAAGCTGAGGAGAACCATCCGTGCCTGAGTTATCTACCGCTGACCAAGTCGTGGCCGACTTTGCTATAGAGTTTCGTACTCTTGCCTCTACCAGTGGGTGGAACGATCCTGCCCTGGTCGCTCGTTTTCTGGAGGGTCTGAGTATGGAGCTCAGGGAGGAGATTTATGCTCGAGGCGCACCTGCTGAGCTCGACCCGCTGATCAACCTGGCTATCCGTCTGGACCGGTGTTTAGAGCAGAAAAGACGAGCTCGTACTTCCAACTCTGTCGTTGACACCTTATCTACTGCTGCCCCTACCCATCACCCAGCTGACGCCGAGCCCATGCAGCTGGGCAGCGTTCGCATCTCTCCGGAGGAGCGTCAGCGCCGTATCATCAACCGCCTCTGTCTCTATTGTGGTACTGCTGGGCATTTCGCCTCCAACTGCAGTTTAAAAGCCAGGGCTCGCCAGTAGACGGAGGAGTACTGGTGAGCGCGTCTGTCATCTCCTCTTCCCCCCGGTCCCGGACTATGATCTCTGCTATTCTCCGCTGGTTTGGGCACTCCGCTGCTGGCCTTGCTCTCATTGACTCGGGAGCCGAGGGCAATTTCGTTGATGAGGGTTGGGCTCGTCTGAACAAGATCCCATTGGTCGATTTGCCGCAGGCCACTTCGGTCTTCGCTCTGGATGGCAGAGAGCTCACCACTGTTCGCTGTGCCACCTGTCCGGTTAGTCTTATTGTTTCCGGTAATCATCAAGAGTTTCTTTTTTTGTTTTTCAATCTCCCTATACCCCAATTGTGTTAGGATATCCTTGGCTTGTTCTTCATAATCCTCAGAAAGACTGGGTCAAGGGGGGTGTTAATTAATGGAAATTGTCTTGTCATACTAATTGTTTAGTGTCTGCTGTGTCTCCTGTGACCTCTGTTTCTGTTTTCCAGGAGGAGCCAGGTGATTTGTCTGGTGTACCGGAGGAGTACCATGATCTGCGATCGGTCTTCAGCCATTCCCGGGCGGTTTCTCTACCGCCTCACCGTCCTTACGATTGCGCTATTGATCTCCTTCCCAACACTACACCCCTCGCGGTAGATTTTACTCTCTCTCTGCGCCCGAGCGAGAGGCTCTGGAGAAATATCTCACAGAGTCTCTTGACGCGGGGATTATTGTTCCCTCTTCGTCTACTGCCGGCGCTGGTTTCTTTTTTGTCAAGAAGAAGGATGGGTCTTTGCCTCCGTGTATCGATTATCGAGGGCTGAATGACATAACAGTTAAGAATCGCTATCCTCTGCCTCTTATGTCGTCAGCCTACGAGATCTTACAGGGCGCAAAGATCTTTACTAAATTGGATTGCGTAAAGCATACCACCTAGTGCGCATTAGGGAGGGGGACGAGTGGAAGACCGCTTTTAACACCCCTGTCGGTCACTTTGAATACCGGGTCTTACCGTTCGGGCTCGTAAACGCTCCCTCCGTCTTTCAGGCTTTAGTTAACGATGTCTTGAGAGACATGATGAACGTCTTTTGTATTCGTGTATATAGACGACATTCTAATTTTCTCACCGTCTCCTCAGGTACACGTACAACACGTTCGCCGGGTTTTACAGCGCTTGCTAGAGAATCGCCTTTTTGTTAAGGCTGAGAAGTGTGTCTTTCACCCTCGATCAGTTACGTTTCTTGGTTCGGTTGTTTCTGCGGAGGGGATTCGTATGGATCCTGATAAGGTCCAGGTGGTTCTAAATTGTCCGGTTTCCGAGTCTCGAGTCGCGCTTCAGAGATTTCTGGGGTCTGCAAATTTTTGCCGGCGCTGTATTCAAGGTTTTAGTCAGGTTGCCGCCCCCCTCACGGCCCTCACCTCATCCAAGACCCAGTTTTCTTGGTCTGAGGCAGCTCAGTTTGCATTCGATCATCTTAAGAAACTCTTTACCTCTGCACCTATCCTGATCACGCCTGATCCTAAGCGTCAGTTTATTGTGGAAGTCGATGCCTCCAATATTGGGGTTGGAGCTGTCTTGTTGCAGCTCTCCCCCCAGGATGATCGTATTCATCCTTGCGCCTTTTATTCGCACCGTCTTTCCCCCGCGCAATGCAATTATGACGTTGGTAACCGAGAGCTTTTAGCGATCCGTCTAGCGCTCGGTGAGGGAGCCAGTGTCCCATTCATTGTCTGGACGGATCATCGCAACTTGGAGTATATTCATTCAGCTAAACGCCTGAGCGCCCGTCAGGCCATTTGGGCTTTATTTTTCGACCGTTTAGATTTCTTAATTTCATTTAGACCCGTCTCAAAGAATCGCAAGCCCGACGCTCTTTCCCGGCAGTTCGACCCTTCAGATGGAGTCCCGACCTATGAGGGGATTTTACCTCAACACTGTGTGGTCGGGGCAGCCGTATGGGGGGTGGAGCGGGCGGTTAAGCGAGCACTTTCTCAGATTGACTCTTTCCCCGCCATTGACGAGATATCTCGTCAATCTGCAATACCGCTATTATCCACCAGGTGGCGCTATTCCGCAACTTATAAAACCCGGAAGTATTGCCCTTGGGCAAACAGCTGTATGTCCGTGTATGTTTTAAAGATCGCTCTGCATCTGATCTCTATCAAAAGTCCTTCACAAAAATTGAATTAGCTCAGCTTTTTGCTCAAAATTTGGTGTTTTTGATGAAACCTACCTATTTGAGACGTGATAAAAACAGAACACATGAAGGTAGGATGAAACAGATTTTTTTGTTTGAAAGCAGAGAGTCTGTTTTTTTATTTCATATATTGTATGTTTATATATTAAAAAAGGAGCATTTTCTGGAAGGCATTAAACTTTTGTGAAAATCATGAAAAATGCTGGCGGTGAAAGAGTTAAGAGACCCCTTCGTTCTCCTGAGGGAACTTTATATGTACCCGAGTCTGTCCGTCTGTCAGTCCTTCGTTGGGGTCATGCTTCCAAATTGGTCGCTCACCCTGGGTTGAGAGGTAGGTTAGCTGCGATTCGTCAGAGATTTTGGTGGCCCACTCGTGAGCGCGACGTCCGTCGGTATGTCGCCGCATGTTCTATTTGCGCCCAGACTAAGTCCAGTAATAACCCTCCCGCTGGTCTCCTCAGACCCCTTCCTATTCCCACATGTCCCTGGTCTCATATCGCGATGGATTTTGTCACCGGCCTCCCCTCCTCGGCTGGGAATACGGTTATTCTCACCGTCGTGGACTGTTTTTCTAAGGCTGCCCATTTTATTCCGCTTCCTAAGTTACCATCTGCTCAGGAGACAGCGCAGATCATGGTGGATCACGGTTTTAAGATCCACGGTCTCCCTTTGGACATTGTGTCTGATAGAGGTCCGCAGTTTGCCTCTCAGTTTTGGAGGGAATTCTGTCGCCAGATTGGGGCTTCCCCCAGTCTGTCGTCAGGGTTCCATCCCCAGACCAATGGTCAGGCCGAGCGGACCAAGCAGATTTTGGGTCGCATGTTGCGTAGTCTTACCGCTTCTAGCCCTGCGTCATGGTGTGATCAGTTATCCTGGGCTGAATATGCTCATAATTCTCTCTCTTCGTCCGCCACCGGTTTCTCTCCGTTTGAAGGTTTTCTCGGTTACCAGCCGCCTATTTTTTCTGCACAGGAGTCTCTAGTCTCGGTCCCGTAGATATATCTGCGGTCAGAGGGTGTGGTTGTCCACCCATATCCTCTCTATTCAGGAGACGTCTCGCAAACTATTGCCCCGTTTTGTTGGTCCGTTTTCCATTGTCAAGGTCATTAGTCCTGTCGCTGTTACGCTCAAGCTATTCAGTCGGTTACGCCGTGTTCACCCAGTCTTTCATGTGTCGTGTATTAAGCCGGTCATTCATGTGCCCACTCGTCCCCCCTTCCCCCTCCTCCCCTTGATGAGGGGGACTCTATTTACAGAGTCCGCAGACTTTTTGATGTTCGTCCTCGGGGCCGTGGCCACCAGTTTTCGGTTGACTGGGAGGGCTACGGTCCAGAGGAGTGGCGGTGGATTTCGGCCTGGGACGTTCTGGATCGATCGCTTATTGATGACTTCTACCGGTCACGTCAGCCCCCTGGGGTACTGTCATGAGACTGGTTTTCGCTGTCTGTCTCTTTTTGTCACATACACATACTCATTCACACATACACACACGCACTCACTCGCATACACCCCTTCATTATTAGTTAGATATCATTCTCTCTCTCTCCCCTCTCACCTGTGTGTCATTGCAATCTGCGCTGCATGTGAAGCTGAGGAGAACCCTCCGTGCCTGAGTTATCTACTGCTGCGCTCCAGGCCAGCTCCAGGGAATTTTTCTGTGTGGTTTTCCCAGATCGGGAGTCAAGTTTCTTTTTTGTTACATTCCAGTGCTGTGTGTTATCTACAGACTGCCTTTGTTACATTTTTCATTAAAGACTTTATCCCTGTGACATCTGCCTTTGCAATCATCTTTCATTGTAACATAAAAAGCCTTTATTTCACTGTTTTTAAAGATTAAGCCATGTGAAATAAAGGCTTTTTAACTATTTCTACATTATTCGAGTGCCTCTGAGATTTCTTATATACTGATTAGAATTATCCCTTGCATCCAAAGAGCACTGAGAAGAGCATTTTACATCCCATGCAGCAGTTCGTTTGCATTTTTTGCTTTGTAGAAATAAAGAATACCATAGAAGTCAGTGTGGCTCATGGACAGTTTGATTATCAACATTCCTCAAAATATCTTCCTTTGTGTTTATTAGTACAAATAAAATAATACAGGTTCGTAGCTAGATTAGATTAAAAGATGAGAGAATTTTAATTTTGGGGGTAAGGTATCCCTTTAATAAAGGTAAATAGTAAAATACTGATATTTGACTAAACATTTTTTCTTAAAACAGATGTGAGACCCTTCTTGTGAAAATCCTGTGATTTACAGTTTTCTACATAACAGCATCCTAAATAATATAATGTTAATATAAAGTAAATATAATCTTGATATCTTTAAGATTGACTGAGAAGGATCATGTTGTAGATAGAAATAAGAGTATTTGATAATTTAAATTAGGGCTGCAAAATGATGGCAATTCACATGCATATACAGTATTTACCTGTATTCAGATGCTGCATTCACGTGTTCACATATTTACATTACAATCCAAGATGCTACAATACCAGTCAAACTTGCTAACACACACTCAACCAGTGTAAAACCAAAGCCTATTCATTCACCAATCAGACCCGATCGTTTCTCTCCTCTCTCATCTCATTTGCGGCGTGACGTATAACAACCCACACATCAAAAGGACTCCGTGGCGGATCAGCCGCGGAGGTATTGCGGCTTTCGGAACGGACCTGTGAAACGGACCCGTGTCGGCGTCCACTTGCGCGCAGTGACAGATCCGCAATGAAGGCGGATCGCGGACCCGCCGTGGCCTCGCGCTGCATCCGCTCTGCATCCGTGGAGCAAATTGATTCATATATCCGCCGAAAAAATGAAAATAATTAATGAAATAATATCCATCACTTGTTAAAAGATCCAAAATATGACAAGCACTGAATTTTTTTTGGTTTAGAAAAAAGAAATGGAGAAATAACATCTGTAAACAAATTAATAATTAATGGATTTATTCATGATAATCCCAGGGATATTTCTTGTTTTGTTCATCAATTTTATAGTAAATTGTATAGTTCAAATAATCAACTAAAAGATTTTTTTCTTAATAATGTGTCCACCCGCATTAATACAATTTCATCAGATTACAAACAATTATGTGATAAAGACTTAAATATTGAGGAAATTACTAATTGTATAAATAATCTTGAAGACAACAAGGCTCCTGTAAATGATGGATTGATTAAAAAAGTTTTGTAATGACCTTGCACCTTTTTACTTGCTGTTTTTAAAGAAGCAGGTCATATGCCTGCATCATCACAACAAGGGGTAATTACACTTATACCAAAGTCTAACAAAGATAAACTATTCTTAGAAAATTGGAGACCAATTAGTTTGTTAAACAATGATACCAATTTTTTTTCTTTAATCTTTGCAAAACGTCTTAAGAAATATCTGAATACAATAATTGACGAAAAGCACGTTATATGACTGAAAGGACGTTATATTAGAAATAACATTAGATTAATTTTAGATGTAATTGATTATGAATACCTTATTCCAGATGATTCTTTTATATTATTCATTGATTTCTATAAAGCGTTTAATACTATTGAACATTCGTTTATGTTTAAAGTTGTTGACTTTTTTGGTTTTGGCATTTTTTTTTCAAAAAGCAATTCGTACACTTTATAATGGTTGTAATAGTTCAGTCCAGCTGTATCACGGTACTTGGCAAAGATTTGATATAGGCCGTGGGATAAGACAAGGATGTCCTATAACACCTTTTCTCTTTATATTGGTTACTCAGGTCATGGCTCCACATATCAAAAAAGCAAGTTTTCAAGGAATATCAGGGTTTGGGAAAGAGATTAAACTTAGTCAATTTGCAGATGATACCACAATTTTTATCAAAAATAGTGATGATTTGGGTGAAGTTATTAATTGTATTGAAACATTTTTTGGTATCTCTGGATTAGTGATGAAAAGAATAAGACCATTTTGTGTTCTCTTAAAGATACCTTGGGATAATGGTATGTAAAAATTTGAATCAAAGAAGCAAGTTAAATTTTGAGCCTATTATAGAGAAAATTAAAAATCAATTTAATATGTGGCTTATGCAAGATCTGCCCCTAAATGGACGTGTTCTGCTTTCAAAAGCAGAAGGGATTTCAAGGTCTGTTTATATATCAATGTCAGCAGATGTTCCAAACATTGTTGTCAAGGAATTGGATAAGATTCTTTGTGATTTTATTTGGAGGAAGAAAATACACTATTTAAGGAAAGATATTCTAAATAAAAATAGAGCTTTTGGTGGCCTTGAAGTCTTACATTTTACAGATCTTAATAACGTGTTTAAGATAAAATGGATAATTGAATTTATTAAAAATAAAGACAGTATTTGGAATATTTTCCCTAATTACATATTTAATTCTTTTGGTGGCATTAATTTTCTTTTAAAATGTAACTTTTTGGTTGACAAAATCCCAGTTAAATTGGCAAACTTTCACAAGCAGGCATTGCTGGCTTGGCAATTAATCTATAAACATAACTTTTCTCCGCGTCGATACTTTATGGAATATCAAAGATATCCTGTACAAAAAAATCTATATTTAATCAGACTTGGTACGACAATGGAATTCTTACTGTTAATCAGTTTAAAGAACAAGGTTTACTCTTAACAAGGTTTACAAGAGTATCAACACATCTCGACTAGACCTGTTTGAGTCGTGACTCACTCGGATCTTTCACCCGGATCTTTAAATTAACTCATGAGTCGCGAGTCTCTAGTATCATTAACCCGGATCAGTTGAGTCCTACTACAATTCAATGTAAAACCATAAACAGCGCCACCACACACACAAACCTCTTTCAACATTATTAATGAGACTTCGCTCGCTCTACAGATCCACTCGTAACCGGCTGATCTGCGCGAGAACTGACCCAAGATTGTCACTCAGAGCCGGGGAAATTGCAAACTCGAGAAACCTGATGATCCGCGCGAGCCGCGAACTGACCTGAGATTCTCACTCGGAGCCGGAAACAATGCGGACTCGATAGACATGCGGATCTGATGTGACTCGAGAATCTCTCAACTCATAACCGACTGATCCGTATCCGCTGATCCCGCGAACTGTCTCTCGAATCAGAGCCGGAAGCACTGCAGATTCGCAGATCCGCCGGAAACATTGCAGACTCGAGACTCTCCGGCTCGGGAGCTACATAATCAGGACACAGTTTTTTCTACATTTTCTCTATATTATTTTGATATTATTATTAGGCCTATTTTTTTTAAATGGTCGACAATACACACCAAATCTAAAACCTATAAGCATGTTTTTCAGAATTGAAAGGCTTTTGTTGTGGATTTGCTTTTGAGGAGACTTCAGTCGCTCTATAGATCCACTAACTGGCTGATTCGCGCGGATCAGCCGTAGCCGGTTAGTGGATCTGTAGAGCGAGTGAAGTCTCATGAGTCCCATGGTCTGCGAGTCTGCAATGTTCCTGCTCTGAGAATCTCGAGTCGCGTGGATCAGCCGGTTACAAGTGGGTCTGTACTGAGTTTCCTTGGCAATTTAGCAATACTGACTCAAATGACTCAAGTGACTCACACAACCTAGATCACTTTAGTGAGTGACTCACAGTAACCCGGATCCTTAAAAGGAATCGAGTTTGCCAGGCCTAATCTCGACTGTGTCTGTTCCTCAAACAAAAAAATACAGAGCACCGTTTACCTCGTCTCGTACAAATCTTATTAACATAAAATTAGAACACAATACATTAACAGATGAAACTCAAATGTTAAAATTTGGCCTTCTTAACATTAGATCGGTTACCAATAAAGAACCTATTGTCAATGAAATAATTACAGACCAAAACTTAGATGTGCTCTGTTTAACAGAGACCTGGTTTAAAGCAGATGACTACATCAGTTTAAACGAATCCACCCCACAAGACTATTACTATAAACACGTACCTCATTTAAACGGGAGAGGGGGTGGTGTAGCTACAATATACAACAAAACATTTAAAGTAAACCATAAATCCGAATTAAAATTTAATTCATTTGAAATAATACTGTTAAATATGTAAGTAAATGATCGTAACAACAAACAGCTTTCGTTAGTTTTAGCTACCATCTACAGGCCTCCGGGCCACCACACAGATTTTCTTAAAGAAATAGCAGATTTCCTGTCTGAGCTTACAGTCACTGTAGATAAAGCTCTTATCGTTGGTGATTTTACTATCCATGTGGATAACCCAAAAGATGCATTAGGACGTGCGTTTATGGATGTTCTACATTCTCCCGGGATTAGACAAAACGTGTCAGGGCCCACGCATACTCGTAAGCACATATTAGACTTAATTCTGTCACTCGGACTCAATATTAATGACATCGAAATATCACCCCAGAGCCATGCAGTTTCAGACCATTGCCTTGTGTCATACACGATACTTCTAGGTGGTGTATCTCTTTCTTCCCGAGTTTACTGAAGTGTATGCATTGTAAAGTATCGCTGTGAGTCTGTGTACTGCTAGCTTTGCCGTGTCACGCCAAAGGCTGGGAATCGTCGTGTGAGAGTTGTAAACGGTTAAAGGCGAGCAAGTGGATGTGGCCCGGGAAGCCTGCCCCATTGAAGAGGTCCTAAGTATAGTACATCCTCTCCAGTCCCGCCGAGGCCTGTCGCCCATCCCTTAAAAGAGACCGTGAGTTGAATACTTTCTGTGTCCTTGTATCAGTACAGTTAAAGCTAAGAACCACTTGCTTGAGTATGCCCTTGTATGCCCCCAACGTCGAGAACCACTTACCTGAGTACGTACCTGTATGCCCCAACGTTAAGAACCACTTACCTGAGTACACCCTTGTATGTCCGAAGCATAGGGACCCCGACCTGTGGATACGTACCTGTATGCCCCAACAGTAAGAACCACTTACTTGAGTACGCCCTTGTATGCCCCAACGTTGAGAACCACTTACCTGGGTACGCCCTTGTATGCCCCCAACATTAAGAACCACTTACTAGAGTACGCCCTTGTATGCCCAAAGTAGAGAGCCACCTACCTGTGGATACGTACCTGTATGCCCCAACATTAAGAACCACTTACCTGAGTACACCCTTGTATGTCCAAAGCATAGGGACCCCGACCTGTGGATACGTACTTGTATGCCCCTAACGCTAGGAACCACTTACCTGAGTACGCCCTTGTATGTCTAAAGCAGAGAGCCACTTACTGGTGAACACGCATTTGTAAGTCCCTAAAGCAAAGAGCCACTCATTTGTGAACCCTTCTTTGTACGTCTAGAGGAAAGCTCCAGGTGTCCAGTGTGAACGCCTACCTGGGAAGGTAGAGTCATCTCTGGGTATCCATCCCAGCACCGCCCAACCACGTACCTGGGACACTGATTGGCATCTCTACGGCAAGGAACTACTTACCTTTCCGCATATACACCAGGAACCGACCATAAATCAATCTCTGTGTCCCGAAGGACGTCTAGCTGGCCGTAGAGGCTCCAGCCACCCCCGAAGCGGACCCGGCAGGATAAGGTACTTACCTCAGTTCACGTGTCACTTACCGTGTCTCTCTTTTTGCCTCAGGACGACAGAAAGGCGCCACGGCCAGTCCTTCTACAAAACAAAAAGCAGTGTTACGCTGGAAACATTGGACGAAAGTCACGTGGGAAGAAAACGCATTGATCAAGGAGGCTTACCCGAGCGCTCCCGTGACGAGACACCAGCATCCCTGGACCATACTCTCCTGTCCGAGAGTTTGTTTTTAGCTCCCCTTCCTCTCCCCTTTTTACATTTTAAATAATTTAAATAAAGTTTGTTAAGTATACTTACCTCTTCTCGTGTGTTTGGTCATTGGGGTGTTCTTGGGACCTCCTCGAGGTGGAAACTAGGAAGTGGGCGTGACTCACGACATCTGTGGTCCTCTCCGACCTGTTACAGATTTACATAATAAATGTGTGTGTACTGTGTATAATTATTATTTTTGTGTATCACCTAGCTTTTTACACTCGGGCTGAACCATTAATTTTTTAAAGATCAGGGCCCGTATGTATAAAACATCTCAGAAATGCTCTTAAGAATAGTCTTAAGCTATGACTTAAGTGTCAAAAAATTCTTAGTAAGGAGTAGGACCTGTCTGAGATAAGGAGACGTTTATAAAGAGGCTGAAAGCAACTCTCAGTAAAGTGTAAGGCTCATTCTTAAGTGCTGTCTTAAGTGCTGCAAACTGAGGACTACAATGATTTCAACCTAAAATGGCCGCCCTTAACCTCTGAATCAGCCAATAAAAAGCAGGCAACGCTACATTCACAGCAGCATATGACACCATACATTCATGAATCATGAAGACATTATAATTATATTAGTATTTAAATATTTTAATTTAAATTTGCTTCACGAAATTTTTAACAATATTACAAAGTACATTAATTTATTTTACACGATTTTGCACCATCTTGATTACGTTTTAAACTGATAATGTGCAATCCAGTTAATGCAGATATGTTCATATATATATAGCCTTTATCCTGTGTTGTAGTCCCCCCTTGTGGTTGAATTGAGTACACTCAGAAACAAAGCAAAAACGTGTAACTTTGGTGCACTCACAGACGAATTAATCAGATACAGACTTGTCTGTGGCATAGACAATGATAGTGTGAGAAGAGTGTTGCTCAGAGAAAGTGATTGAACTCTCGCAAAAGCGATTAAAATATGCCAAATCAGGGAATTAACTGAGCAGCATACAAAAGTGCTGGCTGCACCGCGCGGCACGCTGACGTGCGTTGATGCAGTACACTATAACGCAAAGGGAAGAAAAGCAGCGATTTACCGGCAGCAACTGCAGCAGAAATATGCGAGTGGGACAAAGAATATTGTCAACTGTAAAAACTGTGGTGGAAACCATCCAGCAAAGCGTGATCAATGCAAAGCTTTCGGACAACAATGTCACCGTTGTAAAAAGTTCAATCATTTCAAGCACCAGTGCAAGTCTGCATCAAAAGATAATTTCAAATCAATCAATCAGATCACTGATGCAAACACAGACAGTAGTGAAGAGTCATTTCATATTGATGGACTGTGTCTTTGTGCTAGTGAAATTGATGCAGTAAATCACCATAGTGGAATTAACAAACAAGAAATACATTGCAGCCTGACAGTAAATGGCAAGCCCCTTGAGCTTAAAATTGACACAGGAGCAAAATGTAATGTCCTTTCGACAGAAACGTACAAAGCTGTGAAAACAGATGAGAGAATACAAGAGAACTCGAAGCAACGTTAGTGGCTTACGGAGGCACAGAAATTCAAACAAAAGGAACTGTGATGCTGCAATGTTTAACTGGCAAAACGAGAATCATGCCTGTTGCAATTTCATGTGGTTGATAAAAATGTCAAATCATTGCTGGGCCTGCCAGACTGTTTAAAAATGAACTTATGATATCTCTTAAAGAAGAAGTACATGGAATGGATCTCAACAAAGAAGAAAACCTGTCACACAAAATACACACAGAGTATGCAGACCTATTTGATGACAAGTTAGGCACCTTACCTGTGACATATTCAATGAAGATAAACACAGACATCACTCCAGTGGTCCGCCCCTCTTGCCGAATACCTGTGACAATGTGTGACAAAGTGGAAGACGAACTAAAACACATGGTAAAACTAGGAGTCATAACACCCATTTCAGAGCCCACAGAGTGGATGTCCACAATGGTCACCACACATAAGAAAAACACTGATAAGATCCACCTGTGCATCGATCCAAGGGATCTTAATGAAGCTCTTATGCGCCCTCACCATCCTATGCGCACAGTAGAGGAAGTAGCATCGCAAATGTTCAATGCCAGTGTCTTCTCATCATCCCTATGCACCACTTTTGCAACACATTTTGGCAGATATTGTTTTTTGCGCATGCCTTTTGGCATAAATTCAGCATCAGAAGTGTTTCAACGCGCAATGGAGCAGATATTCATGGGCCTTCCATGCACCATAATTGTGGATGACATCATTGTTGGAGGTAAAGGGGAGAAGGAACATGATGAGAACTTAAGAAAGGTTCTTAATAGAGCACGGCAATTGAATCTGAAACTAAACCAGCAGAAATGCAAGTTCAGGCTAAAGGAAGTAAGCTATGTGGGCCATCTATTCACAGAACATGGGTTAAAACCAGACTCAGCCAAGATACAGGCCATTACTGAGATGCCACCGCCAAATGACAAAGCTGCTTTGCAACGTTTCCTGGGCATGGCTAACTACCTTGGAAAATTCATCCCAAACTTCAGTGAGTTAGCAGCACCGCTTCGACAGTTGCTTCAAAAGGATGTAGCTTGGTGTTGGTCACAGCAACAACAGGAAGCATTTGGCATGCTAAAAAAGTGCATCAAGTTCCCACCAGTGCTTAAGTACTTTGATGTAAGCAAACCTGTGACCATCACGTGTGATGCTTCACAGTATGGATTGGGTGCAGCATGCCTACAGAATGGTGAGCCGATCAGCTATGCCTCACGCACTCTCACTGAAATGGAGATGAGATATGCTCAAATTGAAAAGGAGCTGCTGGCAGTGGTCTTTGCCTGTGAGAAGTTTTATGACTATATCTATGGAAAATCTGTCCTGGTAGAAACTGACCATCAGCCCCTTGTCACAATTTTGAACAAACCTCTACACACTGCTCCAGCACGACTTCAGCTAATGATGATGAAGCTGCACAAGTTCAACTTGACTCTTACCTATAAAAAAGGTAAGCTGCTCTATCTTGCTGACACACTGTCACATGCTTCCATTAAAGCAACATCAAAAGATCTCAATGACGAGGATGATTTTGAGGTGATGGCTGTCCAAATGATTTCGGTCAAACGACTGCATGAGTTAAGAGAACACACTGAGAATGATAGTGTTTTGCAAAATCTGTATAACACCATCAGACAAGGCTGGCCAAAGAAAATCCAGAGTGTACCTGTGCCACTGAAGACCTACTTTCCTTTTAGAGATGAGCTCACTACTGAGGATGGCGTCATCATGAAAGGAAAAAGAGTAGTAATTCCTCACAGCCTACAGAATGAATATCTACAGATTTTGCACAGAGGCCATGCAGGAGCCGAAGCAACTAAACGGAGAGCGCGCAATGCTGTTTACTGGACGGCTATGATGCAGGACATTGACAGCTTTGTGCAGTCTTGCAGCATTTGTAATGCTTTGAAACCTCATCAGCAAAAGGAGCCACTGCACCTACATGAGCTTCCAGAACTGCCTTGGTCTGTAGTTGCCGCTGACATATTTGACTGGAAAGCTCAACAGTACTTAGTGCTAGTCGATTCATTATCTGGGTAATTTGGGATGGATGTGCTAAACAACTTGTCTTCACAAAATGTTGTCAACAAACTAAAGAGACACTTTTCTGTGCACGGCATTCCCCAGAAGCTAATCACTGATAACGGCACCCAGTTCTCGAGTCAGGTCTTCAGAGACTTCGCAAATTCATGGGATTTCTGTCACGTTACTAGCAGTCCTGAGTTTCCCCAAGCGAACGGTCTCACTGAAAGAGCTGTTCACAGTGCAAAGCGTCTGCTTGAAACCACCAAGAGGGATGGGACAGACCTGTTTCTGAACTTGTTGAACATTCAAAACATTCCCCGAGATACAATACTGGGTTCACCGGCACAGAGATTGCTCTTCAGGGTAACACGTACCAACATGGAAACCAAAGGATAAGGACACTGTGAAAGTCAAGGTGCAACTTTCCAAAAAGAGACAAATTCAGAAAGCATCCTTTGATAAGAGGAGCAAGCCTCTCTCTCCACTGCAAGAGTCCCAAATGGTGAGGATGAAAACAAGAAAAGGATATGACAGGATCGGAGTTGGAAGGAACACTCTCACTGAGCCCAGATCGTATGTCGTGGAGTCTGATGGTAGAGAGTACAGGAGAAATCGCCGACATCTACTTCCTGTGAAAGAACCACTCCCACACTGCACACAAACTGAACTGGAAGACTTGTTCTCGCAACTCAAATTTGTGCCAGACAGTGATACTGTATCTTAGGATGCACAGCATGCTGAAGAAAACATTCCAGCTGAACCAGCTGTTCAAAAGTTGCCATATCGTACTAGATATGGTCAGATCTCCAAGCCTAATCCCAAATATGCTGTTTAATCATGCATGTTGTTGAAATTTTGATGTAAAGCATATGTTATTGCACAGTATAATTTTGATATTTTGGTCATTACTTTAAATTGTTATTTTGGTTTTGCATTATATTGATGTTACAGAAATGTTTGTGGAATTATTGTTTTGGTTAAACAGATGTACAAAACTAAAGAAAGGGGATTTCGATAACTGATAATGTGCAATCCAGTTAATGCAGATATGTTCATATATAAAGCCTTTATCCTGTGTTGTAGTGCCCCCTTGTGGTTGAATAAGTTAGTCTTATGTAAAAGTAACTCTGCTGATACACGCTCTGCACGAGGGCTAATAAAAGCACGTTGTTCTAAGCAATATAAACGTCTCCGTCTCTATGACAAACTACATTAATGAAATAGACAAATGTAATACTATTAAAAAGTTAAGATGATGAATCACATTATTTTGCTGTTTATAAGAAAAGACTAAAGTTTGCAAACACTTAGATAAAAAATACTTTGATGATCAAGCCTGAACAAGATGATCAAGTTAAGTTGGATTTCTCCACTTAAGAAGCTTCCTAAGGGACACTTCGGGGAACAAACTTAGGAACATAAACAACTTTGGTAAGATATATCTTTTCGAGTCTTCTTAGCGAGCTAAGAGTGAGCATTATCGGGGAACCGGGCCCTGGACTTAATGTTTCTAAATGAAACCTGGTTAGATGACAGCTGCAGTGCTACAGTCCTCAATGAATCAGCCCCACCAAACTTTACTTTTATAAGTGTCTGTAGAACTGTTAGAAGCGGTGGAGGAATAGCTGCTTTATTCAAAGATGTCTTTCAATGCAAGCAAGTGTTACTTGGTGATTACCAGTCTTTTGAATATTTGTGTATTGCTCTAAAAGGTACACCACGCATTCTATTTACAATTATTTGTAGCCCTCCCAAATACACCTCAGCATTTGTTGATGAATTCACAGAACTTTTATCAACAATTTCCTCTGAATTTTATTATTTTGTTATTGCTGGAGATTTTAATATTCATATAGACAATGCAGAAAACAATACTGCGATTGAACTATTAAATGTTTTAAACACTTTTGATCTCACCCAGCATGTGCAAGGTCCTACACACAATAGGGGACACACTCTTGATCTGCTCATTAGCAAGGGTCTAAACATTTCATCCACTGTAATCAAGGATGAAGCGCTATCTGACCATTTCTGTGTTTACTTTGATTTATTGATCTGTCCTGGCTGCCACTGATGCTAGATCTGCCTGTCAAAAAAGGTCCATAAATGAAAACACCAGTGAGAATGCTACATCAATGTTGCCAAACATATCGGCTGATGTTGGACTTTAAGGCGTCCATTGCATGTTCATAATTAGAGGAAAGACATGGTATTAAAAAATAAGCTATTTATTGATCAGATATGAAAAAGTTTTACAGCGCGCTGGGCCGTCTCAAGGCCACACTCGGCAAGCAACGGGCCCCCAGCATTTAGGGAAACAATTATTTATAAAGTATGTGACTTGATCTTCTTCTTAGAATCTCCACCCACAAAGGCTGCTTTTCCTCCTTGATCTGACTCCATCACACACCCAGTTTCAGCCTGTGGGGGGTATATACCACACAAACATACAGAACACCTTGTGCCCTAGAGCATTTCATCCTTATATGGCAATGTCTTATTACAGGACAATCTTCTACATTATTCATGGGCACAAAGGCATAATCATTTATATATTTTAATACATTAATATTCATGACAACATTTAATTTTATAAATCCAAACACTTCTATATGTAATAATCTGGAAATGAATGATTATTAGTGAATTAATATCAAAAGCATGTATTTCTTTTGTCTGTGTGTTTTCTCCTTCAAGCGTTGTTCTTGTTTTGGCTATCACCAGCAGCTGCAAGGTCGGTCCTACACTCAACCGAAACCACGACCTTGCAGCCTTTACACACACACAGACAGCCCTCATATTTTCAGCACAGGAATCAATTTTGTAAAGGCACACATAAGCTGAATTATAATGATATGATTAGTAGAATACATTTAAACAACATCAAATTCCACACTGACTCTGTTCTCCTTAAAAAAGTTTAACATAAAAGTTAAGGATGCCATGGATGGTATAGCTCCAGTAAAGGTCAGGATGATCACTTGCAAACGTAAAGCACCCTGGAGAAACACAACAGCAGTACAGCGCATGAAAAGAACATGAAGAAAAGCTGAACGTATGTGGCGGAAAACAAAACTTGAAGTACATTATAGCATCTATAAGGACAGTCTTCATGCTTTCAATGTAGAACTAGGCACAGCTAGACAGACCTTTCTTTAGTCTCGCGTAGCCAGAGGTGTTTTGCCACTTTCTTTGGCCAGTGCCAGCCCACAAGGCCGTTTGACCGACATGTCAAACAACCAATCATAGTTTGTTTCGCCTAGCATCACGTTTCTGGTCTTGGAAGTCTCCCCAAAATTATAGACCGGCGTGCAACAAGTCGAGAGATGAAATAGTAGTGAGTATTTTTAGCGAACTTTGAAAAGGTGCCTAACAATGGCTCATCACTCTCTATCTCCTAACAAAACCCAAATTAAAGCGGTAGGAAACATATGCAGACTTTATTCAGAGACATTTAAAACTAACAAACATAAATTATTTTGCGGACACGTCTCTTCAGACAAAGCAGAATTTACCATTGTACTGGAGGAGTTTGTTGGCAAGCTTTATGACACAAGTTTAGTGATCTGTATGTCTTGCAGAACTGTACTACTGAAGTACAAAAGCACTTCCAAAGAAGTTATACGACTGAAGTTGCATATAAATCACATGAGCAGTAAAGCTAGACAGAAACGATGCGTTCCATAAGCGCCAACACAACAACAAAAGAGACTTGCCGTTTCAGAATGTATTCCCGCAAAACGTGAATTGTTTGATCGACGGTCATCAGATTTAACTCGTTTAATCCCACCGGTCACAATTGTGACCGTGTCTTTTTTCTTATTTCTGAAAGCTCTAAAAGTGTTGATGTTGGCTCTGGGCAAGAAATTAAACTTTTAAATGAAAAAATAGATTTTCTTGATTACAATGTATCAATGTCATGTGACCAGTTTAGTATACTTCCTGATTGCACATCTAGAAGAAGATGTCTACCTCAGACTACTACAAAAAGAATTAAACATCTTAATTGACAAATAGAACTATCAAATTTTGTAGGTGGGGTCTACTACAGATATATTTTGAGGATTTTTTGAATGGTCACAATTTTGACTGGTGTTATAACATACTGTTTCTAATGTAAATATGTCTAATTGAATTTGAATGAAGTCCAACGCTGTTTCCCACCAGACTTTTTTTGAAAGCCTGCTGGGTGCAAGAAGTGTGCAACACTTCTATACAATGTCCTTTGCTTAACCCACTATTCTACAGTGCAACAGGTACTGCAAAAGATAAATATGTATTTAAAAATATTTAAGTATAATCTTCATCATACCTAACATTATTAACATGTTTGGAGGCATAAATAATGAGAGCAGAGAAATATTTTCTACATTAATGATAGCAATGATTAATAACTTATTTTTACAAGAATATTTTAAGAAACCAGTCATTTTATGACTTCTATACTTAATAATCTCAGTCATAGTTACTGCTGTTTATGTAGTGTCCTAGAGTTAAATATTAGTAAACTAAATATTAATTTCATATCTGAAAATACAGAACCGTATAATACATACATCTGTGGATTTTCTCAGCAACAATGCAATCATATAGACTTGACAAAAGGCTTTCCTGAGATATTTCCTCTAATGTTTAAGACCTGACAGGGTGAGGATGTAGTTTGTCTTACCTCCCTTAAACTCATCATCTCTCCTTTCTGCTTCTCTTTCCCTGCTTTGCACAAAACATTTCTGATGTCCATCTACAGAAGCCAATAATGATAGAGTCAAAATAAGATTATCTTAATTATTTAGAAACTTACTTCTCGTCATGTTTTCATAATTACTCACTCGCGTGGCATCCCTTTTGGATGCAGTTGCGCACGTGGATGAACGCAAAGACGTGCATGGACATGGATACATGCATGCACGCGTCAGTGCGACTGCTTCGTCGCTTTTACAAGCGTATATTGGGTAACAACATTGCATATAGATCTGTTTTTGCCGCTATTATCTTTGTAAAGGAATAGACTAGTTAACTGCTAAAATGTGATATTTGATACATGGGCACAAAAGATTTACACTGGGGCACGTGCCCCAGTAAAGTGGTCTGGCGACACCCCTGTCTTTAGTCTATCTTCCCTGCTCAGCCCGTTCGTTCTCCTTCTTTCTTTAGTTTTCTGCTGAACGCGCTCAGATCATTTCCATGGTTTCTTGCGCTGGTTTGGCTGCACACTGCGCGCAGCCAATTGGCGTACGAAACATCATCACGTAGAATTATGGCACAGTGTTCATGGGAAATGTAGGAAGTACTGCCAGAGGGATAAATGACAGAGAACAGAGCTTTATGTATCATGCATGAGGCATTGCATGCATCACCGGCCAAACTGGCTAGTAAGTTTTTATTAACACCCGCCAAAATGAATTTTGACCCGCATTTGGCGGGTGTTAATTTAGAACCCTGCCGGTCACTATTGTGACCGAGTATAAAATCTAATATTTCACTAACTTAACCAACATAAAATCACAGAAGGCATAAAGTTTGGGTGTTAAGGAGGTCTAAGGAGTAAATTGCATGTATTCAAATTCCAAGAACAAAATGGGATTAAAACACTGCGTCAACAACTGTACGGAATAGTACACCTGTTGTCATGTCACGACAGGACAGTTGTTAATAATATTACAAGGGGACACTACAATACTTTGGCCAGAAATTTAATACAAATTCCTGGCCAGTCAAAATTTGTTGTTGATGTGGTACTCAAGCAAGTAGAGAAAGAATGTCGACTTTTAACAAGCAACAAGTTTCTTTCTGCATCACAACACCATACACCGTCACACCTCGCTGAGTTTAAGTGTAAGAAAGTCTTGGATGAATGGAGGACTGCAGCACCTAATTTTCTTCGGTTCCTGAAATGTTCCGGTTCCAGCAGACAAAGCAACTAAGCATAAAGCAAAAGGTGAAAGGTATCTTAAAAGAAGAAACTGTACATGAAAGATCCCAGAGGTGACGATGGCTGACATAATACTTCTAAATGCAAGGTCAAAATTAATTTCATCAACTATGTTTCGAAATTCTATGATCTTGAGACATGGTGGTGCAAAGAAAAGATGCATTGATTAAGTAGGCTTGGAGTCTGTGTGAATCATTCATCAACTTTAAAGAAGATCAAGGAGATTGCCGAGACATGGGATGCCAGAGTTTTAGAATGGATGAAAATAATGTGTGACAGCCCAAGCCTTGAAGACTTGTCAAGGATGGATGAGCCAGGTTGTAGCTCTTCATTCCTGTCTGATCATACATATCACCGTGAAGAGAAGAAAGTGGAAGAAGTCTTAATTGACACCAGCAGTGAAAGCGAAGAGGTTTGTAAAATTGTTTTAAAATTGTATGTACTGTATATTAAGCACTTCCAACATAAAGTGATAGTTCACCCAAAAATTAAAATTCTGTCATCATTTACTCACCCTGATGTTGTTACAAACCTGTATACATTTCTTTTTTCTAATGAACACAAAGATATTTTGAGAGATGTAAGCAAACCGTTCATGGACCACATTTACTTCTATAGTATTCTTTTTTCCTACTATGGAAGTCAATGGGGTCCACGAATGGTTCGGTTACAAACATTCCTCAAAATATCTTCCTTTGTGTTTATCAGAAGAACAAAGACATTTATTTGGGTTTGTAACAATATGACAGTAAGTAAATGATGACAGATTTTTTTTTTGAGCAAACTCTCTCTTTATCAATTATAAAAATTGTCAATTAACTCCTTTTCAATAAGAATTTGTATAACTTACTGCTCTCTAATGTCCAAGATTTGTTTTCACCTTAATAAATGTCACGACATTACATTTATAGAAATGTGCAATAACCATTAACTGTATTTATTAGAAATGAGCCGGATACTCGGCTGATACGAGTATCCGGTACGGATAAAGCACTTCTGCCGAGTACGAGTATTATACGAGTAATACGAGTCAATATCTGTGCTCGGATTAAATGAAAACCATCATTGGGTAGCTGATTGTGTCAGCATTCTGTGATAGGCTAGTAGTAACAGCACCCCTCCCCTACACACATACAGATGTATTGTGTTGCTTTGTCCCGCTCTGCTCATTCACACACAGAACAGCTCTCTGTCTCTCTCCCTCATTCATTCGGGTTCGCGGTTCTTTTCCATTAACGTTTAGGGTTTCTTCAGCTTTTTACTTTGGGTTGTAACGTTAATACGTACTAACCAGCAGAGTTCTGGTAAATGTGGGTTCGTTCAGACGTGAATGCGACTCGCATTGCGTCTCTGCCTGTTGGAGAATTTTTTTCTTTTTTAAACCTTCAGCTGTCTTTAACCAGTAACCAGACACTGAGTGTCTGACACGTTTTTGCTGTATTTCAAAAAAATAAAGGTATTAAGCTGGTGTTATAAATATTACAAATTAATTATTAAGCTACACACACACACACACACTCTCTCTCTGCCGGTTGTCAGAGTTTTTTTTTTTTAAGTCGGCTGGCTCTAACCATTTTTTTTTACTTCACACACTGAGTGTCTGACACTTTTTTGCTGTATTTCATAAAAAATAAAGGTAGTAAGTTAAAGTTAGTTTTATAAATATTAAAAGTTAATTAAGCTACACACACACTCTGAATGCAGTTCTGAAAAACAGCGTCAGACTATTTGATCCGTAGAATACACTCCCCTTGCTCTCTCTCTCTCTCTCTATCTCTCGCTCTCCCTCTTATGCACTCTCTCTCTCTCTCTCACACACACACACACACACACACACACACACACACACACACACACACACACACACACACACACTCACCTGTTGTGGAAATAAAAGAATAAAAAAGAACCAAAAAAAATAAAAATTAAAGTAACACTGATCATAAAAAAATTTAAAGTTAAAAAAGAAAGTTATGTTGTTCATTACATTTTACTTCATAATTGCATACTGCAGCACTGCATTGTTTTGATTTCATTGTTGCAAAACTTGTTCTGTAATGTAGTTTGTTTGCTATCGCGATCAAAACCATTGATCTGAAGCTCAATCTGTTAGGAACGGGTAGTCGGACACAGAATCTGATGCAAGTAAAAAATGTTTATTTAGAAGACAGACAGACAGCGATAGCAGCACCAAATATAAATCTCCCAATGGCCAGCCAGGAATGAAAGGCTACAGTCCAAAGTTCTTAAAAAGGGGCAACCCTGTAAAATCTCTCGATGACCAGCCAGGTATGAAGGCGATAATCCACAGTCATAAAGAGTCCTCGGTTCTATTCTGAAGGCGAAAAACACCGAGCACCCGCTTGGAGAGAAAAGGATATTTCACAGTCACAACATGTCCTTGGTTCTATTCTGAAGGCGAAAAACACAGAGCACCCGCTTGGAGAGGGAGAGAATAATTCACAGTCACACGATAACCAGCAGATGTGAAGGAGATTAACACAGGATGATGACTGGAGAGAGAGACAAAAAAGGGTAATATTAATTTAGTTAGAAATTCCTCAAAAATTAGTTCAACTTTAGCCGTCTGATCTAAACATTTCACAAGTGACTGCATCGGTGTGGCAGTTCAAAGCTGGTTTGTCCAGGAAACTCAAAGATGTTACAGTCCTTACTTTGTTGGATCCGACCTTAAATCCACAACCCGTAAGTAAACACATATTAAGCAGGGCTGCACAATAACTTGCATGTGATTGTCACGAATCTCATCGTTAGTAGTAAAGCGGCATCACCTGCTGTCAGAACCGGCTCCCGGTTGCCGCTTCTGAAAGCAGCTGATTGTGATTTACTACTAATCAATGAACCGGATTTACTGAAGAGATGCACGAGACAATCAGCAGTCCTAACTTTTAAATTACATTATGGAGCCAGAGAAAACTGAAATGATATATTGTAAACAGTTATGCAACACTAACGTGTTTGCTAACTAGATGCTGAAGTGTTGTTTTGTAACGTTAAAGTCTTTGGTAGCCACCGGTTTTGATAGAATATCTGTTGGAAATCAGACGTTGTTTGTATTCTTAAGTTAGACACAAGCCCTTTTGGTGTCTGTTTGTGTAAACATGGTATGGTTAAAATCTCTTAGTCTCTGTGTCTATTGGTTTACTAACCTAACATTTAGTGTCCAGAAACTAACACTTAGTGTAATTCCATGGGTAACTTTATTTCAACTGCGTATTTCACTCATAAAATAACAGGCCTATCAGAGAGGCTCATGAATATTACTTATTAGATGCCAAAACGACCTGTTTTTAGCAGAGCTCCTGAAAGAGGAGCTGTAAATATATATAGAGATAAATATAAATAAATAAATATATAGAGATTGTTTTTGGCACTTAAACAGCAAATATATATTCTTAAGGACATCACAACCTAAAATAAAACTCTAGAAAGCCTAAAAACATGTGACCTTTAAAGGGGTCATATTATGAGAGATTTTTAAGATGTAAAATAAATATTTGGTGTCCCCAGAGTGTATATGTGAAGTTTTAGCTCACAGATATTCCACAGATAATTTATTATAACATGTTAAAATCGCAAATTTGTAGGCCTGAGCAAAAGTGTTTTTGGGTGTGTCCTTTAAAATGCAAATGAGCCGATGAAATGCAAACACTGATCACAGTGATGGTGGTTTGATGCAATTGAAACTTGATTGTGCTGTCAAGTCCTTCTTTTCTCCCTCTTTATCTCTGCACTAAATAGCAGTGCTGTGGTTGGATAGTGCAGATAAAGGGGGTGGTATTATTGTAATTCACCTTGTTACCTACCTAACAAAACAGGCAAAATCTGAACGACCAAATTTGTTACATGCTTGCAGAAAATGGCTTACTCAAATTAAGTTACTGGGTTGATCCTTATCACATTTTCTAGGTTGATAGAAGCACTGGGGACACAATTATAGCACTTAATCAAGAAAAAAGTCTAATTTTCATGCTATGATCCCTTTAAACCATCAATATTGGACAAGACCTTCATGCAATGGAAAGAAATGGGTCTATGTACTATTGGGGACCTTTTCGTTGATGGGGTCCTGGCATCCTTTAGTCAGCTGCAACAGAAATTTAATCTTCCCCAAAATATTTTTTTTAGATATCTACAGATTAGGAATTATATACGTGCCCACATATCTTCATTGGAAAATACTTCACCCTCAATTATTGATAAGTGTGTTGATCAAAGTAAAGGAAGTAAAAAAGCCTTAGCGATAATTTATGATCTGCTACAATCTTTTAACTCTCCCACTACCAGATTTCTTAAGGAAGAATGGGAGAAAGAATTTGGAGTAGAAATTTCTGAGGAATTATGGCAAGAGAGTTTAAGGATATTAATGATCATTCTATCAATACTAGACACTGCCTTATTCAGTTTAAGGTCATTCACAGACTAAATTATTCAAAAAAGAAACTGCACAGAATTTTCCCGAATGTTTCACCTCTTTGTGAAAAATGTAATTCCGCTGATGCAGACTTGTCCCATAGTTTTATTTTTTGCTCAAGTATACAGGGTTATTGGAATGGAATTTTTAATGTTCTTTCAGAAATGTTTAGGGTACAAATGCAGCCTGAACCAGTATTAATCATCCTGGGACTTTCTGAACATATACGTTTATTAACAAGAGGACAAGTTTAATTACAGCAAAAAAACTACTACTATTGTTCTTGAAGAAGAAGGAGGTGCCTATGGTCAAGTTATGGCTTGGAGAGATGACTTCCACTTTACACTTGGAAAAAATTCGCTACTGTTTGAATGGGAAAATTGAGCAGTTTGACAAAATCTGGTGCTCTTTTCTCTGTTATCTTGATGGGAACTCTATGGACTAATGCATCTTTTATCGTTGTAATATTGTCAATTTTTCACCATATTTTACAATTTAATGTAAACAGGTCCGGGAAGGGAAGGTTCTTTTTTGTTTGTTTGCTTTTTAAAAACATAATTGATAAAAAAAGAAATGTACATATTCAACCTTTAAGTTGAATTCCTAAAATGAATTGACTTTTCCACTATTCTACTTTGAGAAGCACCTGTATAAACATGAAAAATGCAGTTACCTGTTACCACAGAGTAAAAAACAGTATCCTGGAAAGCCTTTTTCTCACTACGACCCTGCCCCTTCATGTTGAAAGCAGCCATTAGGCTATTAGTGAAAAGCCTGAGAAAACATGCAGAAAATCATTTAGTCAGTGAGGTAAATGCCTACATTCTACAAATATTCTTTTATGCTTGCATTATTCGTAATGAATCATCTCTTTCTGCATTTTTGCTTTTTTATGTGCTAAGAGGAGGGTAAACAGAGCAGGCAATGAGTAAAAATTTTACTGCATAATTACATTCTATATTCTGAGCATGTGACAGTTGTTTAATACCTGTCCATTACTTTATAGACGCAGTCTTTGTTACTCCTCCCTCCCACCTTTGAGAGATGGGACACCTGTACATGACACATGAAAAGCCACTCAATACATTATGAATAAACCAATGGTGTTGGAAATATACTGATTGTTGCCAGATTGAGCTTAAATGGGAACTAGTCATATTGACTCATCCATACAATAACACATTCTATAAAGCTGTGTGCATGTTAACAGATGCTGCATATTTTTTGCCCAATATAGATAATTTAGACTTTTTGGAGACTTGGAGGTCTAGTCTTTTTGACACAGTTTAGTCCAATTTCTGTAGAAATCATACCCTTTGTTCCCAGAGGTTGCAGTCCTTGAGACGTGCCTCTTCTTCAGCAAAATCCTCTAAGTTTTCTAGCCTAGCAACATGGACAGCAGAATTCAGCAGCTCATAGTGCCTTCTGACTCTTTTTATCTCATGCAGAAGTTCAACTAGCTTTCCAAGCACTGACTTCTGATATTCTGTTGAAGAAAATACATTATTTTTGTTTTGTATTATTAAATCATCCAATATTATACCACGGCCTGTATAAATACTCGATTCTGATTGGCTGGAAGGTGTGCATTAAAACAGTTTAATGCACAGGTAGTTCCAGTCAGTTTGATTACAGTTCAAAATTAATCCGCTACTATAAACATTGGTTACCATAGTAACACAGTTACACTTGCGTGAGAGTTCTCTACACTTGAGTGAGAGATGTTTATTTAGGTAGGCTAAACGGATGAATTTTGCACATCGTTTAATTTGTATGGTGAATATGGCAATTTTGAGAAATGGGCAGGCACACGATGAAATGCAGACTTGGATAAGACTTTGAATGACAAAAAGCGGCACAAAGAATTAACATCGCCAGAGCTAAATAAGATCAATGAGAGAATTTGAATTTTAACAATCTTTTATTATACAATCCTTATACACTCACATAGAAATCCAAAAATTATAACCACCCCAACAATTCACATCATATTAACAATCATTAAAGCAATACATATGAGAAAAATAAAGAATCATCAACAACTGAACAAATTGCATCATTATAACACCACTGTGATGAAAAGGACATCAAATCATTCATCATTTTATAGTATTTAAAATCAACCCATACTCTTGCTTTTAACATATTTTTAAAAACAAATACAACTCCATTACTTCCAGTCCCCTCAATTTCCTTCTTTCTACTAATATATATTGCCATTTTTGCAACACCAACAATAAAATTTAAAAGTTGACATTTTACTCTTTTTTTCAGCTGAATACCTATAACCAATAATAAAACTCTGAATATTAAATATCTCACCAAGGTCATTAAACAGTATATTGAGACAACTGAATACATCCTTCAATCTTGTACATTCCAAAAAGCAATGAAAAATTGTTTCTTTCTTTTTACAAAAAGGACACCCCTGAGACACATCTGAATTGATAACATTTACAAAAGCGTTAACAGCAACTGCGCCGTGCAAAATCCTCCATTGAAGATCCCCCATTCTTTTTTCTAAAGAAGGTTTATAAAACACTCTCCACACTGGTTTTACTGTATCATCCAAACCCAGCTTTTCTCTCCAAACAGTATCTACTCTCTCTTTTAAAAATTGTACATTTAAAACTTTAACACAGCCCCTATATATTTTCTTCCTATCAGCTTCATAAATACTTAGATCTTCTAAATCTCCCAAATCTAACATCTTCCCCTTTGCTCCTTTAAGATTCGGAGTAAAAAAAATTTCTGGAAAAAAATCTGTACTATTAGGAAAACTTTTTCCTTCCCCATAACTCAAAAGCAGAGACTTTTCTTCTTCTGTAAGCTTCAACTTTAACAGGTCTAGCAGTTTCTCTACTATTCTCACTGATTTTATTCTTAAAGACAAAGCTACCTCTTTTGAGTTATTCAAATCAGAACCACCCACATCCACTAGATGATACAGCTTAACTTTTCTTAGTAAACACATTATATTTTCTAAACCTCATGCAATTTCCTTTGTTACATCCAATCTGGCTCCATAAACAGTAGGTTCTTCTAACAACCAAAACAAAGATACAGAAACCCCTCTTTTCTTTTCAAATAAAATCCATACTTTAAAAACCCCTTTATAAAAAGGAGTCAGACCATTCAAAGGAAACTTACAAGAGTCCAACAAAAATAACGTTAAATCCAGTCCAAGACCACCAGCTTGTCTTAGAATAAACTTTGCAACATCTCTCCACACAAGATCTTCAGGACCTGTCAAAAGTCTTTGAATAACCTGTAAATGGAGGGTTGCTCCTCTGCTGGCCAAATGCACTAGTCCTTGTCCCCCTTCTTCTTTAAGGAGATATAGTACACTCTGTGGTACCCAATAAAACTTAGTCCAGAAAAAGTCAACAATAATAGCCTGTAGTTTCGCAAGTAGTCCACTCGGTGGGTCAGTACATGCCAACCGATGCCAGAATGTTGAGGCCACTAAATTGTTGATGACTGTAACTCGTCCTCTAAAAGAGATTTTAGGCCACAACCATTTCCATTTCTCCAATTTTCCTTTTGTCTTTTCCAAAACACCATCCCAGTTCTTTTGCATCACTGAGTCGTCTCCAAGAAAAACACCTAAATATTTAAAACCATGTTTGTTCCATTCCAGTCCAGCAGGTAATTTAGGTAGGCCTCCACCTTCCCAATCTCCACATGCCACGGCTTCACTCTTTAGCCAGTTCACTTTAGCTGAAGATATTTGTCCAAAGTCATTAATTATAGCATATAAAGTGTCCACTTCCTCTTGGTTTTTTATCATGACAACAATATCATCAGCATAAGCTGTTAACTTAATTTTAACCTCAGAATGAGGTACACTCCAGCCATCAATATTTTTCCGAACTCTTAACAACAAAGGTTCAATTGACAAGGCATACAACATACCCGACAATGCACATCCTTGTCTAATTCCCCTTGTAATTTTAAAAGGTGCACTCAACCCTCCATTTATTTTAAGTACACTCTCAATGTTATTATACAACACTTTAATCATTTTAATAAACCCTGGGTTGAATCCAAATTCTTCTAGAGTCCGCCAAAGGTACTCATGCTCAACCCGGTCAAAAGCTTTTTCTTGGTCTAAAGAAATAAGACCGACTTTCAGACCCAAAGAACCAGAAATGTCAAAAACATCCCTAATTAAATGAATGTTATCAAAAATAGATCTCATAATAATAATAATACCTTACATTTATATAGTGCTTTTCTCAGTACTCAAAGCGCTTTACATATGAACAGGGGAATCTCCTCAATGTGCAGCATCCACCTGGATGATGCGACGGCAGCCATATTGCACCAGACCACTCACCACACACCAGCTTATTAGTGGAGAGGAGACCAAGTGATATAGCCAATTAGTATAAATGGGGATGATTAATAGGCCAATGGGCAGGTTTGGCCAGGATGCCGGGGCACACCCCTACTCTTTTCAAAGGACATCCTGGGATTTTTAATGACCACAGAGAGTCAGGACCTCGGTTTAATGTCTCATCCGAAGGACGGTGCTTTTTTGACAGTATAGTCTCCCCATCACTATACTGGGGTGTTAGGACCCACACAGACCACAGGGTAAGCACCCCCTGCTGGTCTCACTAACACCACTACCAGCAGCAACCTGGTTTTCCCAGGTGGTCTCCCATCCAAGCACTGACCAGGCTCAGCCCTGCTTAGCTTCAGTGGGCAAGCTGTCTTGGGCTACAGGGTGATATGGCTGCACAGTACGTCTGGTCTACATGGATGACCCGCCCAATAACTTCCTTTAATCTAAGTGCCAAGGCTTTGGATAATATCTTCAAATCAGAGCACAGAAGTGACATGGGGCGCCAGTTCTTTATACTTTTAAGGTCCCCTTTTTTTGCTAAAAGGGTAATCACTGCCCTCCTGCAGCTCAAGGGCAGTGACCCTCCGGTCAAACTGCCATTTAACACTGCCAGCAGATCCTCCCCTAAAACTGCCCAAAAGGCCTTATAAAACTCCACAGGAATACCATCTATCCCTGGAGCTTTACCACACTCCATAGTTTTTAGGGCATTATATAGTTCGCTAACCGTGAGCGATTTCTCCAAATCAGCATTAGTTCCATCTGGAACTTTAGGTAGACCTTCATTAAAGAGACTGGCTATGTCTTGCACATCCTCATGTTCACTTGTGTACAACTCTGAATAAAACTCCACTGCCATTTTCCTTATTTCCTTAGCCTCTGTAACCTCTCTACCAGAGTCAGATATCAAAGAATGAATATTTCTATTCAGACCATTCTTTTTTTCTAGCCCAAAAAAGAATTTGGTAGGACCATCCATCTGTGCTACGCTCTGAAAGCGTGAGCATACCAGCGCGCCCTGTGCCTTTACACCCAATAGATCATCCAATGACCCATACAATGATTTCTTATTTTTAAAATTATTCCAAAAATAAATAAACACCTCTCGAAAAACATTATCTTGCAATAGAACAGTATTAAAATGCCAATATGCACTTCTTGGCTTTACATTAGCGATAAAAACATTGCAGCTTATTAAACTATGGTCTGAAAAACCTACAGGTGAAATTACACAATTCTTAATGACATTAAAATGATGCTTAAAACAGTACATCGGTCTAATCTAGCCATCGTCACAAAATAGTCTCTTACTTGTGCCCAAGTATATTGTCTTTGTGTTTTATTTAACACCCTCCAAACATCATATAATTCAAGTTCTACTATAATTTGTCTTAAAACACGTTGTGATGCCAAATGAGGTTCTCTGTGATTCCTATCAACATTGTCATTCTCTGTGCAATTAAAATCACCACCTATAAATAAATATTCCTCAGGATTACAATTTTCTATGACATTCTTAACTTTATTTAAAAACAAAACTCTTTCATATCCCACCACTGGGGCATACAAATTTAAAAATATAACAGTAAAATTGTCAAATGTTGCTCGTAATTTTAACAGCTGTCCTTCAATCACATGCTCTATTTCACAAGAGACAGGAGTAATAGTTCTTTTTAATAAAATAGCTACACCTCCACTATTATTTCTTTTATGACTCAAAATCACTTCTCCTTCCCATTCCATCATCCATTCACTTTCATTCTGTACATCGCTATGTGTTTCTTGAATAAACATGACATCAATGTTTTTTTGCTTTACTAGTTCAAAGAGCTTAGCTCTTTTTCTATAATCTCTTGCACCATTTATATTCAAACTGCCCAGCTTTAAGTTACTCATAAATAAATGAATAAAAGAAAAGACTGAGCAGAACAAACACAACCAGCAAACAAAAAACAAAAGAAAATTAAAACACCTTTTCTTCATCATTTAACATGCTTGATCTCAACTTTTGAACAATTTTCTTTAGCCTATATACTTCTTGCTCTGTAAAACCCCCTGGACCTGTTTCCTTCATTAACATTCTTGAGGACTGTATAAAGAGCTCACAGTCAGGGAAATAATTTTCAACTTTAATACCTTTCATTCCCTTGGTGTTTTGTAAAAAGGTCTTAATCTTTTCAACCGTATAAGCACTTCTCCCATATCTTTTTTGGGAAACAGAATCAACTGAACTCACTGATTCAGCCTCACTTTCTGCTACTGAATCGTCAGAAATACTCTGATCTGATACACATGCATCATTTAACTGTTCTCCTTGAACCTGTCCCTTTCTCACTTTTTTACTCCGTCCCTTTCCACAAGTTTTTCTCTTCAAAGTTGGCGTCTTAAAAAGACTGTCATCATCTGTCATTTCAACATTTTCAACTTCCATATCAAGTCCAACCGCACCTTTATTTGAACTTGTCTCAGTTTCTACCCTTTTTTCTCCACCATTTTTATTTACACTCTTTTTCTGACTGGTCCCTTGTTCGCTTTGATTATCATCTGTGCTATTTTTAGCTTCAGTCAAATCCGTGTTTTTTTGTTGTTGATTTTCATCTCCTTTTTCATTTTGTGCCCCATCAGCAGTATTTTGTGGTGTTTCATGCTCTCTATCATTATCTGGACACACGCGAGCGAGATGTCCTTCCTGTCCACATCTGAAACATTTCATTGTTTCAGATGTGACATAAATAACATAGTCAAAATTGTCAATTCTAAACTTCAGTGCTAAATTTAGCGGCTCATTTTCATTGTTTAGAATCATGTACACTTGCCTTCGAAAAGAAACAACATGCTTAAGCTGTTCCGTTTTACACCCCATAGCGATCTTCTTAATCTGCGAGACCAGTTTTCCATGTCTAGCCAACTCTCTTTCAATTGTTTCATCTTTAACGAACGGCGGCACATTCGACAACATAATTCGCTTTGCTGGCTGTACCAAAGGCAATACCGTCGTGTAAGCCTCATTTATCACAACTCCATTTGCCACAATCTCATTGACTTTATTCACATCATCCAGGAACAGCACAACTGCACTATTCATCCTGGATGCTGACAAAATACTTTTATAACCAACAACTTGCGCGACAGCTATACTACACTCCTCTACTGTGCAGCGTTCCGTGGGGATGACTTTCATGCCATGCCGCCGCGTTAGCTTATCAAGCGCAACTTTTTCGGACGCCGCTATCTCAATCAGCATACGCTGATCGACAGCGTATAACTTTTCAAAACCACCAAAACACTCAGGGACACACTGAAACTTTACAGACACAGAGGAAATAAGGAAATAGAAAACTCACTCAGCAGCTCCACAAACTCGCGTCTAACACGCTCCTCACTCACTCCGCACATGCGCAACAGAGAGAGAGAGAGAGAGAGAGATGCGTGCGCAAGTTACCTGTGTGCATCTGATTTCGAGATCTACTCTGCTTCTCTTTTAAATGAGACATTGCGGGAGTTTTATGCCTCTGTATACCGCTGGATGCGAATACAGTGAGTGTTGCAAGTTTGATGGGTCTCAGAGCAGGTATAAACCGTCACATTACAAAATACAACATCATAAGTGATAAAGACTTTAAGTCAAGCAATTAGGGTGGCCATAGACCATTTACGCAAAAACCGGAAATACGTAATCAAAGCGTAAATCCAGTTCCGGTGCTAATGGAGCCAGAAGTGCTGGCAAACTATGCTGAGCTGATGCAAGTTAATGTGCTACCAGCAGGATTTATCATTCACCCTGACGCACCACATCTCGGGGCCAGTCCAGACGGTAGGGTTTATGACCCTTCAGAGTCGCCTCCTTTTGGGCTGGTTGAGGTAAAGAGCAGCACAAAAACTGATCCATCTCAGGTTGCTCACCTGAAGGTGCAGGAAGGCCACATCAGTCTGAGGCGTTCACATAAATACTATTGGCAGGTTCAGGGCCAACTGGCAATCACAGGACTGACATGGTGTGACTTTGTTACTGATACCCTATCAAATTTAACAGTGGAAAGAATTTGGCGTGATGACTCATTTATAGAGGAAATGAAAGAGAAATTAGATAGATATTATTATGGCACATACATGAATGCATACCTTAAATTCTACTAATCTTTTCTGTCTTACTGTTGATGAGCTGATATATTTTTAATTGTAAATAGAAATCAAATTAATTTGTAAAATTTGTAAAATTATTAAATTGTTATTAATCTGTTGATATTACACATACCAAAAAATAAAGGATGCATCATTTTGACACATACATGAATGCATACCTTAAATTCTACTAATCTTTTCTTTACCAATCAGTTTAGACTTCTGTCTTACTGTTAATGATCTGTTATATTTTTAATTGTGAATGTAAATTAATTGTAAATGTTTGATGTTATTAATTTGTTAAATTGTTTTTAATCAGTTGATATAATAAAGGATGCATCATTTTGACACATACGTGAATGCATACCTTAATCTTTTCTTTACCAATCAGTTTAGCCTTCTTTCTTACTGTTAATGATCTGTTATATTTTTAATTGTGAATGTAAATTAAATCAATTTGTAAATGTTTGATGTAATTTATTTGTTAAATTGTTTTTAATCAGTTGCTATTACACATACCGAAAAAAATAAAGGATGCATCATTTTGACCAAAGTTTTTTAATTGTTCATCTAATGTTTTAGTGAAATCAAAGTCACATTTCAACAGAAAAATATTAACATAACAATTATTTAATTTGATGTTTATGAATATGTGGGAACACTACATTTTTTCATACTATTTACACATTACACATACATACAAAACATTAATTCATTCACTCTTCAAAACAAAACGGTCCTTGATAATTTGCTAAAACACAGCAGTTAACCCAGATCTGATTCACACTGCCAATCAGTGTGAGCGGCACAGGAGAGTCCCAGATGTGAAAGGACTTCACCCTACCGATCACTCTCTCCACTATTATTCGGAGTCTTGCTATGGCTTGGGTTTTTTCCGTTTCCTCCTTGCTGAATTGAGCCGAACGCTTAAAAGGTGGAATGATGAGCTTGGCTCCAACGTCAGCAAGAAGGTCTTGAATGAGGAACCCTTTGTCCGCCATGACATCGTCTCCTGGCTCCAGCAAGGGAAGGACTCCACTGATCCTGGTGATCTCCTTATCTGAGATGCACCCAGTGTACAGGGGTGAGATAAATGTCACCAAACCATTGGGGGCAACTCCAATTAGCCCTTTCAACGTCGTCCTGTTTTTGTAGTTTGAAAATGTTTCTGACTGTAAGGTCAGGGATGACGCGGTCTCCACAGCAATTTCTGTGCAGTCCAGTATCACTCGGACTTCAGGACAGTACCTCTGGAATTTAAGGGGCATAGTGGACTTAACCTTTTCCCTGCTTATCCAGATGGGTAGTGAGCCAAGCACCATAAAAAGATAATTGGCCCAGGTAATGGTAACCCTGCTGACTCTGGCAATGCTCACATTAAACATGTCAGCAATGAGCTGCTCTTTCATGCCAACGGCAACCCGCATCGAGTACATCAAAAACTCATCGATTAATGGCATGATGCGTGGTGGGCTGGGATCTTGGCAGCCTTCCTCACCTGCCCTCTGTGCTTTGGTCCAGTAAACCAGTCTAAGTGCAGATGGTGCAATCGACTCCCAAAAGATAGTAAAAACTCTCTCGGATGGAAATTTGGTGTAGAAGCGTATCTGATCGTCCGACGAACAGTATCGGCTAAAGAGGGTAGGGGGTGGTAGGCAAGTGTTATGCAACCTGGCTTCTAAATCATGGATGTAATCCAATGCCTCATCCAGAGCACCTGTAAAGATAAAGAACATATTTCTCTTAACGTATTTATGCTACCTTTCAACACAAAATACTTTTCTAAACATGATTACTGTGTAGTATTTAATTACAAATTACATTTCATTTATTATTGTTAAGGAAAATACAAATGACAAAAAACTGAAAAGTTATTACATACATGTAATTAAAATAGGGATGAGCGTGGTACAATTTAACGCAGGTGCAGTTGTAACACTTGTTTTAAATACTTCCACACATGCTAGGATGATGAAACTTGTGTATTTACTAGCTGCCACGTCATCAAAAATGTAAAATATATATTTTTAAAATGTGTTATTTTATATGAACACTTAATAATTGTATTTTATTGAAAAAAGACTTTAGGAGTTCTTGTATACTTTTGGTTTGGATCAGATTAGATTTTAACAATGTGGCCCCTTACATGTAACAACGTACCCCACCTATGGGGCATGTTGTCAAACTTCACCTCCAATCTTTCAGGGTAAATCAAGAATAAAGAATATGTGGTATTAATGAAGCAAACCACATAACTAATAGACATGTGGGAAATTAATATGAGAAAATATAAATACTTTGAACCCAAAGTAGGTTTACAAAATGAAGAAAGTCAAAAAGCTTTAGTTTGTGCCCCTCTCTTCCATACTGCCCATCTCTGGCCCTTTAAGCTAACATTAGAGAGCATGATACTGTTACAGAGTACAGATGTATGCTAACGTCAGTTGAATTTCGTGAACAGCTAATATTATAAACATTAAGTTGTTCCGTTAGAAATGCATTTATCCAATAACGGTACACATAGTTGACTAGCGTTAACAAAACACATTATGAACAATCTTACCTGCAGGTGGGTGTGTCACGTAGTCGTGATCCATCCGTACTGCCTTAGCCCCCATATCGCCATCTTCACATGATCGTTGCTGTATAGACTGACGTTTGAAGGTCCTGACATATACTGACTCTCTTCTCAAAGGAGCAGTAAAGTTGTTCCAAGGGAATAGGCTCGGGACAACACCACTCTTCAGGCGACGAACGACGCAGCCACCACTGTAATCATCCGGAGCGAAATGCCGGCTACAGACGTAGGTGCTGCCTGTTTTTACATTAAAACTTTTCCCTTCCTCTCTTCGGATAGCCTGTATCCATTTGGATTTCATGGTTAAATCCACGGGAAAAGAATGGAATGAAAGGTAAGGCTGTTTCTGGTTGGAAGACGAACAGCCTGGAACACTACAGAAACTGCGACTCCTTGACTCTGCCATTTTTCGTATCTGCCGCTACGATAACAGGAAGAACTAAGACACTTTGTTGACGTATTTCCGGTCGAAAATGCGGTAGTGCGTAAAAGGTCTATTCGTGCCAGTTCCGCCAGACACGTCCCGAACATGTTTTCGGTTCAAGTCGCGTTGCTTAAAATACATAAAAAATTAAGATTTATTTATTTTAAGACATACAATCATGTAATTTCATTCTTACCTTAAAATGTAACAGTTGCTTTTCTGAAATGGAACACGAAATATTAAACCTTGATGACGTATGCGGTCGACCAATGCGCGACTTCCGGAGAACGCACCCGAAAACATGTTCGGGATGTGTCCGGCGAAACTGACACGAATGGCCACCCTACAAGCAATGCCGTCTACACACATCAAACTTGCAACACTGTAATCGCATTCAGAGGTACACTAAATAAAGGCAAAGGTCTGTTAAAAAATTAAACTGTTAACATCAGTTACAGCTTTTACTTGTTTTTAACTTGGCAAATAACCATGGTATAAGCGGGATAATCCACGGCTAGCCATGCATTAAAGGATTTTAATGCACGACGTAGAGGCAAAGAACCACCCGACGCAAAGCGGGTGGCTAGCCGTGAATGATCCCTTACATAAATATTGACCATGGACGTACTAGCTTGAGACATGGGGAATAAGCCTCTCTCGAACTGTGATGGAATTTGAACTCCACGCTGAGGCGTGCGAGAATGCCTAGATCTTGAAAAAAAAGTTGAAGTTCATTAAAATCCTTTTTTAAAAACAGCTGCTCCTGCAATAATGTCAATAAGTGAGGTAAGAGAATTGACAACTATAAGGAATGCAACTGATCATGGACTCACTGGATGTGGATGCCTGACCTTCTCTGCTCCCGGAGTGTGATGGGTTTCGAATTCCATGCTGAGGTGTGCGAGAATGCCTAGATCCTGAAAAATTAAAAACAGCATTGAAGCTTATTGAAATTGTTTTTAAAGACAGCTGCTCCTGCAAAAATGTCAATAACAACTATAAGGAATACAACTTATCATGGACTCACTGGATGAGGATGCCCGACCTTCTCTGCTTCCGGAGTGTGATGGGTTTCGAACTCCATGCTGAGGTGTGCGAGAATGCCTAGATCCTGAAAAATTAAAAACAGCATTGAAGCTTATTGAAATTGTTTTTTAAGACAGCTGCTCCTGCAATAATGTCAATAAGTGAGGTAAGACGATTGACAACTATGAAGATTGCAACTGATCATGGACTCACTGGATGAGGATGCCTGACTCTTTCTGCTCCCGGACTGTGATGGGTTTCAAACTCCATGCTAAGGTGTGCGAGAATGCCTAGACCCTTAACCAAAAAAAAAAAAACAACTCTGTTGAAGCTCATTGAAATTTTTTTTTTTTCGCTCCTGCAATAATGTCAATAAGTGAGGTAGACAGTGTTTCCCAATCCTGGTCCTCGGGCACCCCCTCCCAGAAAGTTTTAGATGTCTCCTTATTTAAAACACCTGATTCGACTCATCAGCCTCCTTCTAAAATGGTAAACATGTGTCCCTAACAAGCTGATGAGTTAAATCAGGTGTGTTAAATAAGGAGACATCTAAAACTTTCTGGGAGGGGGTGCCCGAGGACCAGGGTTGGGAAACACTGAGGTAGAAGAATTGACAACTATGAAGAATGCTATTGATCATGGACATGAAAAAACAATGTACTAGCCAATTAAAAAAAAAATTTTTACTGACAAATTGGGCTGACTCTGGACTAAATGTTTCTGATGATTTAGACCTTGTGGGTGAACAGTGAGGCCTTGGACGAGAACACCCAGAAACTGAAAAAGGAACAGG
This sequence comes from Misgurnus anguillicaudatus, assembly GCF_027580225.2. Lineage (NCBI taxonomy): Eukaryota > Metazoa > Chordata > Actinopteri > Cypriniformes > Cobitidae > Misgurnus > Misgurnus anguillicaudatus. The sequence continues at coordinate 4,629,594 of NC_073356.2, read as the reverse complement.
AATGGTTGAAATACTTTGTTTTGAACCCAGACTTTAAAATACTTTATATTCCATTTGCATTGTGAGCAAGAAGAATAAATAAAAACATGAAATTACTGTCTGAACATGCAGGACTCTCTGGTTGTCTAATGGTGGTGTTAGCCAGTTCTGGGGGTGCAGGTAACTCGAGCAGCATTGCATTTTGTCCTGTGGTTGTTAAAGGACAAGTTTGGTATTTTACACTTCAGCCCTGTTTTCAGATTGTTTATGATGAAATAGAATGGTTTTGACTGAAATTTAGACATATTATGCTGGCCCGAGAATTTGTATTCTTGCAATTGGCAAAGGCGGATTAGCGCCACCAACTGGGCTGGAGTTTCTATTTTTCAAGCTCTCAACGGAAGAATATACGGGTGTGAGGCGTTTGGAAAAATAGGTCCACAAGTTTACAACGAACGGTAAAACACCTGTTGGAAAGCATCTTTTGCAGCGATTTTTGTGTGAGCACATCAGTGAACACCCCCGACCAATCTGAAAACAGGGCTTTAAGTGTAAAATACCGAACTTGTCCTTTAAAAAAAAATCCAAAACCAGAAGCAGTACAGCTACTTAAATGACAGAAAAACTCATATTGCCAACCATTCCCTGAAGTTTGATGACTGAATTATATAATTGGACCAGCCCAGCTATTTCACTTACCCTTATGTGAGAGCTTTGGCGGAGGAACTGGAAGCAACACTGTATCCTCTAGACAAGAACATGCACAATGAAATTAATCACAGTAAGATAACGATGAATACCAATACGGTTTACACAAACAACTTAAACTGTACTCACCCTTTTTCTTGTCTGGCAAGGACTCATCCTCCTCAGGAGACAAATCTGACACTGCCAATATTATATTTGTCACTTATGATACGGGATTGTTTACATTATATGCTCATTGTTTAATGCATGTCCTTAGATAGGACAAAATAAATTACCTTGAACATAATCTTCAAATGTCCTTCTTTTCTTCATTCTCTTTTGACTGACTGTGTCCTCCTCTTCGGTTTGAGCTGAGGTGTAATTATATTTTTCATACTCCAGTCGGCTTACTAAAAATCAAGAATGAAAACAAACACTACTAACGATAGTAATACATATTCGAGTATTAAAGTATTTTAACTAAAAAATAAAATGAAAAAGCCAGAAATAACATTCAAAATATTTTTTCACCTGATGTCACTTTGACTTTAACAAATTCAAAGCTTAACCAGTCCTCTTGTGGTGGTAAAAGGCGCTTATGTGCCACAGACACGTTTTTTAGAGGCCATCGCACCACTATGGTCTCTGTGTCAATCCAGTTCAATGGCAAAACTCCTTCCATCTGCTTCCCATTCTCCACCCAAACAGCCCGTGCGTATGTCACAAGTCGGAGCGGACCCGAGATGCTAAAGGGTCACGCCCCTTCTTAGTTTCCACCTCGAGGAGGTTCCCAAAGCCACCCCAATGACCAGACACACAAGGTACAAGTAAAATTAAAATAGACTTTATTTAAATTATTTAAAATCGTTGGTTGGGGAGGGGAAAGGGGAACTTAAAATAAAGGCCTCTTCTGGCCTCCAGGTGAAGCTTTCTTAAAGGGGAGGGGACGGGACTCCTTGGGGTTTCCTCCTTGAATCCGTGGCGCCCTCCGTTTATCCTGGAGGCAGAACTTCAGGGGGAGCAGACTGCAGCTACGATCCGTACTCTTCGGTAACTCATTCACTTCTGCAACACAAAATTGTTACTTTGTAAAAAACTGCTACTTTTCTCTCTCTCTCTTACAGTTAGCTGGTAGCAGGGGATCCGGTAAGTGCTCTTCAAGTAACTGGCTCGTGTCTCCTCCTCACACTTCACTGTCAGCTGCGACTTTTCCTCCTTACAGGTGGCTGGTAGCAGTGGATACGGTAAGTACTCTTCAGGTAACTGGCTCGTGGTCTCCTCCTTAAGAGGGTTCGTGGCTGTAAACACAAGATCACACTTTACTATTAACTGTGGCTTTTTCTTTCTTACAGGTGGCGGGTAGCAGTGGATACGGTAAGTACTCTTCAAATGACTGGCTCGTGGTCTCCTCCCTTAGAGGGTTCGTAGCTGTAAAACACAAGATCACACTTCACGATTAACTGTGGCTTTTTCTTGCTTACAGGTGGCGGGTAGCAGTGGATGCGGTAAGTACTCTCCAGATAACTGGCTCGTGGTCTCCTCCTTTAGAGGGTTTGTGAGTTGTTGGTACGTAGTTTTCCTTCCAAGGTCTTAGTTATGCCCGGGGAATTCGGTGCTTTCACTGCCGAGCCGAACGCTGCCCTCTCCTTCCCGTACGTAGAATTTCGGAACTCTGGACAGGGGCGCACCTTTGAAGAGGCTCCGTGACAGGCAAGTTAATCAACAACTAGACTCCAGCAATACTGCAACTTCACTCACATATGAACCAACACTCTGAACTTAACTCACGTGTGGACTGGATTTCCTGTACCCTTCACCACCGTCTCCACAGTGTCACCACGATGTTCGAACCTAAGGCCCTTTAACGTCTCGCCGACCTCCACACTCAATCGCTAAACAGCATATGATAGACAGGCACTTCACCCGCCGCACGGCGTCTTCTTCCTTCTTTCACGGCACAACCCGACCTATACGGGCTCCTGACAACATGTACACAGCACTCCACTGCAATACAATCATGTGTACACACTCACTCTGTAAGGTCCAGACTCACCCACGACACACTTTAAGTGAACAATAAGGTCAGGCCAGGGTCTTCGTGGAGTCGGCCGGAGGGTCTGCGGGGCGCTGTAATGATGAAAGCCAGGGGTTGGAATGCAGCTGTTGCGATAATCCTTCCTCCTAATGATGCTATGTTCCCGGCTCACCCACCACTCAACTCTGTGATGGGGCCGCTATTTCAAGTACAGAGGACTCACACACACGTTAAGTATTGCACTCTTAATATCCACATCCCATTTTACACTCTCGGTACTCACGGTGGATGATCACACTTTCTCTCTTCGTTCCTTCGGCTCCCCCACTAGTTGGTTTCCTTTCGTGCAGCACGAAATCCAATCGCTATCATCCAACTGTTGCACAGACACATCTACGGAACAGGTGAGTCAATATTTCCAAAACAACAGAGGTTTCCAAATATACTCAGCCAAGCCTAATATCCTCCGTCTTTGTTGCCAGCCACTGTTTCGTTCCTCTCTCCGTCTTCGTGTCCAAATATCCACTTTACTGCTCCAATGCAACGTACCGACTGCACCGCCACAATACACAGCCCAACTACACAGCCACACAATGCAACCAAACTCAACACTAACCTTCCGTTTTCAGGTCCTCTTTATCCTCCTTCGATTCCTTCCATCCTCCAATCACAGACCGCTGCATTTATTTGTCACACCTGTATCTCATTCGCTTGATTTTCCTTGCGGCGTTTTCCCGGAAGTTCCGGTGTTTTCGTTTATCCTTCCGTGTGGGAACCATCTCCGGGCGGGACCAATCTTCAGAATTTTGGTTCCGCCCCATGCAATCGTCACCGTGTGACACGTATACCATTGCCTGAAACAAAATTAGATTATTTAATTTAGAACTACACATTTCCTTTTCTACACGATGCTAACAGTGCACTACTTTTTTGAATAATAGTAAATATTACATGCGTTATTTGTGTTTATTTCCTGTGCTCCATTCCATGGAGGAGAGGAAAAGGGACATGCCCTTGTTTATAAGGGAGACAAGCAACCTTCCGGTAAGGGTCTTCAGTTTGCAATAACTTTGTCTTCGTCCGTTTTCTTTGAACATAGACTAAATTCAATAGCCTTGACTCACATGGCTTCTTAAAAAAGTCTCTTGTGTCCTTTTGGCTCAGCACATCACATACCACAGTTCCATCATGCCTTTTTTCCTTCACAAATGCAAAATTTTCATTGTGAAGCATAAAGCAGTGGTCTTTATCTTTGGTTGATATATAAAAATATGACATTGACTCTTGAGGCTTGTTGATGCCTTTCTTTGCATTTTCGATCTCAGTCATCCGCTTTGTTACTTGAGCGATTGGATTGTGGCTATTTTTGACCAATCTTTTTATTACTTGCAGATGATTTTCAAATGGGAAACATGAGATGTCATTTAGTGAACAGTTGAAGCGAAAAGCATCTTCATGCAGATGCAACAGGCAGTGTACATTGTAGACTGCAAATGTTTTTCCATAAAGATCATCACACCTTTTAACGAAGTATTTTAGAAGCTCCTCAGCATATGCAATATATGAACGTTGTGTGTTGTCATCAGTGCTCAGCAGGATTGACAGAGCCACTGTCAATGTCAAAAAGTGAGTATATACTTCATGTGAAACTACATTTCGAAGAACAATTGGTCCAGTATATAAAACAAACTGTCGAAATTCAGTGGTTTTCCATCTATCCAGTTCCCTTAAACCCCTGGGCTGCCTTGCAAACTCACTTGGCATGGATCCATTCAGCTTGTTTAGTTTTTCTGAGATCTCATCTTTTTGTCTTGCAGATAGCCGGCACACTTTTGGACCCCGAGACAAAAGACTAGAACACGTTTTACTACTCCTAAACAAATTAAATGCATATAGTCTAACACAAAAGAGCTCACGCAAGGTATGCCTGCATCAATAAGTGGGCTTTTTATAGTCTGGTGATCTTCATACAGTACTTGACTGAACTCCTCGTCTGTTCTTGCTCTAAAGGTCTCATGACTGTTGAAAACCACTCTACCTTCCCACGATCCAGCAAGACCAGCATATAATGTGTTTTGCTGTTGGTATGGTGGTGACCACCAGCTAAACCAGCACCAAACCAGCATGGACCAGCATGGGAATGTTGCTGGTCTATGCTGTTTTTTTCAGCAGGGATACTATACATTCTCTCTTCGCCTAGCTGGTTCCGGCCAGAGAATTTCATCAACATCACAAGCAATATCCTCATTAGCAAGACAACACGGGAAGAACTGTCTTGAATGTTGAATCCATTCTTGCACAGCTACAGTGTCAACTTGGTCACAGGCGTCCTCCATGACCTGAATGAGTGGGTACCTGAGCCTGGAGATCCTAAACCTTCCACCGCCATGCCGAGAAAAACTCTTCGATAGGGTTTTGAAACGGAGAGTATGGTGGAAGGTATTGTACTGTCAACTGTGGATGATGTTGAAACCAGTTCTTGACCAAAGCAGAGCGGTGGAATGACACATTGTCCCAGATGACAGTGTATTGTATCTGGTGCATTTCATACTTGCTTTGACAATGTTGTGCAATCGGTCCAAAAATCCGAGAATGTGAGGTGTGTTCTAAGGGCCCATTTTGGCATGATGGAGGAGAACTGCATGCTGTGAAATACTTTCACGTTGCCTTGGGACATTGATAATAGCCCGGTGGCCAATGATAATTTTGCCTCTTCTTGCTTTTGTGATTTTAAACCCTGTCTCATCAATACGAATTCATGCAGGACCTGCTGCATTTTTATAGTGCTTAAACCTGATTAGTGTGTGTACAATTTAGCAATCATGTGTTTGTGCACCTGATGGCTGTGTTTAACAGATTGGCTCATAAGTGTGGTCATTTGACAGTCAGTGCTTTGGAATTGCAAAGAAGTGACATCCTGATAGACTTATGTGTCTAATGTATACCAGTGTGTTTAGTGTTTTGCAAATCACTGTGTGTAATATTTTGCAAATAGTGTGAAGCTGACAATGTGCTTACAGTTGTGCAAATCCAGCCTTGTGTTTTGCTCCTTGAGTGTTAGGTTTTGCTAATTGTGGGAAAATTTTAATTATAGTGTGTAAGCAATCGTAAAAAACTGTAATTTGCTATCATATCTAATTATTTTGTCATAGCTACTTACTTTACACAGCTGCTTTCTGAATCGTGAAGAGCTTTCTGTAATCTGCCGGATGGCTCGGTTTTATGGCGGTTGGCAACTATCTTTAATGGTGCATTACTGCCACCTGGTGGGGTAATTATAGCATGAATCCTTATTGTGCCTCAATCGCAGTTTTATATTTTTTATAACTTTGACGGAACATGTAAAACTCTTTACATATATTTAAGATAATAATAAACATGGTTTGGTAATTTGTTTTCTCCGTTGTTTTAGCATGTATAACACATTATCTAGCTGTCTTAGATTATGAGTTGAAAACGTGGTCAGTTGAAAACACGTAGTCAAACAGTCCAGCCAAAACTACTTAGTTGAAATCACGTCGTAAAGGCGGACCGACTTATTTTCAACCATATTTCAACGTTGAAAGACGGTAATTGTTTACTGGGTTAGATTACTTTGCTGATTTTGGACATACAGATAGGATTTATACATCATTTAAAACGTTATAGTGTCTAGTTTTTTTCTGTCCACTCCCAATAAAAACAGAATGTTGTGCTTTTCTTAAAATTAAGAAAATAAACATGATGCGCGTTTTGTTCTCTCTCCCTCAGTGAAGTCCTTTCAGAAACGCGTCAAAAAAATAAACTGTAACATAACGAATACTTGTCATAGAAACAAAAGATAAATGTCTACATAGTTCTTGGAATGTCTCCTTTTAAATGATGTGAGATCGAAAACAGATATTGCCATTCGGTGTAAACTGTATGAGAAGGAGGAGAGGTACCGTCTTTCTCCTGTTACATGTTTAACTGTAATGAGATAAGATCGCCATACCCCCGCGCTATTGAAGTGAATGAGCAGAGACATCCATATGCATAACTCGTGCCTCCTGCAGTCAATGGATACGCAATCCACAACCCAGTCTCTCCATTCCTTGTTGTTTAATCCGATTGCACCAAACATGACATCTAAATCCTTATATACTTGCGTATGTGTGTCAGTATCTCCAGATGCGAGTGTTTTCTTTGTCTTCCGTCAAACCGTTCCACCAGTTTGTTTACCATCTCATTCCCATTAACTCCTACATGAGCTGGGTCATTCTTTAATTGGGGTGGCAACAGATACAGTTTTTAACGATTGCTATGACAGATTTTTCAATACTTTTAACAAGTTTCCAAAACTCTTAACACAGTTAGCACTACATCCGCCTATGTAAGCTATACTATTAACACTTTTCTTGTTGGTTTAACACAAAATGCATATACACTCTAAAAATGGTTGGGTTAAAAACAACCCAATTGGCAACCCAGCGCTGGGTAAATATTAGACAAAGTAACAAAGGTTAAAGTAACCCAGCACGTTGGGTAACACATTTTAACCCAGCAGGTTGGGTTGTTGAAAAAACCCAACATGTAGTCATTTTAACTATTTATGGGATTAATATTTTGGGTTTGGGTTATTCTTGCTGGGTTATTTTTATCATGTGCTTTATTGTAAATCAAGACCATTGTGAACACCAAGTAAATGTTTATTTGACTGCAAAATAAGTAAAAACTCTTACATGTTTACAGTTGGCAGTTGGAAAATAATTTCAAGGACTGCTTACTGACATCAAGTATAAATACATTTATTACAGTTGTTTACGATTGCTATGACAGATTTTTCAATACTTTTAACAAGTTTTCAAAACTCTTAACACAGTTAGCACTATATCCACAGGGCTTAAAGTACTCCGGCCGGGGGCCGGATTTCCGGCTTGAGTGCAGGTCCGGACTCCGGCACATGCAAAACATGCAAATAACACTCAGAGTCACTTTCGGCACAGACGCGCTTGAATAAAACGAGCGCGTGACTTCCATTATGAGCGCGCATACCGCGCAGCTACATTTGAATTAACAAACTGGTAATAATAACCGGTCCCCTTCAACCTACCACCTTGATTCGGTCACAGCCAATAGGAGCATGATATTAGGTTGTCTTAGCCAATTGCTAGAGAGGAGGGTGGGTCTTGTGCAGAAAGTGAACCAGTTCGCAGTTAGCTTGTAGGCTACACACGCTATGGAGAATGAAGTTTATCAAACCAGAAGAAAATACATCTGCTTCGGAGGAGAAAGTAAAAAACAAATGACGCTTGGCATGGCTTGAAGAAAAAGGACAAGACACGGTAAGGCTTTAGGCCAGTGTTCTCAAACTCCCGGCCCGCAGCCGTCCCTCCCCCTCAATGCGGCCCGTGTCTGCTTTCAAAAATATGATATCATCTGAAAAGATTTTCATTTACTTAGTTTTATATTTTTTTAATTATTAATGTAAACTTTTAAGGGGCCGTTCACATGTCGCGTCTAAAAACGTGTGTTAAACGAGAGTCAATGCGATTCTCTTTTCATTCTTAAGCACGTGAGAGGCTGGGCGTACTCAGGTAAAAGCCATGCCAGAGCGAGTGTTCTCTGCAGCAAGGGACACAGTGAGGATGTAGAAGAGGACTGGACACAGATACTTTTTTGCCAAGCTGGCCAGCATTGGCATTTGGTCCGCATGTGGTTGAATGTGTTCTAACAGCCACACGGACCGCCTTCTCTCCGTCCATTTATCTAATCTGAGGTAGCTACTGAGCACAAAGTTTTACGTCATTTCTGACTTTTAGCGTGAACACACAGTCTTTAGGCTTTCATTGAAACTATAAGTGGCTGATCTCCGCAGTTTCATTTTGCGAGCGCATGAAAGTTGCGCGATCATGTACAAAAGACTGTGCAGCATGTTTACTTAAATCACAAGCAGCGCCATATTAGTTTGCGGCCATTTAAACAGTCATTACTCCAGCTCGCGTTAAAACGAAAGCAGTGGAACTTCCCCACAGTCTCCACGGACCACCACTCAAAGTAATCAGGACAGCAGCGGTCGAAAGTGCACAAAAGAGACGGACTGGTGTTGATAAATACCAGGTGTAAACAGAATTTGTCTTTCTCGTCCACTTGTGATCAGATCGACGAAAACACATCTTAATAAGCCCTCTTGTGCTTTTAAATACACATTGTGTAAGTGCTTCCTCAGGTTGGATGTATTACCACTGCCCGATTTGCACTTACTGTTATAAATATTGCAGGTAGCATTGTCTGCATCATCCTTTGTGAAATTTAACCACACGTTAGATCGCTTTCTGTTAGCCATTAAGCAAGTTGCAAAGGGTTGTCACCAAGTTCCCACGATCTCTCTCTCTCTCTCTCTCTCACGCGGCGCGCTGACATGTTCTTTCAGGTACCGAAATTGAGCACCGATTGATTTTATGTGAATCGATACTGGATAGTACCGACGCAATTTGGTCGGTGCCTATAAAAGTACTGAGTTCGGTGCCCATCCCTACATATACAGAAATATTGTGTTTTATGTTAAAATAGCTCTACGGCCCTCCTACAAGATGTCCAAAGTCAGTTTGAACCCCCCGCTTTAGGCACTTGGTGCTGTAAACTTCCGAAACCTGGGGCTTGTTTTTGCATAGTTTTTTTTGCACAATAAGTTGTTAATGCATTGAAAATATGACTGTGCTGTTACTCATAGAATTGGTTAATAGAAAAAATGGGCTTGGTAAAATCCTGGTTGAGCTACAGAAAGTTCAGGCTCAGGATTTTTTTTCACTTTAAGCCCTGCATCCACCTGTGAAAGTTATACTATTAACACATTTCTTGTTGGTTTAACACAAAATGCACATAATTAACACAAATTTAAAATGCTTTAACTTCTTTTACATATAAGCTCAAACAAGACAAAAACAATATATTTTTAATGTCTAATTTACAAATGCTTTCACACAGCATGTCAAAACAGATAACATCATGTGCTAAACCTCACTTATAGTCAAAGCAAACAGCTGTTTATTTGATGATTTGAAACATAAATATATCCCCTGTATTTTATTCCAACTTATTGTACCAATGCAAATATATAAATCACAGCTGATTTCCACCTATGAAACACACTCAGGTTCTTTCAATTGCATGACTATATGGTATACAGTAAAGGAGGGCCTCTTTAGGTCGATCTTGTGGGGAAAAAGAACAATATTCATATTATTCATAATATAACATATTATGAGCAACACAAAAAATAAGATATATGTCTGCAAGACTCAGCGGAAGACCACCAGGACAAGGGGAATGTTTTTCTCCAGTCCCACCTGGATGCAATAGATGGTGCATTCACAGAGATCACACCTGAACACTGTCAGGGGTGGAAAAGACATGGCAAAAGATTCTTTCCAAGATGCCTTGACAGAGAAGACATCAGGTGTGATGTGAATGAGAACATGTTTGTATTCTGTTTGTATTTTTGTTATTTTTACTTTTTTATTGTAAATGGAAGTAATTTTGCATATGTTTGTTATCTTGCAGTAATGTCCTGTTGTAAATACTGTAAAGTCTTTACTTCAGCAATTCTGTCTACTTTTTTTCATAAACTGTACTCTAAGATGGAGGATTCATTTTTGTCTTGAATTGCGCAGCAAAACAAACATAATGAATGCATTAACTAAACCCAACTAAACAAAAATATAAACAAGTTTTCAAAAGAAACTGCAGTGCAAAACTCAGTCTATAATCAATATAATCTACTGTCTATTGTATAAGGACAGACTTACACATAAGCTTATGCAGTTTTTGTTTTTCCATCTTATGTTTGTGTTTTTCATGACATTGTGTTATGATTGACGATATGAGTTGTTAAAAGAAAATTTGTTAAAAGTATTGAAAAAAGTGTTATAGCAATCGTAAAAAACTGTAAATATCATAAATTATGCACATTAAAGTAACAATGTAACAGGTTGAATCAATTTGTTTGAATTTAAGACAGAATTTGTAATTTTACAGTATATAAATGAAATACTGAAATGAACATAAACAAAACTACAGCAGTGTAAGAAAAGAAACAATGTAATTGTTAAATTAAAAGTAAATTCATACATCATTCATAGATTTGTAAAGTTTTTTAACAGAACAAATGTAACAAGTTTCACAGTATGGAATGTATTTGACTAAAAATACTTAATTTATTAAAGTTTCTCCTCGCAAACAAAGATGTACAAAGGAATCGAACAGCAGAGGATTCATTAGGGGTGTCAACAATAATCGATTCGGCAATGCATCGCAATGTGCGCATGCACAATTCAGCATCGATGCAGCAAAGTGCCATAATCGATTATGTCACTGTTTATTTTCTGGAGAGAGATGACCGTGATAGACGGGAAATAAAAACGCACCCTTTTCCATGGAAAGTGGACATATGGGCACATTTCGGATTCTATGAAGTTAATAGGAAACTAGACAAGGCTTACGCTGTGTGTAAAATTCTCATCTCAGGCGGGGCTCGCAAAATCGCTAGCTCGATGTCTCGGGGCTATTGTGAATTCCTGTCGGGCTACCAAAATGTATCTCCACCCTGCCCGTCGGGCTACCTTGGGGAGGAAATAATATTTTAATGTTTTTGCTTTGTCTCAGATTTAGTTAGGTAATTATATTGTATGTATTTCGACGTCCTCTTGTCAGTCATTATCCTCACATAACAAGTGAAACTGTCAGGAAATGAAGTGAAAGCATAAATAAACCCATCCTTTAATGTGCACGTCTGATATGCGCACGACCCTCTGCACGCGCTTCTACCAGCTAGGCTCTTCACATCACGAGCACCTGCTTGCGCGAACTCAAGTCATTTAATAAAATAATGTCATTTCATTTTTACCTCATAGACTAACATTGTTTTAGCGTTTATTTTTCTTTCTTCAGTTAGTAACTTAAATATGTGAGAAGGAAAATATGTTTGAGTGATTTCCGATCGATTTGACACGTCTAAGCAATTGAGAGTATATGATGTTACTGTCACGGCTAGTCCGTGTCGTGTTTGTCTCTGTTTCGATTGTTGTCACCTGGACTGTCATTGATTAATTACCTGCCTCATCACACCTGTGTATCATTAGTCTGTTTGTATATATACCCCTGCCTGTTGTATGTGCACTTACCGGAAGATTGTCATTGCTACCCAGTCTGTTCCCCTTGTCATATTTTGAATGTTCCTGTGTTGCTTACCTGTTTATACTCCTTGTGTTTTGGTTCCCATTTTATTATTAAATGTTATTTATTTTGAACTCTGCGTTTGCGTCCTGACTCTCCATCCGTGTCATGACAGAATCATCCGGCCAGATTGGACGCAGCAAGTTTGCGGAGGGCTGCTCCTCCAAGAATTTCGTCGAGGGGGAGTAGTGACATCGTGGTTCGTATTCCATCAGCCCCGATGTCTCTTGGGGACCACCGTGATCAAATCGCTAGCTCCTGCGGGCCTGCGGGAGGAGGATCGGCCCAGGTTGAGTCGTCGTCGACGGTTCCTCAGAGGTCCACCGTCCTGCTTGTCGGGGGATTTGGAACGGACCACGCCGATTATTTCCCCGGGGTGGTCATCAAGTGAGGGTCTCCGTTCCACGAGGGGATGGGACTTCCGGTGGCATCTGATCTTCGACGGTTCCCAGGAGGGGGGTAATTCGTCTGCCTCGGTCCTCGGAGCGATCGCTCTGGTTCTCCTGGCACATTCTGGCCCACCGTCCCGTTGGTTTCGTCCTGGCGGCTGCCGGCTTTGCCAGGGTCCCCAAGCCCTCCATTCCTCCCCTGGACCCTACCAGAGTTTTGTTTCGTGTTTGTTCCTGTGAAGTGTCTGGTAGCCACTCCTTGTGGGAGGGGTAATGTCACGGCTAGTCCGTGACATGTTTTGTGTGTCTCACTTACCGTGTTGGGTAAGTTACTTAAAAAAAGTAATCCACTACAAATTACTAATTACTACTTTAAAATTGTAATTTGATTACATTACTGATTACTACATGCAAAAAGTAATCTAATTACTAATTACTTTACTTTTAAGTTACTTTGACAAAATCAAAAGTAAAAAAGCTACAAAGTGAAACTGTCAGAAACAAGGACGGATGAACCCAAATGCAGGCGATGACGGGGGTGAACAGAAAACACTTTATTATAACACAGACAAAACAAGAGCCCACGTGGGGGCAGAACAAACACGGAATACTGACAGGTGACTTAAACTAGACTTGACTATGATTCTAACACTAGACAGAATCACACAGTTACAGTACAAAATAGACGAGCACAGGACTAAGAACACAATGGCATGAAATATGAAAAACTAAACAGGATAAGGAGAAAACAAGTGTAGCCAGGCAAGGCCTACCAGTAGGGGGGTGTGGTTGGCTAATTAGTCCAAGACTTTTTAAGCAGGCACTGGGCAAGAGGCCTTGAAATGTGGGCCTTGTTTTGAAAGCACATGGAATGGTGCTGCTTTGTTTGGCTGTGTGTTGAATTTGCCCCAGATGAGGTAGGCCAAGTTTATTATTTTTGTTTTGGTTAAATTGTTTATTTAAGGGGATTTATTTTGATTGTATGGGAAAATTCTGTTTGTTTATTTAGATGCAGATGAATTGAGTAATGCTAACTGGGTATGTTGACCGCTGCCTGTGTAGGTAAATATATGGGCTTTGTCTTAGTTTTTTAAAATAAGATTGCATGAAAGGTTTCATTTGTATTTCTCTTTGGAAAGGTGTTTTTGACTCTCTGATCTGGATAAATGTTCAAAAAACCAATTGATTGTTATATCTGCTATTTGCCAATGAAGGTAAATGTATTTAATATGTTTAAATAAAAATGAGTGTACAGTTGGTAACCGTGGTTTTAAATGTTTAGTGTTTTTGTAGTGTTTTAGATGTGGATAAAACCTGGAATGCTGATTGCCTGCTTTTTGGGTAGCTGATAAAGGTAAAGTTGTGTTTTTGGTATACTACTTTTAAGCTAATAAATGAAATGGGGCAGTTGGTAATTGTGTTTAAGAAAATTTTAATGTTTGAATAAAATATATGATGTATTGTTAATTTCTGTTTGTTTTTCTGTTTTAGTTAAGTCGATTGCTGTTTCTCCCGTGTTGTTTTTGTTTAGTTCCCTGGTCGGCCGGTCTCAGAAGTGTGCTGCATGGTGGCAGCAAGTGTACATTGTGAACTGGTTGTGTACGAGTCCGGTTGGCTGGGGTTCTGTTATCTTTTTCTTTTGTTTCTTTTTTTATTGATGACCATCTTCCCAGCCTTATGTCATTAGCTCGACTCATTGCGTTTGTATTCTGTGTGTGCATACCTTTGGGGTATGGGATCCATGTTTGCTGTGGTGGTTTTTTGAGTTATGAGTGAAGGGTTATGTTTTGAGTTGTTGTTCTATTTTGAATTGTGGTGTTTATTTCCATTGATTTTTGGTTCTTTCTTTTTACTGTCATTAAAAAATGGATGTTTCCTTATACCTTAAAGGTTTGCCACACGCAACGGAACCAGCTACTATAGAGAGCTTTTGAGCTGGTGGTTAACATCTTGGAGAGCTGAGATTAATTTTGGATGAGTTATTTAAATAAATCATTTCATTTCTATGTTTAATTGTGTACATTATTTGTGCCCTATTGTTTGTAATAAACCTTTTTTGTTGTACTTTGAGTAGTCCAAAGGGTTTTGACTTTGTGCCTGTGCATTAAACAAGGTATTCTCTTTCAAATTAGTTGGAAGGGGTGGCGTAGTGCTACAATTTGGCTTAGTCGGCAGGGTGGATCAATATAGATGTACTTATTTCTTTGGTAGGCTGGGAAGTAGGTAGTGTTTTTTTGTTTGGTAATTATTTTTTTGTAGGGAGAAACAGCGATTGACTTCGTGGGACCTTGATATTGTCACTGGACAGGATTTGCTGTTGTGTAAGCTGATCTGCTGTAGCAATGGCAGAGGAGCTGCAGAACTTATGGGAACAGTTGGAGCAACTGCATGTGGAAAATGAGAGACTGAAACAACAGACACAAAATGGAGCTTCAGCAGGTGGTGTTCCAAGTTCAACACTTGAGGGTAATGGACAAAGGAGGGAACAAGCTTTGTACTTGCCTAGGAAGAGAAAATGTCCCAAATTTTCTGGTAAAGTGGGATCTCTGCCTATTGAAGATTGGATTGAAGAGGTGGAGAGTTGTATTAGAGGGAGACACATGTCAGAGTGGGACAAAGCTGTGTTTGTTTATGATCATTTAGAGGGGGAAGCTCGGACTGAAATTAAATTTAGGTCTAGGGAAGTTAGAGAGAACTCAACTCAGATTTTTAGTGTTTTGCATGAGTTGTATTGTTCTTCCTTTTCTTATGTTACCTTACAACAACAATTTTTTGATAGAAAGCAAAAAGAAGGGGAGTCTTTTCAAGAGTTTTCTCATGCTTTGATGGATTTGATGGATAGTTCTGTGAGAATGTTTATGACCATACTCTCCGTAGGGAGCATAAAGACAGGTAAGGCAAAATCCTTTGTGGACGCTTCTTGAATTACGCAAAGAGGCAATGCGGTGGGTGGAGGAGGGGCAACCTATCCGAAATAGACCTAGTAGAGTAGCTCCTCACTCATTGGAAACCCAAGCTATTGTTACATGCGAAGAGAATAGAATGGTTAGTTCGGAGTTTGCAGAGCTAAAAGATATGGTTGTATGCCAACAAGCACAACTGGATTTGATTTTAAAAACCTTAAGTAATACAGAGGGAAGTTCTAGTAATGTAACTAGGCCCCCTAGAAGTACTAGGTTCCGCCGAACACCTGATGGTCAACCAATATGTGTTAAATGTAATCAAGGTGGCCATATTGCTAGATATTGTACTAATATAGTTCAAACTGGTGTTCCTGATGTCCCAAACTCCAGTGTTGGCACAGTTTTTGGTTCGTTGCCAGGGGCGGAAAACTTGTGCCCCCCAGGGTACAGAGCCACACGCTGGAGATGGGGACATTGGTCTCAGAATTGGATCAATGTATAGTTTCAAGTTTGGTAGGATCTTGTCCAACCTTGCAGGTCAAAATGGGAACTGTTGATGTTTTGTGTTTATTGGACACAGGCTCCATGGTTACCACTGTCACTGAAAGTTATTTTAATTTTAATTTTTCAGATTTGGGTAAAGGGGGGCTTCAAGAGTATGCATGGTTGGCTTTGAAAGCTGCCAATGGCATGGATATTCCATGTGTGGGATATGTAGAACTGGATGTTAGTATATTTGGTGTTACTTTACCCAGTAAAGGCATTTTGATTGTAAAAGACGCATGTTCCCCCAGTATGCATGCCCAGAAAGAAAAAATCCCTGCAGTGCTACTTATGAATATTATTCAGGAATGTTACTCTATTTTATTTGACAAACATGGTGCAGAGCTTTTTCTGGTCCCTCAGGTGCGATCGGCTGCTCCTGCCTGGAGACAAGCACTTCGTTGTTGCCAACAGATTGAAGCCATTTCAGGCCCCGCTTCTATTTATAAGGTAAGAACACAGGGTAAGGCCCCAATTTGTGTTGCTGCAGCTACTATGACCATGGTCCCGGTAACTTGTCCTCAGGTTTCAGGTGCTGTAGTTGAATTTTTGTTAGAACCTTTAGGGCCTGAAGAAAATGCTCTTCCAGAAGGCTTGCTGTTGTCTCCATCTGTAGTCTATGCTGAGGGAGGGTTAGTATATGCCCCCATTGTTAATGTAGGTAGTGTAGATGTAGGGGTAGCACCTCATCATACTATGGGCACTGTTCAGATAGTGAAAGTAGTAAAAACTCAAGGGCCCAATTTAACAATTTCTCCTGAGAATGTTTATACAGCCCATGTTCATCTCCAGATGGCTGAACAAGTGCCTGTTGATGAGGTAAAGTGCCCTAATTTTGAAGGGCTGACAGAACAGGAAGTAGGACATGCAAATCATCTTTTGAATAGGTACCAGTCCCTCTTTTCTGTAAGTGATGGTGATATAGGGTGCTCATCACTAATTACACATGAGATCCCTGTGGTGGATGATAAACCAGTTCGACAGCCATATAGGTGAATCCCTCCTTCTCAGTATGAGTCAGTGCGGGCCCATATCCAACAGCTTCTGGATAGTAAAGTGATAAGGGAGAGTAGTAGTCCTTATTCCTCTCCTATTGTCTTGGTACAAAAAAGGATGGGACAATTAGGATGTGTGTCGATTATCGGCAGCTCAATGCAAAGACTAGGAAAGATGCGTACCTGTTGCCTAGAATTGAAGAGTCTCTGGATGCGTTGACTGGGGCAATGTGGTTTTACCACTTTAGATCTAGCCAGTGGGTACAATCCGGTACAAGTGGCTGAGGCTGATAAACCAAAGACTGCTTTTTGTACCCCATTTGGCTTATTTGAGTTCAATCAGATGCCTTTCGGCTGTGTAATGCCCCAGCAATGTTCCAGACACTCATGGAGCGCATGTTTGGAGATAGGCGGTTCCAATCTTTGTTATTGTACTTAGACGATATTATTGTTTTTTCGTCTACCGTGCAAGAGCATTTGGTACGTTTGGAAGAGGTATTTGTCCGGTTGCAACATGAGGGTCTTAAGATCAAGCTAAATAAGTGTAGTTTTTTTTCAGAAGCAGGTAAAGTACCTAGGTCATGTCGTATCCTAACAGGGGGTTGCTACTGACCCTGGGAAAGTGGCAGCAGTGAATGATTGGGGTCGCCCAGAGCATTTGGCAGGCCTTCGATCATTTTTAGGGTTCGCCAGTTATTATCAACGTTTTATCGAGGGATTTGCCAAGTTAGCTAGGCCCCTGCATGCACTGGTAACCAAATTGAGTGGTAACAGGATAAAAGGGAAAACCCCACGGTTGCCATTGGGTCCCCTGTGGGATTCTGAGTGTGAGTACAGTTTTCAGACGTTAAAGACAAAACTTGTTACAGCACCCGTGCTTGCTTTTGCTGATTTTAAGAAACCATTTGTTTTGGAGATTGATGCGAGTCATCAGGGGCTGGGGGCAGTGTTGTCCCAAGAGCAGGGGGGAAAACTCCGCCCGATTGCCTATGCGAGTAGAGGCTTACTGAAGACTGAGAGGAATATGGAGAACTATAGCTCGATGAAGTTGGAGTGTTTGGCTCTCAAATGGGCAGTATGTGAAAAATTCAGAGAATATCTTTTGGGAAACAAGTTTGTGGTTTATACTGACAACAATCCCCTCTGTCATATGCAGACATCAAAGTTGGGTGCCCTGGAGCAACAATGGCTATCCATGTTGGCTTCCTTCAATTTTGTTATAAAATATCGCCCTGGGAGGGTCAATCAAAATGCAGACGCATTATCTCGTCAGAATATGAAAAATGTTTTTCCAGGTATAGAGGTCCCATTAGCACTACGAGAGCAGGTTGGTATACATCCTCTGGAACCGGCGGTGGTAAGGGTTAATGAAATTGCTGCACTGCCTGGACGCTCACAATCAGATTTGCGGTCTTTGCAACAGGCAGATCCTGTCATTGGCCCTGTTATGAAGGCTTGGGATGGGGGTACCCCTCTGCAGGCTTCAGAGTTGGTGGAAATGGGTCGAGCAGTGAAAGAGTTGTCTAGGCAATGGGATCGATTACGTGTGAAGGATGGGTGCCTTTATCGTTTAATTCATTCACCTGATGGCCACCAAGAGATCTATCAGTTATTGCTACCTCAAAACCTTCAAAAGGAGGTGTTTACGAGTTTACATGATGGTCATGGGCACCAAGGGGTAGATAGGACTGTTGAATTGGTTAAGCGTCGTTGCTATTGGCCAGGAATGTTGAAAGATGTGGAGCAGTGGTGCCGTGAGTGCCAAAGGTGTGTTCTGGCTAAAGCAGTCCAACCAAAGGTGAGGTCTTTTATGGGTACACTGCAAGCATCCCACCCCCTTGACATTCTAGCAGTAGATTTTACTATGTTGGAGCCGGCGAGTGATGGAAGAGAGAATGTGTTGGTGTTGACAGATGTTTTTTCTAAGTTCACTCAGGCTATTCCTACAAGGGATCAGCGAGCAAGTACGGTAGCTCAAGTTTTGGTCCGCAATTGGTTTCAATTTTTTGGAGTGCCTCGTCGCCTTCATTCTGATCAGGGACGAAATTTTGAGAGCAATCTTATCAGCCAGTTGTGTAAACTGTATGGTATACAGAAAAGTCGCACTACCCCTTACCTGCCACAGGGTAATGGGCAGTGCGAACGTTTTAATCGAACCCTACATGACCTATTGCGTACTTTGCCTCCTGAAAAAAAGAAGCAGTGGCCTCAACATTTGCCGCAGCTCGTCTATGCATATAACACCACAGTGCATCAGTCCACTGCTCGTCTATGCATTTAACACCACAGTGCATCAGTCTACAGGGGTAAGTCCACATTTCCTTATGTTTGGATCGGAACCCAGATTGCCAGTTGATTTTTTGTTGAATAATCAATGGGAGATGACAGTGGAAGCACCTGAAAGGTGGATTGTGGAGCATCAGGATAGACTCCAGGTGGCATATGGGGAAGTGCAAATAAGGCTGAGTGATAGGATTGCCAGACGTAACCAGCGCCATAAGAGTAGGATAAATGATAAAGGGTTTTGTGATGGTGAGTTGGTTTATTTAAGAAACCATCAACGTGGGCGGAATAAAATCCAGGACATGTATGATTCATGTTTGTATAAGGTTGTTCGGGCACCAGGTGAGCGGAGTGCAGTATATTCAGTTGCTCCGCTGTCTCGGGAAGGGCCGGAGAAGCAGGTGCATCGGTCAGAAATGCGTAAGGCATTTTATGAACCTGGAGCAGAAGATGTGGGCCTTCCTGTTCTTAGTGAAGTGTCTAACGGAGGGGCTGGTACTGACTCTGCGTTGGAGAGGGATTCTGCCTCGGATAGTGATTCTGTGCCGATTGTAGTATTGCATAATGATGATGATGTAGTTCCTTTGAGTGGTCCTCACTATCAACACTTAGAGTGTTTGCTTGTCTCCGGGGAGCAGCCGTTGAGCTTGGGGCATCCAAAGAGAAGTACAGCAGGTCAACATTCAAACCCTTATAGATTACCAAGATCTGTGGCAGCAGTTAGTGAAGATTCAGATTAAAGAATAAATTTGTTATTTTTGGAATTTATTTATTGTTATCGTCGGGTCATTTGGGGGGATAGAATGTAGCCAGGCAAGGCCTACCAGTAGAGGGGTGTGGTTGGCTAATTAGTCCAAGACTTTTTAAGCAGGCACTGGGCAAGAGGCCTTGAAATGTGGGCCTTGTTTTGAAAGCACATGGGATGGTGCTGCTGTGTGTTGAATTTGCCCCAGATGAGGTCGGCCAAGTTTATTATTTTTGTTTTGGTTGAATTGTTTATTTAAGGGGATTTATTTTGATTGTATGGGAAAATTCTGTTTGTTTATTTAGATGCAGATGAATTGAGTAATGCTAACTGGGTATGTTGACCGCTGCCTGTGTAGGTAAATATATGGGCTTTGTCTTAGTTTTTTAAAATAAGATTGCATGAAAGGTTTCATTTGTATTTCTCTTTGGAAAGGTGTTTTTGACTCTCTGATCTGGATAAATGTTCAAAAAACCAACTGATTGTTATATCTGCTATTTGCCAATGAAGGTAAATGTATTTAATATGTTTAAATAAAAATGAGTGTACAGTTGGTAACCATGGTTTTAAATGTTTAGTGTTTTTGTAGTGTTTTAGATGTGGATAAAACCTGGATTGCTGATTGGCTGCTTTTTGGGTAGCTGATAAAGGTAAAGTTGTGTTTTTGGTATACTACTTTTAAGCTAATAAATGAAATGGGGCAGTTGGTAATTGTGTTTAAGAAAATGTTAATGTTTGAATAAAATACATGATGTATTGTTAATTTTTGTTTGTTTTTCTGTTTTAGTTAAGTCGATTGCTGTTTGTACCATGTTGTTTTTGTTTAGTTCCCTGGTCGGCCGGTCTCAGAAGTGTGCTGCATGGTGGCAGCAAGTGTACATTGTGAACTGCTTGTGTACGAGTCCGGTTGGCTGGGGTTCTATTATCTTTTTCTTTTGTTTCTTTTTTTATTGATGACCATCTTTCCAGCCTTATGTCATTATGTTTGTATTCTGTGTGTGCATCCCTTTGGGGTATGGGATCCATGTTTGCTGTGGTGTTTTTTTGAGTTATGAGTGAAGGGTTATGTTTTGAGTTGTTGTTCTATTTTGAATTGTGGTGTTTTTTCCATTGATTTTTGGTTCTTTCTTTTTACTGTCATTAAAAAATGGATGTTTCCTTATACCTTAAAGGTTTGCCACACGCAACTGAACCAGCTACTATAGAGAGCTTTTGAGCTGGTGGTTAACATCTTGGAGAGCTGAGATTAATTTTGGATGAGTTATTTAAATAAATCATTTCATTTATATGTTTAATTGTGTACATTATTTGTGCCCTATTGTTTGTAATAAACCTTTTTTGTTGTACTTTGAGTAGTCCAAAGGGTTTTGACTTTGTGCCTGTGCATTAAACAAGGTATTCTCTTTCAAATTAGTTGGAAGGGGTGGCGTAGTGCTACACAAGAGAGGGTAATGAACTAATTATTAAACTATTAACAGGGAGAAGAAGGGGGCGGAGACAAGAGACAAGACACCGAAGGTCATATTTGAGTGCTTAAAGCTATTTTTGGTGTGATTTGCCCTCTCCTAAAATTACTGGTCACAATGATGCAGAAATATTTGTAGCTTTTATAATAAGTTACACATGTTTAACATTTCTCATTAAACATTCTACATTTATTAACATCTATCTATCTATGCACATTCATTCGCAGTCGCGGAGACAGAAACTAGAGTTTTAACACGTCATCGCATTCGCGAGGGCTTTTTGGTCAAGTTAAAGAATGTTAATATTCATGTTAGTTCGTTAAATATAACAATCAAAAGTTGTTTTGGTAATTGTTTAAATAAACATATGATTAAAGGGATACTTCACCGATTTAGCATTCAGCTTTGTATCTGTAGAAACCCGGCATTATTACTGAATGACCATGTTTCCCTCCATCATTTTCCCCTGAGAGGAGAGATATCTGCATTTTGGTTCTGCAAAAAAGTCCTCCGATGATGCAAAAATCGTCATATTACATCATCGGAGGACTTTTTTGCAGAACCAAAATGCAGATATCTCTCCTCTCAGGGGAAAATGATGGAGGGAAACATGGTCATTCAGTAATACTGCCGGGTTTCTACAGATACAAAGCTGAATGCTAAATCGGTGAAGTATCCCTTTAATTAATGCAGTGCACGCATTGAGCTCATAAAATAACATAGTTAAATAATGTTAACAAATAAAACCTTATTGTACAATAGTGATTTATAAACACACCTGTACAATCGCTTCTGGCAGACCAGATGTCATAGTGCAAAGCCCACTTTTTTGGACATGTATTGTCTGTATTCCACTTGAATGATCAACCACCGCTCACACAGCATCTATTTGCTTGCGTCTCAGACGAGTGATTTATGTACATGCTCGTTAACTGACGTTGCTGAGCAATGGCAAAACGTAATTTTAAAATACATTTTAATTAATTTTTCAACACTTAATTTGTAACGCTAATAACGTAATTTTGTTGTCATTGGTAACTGTAATCAAATTACATACATTTAAAATGTAAAGCGTTACGTTACTGCGTTATCAGGAAAAGTAATTAGAGTACAGTAATGCGTTACACAGTAACGCGTTATACCCAACTCTGCTCACTTATCCGTTTCACCTGGACTTTCATGGACTAATTACGCCAACACACTACACCTGTTGTATGTTTGATTGTATTTGTATTTATAAAACGGTTAGTTCCAATCCTTGATTCTGATTGGTCAATAGGTGTGCTTTATTCACAATAAAACACTGCTATGACCGCTTCACCCAACGGTTCTATGTAATATCACTGCGCCCTTAGCAACACATAAACATATAATGAGACAAAGTCTGAGCACAGTTTGTTGTTTTAATTTGATCTTTCATGTTGGTGTTCGCAGTCAGGGACTATTTTTTCTAGCAGAAGGACTGCTTTTATTGATTTAACTTCATGAAAGTTGCACTAATATTTTTTTTACTTTAATATTGTGTGGTAACCGTTTTATAAAAGCAATAAGGTACTCGAGGCATGTGCTGTATCGTGAATAAGTAACGGCTGAAGGGGTTGCAGGCACTCCGCTTCGCGTCGTGCCTAACAACGCCCTTCCGCCGTTACTTATTCACGATACAGCACAGCCTTTTGTACCTTATTGCTTACTTATACACCTTTGTTCCGTCAGCCTGGGCCAGATGATTTTCACTACTACCCTGTCTGTTCCTGTGTGTGTTTAGTGTTCTAGTTTTTACTCACCTGATTCCGTTGTTTTGTTTTCTCGTGTTTGATTTTCACTGTCATCATTAAATGTTATTTATTTACCCAAGAACTCTGCACATGCGTCCTCATTTCACCACACCAAAAACCAGCCGTGACAGTTACAAGCTGATAGGTAACTAAACAGCAGTGGTAAAATAAGTTTGCCTAAACCAAATAGAATATGTGTTTATCATTTCATTTTACCTCAGAGTCTAACATTAGGGGAACATAAAGGGAATTAAATGTTTATTCCTTATTAATAAATATCTGCTTTAAGTCTTCGATATTGTGTTTAAAGTCAGTGGTTGTTTATATATTTGATAAAATACCATGTTATCTAAATACAATGTGTGATGTGTTGAGGTATTTTCTATAAAAAATAACCTGTGTTATAATACATTCATATAATATTTCAGTAACATAACAATTCAATTATGTTAGGGGAACGTTAAAACAACCTAAAAATAACATTAGGGGAATGTTTATTTTCTTAAAGAAAACATTCCTGGCTAACCAAAAACCTTGGAAAATAGAGGAACGTTTTGGGAACCAAATTGTTAGCTGGGGATGGGCAGGACTAGTTGGCTTACATGGAAATCCAGGATTTATCAATATTCTACATTAAACAGTGCATTTTTTATTCAAGCTACTTATATTCATTTCGGGCTACCAAAAATTAAAGAGTTTCTGCCCGAAGGGCTACCAGGGATTTTTAAATTTTGCGAGCCCTGCTCAGGTATATATTGTCATCTTGTCTTAAAGCTGTTCAGCTTCCGTTTTTGTTGAGAATAGTTGAACTTGACTTTACTACTTGACTTGACTAAATTTGCCTTGCTGTGTACAGTAGAATTCTGATGCATCGCAATGCATCGAGGAATCGAATTGAATTGTTACCTTGTGAATCGTAATTGAATTGAATTGTGAGGGCAGTGCCAATGCACACCCCTAGGATTCATTCATTTGGAAAATGACAGACTACAGGAATTCCCATGTAGATGCACATTGCCTGGGGTATTTATTTTCAAGTGTGTAAAATGCCTTTAAACCATAGACTGTAAAAAATATATAAGTAGTAACTTATATATTATAAGTATAAACCCATTGGTTTGTGAAGAGCATTTTTGAAGCTTAAAGTAGGCGGTGCGTGCCGTTGCCATCTTGGCCGAATTGCAGTTTAAGTCACTTCCTTATTGGCTCCATCAGAGAGACTGATTGAGAAAAAAGATTGAGAGATCTGCTGCATGTTTCTCATGTTTAGGATGAAAGGAAAGAGTTTCGAGGATTCTGTCCAGAGAAGAAATTCCACCACATTTGTTGCAATCTACAAAAGAGGAAAAAACTTTTAGTGGTCTGAACTGAATGATCAGATAAAAGTATTCAGAAAACTATGTGGGCCAAGTGAATTATACATTTTATACAAATAATAAGGCTTCCTTTTGCATCCCTGGCCGCATTACCACCACGTGTGAGATTTTTTTCCAAAAATGCATTGGCCTGTCGTCGGTTTGCATAAGACTTTGGTGTTACACTCCTTTAACTGTTGTGCCAACAACAAAGGCTACAAACCACACAGACTGACAAATAGGATGATCTGACTATATAGAATAAAGTGTAGCAGGTGATTAAGACTTTCCAATACATTTTAACTAGGAATTATTAAATGTTATAATTACTGGCTGAAGTGTATGAAGGCCTTGATAGCCTCATCAATGGATGGACGTAAAAACTCTGCATACTCTAGAAAAAGAGAATAGGAAAACAATATCACATCTAATCTCTGCAAAAAACGTAACATCTCTGATACAGTATCAGCCACAGATCAGAGGGTTGGTCAATATACATTTGAAATCACAGGAGACAACCCAAAAATATTATGAAATGAATATAAAATAGTTAACTAAATACGACACAATAACACATCTAAATTTATATAACACTTATAAATGTTTGTTAACCGATAGTCACTTCCATGCAACCTCCGTCTTGGTGACAAATACGTTTATGTTTTCAAGTTCATGTCCAAACACTTAAAATATTGTTTCACGAGTTCACACTTACAAATAAGTTAGATAGATTAAATTAGTAAACGTATTTGGCGTGCTGTCCGGGGAGAGGGCTCTGAGCTCAGAAATGGGCCCGAACGCAGAGTATCCCCCCCCCCCCCGGTTTAAGAAAATAACATGGTGAGTGAGAGGAGACGGGGTGGTGGAGGGATTCTGGAGACTGCAGAGGATCTTTGGAGAGTTAAACTGTGGCTTATATATGGCTTGCCTTTGTGCTAATTGGGTAGATAAGATGATTACTGATTGGAGACAGCTGATGGTACTAGAGTTGATTACTGATTATAGACAGCTGGAAGTACTTAAGTGGTTTATTTGACATGCTCCTCCCGAACTATGTTAATAAAACATCATTCACGAGTTCACACTTACAAATAAGTTAGATAGATTAAATTAGTAAACGTATTTGGCGTGCTGTCCGGGGAGAGGGCTCTGAGCTCGGAAATGGGCCCGAACGCAGAGTATCCCCCCAAAAACAAAATTAACTTATTCGGACAGCAGCCGGGAACTGTACCCCCCCAAAAATAGAAATGATGAGGCTGATGTTTGCTGTGTTTGCTATGCATCCGATGGGAGTTCAATACTCGCTGCGATCGGAACCGTCTGAAGGAAGTACAATACTCCCTGTGACTGCACAGGAAAGCCTCCACTGAAAATAATGTGGACGGTTTATATTTGGAGGGCTCTTTGCGGCCTCCGGTGGGAGTTCAATACTCGCTGAAATCGGGGCCGTTCGACAGGAGTTCAATACTCGCTGAAATCGGGGCCGTCCGACGGGAGTTCAATACTCTCTGAAATCGGGGCAGTTCGACGGGAGTTCAATACTCGCTGAAATCGGGGCCGTCCGACGGGAGTTCAATACTCGCTGCGATCGGACAGGTAAGCTCCCCGCTGATGATAGGGTGGATGAATTATATTGGGAGGGTCTTGCGGGATCCGACGGGAGTTCAATACTCACTGTGATCGGAACCCGTCCGACGGGAGTTTAATACTCGCTGCAATCGGACAAGTAAGCCCTCGGTGATGATGGGGTGGGCGATTTATATCCGGAGGGCTTTGCGACATCCGACGGGAGTTCAATACTCGCTGCGATCGGAACCCGTCTGACGGGAGTTCAATACTCGCTGCGATCAGACAGGTGAGACCCTGTTTGGCGATGAGTTGGACGATTTGTATTTGAAAGGCTTTGCGGCAACCGACGGGAGTTCAATACTCACTGTGATCGGAACCCATCCGACGGGAGTTCAATACTCACTGCGATCGGATGGGTAAGCCCTCCGTTGGCGATGAGGTGGACGATTCATTTGGGAGGGCTTTGCGGCATCCGACGGGAGTTCAATACTCGCTGCGATCGGAACCCGTCCGACGGGAGTTCAATACCCTCGGCGATCAGACGGGTCAGCCTCTGCTGATGGTTAGGTGGGGTTTTGGTTATTATTTGGGGGGCGTCTGACGGGGTTCAATACTCATTGCGATCAGATAAGTAAGCCCCCCCTCGGTAATCAAAAAACGACTTAGAATTGGTTTAGCTGATAAGGGTTTGGTGCGCTTTTTTGATGTGGAAACGGTTAGATCTAATGTAGCTTTTAAAAGCTTCGGATGACCATCGGCCGAGAGCTTGGATCTGTTGCTGGGAGAGTCCTTTTTGAGCGGCTGTGGTTGCGGCACCTATGCGAAAAGAGTGTCCTGAAAAGTGTTCAGCTGGGATGCCTGATTGTGTCAGGGCTAATTTTAAATGTTTTTGAAACCAAAAACGCGAGACTGGTTGGTTTGCGTCGTTTATAAAAAGTGGGTCGGAAGGGTCTTTACTTGTTGATTTTCTGAAATGAAGGTAGGCTTGGAGGGTTTGGTAAGGTTGGATAGGTGAATGAAGGTTGAAAATATAAATAAAATGGCCTTTTTTGTATTGGTCTGTCTTACTCTGTTTGATAAAGTAGGAGATAGTTTCGTCATCTACTAAGGATAAGTCTGAAACTGTGGGATGAATTTTTTGGGTTAAAGTTTGAGGTAATTGTAAGTTCAGAGGATCTAAGAAACCCGAAAAAAGCCAAAGTAAACATTGCATCTAATGTGCGAGCTGTGTTAATAGAATGGTAGCCTAGGCGGAGGGTACGGATACATTTGGTGAGTAAGTCTAGTGTTAGGGGTTGTCTAGCGTCTGGGCGGGTGGGATGGGTCTTTTGGATTCCTTTAATGAGCAGTGATGTCTGTGAATTTGTTAAAGCTGGGGAGGGAGAGCCGAAAATTAATTTGTGAAAAAATTGGATTCCGCTTAAATAGCCTTTAATGGAACCCGCTTGGAGGGTTTTGGCTGTGTTGAGGTAGGAGACGAACGACGTAATTGTGAGCAGAGAAAAATCTGGGAAGGGGAGGTTGTAATTTAAATGGAAGGCTTTGAAACATCTCCAAGCTGTTAAATATGATTGGAGAGTTCTGGGGGAAAAGGCTTGAAAAATTGAATCGAGAGAAGCGTCAAGCAATGGTCTCAAGGAGTGGTTTATGGGAAGATTAATTCTGAATAGTGAGGAACTGGCGTTGGGTTGGGGTCCGCTTCTGGAGCCAGCTGTCTGAATTTCTGGAAGGCAAAACGTGAGAGAGAGTCAGCGATTTGATTTTTTGATCCTGGTACATGTTTAGCTGTTATAATGAATTGGTCACAAGCTGCAATCCAAATAAGACGTCTTAATAGTGGCATCATTGAGGGTGCGTGAGATCGGGTTTTATTAATACAATGCACAGTTGCTTCGTTGTCGCAGTAAACAATGATGTTATTTGTGGACCATTCTTTACCCCATAGAAATGCTGCTGCAACAAGAGGATAGAGTTCGAACAATGCTGAAGAGGCTGAGAAACGGGTTTTGTCTAGAAGCTGCGATGGCCAGGTGGATGCGAACCAACGACCTTGGTAAAAACCCCCAAAGCCAATAGAGGGGGCAGCGTCGGTGTAGAGTTGGATGTCGGATGGAAGGGAAGCTAAAGTTTTGTAAAAGAAAGATAATCCGTTCCATTGTTTAAGGAAGGTTATCCATAATTTTAGCTCCTCACGGCATTGATTAGTTAGAGATATTTGGTCTTTTAACCTGACAACGGAGGAGGCAAGGGAGAGCAGATGTGAGATGAAAGGGCGGCCTTGTGGGATTATGCGCATTGCGAAGTTTAGATGGCCGAGCAGCGAAAGAAGTTCTCGCTTAGAGCAATTTGGGCTGTCTAAATGCGTGGATGAGACCAGAATTATTTGATTGATTTTCTCTTTGGGTAGGGAAGCCTGGAATTTTATGGTGTCCAGATTGATGCCTAGGAATTCGATGGACGTGTCTGGGCCGCTGGTTTTTTCCTGGGCGATTGGAACGCCTAGCTTGGAAAAAACTTTTTGGACTGTAATGAGATGCGCTGCTGGAATAGCATCGGGAGGCGAAATGATTAAGAAGTCGTCGAGCAGGTGAATAAGGTAAGGAATTGCATAATTGTTGGAGAGAATCCAGCAAATTGCTTCTGATAGCATGTCGAAAATCTTGGGGCTGCTTTTGCATCCGAAGGTTAAACGGACAGCGAAGTAATATTTTTCGTGCCATCGGACGCCGAATAGATGCCACCAATCTGGGTGGATGGGCATGACTTTAAAAGCCGAAGTAATGTCGACTTTGGCGAGCCATGCGCCACGGCCGGCGTTTTTTATTAATGAAATTGCTTGGTCAATGTCGTGGTAGTGAAGAGAAAATTCATCTAGCGGGATGAGGCTGTTTATGCTTGGGTACGGGGAATTATGCGGGGCAGAGAGGTCGATTATTAGGCGTTTTTTACCGGAAAATTTTCTTGTAGCCACTCCAATAGGGCTGATGCGAAAGTGTTCGAAAGGGGGGGTATCGAAAGGTCCGATCATGAAGCCTGAGGCAACTTCTTTATTAATTAGGTTGTCTACTGTGTCTGGTTCTATGAGAGCAGATTGGAGATTATCACAAATCATATTTTGTGAGGGGATGCTTTCGAGACCTGGTTCGAAACCATGCTCGAGGCCAGACAGCAAATATTCAGTAAATTCAGGGTCTGGGTGCTGGGACAATTCTAATGACAAACGTAAAATATTCACAGGAGTCGACAAGTAATTATTTGAATTTTTATTGTTACTTTTCTTTACAGGGCATATGGTGCGGGCATGAGCGCCGCCACAGTAATTGCAAATATGGAGAAATCGGCAGCGTTGTCTTGAGCAGCCGCCTGTATTAAAGTGGTTGCAGACCTGGTGATTTTTGGAAAAGGCTGAGGCTCTTCCGAAGGAGTTGAAGTTTGCGGTGGCTGGTCGTGGAACGTAGCTGGTTGATCTATCTGGGTTAGGAACTGAAATTGGTGGAATGGATGGATTTACCTGAGGGCATGATGTGGTGGAATGGGCGACTGACCTACAGACTGCGCAAGAGATATTTCGAACGCCCAAGAAAATTCTGTTATGTAGATCTATGTCTAGTGCTCATCAATATGAGCATTGATTCCACTGAGTTAATCGGGCGGCGCATTTGGCTGCGAACAGCTTGTGATAAGTGTAAAAATGCGATCCCCCATAGGATAAAGCGAGCTCAGCCACTATCGCAAGATAATCATTGAGCTCGCGCCTCCTATGGGGAAAAACAGCGCAGATGATTTCTGTGTATCTAGCGAATGCTATGCTAAATTCTGTGAATGACAGAATTCGGGATGATGGGGTGTTTTGTTTTTTTAAAGTTACTGAAAAATCACCGCAATCAATCTGGCGATTAGAATCAGATGGGGGTAAAAGAGAAAGTAGAGATGATAAATCAATATCTGCACCTGATAAGATCTGCGCTCTGATATTGCTGGCTACGGGGGGTGGTTCCGAAGCAATGGCGTTTGGAGGTATAGGCATCTGGGTAGCTGTAAACAGGGAGAAAGGGGATTTTGCCTGGGGAATTGTGTTTTGGGGAAGATAATCCAGTGTTGACAACTGATGTGATCTTGTGTCTGATACAGCTGTTGGAACCTGGGAGGCGATCGGCAAGGACAGAGAGTGCTGAGGTGGAAAATGGGTCGACTGGGTCTGCGCCGCTAGAGGAGGCGTCCTCGTGCTAGGGTTTGCTGTAGGCCATTGCTGAAGAGAAGGGTTAGAGGGAGGCTGAGGAGAAAGACCAGGGAAAATTGTCCGAGCTCGCGGCTCTTGCGGTGGCAGCCTCACGTCAGGAGCCGCGGGCCACGAACCAGGAATATTAGCAACGGGTTGCGCCTCCCCTGCCAGCGGAGGCAGCCTCACGCTAGAGGGGAGACGGTCACCGCTGCTGGCTTGTGGATCTGAAGGGATAGCTTGGGTAGGAGGATTTCGGGAAAAAGTCCGGGCCCGCAGCTCAGGCGGAGGCAGCCTCACGACAGGAGCCGCGGGCCGCGAACGATGAATATTATTAATGGGTTGTGTTTCCCCCGCCAGCGGAGGCATCCTCACGCTAGAGGGGGGACGGTTGCTGCTGTTGACAGGTATATCCGAGTGGGGGACAATACTGGAAAGCCCTGCTGAATGATGATGGGCTGGAGGTTGTGGTGTAGCAGCAATGGCATCTGGAGACCGCCCCAGGCTTGCTGAAGGCGCATTGTCCTTACCGCTTGGTCGACGCAGGACTGGTCTTGCAGTGGATGGAACCTGTATTATGGAGGTAGGTGGTTTTTTACCTTTACTTGTCTTGCTTGTAGTCTTTTTGGAGGTTTTCGATGGAGATGGTGTTTTAAAGGGGGTGCATGTTGACTGAAGGTTTGTGTATAAATCATATAGTTGTGCTTTGTTCATTCGTCTGTGGTAGTTGATGTCCGCGTTGGTTAATGCTTGTTTAAGACCTTGCACTGTCCATTTCTGTATTGCTGGAATGGTTGGCTGGGCCAGTGAGTAAGAAGAGGATGATGATGATGATGATGATGATGATGCAGACGGGGATGAAGATTTGCTTCTCATTGGTGGGGGTGATCGCTGTCTTTTCCGTTTTTGAGTGGAGTTGTCGTCTCGGATTGGCTGGCGACCACGTGCTGGAGACTCGGTGGTACTACCTGCTGGTGTAGCGGCACTCATTGGGGTTGCAGGCATAGATGAAGCATCCTGTGAGTAAAGAGATTCATCGTCTGATGGGTAAAGTTCAATCTCTGACATGATGGCTTTCTATTAAGCAAACCTGTTCTGGAGACTGCAGAGGATCTTTGTAGAGTTAAACTGTGGCTTATATATGGCTTGCCTTTGTGCTAATTGGGTAGATAAGATGATTACTGATTGGAGACAGCTGATGGTACTAGAGTTGATTACTGATTATAGACAGCTGGAAGTACTTAAGTGGTTTATTTGACATGCTCCTCCCGAACTATGTTAATAAAACATCATTTCATTTTAAAAGAGAGGACCAAGCAATATACATATAAGACACCGGTTCTTGAAAATGCTTCGTTTTTATTTATCGACGAGTTACCTGCCGTACCAACGGTAAATTGAATGTGCTGTTTGTACTTGTGCTCGCGGTCTGTCTTTCTATATCGAATGACAAGAAAGCAACTCGTTTGCCACTAAATTGAATTTAATTGTGTCGCTATCGCTAAGCTAGGAAAACTATGCGCATGTGTGACACAAAAAGCCGAAGTTGTATTGCGGAGGTTGACTCGGTACCGGTTTTGCCTCGCTTTGTTAAAGGCTTAACGTTACAGAAATTGTCATGAGTTAACGTAATCAACCGTTGGCTGGGGATTTTGTAACATCGATTTTATTAATATGCCATATTAAACATCTTAGAACGATTATTCAAGTCAATTTGTGTAAGTGGGGATCTGAGGTAACAGTCGTCCTTGCTCTAAATTACACTTCAATTCAATTCAATTCAATTTTATTTATATAGCGCTTTTCACAAGTGTTAATTGTTGCAAAGCAGCTTAACATGAGAAGATGTAGAGGAGAACACAGAAAATCAATAGATAATAAAAGAAGTAGAGAAAGCGGTTAAACCGTACAAGCGAGCATATTAATAAAGTAACGTATACTGTAAAGTGCTAAATTAAGCCAAAGTTGGCTGACTCTCCCTGGGATTAAAAACCCTCTAGGAAAAAAAACCCAATGGGAAAAAGTCCTAGAAGGACAAAAACCCTTGGGAGGAATTAATATATATTTATATATATATATATATATAGAAACGGTAGGGATAGGAGGCGGGTAAGCGAATTAAACTGGTTTAGCCGGTGGTCGTTGGTCGGGCATCGGCTGGTCATCACGTTGAAGGACAGCCAGTGGATCAGTGATGCAATGATCTTCACAGCAACCGGAACTGGGTCTGTTTGTCTCATGGTCCTCGTGGTTGAGGACGAGACAGGGAGAGAAAAACAGAATTCTATTAGCGTAGGGGCCGTTCGCATGCAATGCAAGTGTCAAACATTATAGTGGTTCAAGTCGGCTCGGTTCCAGACAGGCTAACTATTGCGGCATAAGTATATTACCCATATGAGGTATGTGAGTGCTTTGTTCTGGACAAACTAACTACTGCGGGAAATGTACATTTACTGGACATTTTATGTGAATGCTTTGTTAAAGAAGAATGTCTTAAGTTTAGATTTAAATTGATCGACTGTGTCTGATACTCGAACATTGTTTGGTAAATCATTCCAGAGCTTAGGGGCTAAGTAGGAAAAGGATCTACCACCTTTAGACACTTTTGATATTCTAGGGATAATTAAGTGACCAGAATTTTGTGAGCGCAGTTTACGTGATGGATTGTATTCTGATAGTAGTTCTTTAATATACGAAGGCGCTAGGTCATTTAAGGCTTTGTAGGTGATTAGTAATATTTTAAATTGTATACGATATTTAACTGGTAGCCAGTGTAAAGATGCCAGAATTGGACTGATGTGGTCATACTTTTTAGATCGAGTAAGCACTCTTGCGGCGGCGTTTTGAACCAGCTGTAGCTTGTTTACCTGATTTGCATGGCATCCCCCGAGTAACGAGTTACAATAGTCTATTCTAGAGGTCATAAAAGCATGTATAAGCTTTTCTGCGTCTGATGCAGACAGCATATGGCGTATTTTTGAGATATTTCTAAGATGGAAGAATGCTGTGCGGCAGATGTTGGCGATATGACTATCAAAAGATAGATTGCTGTCGAACATTACGCCTAAATTCTTAACCGTGGAAGATGGCACCACCGTGCAGCCATCTATGTGCAACTTGTAATCTGACATATTATGTTTGTAGCGATTCGGTTCAATAATAAGTATCTCTGTTTTATTGGAGTTTAGCATAAGATGACACCTGTCATCTTGGTCTGTATAAGTTAACACGTTGTTGTTTTGAAAAATGTTATAATCTTGTTTATATTCATATGAAATTCATCACAAAAACATATAAACTTACCTTGAAACAACTGCTTTCAGTGGCTCTGTCCTTTCACGACAACCGTTGCTGAGCACATTCAAACGTCAAGGGCGCGAAGCACGTGGGCCTTTTCAAACAACCCAGCATAATAACCCAGCAGTTTTAACCCAACAACCAGAAAACTTAAACTACCCAAAAAGTGTTTAAAATGTGAAAAAATAATCAAGCAAAACAACCAATCAGACTCAACCCAGCATTTTGGGTTATAAATAACCCAGCCATTTTTAGAGTGTAATTAACACAAATTCAAAATGCTTGAACTTATTTTACACACAAGCTCAAACAAGACCAAAACAATAGATTTTTAACATCAAATTTACAAATGCTTTCACACAGCATGTCAAAACAGATAACATTATGTGCTAAACCTGACTAGTCAAAGTAAACAGCTATTTGTATGATGAATTGAAACACAAATTTATACCCTGTATTTTATTTCATTTGGAATGAAAAACATCTTATTGTACCAATGCAAATATATAAATCACAGCTGATTCTCATCTAAGAAACACACTCAGGTTCTTTCGATTGCATATGGTATACAATAGAGTAAAAGAGAACCTCTTTAGGTCAATCTTGTGTGGAAAAGGAACAGTATGAGCAACACAAAAAATAAGATATGTCTGCAAGAGTCAGCAGAAGACCAAATGGGTAGCAAGATCACCAGGACAAGGGAGAGGTTTTCCTCCAGCCCCACCTGGATGCAATAGATGGGCATTCTCAGACATCACACCTGAACACTGTCAGAGGTGGATAAGACATGGCAAAGGATTCTTCCCAAGATGCCTTGCCAGAGAAGATATCAGGTGTGATGTGAATGAGAACATGTGGCCAAATAGAAACGCAATAGATTAGATGAGAGCAGGCCCGGCGCCACGAGGGGGCAAAAGGGGGCATTGCCCCCTCAGATCTGATTTGTGCCCCCTCTGTTTTATTTTTGTATTCATGGTTACAAATAAAATGTTCATCCTTTTGAGTTAAATAATAATTTAACCTTATCCCCATACGGGATTTTGAATGTTCAGTGACGTGACATTACTGCCAGATTCAAACGTCTTTTGCGTTGGTTGACGCTGAGCCACACGGACGAGCTCAGCGCTGTCATACTATATATCAACACTAGTGTTTTCAACCTCATAATGTTTATTTTAGATTTCAGACATTTAAATACACATAAGCACTGGTAAAACAATAGCCTATAATTTGTAAAATACACCCTGATGTCTGTGGAAGCAGCAATGTGAGGGCCCAGGAAGTAGCCACCCATTAGTGGTAATGTAGACCACACCACACCTTTGCATACACATGTTCATTTTGATTTAATCATTAAAACAGTTTATTTCAGAATATGTACATTCATCACACACAACAGTTAAGTCACTTACTCTTTATGTCTTTGGTTAATGTTACATGTTCATTTACATCATTTCTGATTTGGAGTGCACACAAATTAGTTATGTTGTATCTGTCATTTATACTTCTTTCTATTTGAGTTTAAGTTTACCGTAATGAGTGGTGTTGGTCTACCGAAGCCTTCAGCCGCATAGACATCATATAAGTAGACGCCCTATCGACCGCTACTGCCTACTGGCGCGGCGAGACATGGGGCCGCCATCTTAGATCGGTCACTTGCTCCACTCAGTGTAATCTGTATGACTGGTGGAATGAGCTATCAGCGCATTTAATTAATCATATCTCAGTGAATACCGAACAGATTTTCACGCGGGTTTTTTTGCTGCAAAGGTCATTCATGGAGCTATGATACAGGACACATGGTTCGGCGTATTTTAACCCCTTATGTGCCGCAAATCCCGTTTGAGTGGAGGGTGACAATGTGATGTACATCTTTCAATTAATATTTCTCTGGGATTCTTTGGGCTAGAAACCTAATCTTGGTCTTGTTTTAAAGAAGACAATTTAGGGTTTTCACAAATGAGTTAGAAAGTAAAAATATTAAATATAAATATTTTTTATAGCCGTTTACCTTTATTTTAATATATAAAATAATGCAGTAACATATTAATTTATAAATAAAATTACATAAAAGTTAATGTTTCACACAATAAATAATGTTAACATAAAGCAATATGTCTCAAGTAGTTGTGATCCAAATTTCAAGTTAAAATCACAAAAAATGATGTTTGTGTCACAATTTTAATGGTTTTACCAACAACTGCCACTAGATTTTGCCACATACGCTTGTACTCTTGTATACTCACAAACAAATAAATTACTGTCACCGCATTATTATTCATGCAAAAAGGTTTTGAAATATTAAAACTCCATTCTGAGAGCTTTCCGATGATATATAGCTTGTCATGATTTTTTAGGTTTAGAGAAGGGTTTTAGTGTTATATGCAAAAACAAATTTGGCCTATGTGTGGGCCCGTAATATTTTAGAAACTGACTCTCACTATGTCATAATTTTCCCCAAATGGTAATAAAATATGAAAATTATACTCTTTGAGCTTTCCAACAATATATAGTTTGTCAAGATTTATGTTTAGAATATTAGTGTTACAAACACTAATGTGGACAGCGCCACTTAATGTTCATAGTAGGAATGAATGAATATTCACTTAACAGTAATAAAATATTCTGATATAAGATCTAAAGTGAGTCCAAAATCAAAATCAGTGGTGTAGGATATAAGATATATTATAAATCACACACTATAAATATGACAAAGATGCAGAAACAGATAGTTGCAGTAAAATAAGACTTTTTAATAAGGTAAAGAAACAATTTAAAATGATTTGTAACCCCCCCTCTCCACACACACACACACACACACACACACACACACACACACACACACACACACACACACACACACACACACACACACACACACACACACACACACGCGCGCACACACACATCCACCCCTGAAAGGGGACTGTTTTGCAGAGCTTCTTTCCCGTGCTCCCTTTCTGTAGTTCAAGAGAGGTGAGTTTGGCAACATGGTGGAGCCTTATCTTTAAAAACACAGACACAACCAATGACAACGAGTCAGACTGATAGTTGTCGATTCCAAACCGAGTCTCCTCAATGTGCTCCCTACGAAGGAAAACATCCTCTGTTCCAGATCCTCCCGCACAACGTGCATGACTGTTGACAGCTTAGCTTGTTAAAGCACGGCGGATCACGCAGCTCACACAGCACCTTATAATAATAAGAATACACATTTATATAGCGCCTTACACAATACTCACAACAGAGAAACTCTTGTAATTATTACTTTACTCCACCTCTCCTTGCAGGGTGAACAACGGCTGCTGCAGTAAACATAGCCTAGCGAACGTTAGCTGGCTACAATTTTAATACAGTAAAATCAATAATCCTGGCTCTTTCTCAATTTTCTGGTTATATTCTATTCACAAAATACTACCAATAGTACCGCAATGTTAAAAAGTACTTGTGAAAATAATCCTCCGGGCTCTATTTGCAATGGTCTGCCGATTAGAACAGGAAAATGCTCCACAGTGCTCTGGCATCTTATCTGCTGCCATACAACGAAACTAGGAGTACGACCGGTTTAAGATGGCCGCCGTATTTCTCAGTCCCCAGCGGCCAATAGGGCATCTATGCTGCGTCCGAAACCGCCTACTACGTACTATATAGTACGCGAAAAGCAGTAGGCGAGGCGAGTAGTATGTCCGAATACATAGTATTCGAAAAACAGTATGCGAAAAGTACCCGGATGACCTACTACTTCCGGTTAGATTTTGCAGTGTGCATACGATGGACGCTTCACTATCCCATGATGCCCCGGACGAGGAGTTATCCAACGAAGAAGAAGGGCACGCCGCTGTTTTCGCGCTGAAATGACACGACGTGATGACGACGTATGTCACGTGATGTAACAACATGGCGGATGTAGTACGTCCGAATCTCATTCATACTACCAGGATTCATACTATACAGTACCTACTGTTTTAACGCCAAGTAAGTAGGTACTTCATCTAATTCAGTACCTACTATACAGTATGCGGTTTCGGACGCAGCCCTAGTCTTCTATATGATATCTATGTTCAGCCGTTATGTCCTGGGAGTGACAAAGATTGGAGTCCTGTTGGAAACCGAGATTTAAAGGAATGGTTCCTACTGGATGTACCATGTGTTAAGAATGTATGGGGGAGGACTTATGAGAATGGAAGTCTTTAAATTAATTTCTTTAGTTGTCCGTTTATGATTCAGTTAAATTTGTAATATTTGTTGAGCTTTAATTCAAATTGTATTTGCTTGATTATATTTGGACTTTGTTTAATGTTATATGTTAAGTGTAATGTGTATTTGTTTCCCCTTTTGTATTGTAATGGGCCCATCTTTCCCTTTATAAGTCGTTTGCTTTGTTCATTTGGTTGGTCTGGTTTAGCTGATTAGTTTCCTTTTTGTTTGTCCTTAGTTCTTTGTTGCAACAAGTTTTTGATTTTGTATGCTGTTTTGGTTGACTTCAGTTGGGTTCAAATAAAGACCCATTTATTTTTCCAAAAAGACTTGGGGCACTATCTTACACCCGGCGCAATGCAGCGCAATGCGCGACGCAAGTGTCTTTCGCTAGTTTCCACCCTAATTTTCCTGTTTAGCGCCGCGTTGTTTAAATAGCAAATGCATTTGCCCCCCCTTTTGCGCCCATGGGCGTTCTGGTCTGAAAAAGAGGTGTGTTCAGGCGCATTGTTGGCGCGTTGCTATTTTGAGGCAAATACAATAGACTACGCCATTGACCAACAAAAACCTGCTCTAAAGTCAATGGCGCAATTTGTTTTATGTTATTTAAAGAGCGCATTAGTAAAATGCGCCTATAAACGGGAGGACAACGCGGGTTTGCTTATCACAAAGTACATGAATGCGCAGCAGCACAAAAATGCTTTAAATATGAAAGATTAAAGGATTGAATGTAAAAGATTATTATTGAGTCTCTTGGACATAAATGAGGACTAATTATGAGACGTTAGAAGGCGCAAAGAGCTGCTTCACCTGCAGCCTGGTAAGTAAATAAATGCTTTGCTTTGAACAAATGCGTCTGTTTTTAAATGTTTTTTTTAATGCTACCTCATGGATTTATTGTATATGATGACTCTGTACCTGTGGATATGGTGAGATGAGAAACATTTTAAAGTAATGCTTAAAAAAACTCTTTGCTAAAAAAACCACTGTCCAAAGTGCTGAAACGTGAGGAGAGCCGTTTGTAAATTCTTTATCTCCTGTGTGTTACAAATAAAGTATTTTTAGAGTACAAACCTTATCTTACATACTTGTAAATTATGCTTTGATGATATTGGATAGCCATACATTTAAAGCAATTACAAGCCTGCTTTTTACTTCTATGACTAAAAGAAAACGGGTTTTAAAGGTTTTAATAAAAAAATAACAATTTCAATACAAGTGAAAAACAACACAATTATTTAACATTAATTTTAAACTGGGGATCTTCTTCCTCCGCTTAGTTTTTCAGTTAAGTTCGTCATCTAAATAGGGATTAGACATAGCGCCAGTGCAACTTGCTTTTAAAGGGGATGAGAGGCGAGACTCTCATTGGTTTACTGCACGTTACTCCCAAAATACTCCCATTACAATAGGACCTACCCTTTTCGACCATGCGCTCGGCGCACAAACCATTTTTCCCGTCGTTAAATTAGCAAAAGTGGATTCGGACACGCCCATTTAGACGTTGCGCTGTGCGCTTTAGACAATGCGCTTAGATCGTTAAAATAGGGCCCTTGGTGTTCTTCTTTCCTGACCGCTCAGGTCCCTCACAAGCAATAAAAATCTATTCAATTAAGATCATAATTTGCAAATAATAAATAAAAATTATTTTCAAATAATAATAATTTGCCGACGCGTGTTATTCATATCAGACAAACACAGTGGAAGCAACTATAAAGTTTACTCTATTATTATAAAGGTTACAATTATACTTGTTTGAAAGACGAGGATGCGCACCTGTCAAGCAGCTATTACATAACAGAGCGAGGCCAGAGACAAACGTGCAGGAAATAATAGGCTCTATGGAATAATTTGTGCATCTTTGAATAACTGTAAGAATACATTTCCTTTAAATATCATTT
Source organism: Misgurnus anguillicaudatus (assembly GCF_027580225.2). Lineage (NCBI taxonomy): Eukaryota > Metazoa > Chordata > Actinopteri > Cypriniformes > Cobitidae > Misgurnus > Misgurnus anguillicaudatus. The sequence goes on along the minus strand of NC_073356.2, from coordinate 4,590,064 downwards.
TTGTCATATAAAGCTTAATATGACAAAAATGTAATAATGTTTTATCCACTTTTATTTAAACTTGCGGTTAACAGTGTGTTTGGCGCATTTAGCCTACCTAAGAGTTTATTTCAGTTATACTGCTGTTTTTCCGGTAATATTAATACAATTTACATGTCAATCCTGCTTCCTTCTCTGTTTATTAATTTTATTATGCTGTTATGTTAAGTTATAGCCTATGTGGATATTTATATGAGACGTCCATTGGCGTTATATAAATTATCTCCTCTAATTTTCAAATCATATGCGGAATAATCAAAGTTTTGAGAAATAATGTAGTTAGGATATTTATTGCAGATGTTTATTGCCGTTGAATACTCTTGTCTATATGGAAATCACATAGGACATAGGCTATATAATGTGGTATACTGCACAGTTATCCTGCTAATTTTAATTTATATTTGGAGATAAATAAACCTTTGCAAATCTGCTGATTTGACCCATTCATGTCCTGACCACCAGGCTAGAGATTTTAAACATTCTTAATTCACACTTACTAGCAGGGCTTGCCATTAACACCCGCCAAATGCGGGTAGATTTCGGCTGTGGCGGGTAAGACAGCCAATCCGACTAGCCACTTTGGCAGGTTGAATAAAATTTTTAATTGGAGTTTTCTTAAAAGTTATGCGAAATGATAAACAATGCGCAATGCGACACCCGTAACTACAACTCCCATGAGCACTCTGCACCCAGCGCAACAAACAAAGACCGTTGGTTGAGACGCGCGCGCGATCAGCGGAGCGTTGCGGACCAAAGCGCCACCTTCCAGAGCGCGCACGCGAGCTGATGGATTTGCAAATGCACAAGAGGACGCAGTCTGAGCGCATAAACACTTCGGGAAAGATAAAACAAGTGCATGGAAGTGATTGAAGAGATATAAATTGCGTGCGGAGAGAAATTCATAGCGCATACCTGAATGCACACGAAATCAAAGGAAACCCGCCAGCTAAGAGGTTCGAGCATCATTTTAATGTAGGCTACTTTGGACAACAATAATTCCCTCTCGACATTTGTCATTAAAAGTCATAAATCACTTTTAACAGAAACCATGATCAAGCATATAAATACAATCTGCATAAACAAGTTGAGAGTAAAAATCATATACATTTCTTGACAGTATTTACTGCTGTTAATAAATATTTAAAATGGTTGTCGAGGGGTTTTGTGTTTATTTTTTCAGTTAATCTTATACACCCCTGCTCCACTTTTAATATATTCATTCAAAGCTAACCTATTTATGCCTTACTAGCATGTTTTTCATGCACCTAAATATATGATATGATCTATACTAATATACCTGGTATATACCAGCTAATAAATGTAGTCTTAATTTGGGTGGGCAAATTCAATCTGCATCTAATATAGCTAAACCAAGTAAATTTGCTTGAATTAAAGTCATTTTATGATTAAGTCAAGTTTAATCATAAAAAATGTATTTTACCAGCAACAAAATTGTGGACAGTGAAAATGCTGAGTGGCTAGTAGCTTTGGAAAACAACTAGCCACTTTGGCTGGTGAGCAAAAAAGTTAATGTCAAGCCCTGCTTACTAGTCTATCAAATAATATCTCATGCTCTATCATCATTAGTGCGTTTCTGGTTACCTGTGCTGTGCAGCTGCATATGGAGTGTTTTATTGACTGCTGCATTTAAAAATATGTCTTTTCAAAGCAAGATCTCAGTGTATCATTGATGGTATAAAGTCAAGCCCCCTCAACAATTTCACATGCCCCCTCAGTCATTTCATCCTGCAGCCGGGCCTGGATGAGAGTTTCTTTTTTGCTTTATTCTTCAGTGGCTTTTTCTGTTAGTATTTTGTATTTTTACTTTATACTGTACATGGCAATAAAAATTTGTACGATTGCTATGACAGATTTTTCAATACTTTTTTCAAAACTCTTAACACAGTTAGCACTACATCCACCTGTGTAAGTTGTACTATTATTTGTCACAGGACAGAGCGGACCACCCCTATCGTGTGTCACGCTCCTCCCTCAGTTTCCACCCCGAGGAGGTCCCAAAATGCCCCAATCACCAAGCAGACGAGAGGAGAATAAAATATATCAATATTTATTAAAAGCAATGGGGAAAGGGGGAAAATATTTAAAAGGCAGTTTTCTGGAACTTGGAGGGCGGTGTCCGAGTCGCTGGGGACTCTTCACGTGGCCACAGGTGAGTCACTCCACTTCCTCTTCTTCAGGTGTTTACGTGAGCTGCAGGTAAGTGTTCCCAACTTCTCCTTGTATCTCACAGGTGAATTGCAGGTGACCATTCCTCGCTTCTCTTCCTGTACTCCAGGAGACAGACACAGGTAAGTACACGGGTAAGTGAGCAGGTAAGTATGCTGACCTGTAATGCCGATTGGACAGGGAGGTTTTCAGGTGAATGCATGCACTCAGATTAGAGCTTTGGGGTGCCCAGGAAGGTGTGCAGGTGGGTACCCTTACTTACATTACCTTATAAACACGTAATATTTTATAAAAAAATAATATACACAAAATAATGAATATCAATCAATATAATGATATGTCATAGTAGATAACTAATAGAAGCACAGTTAAATGAACCATATTTTTTGTGGTAAAAGTGTAGATACCATGATTTTTATAAATGTTTAAATAAACATAAACTGGTAATATTCTTTTAAATAATAATATACACAAAATTATTCATATAAACCAATATAATGATCATAGATAATAGAGGCATACTTAAATTAACCATATTTTTGTGGTAAAAGTGTAGTATGGTTTATATTAATTTTTATGTTCTTTTAAAAAATAATATAAAGTTACAAAAAATAATAAATATAAATCAATATAATGATATGCCATATAGATAACTAAATAGTTGCGCAGTTAAATTAACCATGTTTTTGTGATAAAAGCGTAGTTACCATGCTTTTTTGTGTATTGTTTACTATTAGCAAAACCATGTTTATTTTGTGGTAACCATGTTTTTACTACAGTACATTTTTTGTAAGGATTTGTTGGATACTTCATCACGCAGACCACGGGTTCGAGTCCAGCCCGCGGAGGGTGACTTGTTTCAAATTTAAATAAAACTACTGTAACATGACATAACGCAGAGGAAAATATCCCGAACATTGTTGCTGGCGAGATCTGGCACCGTTTACCCGCTTTTTTGCGTCTTTTTCGCTTGCGTGCGGGGGCGCAAAGATTGGGCCCCTTCCTATGCTAAGCGAGCGTTCTACCATTTGAGCTAATTCCCCTTACCTCCGTCTTGTGAATGCTTTGGCTTGTTGGAAGCTGGCTGCTATGTGGTGGGAAAATGTTTCCCAGTGGCACGGCAAAAAGACAGCATGGCTTGGCTCGTTGGTCTAGGTATGATTCTCGCTTTGGGTGCGAGAGGTCCCGGGTTCAAATCCCGGACGGGCCCTTGTTAAGCTTTGCTTCTTGATGCTGCTACACTGTGCAACATTCATGTCAGTCTTGGCAGAGACAGGTGCTGTTCCGTGGCCGGTTAGAGCGTGGTGCTAATAACGGCAAGGTAGCGGGTTAGATCCCCGTACGGGCCAAGATTTTTTCTGTGCCTCCTTTTGCCGACTGCTATATTGCTGTGATTTGTCATGAAAATTCCTGCCGGGAGCTTTTTTGTGGCTGTAATTGCTCAATTGGGAGAGTGTTAGACTGAAGATGTAAAGGTCCCTGGTTCGATCCCGGGTTTTGGCATTGAGGGCAGAATTTTGAGAGTTTGTTTAACTGAAGGTCCCTATCCGAGTGTCCTTTTCTCCGTGACCCAGTGGGTCAGGCGCTAACGCCAAGAGTGGTTCCATGGTGTAATGGTTAGCACTCTGGACTCTGAATCCAGCGATCCGAGTTAAAATCTCGGTGGGACCTGTAAGACATTTTGGGTATCCAAGGGAACAGTGTTTGTTACCCCAAAACAATCCCCCTGCCCTTTAAGCCTTTTTACCAGAGCACTCAGGCTCTAGACAAAAATGAGTTAATTCAAGCAACATTGAGCACTTTTTCTGGTCACCCTGGCGGTGGGCCAACAACTCACAAGTCGCAAAATTTCAGCAAACACAAGGACATTACAAGGAAGCAAATTAAACATGTACGAAAACATAGAATAAATGAAAAATGCATTGACGTTTTGGACAAAGGAAACACACAGCTCATGTGTACAGGCCAAAGGAAACACACAGCTCTTGTGTACAATCTGACAATGAAATGCATTAAAAAGACGTACCAGAAATGACGAAGACAAATGAACATTGAAAGAAAATGATTCCAATTTTAAATGGCAACAAAATGCTCTTGGAGTGTTAAGCTCCTGCTCCATGTTGCTTTGTGAAATAACATCCATATCGGAGACGTTCATATGTGGACCCAATGTGAAGCTTCACGCTTCCGGTCTGTGACATCAGAGCAATTAACAACAACAAACAACAAACCACAATCACGTGGAGAATGCGGGCATCGATCCCGCTACCTCTCGCATGCTAAGCGAGCGCTCTACCATTTGAGCTAATTCCCCTTACATCCGTCTTATGAATGCTTTGGCTTGTTGGAAGCTGGCTGCTATGTGGTGGGAAAATGTTTCCCAGGGGGGCGGGGGAGACACGCTTTGAGTGGCTCGTTGGTCTAGGGGTATGATTCTCGCTTAGGGTGCGAGAGGTCCCGGGTTCAAATCCCGGACGAGCCCCTCTTTAGACTCGTCCCTCGGAGCTTTAACCCACAACGCCGCTTTGTATGGCAATATTGGCAGGAAAGGAATGGAATGTCAACGAGAAACCCGCAAAGGACGTCAGGGACCTCTCAGCGACACCTCCGCCTTTGGTCTTGTCAGGTCGAAACCGTGTCCGAGGTTGTCTTTTGTTTGTTAACCCCTAGACGATCCCCCTACCCTTTAAGCTTTCTACCGGAGGGCTTGCTGTTTTAACAAGCGATGAGTTGATTTCAAACAACACAATTGACTCAACCCGAAAAATGACCCAGGCTATTTGTCCTACTCCCTCCTGGCCGGGAAAGGCACATCATCCTGGCCACTGGGTAGGTACCCTGAGGTGCCTGGAGCTATGAGACTTAAATATACAACCAGGCTAGTGATGCATGGTGTCCAGTTTAGTTACCGGATGATTTATCAGAATTTTCTCCTAAAATCTAAGATCAACACTTGGAAAATGCGATAAGGACATGGCTTCTAAGATGTTACTTGACGTTAAAACTACACTAAGTGTTGGGATGCCCCTTTTAATAAAGATGTTTGGGGCGAAACAGTTGCCACCCCAAACAGAGCACAGCTGCCTCACAGCAACAAGGTCCCCTGTTCAAGCCCTGGCTGGGTCAGGAGGCCTTTCTGTTTGGGGTGTACATGTTCTCCTTCAGTCAGCATGGAATTACTCTGGGCACTGTGTTATTTGGTTTCCTTAAACAGTCCAAAAACAACAGACACGTTGATCTATACACACACACACAAACCGAGGGAAGGGCAATTTGACATCTCCAATTCACCTAACCCGCATTTCTGACTTTGCCAAAAAACAGTTCTCGCCATGAATATAGCCATAGATGCTGAACTGGCTTTAAAAATAAATGAACATATTTATCTATTCCAGTTTCTCCAATCAAAACAAATATTAATGCTATGCCTTACAGACCATGTCAAATAATTTTGTTTCCGTCTATGTTGCAACAGTTTTGCAAAGGACTTTTTCTGTGCTGAAATGACTGTGACCCTGTGAACAAATCATTGATGGGTTTGGGTGATGAGTGTTTTGCTCAGAGCCTGTAATCCATAACAAAGGTGTTCAGCTGGGTTCAGGTCCGAGATTTATGCAGACCAGTCGAGTTCTCTCACACCATTTCAAATATTAAGCAATAAGCATGTACTTATATCGATAAGTGCTTATTTTGACACCAGCCCAACACTAGGGCTCATTGTGGCTAAACAGAGGAGCAGGACCAAACAGGCCCATCCCAAGGAACTGCTTGAGGAAGCTGGTGACTGTGTTGTGGTCACATGTCTCTCGGTGGCACGGCAAAAAGACAGCACGGCTTGGCTCGTTGGTCTAGGGGTATGATTCTCGCTTTGGGTGTGAGAGGTCCCGGGTTCAAATCCCGGACGAGCCCTTGTTTAGCTTTGCTTCTTGATGCTGCTACACTGTGGAACATTCATGTCAGTCTTGGCAGAGACTGGTGCCTTTCCGTGGCCGGTTAGCTCAGTTGGTTAGAGCGTGGTGCTAATAACGCCAAGGTCGCGGGTTCGATCCCCGTACGGGCCAAGGTTTCTCTGCGCCTCCTTTTGCCGACTGCTATATTTGCTGTGATTTGTCATGAAAATTCCTGCCGGGAGCATTTTTGTGGCCGAAATAGCTCAGTTGGTAGAGCGTTAGACTGAAGATCTAAAGGTCCCTGGTTCGATCCCGGGTTTCGGCATTGAGGGCAGCCTTTTGAGAGTTTTTTTAACCTAAGGTCCCTGTCCGAGTGGCCTTTTCTCCGTGACCCGGCGGGTCAGGCCCTAACGCAAAGAGTGGTTCCATGGTGTAATGGTTAGCACTCTGGACTCTGAATCCAGCGATCCGGGTTCAAATCTCGAAGGGACCTGTAAGACTTTTTGGGTATCCAAGGGAACAGTGTTTGTTACCCCAAAACAATCCCCCTGCCCTTTAAGCCTTTTTACCAGAGCACTCAGGCTCTAGACAAAAATGAGTTAATTCAAGCAACATTGAGCACTTTTTCTGGTCACCCTGGCGGTGGGCCAACAACTCACAAGTCGCAAAATTTCAGCAAACACAAGGACATTACAAGGAAGCAAATTAAACATGTACGAAAACATAGAATAAATGAAAAATGCATTGACGTTTAGGACAAAGAAAACGCACAGCTCATGTGTACAGGCCAAAGGAAACACACAGCTCTTGTGTACAATCTGACAATGAAATGCATTTAAAAGACTTACCAGAAATGACACGAAGACAAATGAACATTGAAAGAAAATGATTCCAATTTTAAATGGCAACAAAATGCTCTTGGAGTGTTAAGCTCCTGCTCCATGTTGCTTTGTGAAAAAACATCCGTATCGGAGACGTTCATGTGTGGACCCAATGTGAAGCTTCACGCTTCCGGTGTGTGACATCAGAGCAATTAACAACAAACCACAATCACGTGGAGAATGCGGGCATCGATCCCGCTACCTCTCGCATGCTAAGCGAGCGCTATACCATTTGAGCTAATTCCCCTTACATCCGTCTAATGAATGCTTTGGCTTGTTGGAAGCTGGCTGCTATGTGGTGGGAAAATGTTTCCCAGGCAAAGGACGTCAGGGACCTCTCAGCGACACCTCCGCCTTTGGTCTTGTCAGGTCGAAACCGTGTCCGAGGTTGTCTTTTGTTTGTTAACCCCTAGACGATCCCCCTACCCTTTAAGCTTTCTACCGGAGGGCTTGCTGTTTTAACAAGCGATGAGTTGATTTCAAACAACACAATTGACTCAACCCGAAAAATGACCCAGGCTATTTGTCCTACTCCCTCCTGGCCGGGAAAGGCACATCATCCTGGCCACTGGGTAGGTACCCTGAGGTGCCTGGAGCTATGAGACTTAAATATACAACCAGGCTAGTGATGCATGGTGTCCAGTTTAGTTACCGGATGATTTATCAGAATTTTCTCCTAAAATCTAAGATCAACACTTGGAAAATGCGATAAGGACATGGCATCTAAGATGTTACTTGACGTTAAAACTACACTAAGTGTTGGGATGCCCCTTTTAATAAAGATGTTTGGGGCGAAACAGTTGCCACCCCAAACAGAGCACAGCTGCCTCACAGCAACAAGGTCCCCTGTTCAAGCCCTGGCTGGGTCAGGAGGCCTTTCTGTTTGGGGTGTACATGTTCTCCTTCAGTCAGCATGGAATTACTCTGGGCACTGTGTTATTTGGTTTCCTTAAACAGTCCAAAAACAACAGACACGTTGATCTATACACACACACACAAACCGAGGGAAGGGCAATTTGACATCTCCAATTCACCTAACCCGCATTTCTGACTTTGCCAAAAACCAGTTCTCGCCATGAATATAGCCATAGATGCTGAACTGGCTTTAAAAATAAATAAACATATTTATCTATTCCAGTTTCTCCAATCAAAACAAATATTAATGCTATGCCTTACAGACCATGTCAAATAATTTTGTTTCCGTCTATGTTGCAACAGTTTTGCAAAGGACTTTTTCTGTGCTGAAATGACTGTGACCCTGTGAACAAATCATTGATGGGTTTGGGTGATGAGTGTTTTGCTCAGAGCCTGTAATCCATAACAAAGGTGTTCAGCTGGGTTCAGGTCCGAGATTTATGCAGACCAGTCGAGTTCTCTCACACCATTTCAAATATTAAGCAATAAGCATGTACTTATATCGATAAGTGCTTATTTTGACACCAGCCCAACACTAGGGCTCATTGTGGCTAAACAGAGGAGCAGGACCAAACAGGCCCATCCCAAGGAACTGCTTGAGGAAGCTGGTGACTGTGTTGTGGTCACATGTCTCTCGGTGACACGGCAAAAAGACAGCACGGCTTGGCTCGTTGGTCTAGGGGTATGATTCTCGCTTTGGGTGCGAGAGGTCCCGGGTTCAAATCCCGGACGAGCCCTTGTTTAGCTTTGCTTCTTGATGCTGCTACACTGTGGAACATTCATGTCAGTCTTGGCAGAGACTGGTGCCTTTCCGTGGCCGGTTAGCTCAGTTGGTTAGAGCGTGGTGCTAATAACGCCAAGGTCGCGGGTTCGATCCCCGTACGGGCCAAGGTTTCTCTGCGCCTCCTTTTGCCGACTGCTATATTTGCTGTGATTTGTCATGAAAATTCCTGCCGGGAGCATTTTTGTGGCCGAAATAGCTCAGTTGGGAGAGCGTTAGACTGAAGATCTAAAGGTCCCTGGTTCGATCCCGGGTTTCGGCATTGAGGGCAGCCTTTTGAGAGTTTGTTTAACCGAAGGTCCCTATCCGAGTGGCCTTTTCTCCGTGACCCGGCGGGTCAGGCCCTAACGCAAAGAGTGGTTCCATGGTGTAATGGTTAGCACTCTGGACTCTGAATCCAGCGATCCGAGTTCAAATCTCGGTGGGACCTGTAAGACTTTTTGGGTATCCAAGGGAACAGTGTTTGTTACCCCAAAACAATCCCCCTGCCCTTTAAGCCTTTTTACCAGAGCACTCAGGCTCTAGACAAAAATGAGTTAATTCAAGCAACATTGAGCACTTTTTCTGGTCACCCTGGCGGTGGGCCAACAACTCACAAGTCGCAAAATTTCAGCAAACACAAGGACATTACAAGGAAGCAAATTAAACATGTACGAAAACATAGAATAAATGAAAAATGCATTGACGTTTAGGACAAAGAAAACACACAGCTCATGTGTACAGGCCAAAGGAAACACACAGCTCTTGTGTACAATCTGACAATGAAATGCATTAAAAAGACTTACCAGAAATGACACGAAGACAAATGAACATTGAAAGAAAATGATTCCAATTTAAAATGGCAACAAAATGCTCTTGGAGTGTTAAGCTCCTGCTCCATGTTGCTTTGTGAAAAAACATCCGTATCGGAGACGTTCATGTGTGGACCCAATGTGAAGCTTCACGCTTCCGGTGTGTGACATCAGAGCAATTAACAACAAACCACAATCACGTGGAGAATGCGGGCATCGATCCCGCTACCTCTCGCATGCTAAGCGAGCGCTCTACCATTTGAGCTAATTCCCCTAACATCCGTCTAATGAATGCTTTGGCTTGTTGGAAGCTGGCTGCTATGTGGTGGGAAAATGTTTCCCAGGGGGGCGGGGGTGACACGCTTTGAGTGGCTCGTTGGTCTAGGGGTATGATTCTCGCTTAGGGTGCGAGAGGTCCCGGGTTCAAATCCCGGACGAGCCCCTCTTTAGACTCGTCCCTCGGAGCTTTAACCCACAACGCCGCTTTGTATGGCAATATTGGCAGGAAAGGAATGGAATGTCAACGAGAAACCCGCAAAGGACGTCAGGGACCTCTCAGCGACACCTCCGCCTTTGTTCT